>NC_069078.1:61482584-62124875 GCF_025698485.1 Gossypium arboreum
TATAAAATATGTATTTATATAATGTTTAAATTCATTAATATTATATTTTTTAGTAAGGATATAAAAAATAATTTATTATTGGCTCGTTATTAATATTTTGATATATAAAATATAAAATTTAAATTTTTTAACAATTAATATTAATTGTTTTTTTTGAATGGAAATATTAATTGTTTTTAAAAGCAAAAGGAAGGTGTAAATAGTAAGAATAAAATGTATATATTTAAAAAAATAAAATTAGATTGAAAAAGGGATAAAGATATGAATTTTTGAATCTAAAAATATTTTTAAAATTTTGAATTCATTAATAATTAAGTTTTAGAATGTATTTGTTGTCTATGAACTATAATGAACATAGAAGCAATGGATTCAAATAATAGTGTATTATTTTAAAATGTAGTAAATAAAATATTTTAAATATTTTAATATAATTTTATATAAAAATAAAAATATTTAATATAATTTAATATAAAAGTAATTATATTAAGAATGTTATTAAATTATATTTGATAATATATTAAAATATAATTAAAATATTTTTATTTAATATTTAATAATAATCCTAATAAAATTTAATAACAATAAATATCTATCTAAAAAATTCTCTTGTATTCGGTCATTTTAGCTTTTTCTTATGCTATTAGAAATCTATTTCATTCAACCAAACACAAAAATACTATTACAATTCTATTCTATTCCATTCAACTAAACAATTAAATTATTAATTACAACTTTATTTTATTATAACTCTATTTTATTCCAATAAATCAAACCTACCGTTAATGTTTTGGTTGACTCATGAAGCACCAATAACTTCATTGATAGGGACCTTGCTAAGGCACTAAGAAAAATACATCCCATGTGGCAAGGACGCAAGCTTAATGTTACCATTATGAGCGGAGGCATTCTTTATACTTAGGAAAAATGTCAGAATATTCCTTAGAAAGTGGACAAGTCCAACTATACGTTGTAATTTTATAGTGTAGCCTTTGACAGGGTGTGATTTAGTCCTAGGCATGCAATGGTTGGCTACCCTAGGACCCATCATGTGGGATTTTGTTAGTTCCAGCGGAATGGTGATGGCTTACTTGGCAGGGAATAAATCTTTATGCAGCTCAACTAATTCCTTCCGAACAAGCTTCTCCATTGTTACTTGTCCTTAACGAATAGGAAGGAGCATAAACCTTGTGCAAAGGTTTTTAGAATTAAATCAGTAGTTTACTGATTAGGTCACTTATTCTCAGTCCAGTTTCAATTAAATAGATTATTGAAAAATTATAAAATACGGTTTAACCATCGGCTCAATCGATTTTTTTATTTCAGTTTAAAGTGGTTTACGATCCAACCAATTTAATCCCTTTGTTCGTGCTGGTATATCGATTGATTCTCGGTCCAACCGTTGGTCTGATTCCAACAACTATGGCCTTGTAATGATCCCCTGTTAGTAAACAAATTTCTACCACCATTGAAGGGGAATGCTACTAATTTAGATTAGTTGCTAGAGGAACTTAAGGAGCTGTTTCGAGCCACAAGGACTTTATACTAATAGGCCAAAAAACCAAAAAATTCGTTTGAAGGATTATAAGAATTTTGACCCCATAAATTTCCTGCCATACAAAATAATGAAATAGAAAGATTGGTTTAGAGAGATGGTCGGATTAGGGTTTAGGTCTTCCGCATCACCTACAGTAATGGTTAAGGAAGAGGATATGAGTTGTAGATTGTGTGTGAACTAATGACAACTCAATCAACTCACCATATCCCTCTAATAGGGCATGTCAATTATTTAAGTTCGGGCGACCATAAAAATCTAATGCATGAAGATAACAACTTTTAAAACACATTAAGGGCAGTATGAACTCTTGGTCATGCGCCCTTCAACCTTTCAAAGCTTAATATTTGAGGATGTTTATATTGGTGCTCTTCAACAATAAGTTGGCTTATTTAGCTACATGATTTTAAGAAAATTTATTAAACAAAAAAATATATATATTTTATATAAAAATTTTCAAACATCAGAAATTAACCTTTTTCAAAAAATTGAAAATTATTTCCAATAAAACATAAGCAATCTAATATGAACATGCGGAAAGCAGTCTCTAGAGCATAAACTGCTGCTTCCTCGACATAAATACTATTACTTTGAATCTCTGTTTTGTGAAAGAAGTTCAAAATAAAAAATAAAAAACATCACCTATACCATAAAATATATAGCCTAAATAAATTCATCCCCTCTAAGGCTCACAGATCTAACTGAGATCCTTAAATGTTGGTGGAGCCAACCCAACCTGTGTGTCACTCAAGCTTCTGTGGACACCAGGCCTTGGCCCTGAGGATCGCCTAAGTCATTAAATAGCTTTGTACATAACTGCAAATTATAAACATAATAAATGTCACATCTTAATTTTATTTAAATATATGTGGTTAAAGCAGAGCAAAATACTGTATACTTTTGTGTACCTGTCTATAAACTGTAGAATCGCCATATGATTTTCTTAATTCAACTACGTACAATGACGGACTTATCTCAAACACCTGGCGTGCATAATTTAATCACATGATTACACTCTGATATAGTGAATTTTGAATCAAAAGCTCACAACGAATTTTGCTCGTATTTTAGCACGAGAATTTATACCTCAGCTGCAACTGAAAGACTGGCAAGGCGTTTTTGGACCGTGTGCTCTTGCGTTGCTTTCAACTGAAATCAACATAAAATTTTATAGTGTTATTGTTGCCATTACCATCAAGCATATATACCAAATTAGATTATAGCACATGTATGATATGGGTCAACCATAAAATTACATAATAAATATATTTATAAAAAATTAATATAAATAATAATTAAAGTTTCGGTTAATCATAAGTATAAATGTAAAAAACTAAAAAATATAGATTCAAAATTCTATTATCTTTTTATTTTTCTTTTACAAGTTAAAATTATACTCTCTCTCAATTAAAAACTTTATAATAAATATAGGTATATGTAATATATGATTGAAGCTAGACCATCTAAGAGGTGTTTAATTTATATTGGAAAAACATATGAAGTAGTACTTTTGGCTATCAAAATTCAAAAAAGTGCAGCCGAAGTATTAAACAAGATGAATTTATCATCCAAAACTCGTGCTTCTTGAACCAAAAGCAAAAGCTGTAAAAAGACGCGCTTTTTGCTGTTGACATAAACACTTTTGAATGTTTAATGATTTTTATATTCATTAAATAATCACATGTTAAACTTTTGATGATAATATTAAAAACAAAAGAATTATTAGAATGAAAGAATTTTTAAAGAAAATCTAAAACTATATTTTTACATAAATTGTCACAACATATTTTTATATTTATAATGCTAATAATTTATTCAATTACTATTAAAAATAATCTAATACAGTACCAGTTTTAACATAATGGTTCTTTTCAAACAATTTATATGTGCATTATCCACCAAACTAAGCCTCACAATTATGCATTTAATTTGTAAACAGAGAAATGCAGTGCATTAAGCAAAGCAACTATATAAATCAGTTTACTAACCTTTCCGTTTCTCATTTGGACTCGAAATCCCATCTCTGTCACCGTGTCTTGGATCTTTGCAAGCAAATCTTTACCCGAACGATTCGAGGTAAATCTGATCTTCCTTTCAGATACATCCTGCATATTCATAACAACTAGTTGCTATCAGATATAATTGCATGATACAATGCTTACATTAAAGAAAGGAGGCCTTAATTAGTTTGGCTGGTACCTCCTTCTCAAAGAAACCAGAAAGGTCTAGGCACGATGACATTCCTATCAACTGAAAAGCATTAATGAGAGTAGGTGATTCTTGAGTCCTACCTCCATCACAACCCTTCATCAAAATAGTGTTTCTCTCCGTTATGTTCAAAACTTGCAAACGAAGGACTCATCAAAGATTATATAGATTGAAGGGGGGGGGGGGGGTTGTACATACCACTTCACACATTGAGAAAGCTTCATCATCAATATATATATCTTCTTCCTCATCATCAGGTACAGCAGGAGTATAGTCTTGCTGGAACCATTCATCTTCCTTGATACCCGCCATTGTTATCCTGGTTTCAGCGTTTGGGTCAAGAATCCTTCTTATCATGTTCCGAGCCCCAGGTGACAACCATTTCGGGATCTGAGGATCCCCTTTGAAAATCTGAAATCCAAAACTCACAAAAGGGTTACCCATAAAGGAAATTAATATTTTTTTAAAGAAAAAAGCACAATCCGATTACCTTTTGATAAAGAACTGCAAGGTTTCTATCATCAAAAGGGAGATAACCGGTGAGAATGACATATAAGATGACACCACATGACCATATGTCTGAAGTGGCACCATCATACCCTCTATTTGCCAAAATCTCTGGCGCGACGTAGTTTGGACTTCCACATGTTGTATGCAGTAAGCCATCCTCCTGAAAATATTTTGAAAACGAAATTAAAAATAGAAGTATATCATTATTTTTGGGTGATTTTCATTTTTAGATGATGAGCACTTTACGTACCCTAATATGTTGAGGCAATGCACTAAGGCCAAAATCAGATATCTTTATGTTCCCTTTATCATCAATCAGAACATTTTCCAGCTGAAATAAATAAACATATATATTAATAATGGAAAGAAGAGGTGATGAAAGGACCTTTGTTTAATGCTTTAACAAATCAAATATATGATAGGTTTAGAGGTAATGAAAGGACCTTAAGATCCCTGTGGAAAACACCTTTGTTGTGACAATAACTAACACCATCAATTAATTGCTGGAAGAACTTTCTTCCTTCTGCTTCTGATAGCTTCCCTTTGGATGCCTGTACATGATACAAAAAAAGCAGCTAAGCAAAACAAATCAATGTAAACTAAATAATATTATTGCAGCAGAAAGGACCCCTAAAAGTAATGTCATCAAGTCCCTTACAATTCTGACAAACAATTCCCCTCCAGTTGCGTACTCTAGGACCATGTAAATCTTGGTTTTGCTTGCCAACACCTGCATGTTTATTATAAAGCAAAGGCATCATTACAGCATTAGGACAAATATCACATACATTGTCAACTCTAGAAGCAAAACATTAGGATAAAAGGGTCGGTTCTTTTCGATGATTTAACAAGTTGACCTTTTGCCCTTTCTTATTGACTAATGGAATAGCATGGAATACTTAGATTTTTACGTAAATCATATGAACCTAAATCACATTCTATGATTCTAGCATTGGTTTTGCAACAAATTAATCAATGAATTCTTATTGTTCTTCCTGGTGGAAATGTAAATAAAATAACAACATAGAGCCTAGGATATGTTGTAAAAATTAACCAAGAAAACAAGTGAAGAAAATGACACCCATTATGAAAAAGCCTACCACTTGCAAAATTGGTGGGTTCAAATACATAATTGCGGCCCCCAAAATTCGATTTAATGATTCTAATTATTTTGTTATTTACCGTGTAGACAAATAGAAATTGCCCAGAAAAAAAAAAGTGGTGGTTGTTGCGGGCTACCAGCTGGTGGGGGAATTTAAAAGGTGAGAATGAAGGGAAGCAGTTTGAAGTGTCTAATTATGAATCCACTATTTAGAAATTAATAGTATATTTTAATTTGTTTCATCCTCGTATTTTATAAAATTTAAAATGTTAATCCAATTATTGATAATATATGAATTCAACTGATGATATATTAATTCATTATATATAAATTATTGAAATACAATTTTTACTAATTTAACAGTAAGATTTAGTGGTGTTACTTAAAGGGATTAATTTTTCAATTTTGTAAAGTATGATATCAGATACTATTAATTAAGTTAATTGAGTCAATTGGCTCTGTTATTTTTACAACAAAAGGAAGAATATGAATTCAAATGTGTTTAAGTACATATTATCTTTTTATTTATGAGTAGTAATAGGAACTGTATAAAAAATTTCTAAAAACAGAGTAGAAAAGTTTTATATAGAAAAGTTTTATAACTTATATTCAATACTTAATCTTTCAAGACTTAATAGTCAATTTAATTAAATCTATACTTTAATTGATCGATTAATTTAGATCTTAACTGATTTAACCAACCTGGTTTAATATTGATTAGTTAAATAAATTAAAAGTTGAATTTGAATTTTGATTAAAATTTTATATTTTATATATTTAAAAAATATGCATACATATTAAAAGTTAATCGGACCAGTTGATTCTATCATCTATTAGAAAATTTTATAATCAATAATTAATTTTAATTGTATACAAAACTTCCCTATATGGCATTTCAATTAAACTCCACTTCCCCACCCCCAAAAAAAAAAAAATTCCAGTTAGACTCGTTTAGAATAAGTCTGAAATTGACCAGTAGTTGGCTAGTTTATGTTGCTACGAATGTATTGTACCAGATATTATTTACGCTGCTTTATATTTAAATACAAACAGTTCCATTAGAAGCTATTAAGAAATTTGATGTTTTCATAAAGTACAGGAATCAAAGTCATGAGAAAACGTGTAACTGGATATATGTGAAAATAATAATTATAACGAGAGATATGGGCCCCACTTGACCTGCTGGCCATTCTCCTATTGGCTATTTCCTATTTAAAAATTAAAGAGTATTAATGTTGTTAGGTTTTAAATATGTGGCTAGCGCTTGCGTATCTCACCGTCACGTATTTGTGATTCATAGTAAAAACAGCGACGGTAGCAATAAAAAAATAATATAGATTAAAAAAATAGTAACTAACCGACCAGATTTTATGGGTATGAGGTTTAGATGAGACATGTAGTTCACGTGCATAACTAGAACGTGATGTAACTTGCTTTACACGTGGCTTAATTTGAGTGGGCTATAATTTTGTTTTAGTTAGTCAGGGAAAAGAAAGAAAGAAAAATGATCCGTGTGGTAAAGTGGATTAAGACGGAAGAATGGTCCAATTTGATACCCCGTCAAATATAGTCGAGGCAATCCAATTCTTGTTTGGTGCAGGTTGTGTGGTCAAGGCTTGTATCATATGAGTGATTGTTATGATTAGAAAAAATAAAATAAAAATTAAATCATAGGATTAGATTTTTATTTTTCTATTTAATTGATTTGATCGATGGATTAGAATGGTTTAATAAACTTTAGAAATTTAAAATATATATTAATAATAATTAAAAATAATAATTTTTTGAATAAAATAATCTAATAAGTTCAATCATTTAGACGAATTTGAAACATACATTAATAACGGGGTGTAAAAGGCGGCAGGCAGGCCCCATAAAAATTAAAACATTAAATTGATGTTCTTTAACTTTTCATTAAATAAAAGAATGACATTTTTAGTTTTTATGTAAAATTAATAATTTACTTTAAGCTATTTTAAGACATTTGTTTTTAATTTTATAATTATATCTACACGCTTTAAATGAAATTCCTAGTTTCACTTTGATTAATAATAATTTTAAAAATCGACTTTAAAATAAGTGGGAAAATTAAAACTTTCAACCATTTGGGGAAAAAATTGCATAAATGAATAATAATTATAAAATTTAATAATAAATAAATAAAAATCGGAAAATTTAATGAAAAAAAAACCAATATGCAACTCAAATTCCTTTTGTCAAAAATTCCAAAATTCATAATAAAAGAAAAAACAAAGATGTTGATTTTATCTATTTTAACCGGTTCTTTAATTTTTTTATTAAATTTATATAACTTTATTGGACGGTCCATTTTTTATTTTTTTAAAATCCATGGTTCTGCATTTCCGGTTATAGGTGGTGGAAGTTGTTTGGATACAAACTTCAATACAAAATTGAAGTTTGAAAGCAGAGTACTAATGGATTCTTATCCATCAAAATTACGGCACAAAATCAGGAATTAATTTAATCTTTTTAACCACGTAATCAAAAGTCCAAACAAGAACATGCGTTTATCACAGAGAGTAAAATAATAAATTAATCGGCATTCAACAACACCACAAATGATTGAGATATGATAAACAAAAAGGACATACCTCGTGTAAGCGAACCACGTTAGGATGTTTGAGGAGTTTCAAAGTAGCGATTTCTCTCTTTATCTGCGCAAGTTTCCAGATTCAAGATTTTTCGAAATTTGTAATTTGAAAAATGCCATAAACAGAAATCATAGAACACAATCACAAGCAGAAATTAACCAAAACAAACATCAATCGGAAGGAAATTGAAAGAAAGGAGAAAAAAGGTACCTGATCGGCGATGCTGAGTTGAATGAGCTTGGACTTTTCGAGGATCTTAACGGCGAAAGTGAGGCCGGAATGGAGATTCTTAGCCAATTTAACTTTGCCGAAATTTCCTTCGCCGAGATTCCTCCCTAATTCGTAATTTCCTAATTGCAAAATTCCTTTCTTCTTGTTCTCCTCCGCTGTTCTCTTGCTGCCCATTCACTCCTCTTTTGATCTCTGTAAATCTAAATCTATAATAAAAAAACTATCAATCAATCAAAGATGTCTCTCTCTCTCTCTCTCTCTCTGTTTGTCTCTCGCACTGTTATCTAATTTCTTGTTATAAACGAACGTCTATGAGCAAAATGAATATATAAATGGAAAAATAATACTGGTCTAAGCTACGAGTAGGAAAAGTAATACTGGTAAACGAAGGAAGCCTTGAAAGAGAAGATAATGGAGGAGAGAAAGGGGAAGAGGAGTTTAGACGCCAAAAATATTGTTCTTGTAACTTATGAAACCGTTGAAACCTTCCTTTTTATGCTTCTCCTCCTCGTTTAAAATATTCTATTACATCCTTAAACAAAACATTTTAATATAAAAGTATGTCTAATTCTGGTTTAGTCCTTCAACTATACTAAAATTTGAGTTCTGATCCCTCCAGTTCCTTTAATTTATACAAAACCTAAACTCCATCCATGATGTTGCATGCTTAAGTGCACTCGAAGTCATAATCTTTATATTATTGTAATAGTAACAATGTCAGTTGAACTAATATTCAAATGACTAATCTCTACTTTAATTTGACATAATTTGATTCCTGCCTCCTTTTTTTATGAGGGAAAGGGTAAGTATTTTCAAAACAGATTGAACTAAGGACCAATGATTTGATCAATTAAACTAGTGGTATATAACTAACTATAAAGAAAATTGCTATCAATTAGCAAAAATTGAAAATTGAGACAAAAAAATAGAGGGTTGAATCGATTTTTTTATCTAATTATTGTTGAATAGGTGGTTTAATGGTGTAATTGTTTAACCATCACTTCGATCTTACAAAATTATTGTTCAATGATTAAACCCAAAATTAGTGTCAATTGAATACTTGGTATCAAGTCCTTCCCCACATCCACCCAACATTCAATAGATGATTCCTTTACTTCTATAACTTTACTAGTAGGTCCAATTTGATAGTATTGTTAATTGCTTTCATTAAAGTGTTGACATGGATTTTTTTAGAAAAAATAAGTATTCAACTGATATGTAAATTTATTAATAATTAAATACGGTTGATCAGGTTTTCATCTAACCCTGACTAAGATTGAATAAAAAAAAATTTAATTTTTCAGTTTAACTACGGGAACTAACAATACATTATAAACATAAAGGATCAAATTATGTCAAATTAAAATAGTAGAATTAAATCCAAATTTTCAGTATAATAGAAGAATTAAAATCAGAATTAGACCATGGATATAGGACAAAAAGGCCAAGCCCACGTTTAAATGCTTGCTCACCGATTTTGGTAGCTTTTCAGCAAAGGAAAGAACAACGGTGGTACTGTTACATAATAATTGCATACTTATCCTAATTATTCCAGCTTTTCGTCAATCACTTACCAAAAGATCAAACTTATATGCTATGCATTTGTCGTTGCTGTTGGAAAAAATAATATTGGTTCCGCAATTTTTGATCCATAGATATAGATTTGGATTTAATTTTAAATGATTTTATGGTCTATTTGGAGGAAAAAAAATATTGAATTTTGATTTACTAAATCAAAATTTTGTTTTGACGACAAAATAAAATTATAAAACGCAACAAACTAATATTCGGAATCAAACCAAAATAGATCTCAGGCGATGACCCACCTATAGTGGGATTTAAGCCGGGATAAATCTAGACATAATTTGTGTAGGATGGAAGTCAAACCTAGAGTATTTAGATTTTAGGACCTCAGCCATTATTGATAGTGCTAAGACCTCACAGACTATTTTGATGAGTTTGTGGATTTATGTTGTATTTATTTTTGTTATTCGGTGTTTTAATTATTTTCGTATGTTATATAATTACATTCAGGGGTGGCACCTGGAAAAATATTACATTCACCTATTTATATTTTATAAGGTTATAAATGAGTAAATAGACAAATTGTACTTTATCTTCAAAATTGTAAAGAAATAAGCTAATAGAATGATAAAATTACATATTATCTCTTAAAAAATACATAATTCAATTTCAACCTCCCAAAGATAATTTTTAACTTGGTCGCTAATTACATTATACCTGAAAATATAAAATTATTTGTCGATGGATTCATATTATTTTGCGTCATATTTGTTTTTAGGGTAAGATATTTATCTAAAATTTTAATAATTCCTTTTAAGTATATTTCAGCACATTTATTTATCCTTATCATACTTTAATTATTAAATGTTTGGCTTAAAATATTTCAAATTAAATATAAAAAGAAAAGGTTAGTATAAAATAAAATAAAATAAAAACAGAGAATGAAGACACCTTGACCTGTGATATGGCCAAAAATGAATGAGACAATTAGACAAAGATTGGTGAGCAGCCAGCAGTTGGTGTGGCTGCTTAAGTTTATATTTGATAGACAAATGAAAATTGAGTGCACACAACTTAAAATATTGTCTATTAAAATCCTATTTTAGGTTGGCATTGCCCAAACCACCCTTAGCCATATCTTAATTTTTAAATTAATATTTAAACTATACTCTAATTTCACTTTTTTATTGACCACTGTTTTTTTAAATACCTCAAATACCATTATGAAAATTGGGTATAATTTGGAAATCAATTAGGTAATAAAGCGTTATTATTATTATTATTATTATTATTATTATTATTATTATTATTTAATCCATTATTGGTGCATACGTCTCATGTAGATACATTAGGGGTAAGCAAAATTCGATTCAATTCGAAAAATTAAAAAAATCGAATTTCGAGTTGATCAAGTTTTTCGATTTTTTTAAGTCAACTCGAGTTCAAGTCGAATTGAGTTTTACAATTCGAGCAACAGATTGGTGTTAATACCTTTTTAATCCTTAACAATTTTGAAAATGAGCAAATTAGTCTCTCTTACAAAAATTCAAAAAAGAAAGACAAAATAATTTTCAAAATTTCAAAATATTTATGAAAATTCTAAAATTTATATTTAAAAAATATAAAAAATTAATTTTTAAAGAACATATAAAGAAAGTTAAAATTTTAAAATTTCCAAAACAATAATTTTGGAACCTAAATAAGTAAAGTAATGATTTCAAATTTCTAAAACAATAATTTTAGAACCTAAACAATATATATGGTTTCAAATTTATGTGCTCTAATATAAAGTTAGTTATATTGTAAGAAAATTTTAATTTGACATGCTTAATTTTTAAATTTAACTCGAATAATTTCATTTGATTTGACTCAACTTGAATTTCATTTCACTCCACTTGATTCAAAAAAAGGATGATAAATAAGACTTGTTAACTCGATTAACTCAAATTTTTTTCACTTGATTTGATGGAACGCTCACCCTAGACACATCAATCATTAGAGTAAAATTTAAAAAAAATTGAAGAACTTGAAAATAAATACATTTAGCTTTATTTACACATAATTTAATATTAATTATAATTATTTTATTTCTCTTTCGGGTTGTAGGATTGATTTAATATTTATTATTAATATTTATTTTCAAAATAAAGTTATTTATATTAATTTTTAAAGTCTTCAATATTTTTATTCTATACCGATAATGATGTATCATTTTATTATTAACTAACTAATGGTGCATAAAATCTATGCACTAATGGTGCATCAAATATTATTATATCAATGCGTGTGCATAGGCCACATTTTATAACCAAACTGGATCAACCGGTTGAATGGCTCGAGAACCTATTAAGGTACAAATTTGAAATAAAAAGTTGGATCGACGAACCTACAAATTGATTGAACTAATTTGTCAAATCGATTAAATTGAGTTAAAAAAATCAATTAAACCAATAATCACACCCATTGAGCTGATTTTCTCTACTTTTTAAATATATATAATTTATTTAATTAGACAAATCAATCAAATTAGGAACCGATCATCTGCATCTGCCTCGTTCGGACACTAATTTACTTTTAAAACCTTGGCATAGACTTAATAGAATCCAAAAAAACCCAAATCCAAAAAAAGAAAGAACCTGAATCCTAAGCACGAAAAGAATCAAACCTGAGAAAATATCAAAACTCGAAAAAACTTGAACATGAAAAGGCCAGAATCTGAAAATTGATAAACAAATAAACTCAACTATTTCACACATTGAAACATACAACTGAATTTACGAAATATCCACCTTTTTCACCGTATGTTCCTAGATTTATATATGTAAAGGGGAAAAAAAGGGGAAAATCTTGCAAAAATTAGCACAAAAATCATTTACAGTTCAACACACTGTTTATGACAAACTTAAGAATCCGGATGCTGCCGGTTTCTGAGGCAGATGTCGTGGACATGCTTTGTAAATGATCCACAATCTGAGACACCTGTCTAAATATTGGTACCACATGCATGGCTATTGTCGGATCAGAGGGGATTATGGCAACAGCTACATCAGTCATCCATGCAAGCTTTCTACTAGTTTCCTTGTTGACATCAAAAGCCAGTTGCTGAAAAAGTGACAGCAATACTCCTTGGCTCAGTGGACATGGTTTCATTGACAATATCCCTTGCAGATTAACCTGGTTAATTTAGATCAGACCAATGTCAGGTCTCAAAGTAGTTTTCTTGTCATGCACAACAAGGGTTGTTGGAAAATAATGTCAAGAGTACTAGTTATTGGAACTTACCTGAGAACACAACCAGGAAACTATAGAGACATCGCTTCTATGCAGGGCTGAGGTGAATGCTTCTTCATATTTCTTTTCAGCTATCATTCTTGCTAACTCTTTAGTTGGATCTAAGTGTACCTCAGGCTGCGGTACACGTATAACATCGGTGTGAGGCAGATAAACATGAATAGTGATCGTCAGATTCATGAGAAACAGAGAGAGGGGAGCATACCATCTCATGCAGATGAGTCAGTGGTCCATTACTCAATTGTGAAACCAAGGGATTTCCTGCATTGGAGTTGCCACCTGCAGCTGCTCTAGCTAGAAGATTTCGTTGCGCGTTGGCCAGTTCGCCACTTAAGGTTTGTGTGATTGAAGTTGCAGATTTAATAGCTTCCTGCAAATATAAAGCAGGTCATCTTAAAAGAGTCAGCTGTACCAGCAAAGTCAGTAATACAGGCAAAAACTTTGCATAAATGGGAAAAGTTGCCTTTGTACATTTCATCATATTGGACGTCATTAAAGCTGGCTGGTAACAACATTATATTCCCGAAACAATCATCCATTAATGATGTAAAGTTCTTGGGAACAAAGAAGTCTAGTACCCTAAAGCCTAATTCTCTCCATAAATATTAAAGGCCATCCTTCTATGGTTCAGTTCTATGCATGTCAGTTTAAAAGAACCATGTTATGATACTATATTCCTAGAATCTCCCATTCAGAATTTATCTTGGTAGCACACATGGTTAAGCTGGCAATAAGATTTTCCCAAATTATGTTCGGTTAAAGGCACCTCTATTACTGTATGCAACTCATTATGCAAAATCATACAATCTTAGCTATAAAGAAAAAGGGCTAAAATACTCTCATGCAACTTGTCCAAGAAAAGATATTAAGTTGGCAACTGTAACCAAGCCCAGTAAAATTAGTATATAAAATCAGAAGGATATGTAATTATATTTTATCATAGTTATGCAACAAGAAAGGTAACCTTTGACATTTTTAATACATTAAAGTGGGAATTAAGTCACAATGAGAGAAACCACCGAACTGTCAACATCTACCATACCTGTAGAGCAGCAGCAAGGGAAGAATGTGAATTTTCAAATTGCTGCTGAGCAGTTGCTGTGTGTTCTATTAGCCCTTTATGAAATGTGACATCAATTTGCTCAAACATTGATTTGCATGACATCTCAAATGCTGGAATAACAGAAGTTTCCAGGCTAGATCTCAGTGCATCCTGTGGACAAGTCCAGAATTTCTCTAATCAGCAGAACAACATTATCCAACTTTAAATATTAAGATATATGAACATTCATTCCAATCAAAAAAGTTAGTAGAATGTCACTAAGGAGGATGACCATTAGAGACACTGAAAACAAAAAGAAATAACTAGAAAACTCAGCACAGTTTTTGGACATTCATCTGATGGATTCTAATGCCAAAAAGTTTTCCGTAGGAGACACTAGGCAGGTATCTATTCCCCCACCCCACCCACCTCTCTTATCAACTATTCAACTTTAAATTCAGAGTAGTCTAAGTTCAACCACCTGTATCAACATAAACTAGAGGGAAAAATAGGAACAGGAATTTCATGCAGAATGGAATTTAGAGTTGCTAACAGTCCATAAGGGAAGCTCATACAATTAGTAAGGTAAAATTGATCTATTGAATTTGGTGATATTGGCCAGTACATGTAATTGCATTTTACAATAAAGGTAGACATCCCTATGAAAGTTTATGAATTACTTTTAGAACTGTCCATAAGAAATTTGAATGCTTATTTGCCAAACAAGAATACAGTCACCAATCCTATCGATCTAAATTCTTATAAATAAACCTTGATCATCTAGAAATAAATTATTCTTCATTATCAAGATGCAAAAGAGGGAAAAAGAAAAGCATGGCAAGGTTCAAATCAGCTTAATAATGAAAAACAACCAACTACATAAGAAAGAAAATAGTTGAACAAGAAATCACCTGAAGTGCTTGCTTTCCAGTAGTTTGAAATTGTGCTTGGATTTGCCTGGCCACTGTTGCTTCAAGTTTTGAACTGACTGACTTCTCCAGATGATTCACTGCCCTCTCCCCAATGCCTTTCTGCAAAATACCCAATTAAAAACCCCATTAATATAACAAACACAGTTTTAGTGGCTTAAGGCAATTGAATACCACATTTTACTGCATTTAGAACAAAATTCACTCTTATGAATGAAGCTGAAAGATGAACAGCAACATATTGTGTAGAAACATTTGAGGCTTCACCAAAATTTACCCAGAAACAAGGTAGAAGATAGGACAAGAAAGAACTTTACAGCATATTTTCAATACTAAGATCAGCTCTATTTAAGATCAGTTAAAGTGTTATTTAGCATGTGTTTCCCCAAACAAAAGAGTGTTTAGGTATATTTTACTTTAACGCATCAGTATCATCAAATTCAACAGAAAACAATATATTAAACACAAAATTCTTACTATAAATATCACATTGACCCATGCCAAAAGGCACCTGTTAACATTTCCCATAAGATATAATTGCTGCATTTCCTATCATGCCATCGTTTATAATGGTGCTCTGTCCAAATAAATGACCACTGCAGTCTTATGGGACACCAAACAATCGGATATGTCAACAGAATTTGGATTTTTGTTTTTACCTGGAATGACTCTGTAATAGCAGAAGATATACTTTTCTCCAGAGTGGGACTAATAGCACGAGCCACAACAGGGCCAACTGCAGCTATTTCCTTCTTTAAGGATTTCTCAAACATGGCTGGCAAGTCCTTATTTAAACAGTTGGTGATCAAATTTGTTATCTGCTGCATGCGGTCTCTCTCTAACTTCTCTTGTTTTGCATTTTCATCTTGGATACGGGCCCACAAAGCATCTGTGTTTGCCTTTACAGCTTTCTCAATGCTCCTGCCCAAGGATGCTTCCAGTCTTTTCCCTTCTTTGTTAACAGGAGCAGAGACAATTGCGTTCATCTGCTTCTGCATTTCCTTCTGCACGCTAAGGGACTGCTTGGTGCAACAAAAACATTATATTAAGAAGACTATACCACAAACATTAACACACACAAACAAGCGTGTATAAAGAGGAGATTCTTCAATTTTATTCTAAGAGAAACAATTCTTTCTTCGAAAAGTTGTTTATTGTATTTTTTTTAAAAACTACCTGCTCAAGCATATCCCGCATGGCCAGCAATTGGGGGAAATTAGCATCAGCTGACAGAGCCCCGGAACTGCAACCTGGTTCATTAGATGAATCCGTGGAATTATATGGGCTAGCTGAAGGGGAAGATGGGACAGATACTTGAGAATTTTTCTTCTTCTGCTTTTTCCCTTTAGCAGAAGCGGGAGATGGGGAACCAGTGATGGCAGTGTCTGTTTCACCAACCTTTGGAGGGGCATTTTTAATCACATTCTGCTCATCCCCATCACCAGAATTAGTAAGTCTATCTGCTTGAACCAAAACACCCATGTGATTAGCTTGTTGAGCTCCCTCAACGCCATAAGTTTCTGCACAAAAATCTCTAGCCATCTGAACGCCAAGATCTGATGCCTGTGAGTAGAAGGCCTTTTCTTTGTTATCTCCAACTGTAGTATGAGAGCCTTGTGAATATTTAGTCTCACCAAGAACATCAACTTCTACCTCTACGCTTTCAGCATCATTCTTGACCACATCTTTGATTGTTGCCTCACCCTCATTAATAACCTGACTGATTTGTGCATTTTCTGTCGATGAAGACACGGTAGACAATATCTCTGATGGTGTTACCAGATGGGTTGGATGTTTGAACACTGCAATATCTTCAACTTTCTGCAAGTTCTCACCTGCATAGGGCACTTCAACATTATTCTCTTTAACCGTGTCTACTTTGTGATCAACAGAATGATCAGGTGCTGAGCGGTTAACATGATCAACATTTGATGGATTTCCAAAACCAGAAGACTTCCGTGATAACCTTGGACTTAATGGAAGTGGAGGTGTTGCAGTGTGCACATTTTCAGCACTACTACCAGACAGCAAAGCACTTGGCTTACTTTCCATGCCAGACACAGCACTCTCAGATATGAATTTAACCTCTGAAGAAGCTACATTTTGTGGACAGCTTGCCATGGCAGCGCTTTCAGAGCTACCGTAGTTTATAGTCTTCTCAGTTGGTTTATATCCATGAGATAATTCCTGAGAAGCAGAACCATCAGAGTTCATGGCATCAGAAACATGAGCAACATTGGAATCAGTTTTATCCAAGTCTGTGTTTTCCAGGGGTGGTGGCAGGCACTGAGACAAGTCCAAAGCATATTGCTGAATAGCCTGTGTTTGAACACAGTAGACTTGGACAGTATATTCTCCACCTGGCAAACTATCACTTGTTCCCGTGAGACTCAATATAGGCATTGTGACAGTAAATTCAGCTATGTAATCCATGCAGGTAGCTGCAGGATTAGGCCCATATTCTATGTGAACAGCATATATAGCATTCTTCTTGGCATTTGCAAGCAGAAACAGGCCTGCACGGGGCAGTGCCACAACTTGATTAAAGAATGCATTGTCAACCTCAGACTCAGCAGAACACCTCAATTCCAATGTCTGCATACACTGCCATGATTCACCATCACTGGGCAACAACCAGCCCTCTTCACCTGAAGAGGCCCATATCTTCACTTCACAGTTTAGTGGGCCCTATAGGTAAAAAGACAATAGAAAATTAGACACTTGGCATAATGAGAAGAGAATTTATGCCACATTACCAACACAAAAGCAGAAGTAATTTTCTGTTGAAATCACAAAGCTTCATATGGTCATAGAAAATGTTTTATAAAAAAGGTAAAGACAATCTAAAAAGGAAAAGAAACAGAGGCCTACTCCTGTGATAAGAACAATATGATCAGGGCGATGTGGGCCAGTCAAGAATGTTGCCGAGTAAACAGGATGTCCATCATGTGGCCTCAACACTGCAAGTGGTATGGGCTTACGATCTTCCCAAATTTTCACCTGTCACAGAAATTTACAGTTTCCTAAATATCATTACCTAATTGAATAATGAATACATATGGCCTGCTGTGAATCTAAGCATACTTCTTAATGGAACAACTGGCACATGTCGGACCAAAATCTTTAATTTTCTGGGCCTTAAAATTTCAATAGCTGTCAGGTACTTGATTTGCAGTATTGCCGCATTAATAGTAGTTTATAGTCAAAATGAGAAAATCGCTTTGGACAACCAAAAACCTTTTACATGCATTAAAATGGCTCAACATGCATCACTACAACCATCATGTTAGATGGAAATAAAACATTATCAGGTTTACATGTCAAGTTCTGTCATGGTAGGAAAACCATTGAACTTCAAAGAGGTTGTCTGTGTTAGAGATATGACAATCATTCAACTTCCAATTTTTCCTTCTTTATTTTTTTCCAGAAGCAACTGTATTAAGAACTAAAATAGAGAGAATAAATCAGTAAATAAGGAGAAGAGTAAGTACAAACCGTGCCATCTACTGAAGCTGAAGCTAAACGGGTAGTCAACCATTGGCACATTGACAACTCAGTAATCTCACCATCATGTTTGCCAACAAACTGAACCCCATCAATAAGCTTATCAACAGAGCAATTAAGAGGTTCCTCTGCTGAAAATCCATCAAGTTTTCCAACTTTGATTGTATCAATTTTCAGGATACGATTTCCGATAGCAACCATCAAAATCTCCTGTTAGATAATATTTGTTGAACATTTACAACAAGGAAAAAAATATGGACAGGAAAAGCACGACTATAGAAGAAATACAAAGACTTGGCATAATAGTTACTATCTGATAACATCAAATACAAACCGATTTATTACTTGTTTGTGAGGATGCCAGCAGACTCGTGGATGTTTTGATGATTCTTGCCCTACGATCTGAAGCGCAATAACAACTTTGCCAAAAATTTGCGGCTTATCTTCATCATCAGGTCCCTCATTGATCCTCCATACAAAAACCCGGCCATCAACACTTGCACTGCAGAAAATGTAAGATGAGCACTTTTCGATGACACAAATGAAGTCAATTTATCCCATGAAATAAGTAGAAAGGAATACCTGGCCAAAAGGTGGACATCCTCAGCAAAAAAAGCCATATCTGTTACTCTCTATATTTGGAGAAACAAAGTGAATGAAAAGGTTGAGCTGGTAATGAGATGTTTCACATTAGGAACTTGATAATAGAAAAGAGGGTATAAAGATATATATACCTGAGTGTGGCCACGAAGCAAGGACCGGAGGGCAGTGTTGATGTTGAGGATACGTATATTCCCAAGCTTGAGACCATAGCAAATGTAATTCCTATTAACAGCAATCTGACGACCAAGAACAAGGCCAGGATCAGATGCATACTTGGTAATGGGAGTGACCTCAAGTTGGGGTTGTACTTCACTGGGTAGCCTGACATGAATATCGTAAAGGAGATTGGTCCCAGAGAGATGCCTGCCCTTCGGGACCTTGCTGCTCAACAGTCGGGCAGGTGAGGGAGAGGGCGAAGGAGCAGATGGGGTGACAGTCATATTAAGAGGCGGGGCAGAAGGGACAGGGGCAGGAGCTAGTGACTGAGCTTGAGTGCCAAAGAAGGCCAACAAAATGTCGTTTCCGCAAGTAGGAGGGGTGGGGAGTTGGAGTTGGGGTTGGGGATGATAAGGAATAGGTCCAGTAGGATTAGGATGAGGATGCAAAGGGTGTTGGGGTTGAGGAGGAGGAGGGTAAGGAAGGTAGTGGTGGAAAGGGTAAGGCCCAGTAGGCGGAGGGTAAGAGGAAGAAGGCGTCAAATAGGGCGGTGGAGGCGGCGTTGAGGATTGGGCTGGGAAAGATGGGGATGTAGTAAGGTTTGAAGTGCTAGGACTTGGAGTTGGACTTGGAGAAGTTGCTGTCACGTTCACGTTCTGAAGATGCTGATGCTGCAACATAGGGCTAGAACTGGGTTTAAACAGCTTGTTCAAATCAAACCCACCGCTGCCACCACCGCCACTTTGCGGTTGAGGATTGGGATTTGAAGCCATCCAATCCCAAATCCAAAAAAGAGAAAATAAAAAGAAAACGATGAAATCAAAGGCTTGTTGAGATCTTACTTTATGTGAAACACAAGGAACAAGAGGGTTTCATGGATCTGCTCGCTTCGATTCAGATCAGAATCCAAGTTTTTAGATTATATCGAATCTTGAATCTCTTGCTCCCCACTTTCTTCTCCTTTGGGTGGCCCAGACTGGATGATGACTCGAAGACGCCAATAAACTATATAAAAATGAAAAACACCAAAAGGGGAGGCTTTCAGTTTTATTAGTTAAGTAATTTTATTAGTAGACCATTTCAGGACTGTACAAAACCAGGGATGAACGCTACTACACCCAAAGTGGTATCAAGTAAGCAATTTCGATACTACATCCAAAATGTTAAATATCATATAATCAAGTTATTTCAATACTAAATTTCCAAGTTACGTTGCTAGTTAAAACTCAATGATTTAAAGCTCAAATGAAACATTCAATGGCTTAGGATTTTGGGCAATGTTCCCCCCCTTTTTTTCGGTTTAATCAATTCAATCAATTCAATTAAATATTTAAAAATTCAGCTCAGTCAAATTTTTTGTCAATTTATTCAGTTTATATCGATTTCCAAGTCAGTTGATTCAAAATTCTTCTCAAAACTAATATTTGGATTGATTCTTTATCCAACCAATTGATTTGATTCGATTCATATAACATTAATTTTGAATCGAGATTTAAGGTTTAAGGGAAAGGATTTTTTTTTCTTTATTTTGATTTAATAAAATAATTAAATTATAAATTTTGGGTCGAAATATTTTTATCATTATTTTATATATAAAAATACTAAAATATTTTAAAAAATAGAAGACAATACGAAAGGATGAAAATGGATCCTACCTTACCTCCTTCCTTATACATTGTCTAAAGATATAATGTTAGGGTCAAAAGTTGAGGTTTGGAATGGAAACAGGGTTATTAGTTGAACTTTTAAGTTTGAGTTTAGGGTTTTATGTTTGAGATTTTTATTTAGGATTTAAATTTTAGGTTCAAAGCTAGAGGGTTGAAGATAGGTGTTTGAGGTTCATCAGTTGCATTCAAAGCTCGGTGTTGAAGTTTAAAATTAAGTTCGAGACTTAAGTCGATGTTCAAGGGTCAAGACTTAAAGTATTAAAGTATTGTGTTCATTTCCATATTTGAGGCTTATAGTCTAACCTTGACAATATGCCTTAACTAAGGTTAATGATTTCGAGGTTGTAGTTGAAGATGATAACTCTCAGAGAGTTATGTAGTATAATTTTCATAATATATTAAGAGTACTTTTTAGCTTTTAGGTTAGTTTTTATATTTTTTTGGTTAATTATATTTTATTTATTTTTTATCATTTTAAGGTTAGGTCGAAATTAATTATTATTTTCTATTTTCTTTCCCATTGTAGGCTCGAAATGAAGAATGAAAGAGATAGAATATAAACTAAAAGATGGTGAAAAGAAGTCTTTTATTCCACCAATCAAATTAGTGTTGGAGCTTTTTAGTATTTTAGAAAATTTGGTAGTAAATAACCCATTCCACTACAATTATTTATTCAATGGAGCACCACAATGAAAGAAAGAATTTAAGGTTTAAGAACTTACTTGGAGGTAAAAAGAAAACTTTTTCACGTAAAGGGAAACTTTAAGCTTGTAAAGACATGAAAAAAGGGGAGCCGGAGAGTTCAATACAAATTCTTTATATATTTTCTCTTTAGATTCTCTCTTTTACATTTTATTAATGCAAGATTGTTATGAGTATCTCTTTGCGATATTTTCTCAACTTCAAATGAACTAAATTATATTTTCCTCGGATGATGATGGATCTTACATATTAGTTAATTGATTATTTATCTTTTCAATTTTTATTTATGTTAATTATTTATTCAGTTTTGTATTTAATTAATTTGCATGTTTGATCATCAGGTCATTTTAATTTGATTACCTTAATTTATCTAAGGATTAAGGTTAAGTTCTAAAAGGAATAGATTAGAGTCGATGAACGAGTTAATTTGTGACTAGGAAAAAAAATACCTGGTGCCCTAATCAATATGATAGAATTATTCTTAATGACTTAACCAAATTACTTGCGTAGTATAGGACTACAACTAGTGTGTCACATCCCGAATTTGGGTTTAGAAGTTTCGAGGGTAATTTTGAAATTATGGCACAAAATGAGTTTGGAATTTGGAATGTGGTAACCCAAAAACTTCTTCGTCTATGGCTTTTTGAAAGTTAAATCAAATTTTGAAAATGATATAGAAAAGACATTTAATTTTAAAATATGGATTATTTTGGAAAGGGGCTAAAATTAAGAGTACCACAAAGGTAAATATACCAAAGTTTAAAAATTGCCTTGTTTTCTTTCCCCCCACCTAAAGTAAACTCACTAAAACTATTCCCTCCATCTTTCCAAACTTCAATTCTCTTGATTTTCATCATCTTCCAAGTATTAAACCTTCCTAAAATTCCAAGAAAAGCATAAAAAATCACTAATTTTACCATTTTTCAACTTGTGGGTTTTTTAGATTGACAACCAAACGCTCGTTTTTCTCTTAACGAAGGTAATATTTCATTAATATTTCATTTTTCTATTAGTTGCTAATGATATCTAGCCTTTTAAATTGAGTTTTTATTCATTGGATCAAAAGTTTTGAATAGATGTCAAAATATTGGTTGTTAATGGTGGAATTCAGGATTTTAAATAAGTAGTTTAGAGTGGTTTGAAGGTTGAGAATCATCCTTAGATAAATAATTAGATGATTAGAATCAATTGTAAGCATTGAGAACTAGTAGGAATTAAGATATTTGAGTTTCGAATTTGCAAGTCAAAAATTTCAATTCCAAGAGAAAGAAACCTTAAACTTGTGTTTTCGATTGTTTAGGTGTGTATGTTTGTTGTGTGGTCAATTTTGGTGAAGATTTGGAGCTATTGGAGCCTTTAACGAGCAAGGAAAAAGGAAAGGAAAAGCTAGTTTAGGCTTTCGGCGTCTAGGGGAAAGGGTGAATGGTGAGTGTTTGGAATCACTGCTTGTAGACACGATTCATAGTTTTGATTGGGAGCTTAGGAATAGCCTAAACCCTTATCCTAAGTTCCGAGTGTAAGCTTTCTTATACCCCTCGTTTAATGTAAAGTATGTGATATTGTGAAGTTGATTGAGTATTAAGTTGTGATAATGTGACATGTGATTTATATTGTGATAGCTCTTGTGAATATGTTAGTTGTGGGCATATTAAACATGCCGAATGATAGTGATGATGTTGTGTTAGCAATATAAATGTGCAATGAAAGTGTACAGAAAACGGTAAGTACATATGTGTTGAATTGTTGAATGTGATGATGATGTGACAGGTAAAGTAAGTGAATATTGGTATGTGGTATGTGATAATCTGATTTTTAATGCATTCTTATGTAAACAGCTATGTGATGGCACAATGAGCAAAGTTGTGACACTTACAGTGAAATTAAATGTGAATCCAATAAGTGTGCTATGTGTACAAATTGTGATGTGAATTGATGTTTATGAACAAAGATTAAATGCATAAGAACATTAATTAAATGTGCGTATTTGTGGATACTTTGGCCTTGTGATATCGTGAAACCGTTGAATATAGTTGGCATGCCATAAGATTTTGAGTACTTACCCTTGTGTTTTGTGATTTGGGCATTGAGGCCCTAAAACAAATTGGAGGGATAAGGGAAGGTCGAGCCAAGCTCCATTTACTAAGATATGTTGGTGTGTTGGAGAGTGTTTAGCTTAATGCTACACTTATGGGATATGTTAGACTCTTTGAGTAATTGGTGTGATGGAGATACGTGTATCTAATATGTGGTATAGATCCCACTTTTATGTTTCATGTATCCAAGTTGCGAAATTATCATTAATTGATTAATATATGAAAATATTGTGTGTAATATATAAGCTAGACTTATGAGTCATTGAAACATGAATACGTTGTTTTGTCTTAATGAATTATTGTTAAATGGATTATATATATATCGATTGAGTGTAATTGCATGAGAGAGTATATGCTAGTTTTATGATTTAATTAAGCATCAATATGTTATTTTGACTTGGTTAGAATATGGTTGTGAATGTGTTGTAGTATACTCTTGTTTAACCTTTGATATTATGTATACTTTGTGGTTATTCTGACATTCACTGAGCTTGTTTAAGCTCACCCACTCTTTCTGACCATTGCAGATATTTAGCATTCATGGTGTGTGGTGCGGTTCGAAGGAAGTGATCCAAGTTAGGCTTTAGATTTTAAGTAGGTGATATTATTATTATTTGTTGAACTGTGGAAACAAAGGCAATGTGGTTAAAACTTTGGCTGGTTATTATTATGTTCTTGTTGGTTTAGTATGATTGTGAACTTTTATAATTTTTGTTGGTAATTATTACTATTTTCAATTGTTATTATCATGATTTGGATCGACAAGGTAAATATGTTGTGTTGGATGATGTTTTGGGTAAATTTGATGCTTCATACTATGATGATTAATGCATGTTATAATAAATATATGTTGAGCATGTTTAATACTCTATTTTGCTTTGTTTTTGTGAATCTGAGCAAAGGTGTTGATACTTAGGACATAAAATCGATACCTCAGAGTGGAATTGTATCCTTATGAAGTCAGTAGCATAATTTGGTATCTATACCTAATCACAAGTATCGATACTCGGAGTGAAAATACCAATATCTTTGCCCATGTATAGATAAAATACATTTGTTTAAAATTCGACAGGATCTAGTTTGGTATCGATTTTCTTACTAGTATTGATACTTATCTTCTAAAATATCGATACCTGTGATGACGTATCAAATGATCCGTATGCATGCTTTTTAAGTTATTTCTAATGTTGACTAAGGTATGTTAAGTCATTTTAAATGTTGCCTAAGATGATTAAGACTCATTACTCCTCTAAATATTTGAAAGTGACGATGATTGCATGTATTTGAGACTATGTGAATATGTAATTGTTCGATGTTTGATGTAGTGTCTTGTTACTTGGGCTCAACGACCGGACCGGGTATAGGGTGTTACATAGTAAGGAAGGGAGATTAACTTAGATACAAAAGGGTCTAACTAATGTCATTGGATTTTAGGTTATTAATGACATAGATTAAACAATTGAATAATGGATGATTGATTAACAAAATTAAGTGAATTTAGATTCCCAAATTCAAAAAATAATAAGAATCTCAAAAGATTTCATTGGCTTTAGCTTGTAAAATCCTTATAATTTGCTTAGTTTAATTTTAGTAATAATTATAATTTAGTTTTTTTTAATTTCTCAAGGTATTTACCAGAGTGAGTCCAATAACTAACCCTCCACATTCTATAGGCTCATTATAAGGTAGATGCTGGCCACGAGTTTTAAAGCTGCTCCATATCCGAGGCGAGGATCGAACCCTCGACCACTGGTTTCTTTATATTGTTTGATTGACATGTTCATTTGCGTATACAAATTTAGTCATCATAGGTCTAGGGTATAATGTTAAGGGTCAAATGTTGAGGTTTAAAGTTCAAAATAAAGGCAAGGGATCAAGTTTTAGGTTTGAGTTTGGGGTTCGATGTTCAAGGTTTAAGTTTTAGGTTTAATAACAAGATTCAATGGTTGATATGGAAGGATATTTTAGGGTTTGAGTTGCGAAATTTGAGGTTTAATACTAGGGTTTGGTTCGGGTAGAAAATGACTTTATATAAGGACCTTGAAGGCAATTTACTATATTTTCATCCTAATTTATATGGTAATGGAACAAAATGACTTAATATTGTGACCTAGTAGGGAGTTTACTCTTTGTTTAAAGGATATGATCATTTTATCTTCAAATGAACAAATATTTTCATTTTATTTTTTCTAGTTGTAAAGGTGAAATAAAATTTATAATTATATGTCAAAAGCTTCTCGAATTAACTTTTAGTGTTAAGTGTTCCAAGAGTTAATAAGTGATGTTGGGTGGGTATTGCACATGTGTAATTTCCTTCTCGGCGTGTTAGGTTTTTTTTCTTGACTCGATCTTGTTATCTTATTTTCTTTGTTGGTTATGTAATTCCCAATCAAATGTAAGGAATTCAACATGGAATACACTATATGAAAATCAATGTATTTGTTAATATTTCATGCATGATTCAGCATCTGAAACCCATCATGCAATTTGCTATACATAAATAAGTTTATTTGTTAATTATTAATACTTTTTAGAGAACAAATCTTTTATCGCAAAACTTTTATATATTACAATTTATACATTAGTAAAAAAAATTAAGGTAATACACATTCTTTGGTATTAAAAACGATTATCAACATTGGTTCATCTAGTTTTGTCCATTTTGCTTTTTATTCCTTCCATTTGATATGTAATTTGCTTTACATCGAGGAAACTTAATCATTCTATTTTTCTAATAGTGATGAAAAATATCATATTATGTAAGAGTCCCAACAAGTAATTTTCTATTGTATTTGGATTTTTTAATCGTTTTGGTATTGTGAGTTATATCGAAGACTCAAGAAATATAAAGAAGATTAAGAATGTAAAAAGCCATTAAAGAGTCTATTTATTGATTGGTTTAGAAAAATAACATAAATTTGATTTTCTAGTATCTAAAATTTTTATGATGTAATAATTCATTTTTATTGTTGTTTCGTATTGAATTTGTGAATTTTGTCCATTTATTAGGATTTTTTTCCTTTTAGAGAAAAATAATAAAGAAATTATTTGGCTTGTTTCTTTGGTTTCAGATTTTTTTTCTTACAACAAGGGTGAAAGTACACCTAAATTATTCAACATAAAACCTTTAATTTTTGCAAGTGTGCGAATCATTGTCAAGTAATGAATACAATGACAATGCTTTTTAAGGAAAAAAATTGAGGATTTAACCCAAGGGATGGATGTCGAGAGATAAATTTAAAGGATAATTCGTCTAATTAACTTCAGTGAAGCTTTATGTCGAAACCATTTTTTAAAAGGGATGTTTGAAAAAATGGGGATCGACTTTTGAAAAATGAAAACGAGAGTCGCCACCAACCTTTTTAGGTGTGATTGGATCACCTTATAAAACTTTTTGGTCTACGAAAATTAAGAAAAACAGTTAGGAGTCGGTTACGACGAGGAAGGATTAGCACCTCATAACGCTCAAAATTGGTACCAAATTGAATAGTTTTCGTCTTAATGTAAAAATTTGAAAGGATTTAAAAATAGGATCCTTTTTAAAACCGAATTATTTAAGTTGAAAAATCGAGATTCCTTAGCTAGAAAGAATACAAACATCACATCCAAACATGATAGGACACGATATTCTTAAACTCGTGAATCGAAATCATCTCGTGATTTACAAAATCTATTTAGAAGGATACTTTAGGCATTTAGACAAACGGAAATCGCAACCCAACATGTTAGGGCACTATTTCCTAATTCCTAAATCGAAAAACATTGCCTCATTTTAGAAAAACTTTTGGATAAAATATGACAATTAAATGAAATATATATATTTTAAAAATAATGATTTGAATAAAATTTTAAAAATAATTTACTAAGAGTAATACTAAAAAATTATTAAAAAATGAAAGAGTTTGATATGATACTAAAATTATTTAAAAAAATTAAAATATATAAAAAATAGGGAAACATGGATTAAATCAAAATAAAAGGGTTGAAAACGAAGATGAATAAAGAATAAAATAAGAACAAACCGTAGAAAATAAGAACGTAAGAGGGAGAGAAATTTGAGTGAAAGCTCTCAAAAATTTTTATTGTTTCCCAAAACTCCAGTGTGTTTACAATGAAGGGAGAGGCCTCTATTTATAGTTGAACCTCCTCAAATTCAACGGTACAGATCAATTACATCAACGGTTAAGATTAAAAGGTATCTACAAATTAAATCTCTAAGATTACAAAATCATATCTTCTAAGATTGCATATTATATCTAAGATTGCAATCATATCTAAGATTGTATCATATCTAAGATTGCATATCATATCTAAGATTGCATATCATTGAAGATTATATTTCCATATGAGTCAAGCTTATAGATAGACCTTAAATCTTTTCAAGTAATGGGCCATTCCGATCGGGCCAAATTATATTTGTAATTCTGGACTGAACTTGGACTTCGTTTTTTTTTGGGTTTATTATTTTTGTTTTTGGACTTATTTCTGGGCCCGGGCAAAATTGTGTTTCTACAGCTGCCCCTCTTTGCTCATTGCTCTGTAACAAGAATAGAGCAAAGACTATAAAAGGACCAATTTTGCCCGGGCTCGCCGAGTCTTAAGTTCTTGATCCTTGATCTTCTTTAAATGGCCTCTTGACGCCTTCAATCTGCTTCACTGCAACTCAAGAAGGCGATATCTGCTATTTTTGATTTGCTTCCCGTCTAATACAGAGATGCCAAATCTGCTTCTTCAATCTGCTCCCCGTCTAATACAGAGATGCCAAATCTGTTATCTTCGATTTGCTCCCCGTCTAATACAGAGATGCCAAATTTTTCATCTTGGATCTGCCTCGATGTAAACACATGGAGGTCAGATCTGCTATGTCTTCGATCTGCTCCCCGTCTAATACAGAGATGCCAAATCATCTTGGATCTGCTTCAATGAAGGTCATATCTGCTGTTTCTTCGATCTGCTCCCCATCTAATACAGAGATGCCAAATCATCTTAGATCTGCTTTAATGAAGGTCAGATCTGCTATGTCTTCGATCTGCTCTCCGTCGAATATGGAGATGCCAAATCTGTTTCTTCGATTTGTTCTCTGACAGTACAGAGATGCCAAATCATCTTAGATCTGCTTCAGCATAAACAGGTGAAAGCCAAATCTGCTATGTCTTCGATCTGCTCCTTTTCAATGTAAGGATGCCAAATCATCTTGGATCTGCTTCGATGTGAAAACATCCGAAGGTTAGATCTGCTATGTCTTCGATCTGCTCCCCGTCTAATACAGAGATGCCAAATTATCTTGGATCTGCTTCAATGAAGGTCCAATCTGTTATGTCTTCGATCTGCTCCCCGTCTAATACAGAGATGCCAAATCACCTTGGATCTGCTTCAATGAAGGTCAGATCTGCTGTGTCTTCGATCTGTTCCCTGTCTATTACAGAGATGCCAAATCATCTTGGATCTGCTTCAATGAAGGTCAGATCTGCTGTGTCTTCGATCTGCTCCCCGTTTAATACAGAGATCCCAAATCATCTTGGATCTGCTTCAATAAAGGTCAGATCTGCTATGTCTTCGATCTGCTCTCCGTCGAATATGGAGATGCCAAATCTGTTTATTCGATTTGTTCTCTGATAGTACAGAGATGCCAAATCATCTTAGATCTGCTTCAGCGTAAACACGTGAAAGCCAAATCTGCTATGTCTTCGATCTGCTCCTTGTCAATGCAAGGATGCCAAATCATCTTGGATCTACTTCGATGTGAAAACATCTGAAGGTTAGATCTGCTATGTGTTCGATCTGCTCTCCGTCGAATATGGAGATGCCAAATCTGTTTCTTCGATTTGTTCTCTGACAATACAGAGATGTAACATCTTGGATCTGCTTCAGCGTAAACACCTAAAGGTCAAATCTTCTATGCTTTAGCTTGTTACCCTACTGCTTAGGGGGTTAAGGCGCATCAATCTTCATTGTCCCTTGAAAGACATAACCTGTATAATGTGCATGAGTTCATGCCTAATGATTAGGATGCTATGATCGAAGTGAGTCAAATGCTCCTAATTAAACCTGTTATAATGCAAAATGCTTATGAATATGACCCCTATTCCAGACGTCACCACTCATTCTTTCGTCGAAGTTTATCCTTATTTCTCTCGAAGTATCATTCCTACCCAGCCTGTAGGTTTGTACCATTCTTCAAATGCTATGACCCACCAAAAATGTCTGTAAGATGATCCTCTCTTAGGATCGAATTATTTGATTTGTCCGATCATCATTTTGGACTAAAGAAAGAATTTTCTCGAGTTCTTTCAAACCTCACTTACGAATTCTTCGAACAATTGTTTTGTTTTAGTTTCTTGTATTATCTTGAAATTTCCAGAGTAATGAGCAAAACTTCATTTGTGAAAATTATTTAGTTCATCTATCATTATTTTAATGCAACATACTTTAAGAATAACGGAAGATGAATTTAATCTTGAGAATAATTAGATTTGAATAAATTTGTCAAAAATACAAAGGAAATTAATCTGAAAGCCTATCTTTGAGAAGAAAAAGAATCTAAAGATAGCAAATAGGACAAAAGTTAGATGCCCTAGATATCGCCGTTTGAGCGTTTATATGCCAGCTCCATGAAGACTTTCTTGAATTCAACATGTGTTTAAAAGATCCAAAGTACTTTGTTGATGCCCTGATATGCAACGAGCTTCACTCTTCGTTGAATCAGATATAGCAAGATTACCGTGTCCTCTTCAAAATTTGAGCTGCCCTTTCGGGTTTTCAACTTAAAACCCTTTTAGTCACAAGGCGCCTTTTGCGGGTTTTCACTTTGGCCTCTCTATTGTTTTTTTCAAAAACTCAAGGCACCCTTTGCGGGTTTTCACCCTGAATTCTTCTCTCCTTTAGACAAAGTACTTTTTGACTAAGTCTGAATTCACTGGATTGGGCAAACTCTTCCCATCCATTTCCGTTAAGATCAATGCACCCCCAGAGAAGGCCTTATTCACTACATACGGCTCTTCCCAATTTGTCATCCATTTTCCTCTAAAGTCCTTCTGAATAGGGAGGATCTTTTTCAGCACAAGATTCCCCTCGTGGAATTCTCTTGGTCCCACTTTCTTGTCGTAAGCTCGTATCATTCGCTTCTGATATATCTGACCATGATGAATGGCCTTTAGCCTCTTTTCCTCAATCAAGTTCAACTGATCATATCGCGATTGTATCAATTTAGCTTCATTCAACTTTATCTCTGACAAGACTTGAAAAGACGGTATTTCCACTTCAATGGGTAACACTGCTTCCATCCCATAAACCAACGAGAAAGGAGTTGCCCCGGTAGAGGTTCCGAAAGACGTTCGGTAAGCTAAGAGTGTAAATGGTAACTTCTCATACCAGTCTCTGTAGGTTTCAGTCATTGTCCCCACTATCTTCTTGATGTTTTTGTTAGCAGCTTCCACTGCCCCATTCATCTTTGGGCGATACGGCGAAGAGTTATGATGCTTAATCCTGAACTGACTGCAAACTTCTGCTATCGTTTTGTTGTTCAAGTTCAGTGCATTGTCTGATATGATCCTTTCAGGCATCCTATATCGACAAATAATCTCTTTTTTCAAGAAACGACTTACAGCTGACTTAGTAACATTCGCATAAGAAGTAGCCTCTGCCCACTTCGTGAAGTAATCAATGATCACAAAAATAAAACGATGCCCATTTGAAGCTTTTGGTGATATTGGCCCAATGACATCCATGCCCCACATAGAAAAAGGCCATGAAGAAGTCATAACGTGTAGAGGTGAAGGTGGTACATGAATCTTGTCTCCATAAATCTGACATTTATGGCATTTTTTGGCGTAGTTGATACAATCCCCTTCCAAAATAGACCAATAATATCTAAACCTCATGATTTGTCTAGCCATCGTGAAACCATTAGCGTGCGTCCCACAAACACCCTCGTGAACTTCTTCCAAGATTAACTTAGCTTCCACGGCGTCAACACATCTCAACAGTACTTGGTCCTTTCTTCTTTTGTACAAGATGTCCCCATCCAAAATGTAGTCGCAGGCTAATCTCCTTAAAGTTCGCTTATCATTTTCTGTTGCCTATTCTGGGTATTTACGATCTCTCACATATCGCAATATATCCTGATACCAAGGGTTATCATCCTTTTCTTCTTCCTCAATGTTACAACAGTGAGCTGGAGCCTCGAAGATACTCATCTAAATGGGTCTCATCTCCTCGTCTTTATTCACTTTAATCATTAAAGCCAAGGTTGCTAGAGCATCTGCCATCTGGTTTTCGTCTCATGGGATATAATTGAAAGTGATGTCATCGAACTCCTCAAGTAACCCTAAAACTACCTTGTGATAATTGATCAATTTAGGATCTCGTGTCTCCCATTCACCTTTAAGCTGGTAAATTACCAACGCGGAGTCTCCATAAACTTTTAAGGTTCTTATTCTTTGCTCTATAGCCACTCGGAATCCCATGATGCATGCTTCATACTCGGCCATATTGTTTGTGCAATCAAAATCCAACTTGCACGTGAATGGATAATAATCACCATTTGGGGATACCAAGACTACCCTAATTCTATTTCCCACTGCATTGGATGCCCCATTAAAGCTCAACTTCCAAGGATAATCCTCTGTAGCTGTTACACACATCAACTCCTCATCAAAATTCAACGGCTCATAGTCTTCTAGAGCTCTACTAGCCAGAAATTCTACTATCGCACTTCCTTTTATAGCCTTCTGGCTCACATAAACTATGTCAAACTCTGAAAGCAGAATTTGCCACCTCGCCATTCTTCCATTCAAAACTGTTGACTCCATCATATACTTTAGAAGATCAAGTTTTAAAATAAGCCAAGTAGTATGATACAACATATATTGCCTCAACCTTCGAGTCGTCCAGATTAAAGCACAGCACAGTTTCTCAATTGGCGAATATCTCATCTCACACTCTGTGAATTTCTTACTGAGGTAGTATATCGCCTTCTCTTTTCTTCCCGACTCGTCATGTTGGCCAAGCACACATCCCATAGAATTGCTAAACACTGATAAGTACAGAATTAATGGTCTACCTGGATTAGGTGGAGATAACACAGGAACATTTAAGAAGTATTGCTTAACCTTATCGAAAACACTCTGGCATTCCTCATCCCAAGTACCTTGGTTGTGTTTTCTAAAGAGGCGAAATATAGGGTCACATTTCTCAGTTAATTGTGAAATAAACCGAGCAATATAATTCAACCTTCCAAGAAAACCCCGAACTTCTTTCTGAGTACGCGGTGAAGGCAAATCTTGTATGGCTCTAACTTTGTCTGAATCAACTTCTATTCCTTTTTCATTGGCCACAAAACCTAGTAACTTCCCCGACCTAGCTCTGAAAGTGCATTTTGCCGGATTAAGTTTTAACTGAAACTTCCTTAATATCAAGAATAGTTTTTTTAAAACCTCAATATGTTCCTCCTCTGTTTGAGATTTGGCAATCATATCATCAACATCCACCTCAATTTCCTTGTGCATCATATCGTGAAATAAGGTCACCATAGACCTTTGGTATGTTGCCCCTACATTCTTTAGCCCAAAGGGCATTACCTTGTAACAGAAAGTCTCCCACAAGGTTATGAAGGTGATTTTGTCCATGTCTTCAGGATGCATCTTTATCTGATTGTACCCTGAAAAACCATCCATGAAGGAGAACAACGAATATCCCACTGTGTTGTCTACCAAAGTGTCTATGTGAGGCAGAGGGAAATTATCTTTTGGGCTAGCTTTGTTCAGATCCCTGTAATCAACGTACATTCATACCTTCCCATCCTTCTTAAGAACTGGTACAACATTAGCTACCCATTCAGAATATTTCACCTCTTGTAAGAATCCTGTATTGAACTGTTTCTTGACTTCATCCTTTATTTTTAATACAATATCTGGTCTCATTTTTCGCAACTTCTGTTGAACTGGTTTACAATCCTGTCTTATTGGAAGACGATGCACCACAATATCAGTATTTAACCCTGGCATATCTTGATAGGACCATGAGAAGATATCCTTGAACTCACGTAACAACTCAATCAGTCCTTGCCTTATATCATTAGCAATATGCGTGCCAATTTTCACCTCTTTCCCTTCCTCTGGGGCTACATTCTCTATTGCCTGTTTCTCATGTGGCATGATTTGTTTTTCCTCTTGTTTCACCATCCTCAAAAGATCTAGAGACACATCACAATCTTGGACATCTTCAAAATCCTGTGATTCCTCTAAACACATGTCTTGCTCACGAGAGAAATTAGGATTTGTAATAATAATGCTCATGTCATTGATATCTAGGGATCTGTGAAGTATAAAAAATATACAAAGAATGAATGAATTTAAGAATGATTATTTATGTGCTATGAATGAAAGAATAAGAAATGCCAAAATTTAACGGAATATTGTTTGATAAAAATGAAACAATACTCGTTCAAATTGATAAAAGTTATGCTTTATTAAAAAATAATAGATGATTGTAAGCCCATTTCACAAATGAAATCCTATTACTCCTAGGCTTTAGAGTAACAAGAATGTTTCGAGAATTACTCTGAAAAATTCCTAAAGACTACAGGAAGTTCCTCCGCAATCCAATTGTTCAGAGAGCTTCCTGGTTCGTAAGGGCGAATGCCCTCAAGGTTTCCTTAATCAGTCCTTTCTTCATGTATGGCATTAATGGAATGATTTTCATTTCCAAACACCCCCATCTCCAGGTAAGCTATCCCTCCTGATACAAAAGTCTAGGATATGTAAGGGAGCGTCTTCTTTTTGCTCAGCCGTGACCCTCTTCTCTCTTTCTTTCTCTTTTTAACCTTAATTAGGGTCTTTTTATGGATTTAAATGCATGTGATGTGATGCAATGCAAATGAATAATGCAAAAGAAAAGGAGATGTTGATCTTGAATTCAATTCCATTAGAATAACTTTTCTAGAAAACAAATTTCTGTACATGAAAATAGATTACATATGCGGTCTTGCCCTTCACAGTCCAAGTAAACGCTGATCTTTTCTTCATGGTCGAATCCTGTAAATTCTCCAAAAGATGCCTTTGCTAGCTCCTTGCTGCTTAATCTGAGCCTCGATCTCTTGCTCGCTTATCTCCATGATACTCATCAAAAAGTGCCAGCTCTTGGATAATCTTCGTTGGCAATTAAATCAAGTCATGTATTCCTTCGTGGACTTCCGGCTTTCTCTTGTAATGCCTTTGTTGGCTTGAATCTCTGGCAATTACATCATGTATTCCTCTGTAGACTACCAGCTTTCTCTCATCGTGTTTACTTAGACTATATTCAGACGACCACACTATAATCCACTTTATCAAGAAATTTGTTTCCTTATGACAAACTATTCTATTTAGGAATCAAATTTCGAATCAACACCTTCTTTTCTTTGATGTAATGTAATGCAAATGCATGAATACAAAAAGGTATCGATCTCGATTCAGTTTCATTTTAGAAAACGTTATTTAAGGAACAAAAGTCTTTTCATAAAATGGATTACAAATACGCTTTCGCTCGTAGGCCCAGAGTCTTAACCCTATCTAATAACAAAGCTAACTCTCGACCTTTATCTGAACTGCCCCACTTTATATTGCTTTAGGATGAGTAATGGTGCATAGCCAATGACTCCCCAAATCCCAAGAAGAGGTACCCAATCAAAACTGTCGTAGCGATAAAGGACTTCATTAGGAGTCATCCAATGTGCTTTCCACAAAACCTCCTCCTCTCGAAGATTCTGAAGAATATCCATCCACCTTTCTTCTGTAATATTGTCTCTTCTTGGTGTAGTTGCTGCTTCCTTTAAGGGGGAATAACCCTCAAAGAATACTCGGCAAGGAACCTTATCAAGCTTCCAAAAATGACTGTGGAACCAAACCAATAGCAACTGTGCACATCCAATGAATCTACCTTCGCCGTCTCTCCGACATGCACTCAAAGATCTAAATGTCTCAGCTAGGATTGCTGGTACCGGTGTATCCTACTTACCAACGCGGTCGAACAAATCCGCAATTGGCTCATCTATGTGCCCCAACGCCTTTGGGAAAATCACCATGCCGTAAATGCTCAAAGTCAGGACGTCGACCCTTTTCTTTACGTCTGGATGTGTCGATATCAATTCCCTCAAAACGGCCCATGGAACGCACTTACTATCACCCTTTTACTGCACACGAGCTACAGCCCATTGCTCACTCATCCCAGTAATCATCACCAACTTCTTTACAAAAGTTGGAAGACTAGCAGGCCTAACATAAACCTTGTGACCCTGAATCCTCGGGCAACGCAGTAAAGTCGTATACTCCTCCAGAGTAGGTACAAGATCAACATCACCAAATGTAAAGCAACTATAAACAGGGTTCTAGAACTATACCATAGCTCGAAACAAGTGCCTATCTGCTTTGACGTTTAGCAAAGGTCTCCATAATTCTGATAGAAAAGCTGTTTAGCCTCGTCATCCCATTGGGGCCCAAATGTCTCTCAACTCCTGAAACTCATTCTGCGTCGAATTAATACGGGTGAAGTCCCATAACTCTGATGTATGCCCCTTAGTGACACTATCTCCTTTCTCTAATTGGGTTTTCTCTGACCAGGTACAGACAGAGGCATTGTCCTCCACTTTATCAAGATATTCATTCCCCATTACAAAACTTTCTAACTTAGAAATTGGACCGTGAATCGACACCTTTAAATGCCAAATGACATGCAATGACAGCAAAATAAAAATAGGTCAGTATAAAAAAAAATGATAAACAAGTACTTACAAGGGTAGCTTACTAAAGGCTATCATTATCTTTCCTAGGGTAAGCTCTTTAAAGTTCACTATATGAGTTTTAGTTCTAAAGTAAGGGTACCTGAACCAGTAGATTCCTTGGTCTTCACCCATTATAGGCTCATGTAGACCAAGTTCAGTTCAGGGGGACACATTTCCCTATGGCCATACGGAGATGAAAATCTCACGAAGACATAGGTACAGTATCTCGGAAGCAATCCACTAGCTCATACAAAGGTGAAAACCTTACGAAAGCGTAGCTTCTCACTCCCACTTAAGGGTGTGACCACAACGGTCATGCAAATGCAATGTCAATGAAGAAGGTAACAAACATATGCAGCAAACACATGTAAAAAGGATCCAATTTTAAATTTTCCAAACTTCCGACATTAAGACAGAAAATACTCAATTTCTTGGCTTGACTTTCTTAAGTCCCCAACGGAGTCGCCAAGCTGTTGAAACAAGGGTGAAAGTACACCTAAATTATTCAACATAAAACCTTTAATTTTTGCAAGTGTGCGGATCATTGTCAAGTAATGAATACAATGAAAATGCTTTTTAAGGAAAAAAATCGAGGATTTAACCCAAGGGATGGATGTCGAGAGATAAATTTAAAGGATAATTCGTCCAATTAACTTCAGTGAAGCTTTATGTTGAAACCATTTTTTAAAAGGGATGTTTGAAAAAATGGGGATCGACTTTTGAAAAACGAAAACGGGAGTCGCCACCAACCTTTTTAGGTGTGATTGGATCACCTTATAAAACATTTTGGTCTACGAAAATTAAGAAAATAGGTTCAGGAGTCGGTTACGTACGAGGAAGGATTAGCACCCTCGCAACGCCCAAAATTGGTACCAAATTGAATAGTTTTCTGTCTTAATCTAAAAAAATTTGAAAGGATTTAAAAATAGGATCCCTTTTTTAAAACCAGAATTATTTAAGTTGAAAAATCGAGATTCCTTAGCTCCGAAAGAATACAAACTTCACATCCAAACATGATAAGACATGATATTCTTAAACTCTGAATCGAAATCATCTCGTGATTTACAAAATCTATTTAGAAGGATACTTTAGGCATTTAGACAAGCAGAAATCGCAACCCGACATGTTAGGGCACTATTTCCGAATTCCTAAATCGAAAAACATTGCCTCATTTTAGAAAAACTTTTGGATAAAATATGACAATTAAATAAAATATATATTTTAAAATAATAATTTGAATAAAATTTAAAAAATAATTTACTAAGAGTAATACTAAAAAAATTATTAAAAAATGAAAGAGTTTGATATGATACTAAAATTATTTAAAAAATTAAAAATATATAAAAAATCAGGGAAACATGGATTAAATCAAAATAAAAAGGGTTGAAAAACGAAGATGAACAAAGAATAAAATAAGAACAAACCGTAGAAAATAAGAACGTAAGAGGGAGAGAAATTTGAGTGAAAGCTCTCAAAAATTTTTATTGTTTCCCAAAACTCCAGTGTGTTTACAATGAAGGGAGAGGCCTCTATTTATAGTTGAACCTCCTCAAATTCAACGGTACAGATCAATTACATCAACGGTTAAGATTAAAAGGTATCTACAAATTAAATCTCTAAGATTACAAAATCATATCTTCTAAGATTGCATATCATATCTAAGATTGCAATCATATCTAAGATTGTATCATATCTAAGATTGCATATCATATCTAAGATTGCATATCATTGAAAATTATATTTCCATATGAGTCAAGCTTGTAGATGGACTTTAAATCTTTTCAAGTAATGGGCCATTCCGATCGGGCCAAATTATATTTGTAATTCTGGACTGAACTTGGACTTCGTTTTTTTTTGGGTTTATTATTTTTGTTTTTGGACTTATTTCTGGGCCCAAACAAAATTCAGTGTCTACACTTTAAATTAGTGATCAATTAACTTTTCCATGTAGGAGTTTAACTAAGAAAATTCATGATTTGCTAAACTGTTCAACGCATTGATAACCTTGGATTTTAGGCACTTAAGGCTCTCTCAATGCTCTTAGGCTCTCAACTAAGCTATTGGGCTAAGTTTACACCCTAACCCCGATGTTCCTAGAGTAGTTAGGTCAAATAATCTAGGTTTCCCTCTTGTTGCATCTCTCACTTGTAGACTAGACAATCATTAGCTCCCTTAATACTTGTAACACCCCTTGCCTGTTTCGATCATCAAGTCCAAGCTATACGATACCATATTCATTGTAATCTGCCACAATTTTTTGTGGCAAATTAGAATCTTTTTGGCACTTAATGAGCTTGTTTTTGAGCCATTTTATGATTATTTCGATTAGTTTTCCAATTTAGTAGTTTAGATGTAATTTTAGTAAAATAAGCATTTTTACGCATATTTTGGTGTTATGATGACCCATTGGGCCAATATATGCCTAGGGTAGGACTGACGAGCCAATTTAGTGTGCAAGACACCAATTTTAGGCAAAGGAACATTAAGGGAAACACTAGTGTCGCGACACCAGTATGCAGTGTCACAACCTCACATTTCGAAGCAAGAAAAGTCCATGTGAAGTTTAGTGTTGTGACACCTGTCTTGTGGTGTTGCGACATCATTGTGACGAAGATCAAAATATTGCTGAAGGTGTTTTCATCTACACAATGTATTTTATTTAGGTTAATGGCCTATATTTGGTCTAATTAGGTTAGCAACAATTGCCTATATATAATACTGTTTAGGTATTAGCTAGGGGTTGTTTTTTAGAGTAGATTTAGATATTTAATTTTAGTTTCATGTTAGTTTCAATTTAGTTTTATATTCTCAATAGGATTTCTAGTTTTGTTTCAGACTTGGATTCAACTTGGTTCCAAGCTTTCGTTTCTTTAGTAATTTATAGTTTTTCTTTGGTTTTCACTTGCAATTAACGTTATATTGACAACTGTAAAAGTGTTTTTGACTTCCAAGCGCATCCCATATCAAAATGGATCAATTTCTCTTTTCCCTTCTCTTTAGTTTAATATTTTCTTTGCACGTTTAATTACATTTAGGAAATCTTGTATTTTGATCCATGAGTAGTTAAACCTATAGGAATTAGAGGTGGGATTAATTAACAGAAGAATTATGGTTTACTTAAGAATTAGTTGGCTTGAATTATGTATGCTCAAACACTAGGAAGCAATCTAGGTAAATAAGGTCGAGAATAATTTATCGAGCACCTCTTAATTTAACGTGGTTTAAACTGTAAGGTCAGGATTATGAACATTGATGTGAGTTAATATTCTCTCTATCGATCGAGTGAATTTCGATTGTTAATTTTATTTGATTTATGCTATCTTTGTTGTTTACTTTTGATTTGGTTTTTCGTACTATAATTTTAGATTATTATTGTTTAGCCCTATTAGTGTAGAAAGTAGTTTTTGGCTTGACTCAACCTTTATTGGGTATGATCCTCGGAATACTTCCCGAAGTGTTTCATTGTAAACTTTACTATATTACAATTTAACCCGTATACTTGCAGACACTGAAGTCTATTTTATATCTTTTTGTTGTAGTATTTCCAATGTAGATGTTTGTACTTTTGGAAGCAGTGAAATTGCCGAAGAAACTACAATAAATTTCAATACAATTCAACAATTCTAGCATGCTTTCAAGTAGAAAACACATCCTTGATATGTTGTAAAATATTTTTAGGTCTTATAAGAGCTTATGAAAGCTCTTTTGCTAACCTAAGGTTGGTTAATGACTTGACAAAAAAGTTTTCAAATTTATCAGTTGATGTCACAACATCACGACTTTCATATCACGATTTCATCAATTATTGAGTGTCGTCATGACTTCAGGAAATTCTACATCTCAACGCCACTCACTATTGATCTAAGTTGCGACGTATACTTACGAATACCGCTATTTTAATTCTTTATCTTTTGTAGTAGTATTTCCAGTCCAAATGTTTGCATGTTTGGCAGTGATCAAGTTGTTGGCGCCGTTGTCGGGGAGGTTTCCACATAAAAATTAATTTTATTTTCTACAATTAGTAGGATAAATAGGAAAATTTAAAATTATAGATATGGTTTTTATCATTTTTAATTTTAATTTCAATTTCTATTTACTGATTTTTCTACTATCTCTGATTTCAGTATATGACCCAAAGTGGAAGCTCTCCAATCGAGTCATATCCTAATTCAAAGTGATTTCTGAGATGTAATCATCAATTGATGCAAAACGATCCACCCGTGGTAGCTAACTTACCTCAGAAAAATCCTTTGTTTAATGATCCACTTGAACCACAAGTAAAAATTCGTGGAGGGCTATTGATAGCTCAACAAATGACATTATGTGACTACGCATTACTGATAGTTGATGCAGTACGAGGAAGTATTGAGCGACCGACAATCAACACTAATAATTTTGATAGCAAAACGACTACAATATAAATGATTCAAAACACCTCATAATTCCGAGGGAACACGATGGAGGACCCAAACCAATATATAAAAAAATTTCTTCAACTTTGTGACATTTTTAAATATAACATGGTAACCGATGATGCTATTCATATTTGATTATTCCCCTTTTCATAATGTGATAATGGAATTGATTGGTTGGGTTCATTAGAGCCAAGTTCCATAACCACATGGGACGATTTAGCGAGGAAATTTCTATAGAATTTTTTTTCCTGTAAGCAGATTCATCTAGCTCAGATGTGATATTGTGAATTTTAAGCAAATCGAAGGAGAAAATTTGTACAAGGCTTAAGAGCGATTTAATTCATTGTTAAGGAAGTTTCTCTACCACAGGATGCAAGAATGGATCCAAATGCAAATATTCTATAATGGTTTGGACAGTAATATGTGGTCCAGATTAGATGGCGCTCCTAGAAGAGCCCTTATGAATCACATGTATGAGTGAGCCTATCAAATAATTGATGACATGGCTATGAACTCATATATATGGCCCAATGAGAGATTTTCTTATAACCCAAAACCACCAACGGTGAAAGCTATCTACGAAGGGGACAAATATCAACAAATACTAGAAAAGCTGAACCATTTGGAAACAACCGTTAAACAATCCTTGAGGGAGCCAACTCGAAGTTATGTATCATTGTAACACCTTGTACTCGGTCCAGTCATCGGACCCAAGCCATATGATGCTACAACAGTAAATTGGAGCATTCAAAAGCAATTTATTTAATAATACTTAATAATCAATAAATACAAACTAATTCCATGTTAAACATGCATTACAATCAAAATCAAGTCTTAGTCAGGCTTACAAAAATCTTTGAGCAAATTCAGAACTAAATCAAGACCAATCTAAAACAATTAAAAATAAACGGGCATAAAGGCAAAACAAGGTCACATTGTAAGACCCTATTCCCGGTGCAATTGCCCGACTTGAGCTATAAGGTTTTACGATAATAATATTTGAAAAAGTTTCATAAAAGTATTTAATAACAATCACATAATTCATTATCAATCATTTCGAGGCTAACTAATCAATCTGGGTTTTAATCGAGCTTACGAAACATTTAAAACAAACTGGGATCAAATCTAGGTTAAAATGAAAATTCTACAAAAAATTAAGTAAAATGTGTAAACAGGGGTCACACGGCTGTGTGAAAGAGACTAGCCCGTGTGGCCCCAAGCTTGACTGTGTGGCTACTCCACACGCCCGTGTACTCAGACTATGTACAATTCGAATATAGGGTCACATGGCCGTGTCGCTAGACCGTGTAACAACATATGCCCATGTGGAAAAACCTACACCAAAATCAAATAGGCGACATGGCCGTGGAGTGACCGTGTGTGGAAAACCGTGTCAAAAGCCGTGTGCACCTAAAATACCTTAAAAAACAAGCCATTTTCTCAATCATTCCTTAGAACTCAAGTTATATCATTTGCAACCATTTTCACATATTCAAAAAACATTGACATACTTAAAACAATCCAAATCATACAACTTAAATGCCTAACCAACATGCCCACAATGTCACCACAATACGACCATGAAACAACTACCATCCAAATCATTTAACTTATTAATTCTAGCATAAAAAATTAGAAATAGTCATACCAAAACTTGCTATCATATAAACTTTTCTTATAACAACCCATTACCAAAATACCAAATATGCATTAGGCAATACATAGATCAAATTTACATATAAATTCATTCATAAACAAGGTACCAAAACATGATCATTACTTGTAAAATAAACATCCTATATACATGCTAAAAGTAACCACACTTTTAAAGTTCAAAATCTACCGAGTCAAAAGATGGTAGGTGTGAGCTCCCGTTGATCCGATCGACACGTTCAGAGTATCCAAAATCTACAAAACAAAATAACAAAAATAAGTATATAAAATACTTAGTAAGCTCATATAATTCAATTCAATACTTACCATACTAATTTCATAGTTAAATGTAATGGTTATAGTATTTTCTCTATTATCAGTTCAACAAATCCAGGTCAATAAATAATGAACATGCATATATTTAAGTTCATATCTCATCCACATTAACATTACAAATTCACACTATATATCCTTTAATTTATAGATGGAAGTTTGTAAAAGAACTTAATATAAAAGTTTGGGAAGCATTTAATGCTCGTTCGAGCTAGTCGGGTATAGAAATACATGTGTCAGGTTACCCACCGGAGCTAAACCATTGACAACATAGAAAAATAGCTTGGCTAGGGCTATATATACATGTAGGGTTACTAATCCAGACTAAATCTTTAAAACGACAACATATTACAAGTTCAGGCTAAATCTGTGTCATATGTATATCCAATTCTGCAACAAATGCTGGAGCTTGGTCCAGAACGAGAATCATTTAGAAACCTCATGTGTGAGACTTTTACTTAGTCCATCAGAATTATCTCAGAATTCAATTTATTACCACATAGTTTGATTTTGATTTCAACAATTTATATACAAATAATTAATCACATTTAATAATAAATTGTAACTGCAGAAGATGGTATGAACTTACATGACAAAACCGTAGTAGTTTAGCTAATAGGGACTATTGAACAATTTTCCATTTTTTTCCAAAGTTAGCAACTTGATCTATATAATAGTTAAGATTCAAAATATCAATACCAATCTCATAATAATACTCAAGTTCATGCTTATAAACTTTTAATTTCATTTTACACAATTTCCTTAACTTTTACATTTTATTCAATTTAGTTCCTAAAATCAAACTTATCATAACTTCCAAATTTGGACTTCAAACTTTGTACCAATTTCAAATACATTCAATTATAGCCACCTACTATAAAAAATCATAGAAAATACATATCAATTTTAAGATATTAACAATTTAGTCCTTATGTTCAAAATTAACAAAAATGACTTTATAAAATAGTCCTTAAACATTTCATAGCTTCTAAATCTACCATTTTTTATCAAGAACATCTAAGATTCATTAATGGTAAGTTTTAAAATCTTTAAAAATTTTGAAAACGGAGATACGAGTTAGCGAGACCTAATTGAAATGATATAAAAAATATAATAATTACAAGAAACGGGATTGAAATCACTTACCAATTTAGGGATTTAAGCATCAACGTGACCAATGGTTTTCTCCTTTCTTACATTCGGCCTTTCATAAGAAAAAGATGTAGAGCATGTTTGTTTTCTTTTTAAATTTAACTTATATATTATGATTAACTTATTAATTAATTATAATTAAATCATTAATTCATTAACATTAATCTTAATTAACACTTTTGGCGGGTGATAGTTGGCTATCACCACCGTTTGACCATTTACCAATGGTCTAATTACTCATTCGGTCCTCCAATTAATTAAGATTTCATAGTGATTAACTTCTACCACTTTTACAATTCAGTCCTTGTACTAAAATTAACCATCCAATCACTAAAATTTTCAGACCAAACTTTAATTCACCTATATAGTATTAAATATGTACAGGCTCGATTTACAAAAACGAGGTCCCGATTTTTCAAAATCACTTGACTTTTAGGTCGAACCATTTTTACTTAACTAATTATCCAATTAAATAAAAATTCACTATATCATAATACTTGAATCGTAAATATTAAATAATAATATTTATAGAACCACTTATCAGAATTGTTGTCACAAAACCATTATTTCTGACATCACTAAAAAATGAGTTGTTACAATCATGCTTTGAGAGTCATTCGGAAGATGTAAATTACTTGCGTAATAAGGGTGGAAACCCCTAGTCAAACAATTATAACCCTGGCTGAAAAGATCACCCAAACCTTAAGTGGGGAGGTAACCAAGGAGGTATAAACCCAGTGCAATATCAGACGAATCCCCCGTACCAACCTCCACACTTACAAAGATCTTAGGACAAACCTATGGGGAACGACCATATTGCATGTGGTCAAAGGCTTGACAAATTAGAAGGGGAGATGCAAACATGAAAATGAAGATTCGACAAGTCCACTCCATGTGTGGCCAACTCGAATACTGAATGGATAGCTTTTAGGAAAAAAATGAGCTAGAAGATGAAAATGATTAGTAACATTTAATGTAAAATTGATACTGGAATTCTTAGCAACACGAAGAATAATCCTCAGAAGGATGTGTAACACCCTTACCCCGTATCCAACGCCGGAATAGGGTTACGAGGCATTACCAGACAATACATCTCATTTACATACATTTATACAATCAAAAACAAAATTCATTCACAATGTCCCTTATGAGGCCCTACAAGACCTTAAAACATGCTTAAGAGTGGTTCGGGACTAAACCGATCACATATAAAAATTTACAAACACTTGGAATAATTTCATGAAATCATAGGTCACACGCCAGTATGGACAGGCCGTGTGCCTGACACGGCCACCGGACATGCCCGTGGCATATACAGTGTGAAAACAGGGCATACATACTGACTTGTACCACACGGCCAAGGACACGCCCGTGTGCCAGGCCGTATGAAATCTAAGGGGGTTATTGACTTGGGTCACACGGTCGACCACACGCCCATGTGCCAGCTAGTGTGCCACACTCGGCCAGTAGACATGCCCTGTAACACCCCTTACCCATGTCCGACGCCGGGACAAGGTACGAGGCATTACTGGACTTAAACATTCACATACATACAAAAATCGGGCCATAAAATTTCTTTTTAATTCAAAACTTTTCATACACATGCATAATGTCCCATACACGGGCCTACGATGCCCTAAACATTCATTGAAAGTAGTTAGGGACTAAATCGAGAACCTTAGAAAGTTTTGAGAAAACTTGGAAAATTTCCTTCCATGAAACAGGGTCACACACCCGTGTGGGTACAGGGACACGCCCGTGTCCTCAGGCTATGTAACTCTCTGACTATGATGTCAGCAAATAGAATTTAACCACACGGCCAAACCACACACCTGTGTGCTAGGCCGTGTCATCCACACGGCTGAGACACACGGCCGTGTCTCTATCTGTGTGGCTAACACTTAGGCTATTTTCCAAGCCTTTTGTTACCATTAATCCCTCACATCTTTACACACATCAAAGTTATATATCATGGCATCATTTTAATAATTTAGCAGACTTCACTAAAGTGTATTCCTAACTTTAACATGCTATCATTCACAAGTTTCACATACTCATATAATATCAAGTCTGGACACATTAATCCATATTCATTGACCTTGTCAGGTAACCTTATTTAAATATTAAGCATTCATGTTCAATCATCATCGTCTTATTTCTATACCATACAATTACTTCATGGCTATAAACATTTTGATTGGTCATGAAACATTTATCATACACACGTCTTAACACCAATCATGCCTGTCCCATAAGCATAAAAACATCATCGCATTGCAAGCATTGGAACTTATCATGAATAACTAGGCTTACAAGCCACAATCATTATAAGCCACATCTCATGGCTATATACAATTAATCAATATAAGCCAATACATTTGGCTAATTATAACAACATCTATCGTAAAAACTAAGTCCCTATACATGCCACTCACTTGAAGGTGCTTAATACACATATGTTAATACTCCAAAGGTGATGGCTTGATAGTGTGATATTGCCTCCGACGATCTCCAACCTCGAGCAAACCTGACAACACTAAAGAAATGGAAAGGAGAGGGTAATCTTTATAGCTTAGTAATACCTTATGAAAATAATAAGCAACTTATCAACTTGCTTCTCAAGGTAATACAACCCTATTTGCATTTTTACTTATGTTCCAGTCAAGCTGTTTTCTCGAGTCATGGTCACTAAATTATTTATATCTGGAGCTACGGAACTCCAAATTAAGATATTCTAATTTTTCCTAAAACTAGACTCATATATATTCTTACCATAAAATTTTAAGAATTTTTGGTCTAGCCAATAAGTACAATTTATTCCTTAATGTTACCCCTTTTTCACTGTCTAACAGTTTCGACCCTTCTTCACTAAAAATTAATTATCTCATAATACGGGATTTGGATGATGTTCCTATTTATTTTAATTTAAAATTGACACATTAATAATTCTAAGAATATAAATTATAACCAATAACTATTTTATACAATTTCCAATGATTTTCTCAAATCAGAACAGGGGATTTCGAAATCATTCTGACTCTATCTCACAACAATTTAAATTTTTCATAGTATGAAATTTCTTTGCTTACACCATTTCTTCTATGTGAAACTAGACTCATTAAGTTTTAATTTATTTTATTCAAATTTTAACTCAATTTCCACAATTTTTGGTAGATTTTCAAAGTCGGACTGCTACTGCTGCTGTCCAAAACTGTTTTAGTGTAAATTTATGATACTAAGTTTATAACCCTTATTAATTCATTTTCACCACATTGGTAAAAATACATGTTTATACATCATAAGTATAGACCTATAATCACAAGGTCATCACAAAATTATTCTCATAGGCATGACTTACCTATTTACATCCTCACCAAATGTACATCATAAACTGAAATCATTTCTCATGAGTTTGGCATATATATACCTGAGTTACTCAACATGCTCATTTACTTACTCATATTCATTCCTTATTAATCCTACAACATGAATTGAATTCACATCTCATCAATTTCATGTAAGTACCTGTACCACTCACAACATGGTCATAAGTTCTTTCATTTTGATATATACCATAAATCTCCCGTTGAACCATTTGGAATACGATAGGATATTCAATAGCCCCGAACATGGGATAAGATGCCGACGCCATGTCCTAGACATCGTCTTACACTGGCTAACACATCAAAGTCGATGTCATGTCCCAGACAGGTCTTAGACTGACTTTCATATATCGAGGTCGATGCCGTGTCCTAGACAAGTCTTACACTAGCTCTCATCTATCTGTGTCGATGCCATGTCCTAGACAGGTTTTACACTGACACACAACAAGCTGACGCCATGTCCCAGATAGGTCTTACACTGGCTTGTATATCTCGAGGCTGATGCATGTCCCAAATATGTCTTACACTAGCTCTCGTCTCAATGCCGATGCATGTCCAAGATATGTCTTACACTGGCTCTCATAATGTGGCCAATGCATGTCCCAGACATGTCTTACACTAGCACACATATCACCCAATGTCATGGCACGAATATCACAATCTATTCCTAGGGTTCAACCGGGAGTTATTGCTACATAAATTCCCATAATTTACATTCACAACGCAAGTCAACAATTTAGACCATACTAATCGTACAATACATGGTAACATTATATTTTCATTATTTACGTACAACTTACTCGTTTCAATGGAATATCATACTCCATCAAATTTATAATGTATTCTATCATCACATGAGTGTTATTAACTTTTGGCATCACTTTCTCATACATAACTCCATCAACATATAATTCAATACAATTATAACAAAATAGATTTCAAGTATATTAACAAAAATATGGATAACATGCTTATTTAGTCACATGGACTTACCTCGAATGCAATTTCGGCTAATTACTCCATTTTAGTCCATAATCTTGTCCTTTTCGATTTACGCCCAAATCTTGATTTTCTTGATCTAACATGATGAAATTCACTCATTTAATCATTATATTAATTAAAACATTCTATAATTCACAATTTGGCAAAATGATCGTTTTGCCCTTAGACTTTACAAAAATTACGATTTTGCCCTTAGGCTCATCAAACGATTTTTATCGAATTTCCTCCTTTACCAAGCCTAGCCGAATTCTTTTTATAACTATAACAACTCACAATTTCAATTATTTCACACATTTACAGCTTATTTTACAACTTTACAAAATAACCCTTTTTAGGTGTTTTCATGCATACTTCTTTCACAAAAGTTGTTTATTACACAACCAAGACACATTTTCTTCCATAAAAATTTAGAAAACAACATAAATGCTCTCATGGAAAAACTCTAGATTTTCAACCATTTTGTAAAATAGTCCCCCCATTAGCTAGCTCATGCTACAAGGGTCCCAAAAGTGTAAAAATCATCAAGAAAAGTCATCAAAATCACTTACTTGCAAGAGAACAAAGTGGCTGAAAGCTTAAGCTCTTAAAACCCCCTTGTTTGCTATCATTTTCAGTGGAGAAGAAGAAAGATAAAAAGATGATACCTTTTGTTTTGTTTTATTCTATTTCTAGTCAAAATTAAGTCACCAACCACGCCAAATTTTGACTTCTCTACTTTATTTCACTTTATGGCCGGCCAAACACCTTTTTTAGGGTCAATTTGCACTTTAAACACCCCAAATTTTGGTTCTCTACCTATTTAACATATTTAGCTAGCAAAACAAAACTTTTGCCCTTTATGCGATTTAGTCCTTTTTCAAAATTAAGCATGAATCGCTAAAATTATTTCACCAAAATTTTCATGCACTCATATAATCATTCTATAACACATAAAATAACATTAGAAATAATTTCCCTGGCCCCAAAATAGTGGTTCTGAAACCACTATTTTGACTAGGCCCAAAATTAGCCTGTTACACGCCCGTGTGTCTAGGCCGTGTCAAAACTGTAGGGTATACTGACTTTAAATCGAAGGATATCCCAGGGGACACTCAGCCGTATACATGACCGTGTGTCACACATGGCTGAGAAACACGCCCGTATTTCTGCCCATGTAGACAAAAATAGGTCATTTGCAAAGCCAATTTGCCACCTTTTCTCATGCTCACAATTAAACCTAAATGGTACCATTTTCACACCTATATGAGCAACCAAAAACCAGCCAATTTGTACACATAATATGCCATTTAGACATAATCATTTCCTCTACTCAATTCTATAACCAAAACATGCCATTTCAATATGCTAAAATCATCAAATTTGTATAGCTTAAAAATGCATTTCATCATCATCTTAACACCTATTACATACCATAGAACTTTCTCTTTCAACATCCCATAATCAATCCATCACATAAGCATTATTTACATCATATAACTTACTAATCAAACATAACATTTAGGCCAACTTAAGTGACCAAATATATATAACAACATTTACAAACTAAAACACATAGTTAAAAATCAAGTCTCCAAAACATATCACAAAGACACTAGCCTATACATGCCATATACCATATATACAAGTTTTACAAGTACCAACAAAATGATCAATAGTGTGATAACGTTTCCCAGTGATCCCCTAGTCCGAGCTAGCTTTGATTATCTATAAAATATAGGCAAGTAACACATAGTAAGCTTCATAGCTTAGTAAGTTCGTAAGTAAATAACTCAATCCATCAAATAATATAGTTCAAACATTTGCACATTACTAAATCAACATTACATTAATACAAACCTTATTCATGTCTCAAACATGAGTAAATACCATTTCATTAAACTTTCTCAATATAGTATTTGTATGAGTTCTATACATACCCGTACCACATCGTACTAACCTCTATCTCAACCATGACATTCCTTTATCCATTGAACCATTAGGGATAGAAATCGGATACTCAAGAATCATAATCGATAAGTACCTATACCATGGCCCGTAGCCAAATCAAGGTAACTTATCTCGGAGCACCTATGTCACGGCCCGTAGCCGAATCAAGGTAACTCCTTTCAAAATACCTATATCATGGCCCGTAGAAAAATCAAGGTATTATTCATACCCGAAGTGCCAATATTATGGCTCTAAGCCAATGCATTAGCTTAATGACATTACATTATCATTATAACAACACTTAAGGTTTAACCGAGAAGTTTCGCTTATCTATTTCATTGTCGAACACTTTCGATTAGTCGTATTCACAATTCAAACATTATCCGCAATCTCATAAACACATTTTATGCAATATCAAAACATATAACATTCATTTATAATGAAATTAACACTTACGAACTTACCTCGGTCGTAGAAACAACGAAACTAGCCGATTAATCGAGTACTTTGTTCTTGCCTCGATCTAAGTCCGAGTTCTTTCTTTCAGGATCTATATAAATTCAAAATTAACTCTTTTATTCCTCAATTCATTCAATCTTATCCAAAGCACACAATTTGGGGCATTTTACATTTCTTACAATTTAGTCCCTATTTCAAAACAACTCAAAATACATAAAATTTAAGCATGCTCATGTTAGAAAAAATTTTCCTTTGGTCCCTAGAAGCCCATTAATTCCATTTATTTTACATTTAGACCCCTAAATTTTCAAATTTCATAATTTAGTCACAATAGGCATTTTTATCAAAAATCACTTAATTAAACATGTATATCAAACACCAAGCTTGCATAATCCATCATTAAACATCACAAAACTCAAGCATTCGCCAATGAAAACTTTCAAAATCATCAAAATTTTCAAAAATTGAAGCATGGGCTAGCTAGAACACGAAGCTACGATCACAAAAACATAGAAATCATAAAAAATCGAACAAAAACGAACCTTGAATTGATCACCAACATGGCCGAACCCTACAGCTTCATTGATTTCTTCCTCTTTTAATTTTGGTCAGAAAGATGAATAAAGATGAACATTTGACTTTGTTTTACTTTAATTATCTTTTAATTAATAAATTACCTAAATAACCTTATATAATAACATTTAAAAACACATAATGGATGGCTATTTATGTAAATTTCCACTATTCATGGTCTATTTACAACATAAGGACTTCATATTTAATAAGCCATACCAAATAGACACATTTATCATGTAGAATGCAACTTTTGCATTTTACGCGATTTAGTCATTTTTCTCAAATTGAGCTATTAAACAAGAAAATTAGTTTACGAAATTTTTACACATACAAATTCACATGCTGTAATCACATAAAATAATATTAAAATAATTTTACGACCTCATATTTGTGGTTCCAAAACCACTATTCTGATTTAGCTAAAAATCGGGCTGTTACAACTCTCCCCCTTAGGGATTTTCGTCCTCGAAAATTTTACCAGTGAATATGTTTGGATATTGCTTTCTCATAGCTTCTTCGGGTTCCCACGTAGCTTCTTCAACCCCGTGTCGATGCCACAATACTTTCACTAATGCAATTTTCTTATTTCTCAGCTCTTTGATTTCACGAGCCAGAATTCGGATCGGTTCTTCACTGTACGATAAATCTGACTGAATCTCAACTTCGGTCGGGGAAATAACATGCGAAGAATCAGATTTATATCTTCGAAGCATTGATACGTGAACACATTATGAATCTTTTCTAACACATGGTAATGCTAGCCGATAAGCAACCGGTCCAACTCGTTCGATAATCTCATATGGCCCAAAGAATCTCGGACTTCATTTGCCTTTACGACCAAATCAAAGTATTTTCTTCCACGGTGAAACTTTTAGAAACATTCTATTTTCAATTTGAAACTCAATATCTTTTCGTTTCAAATCTACGTATGATTTCTGTCGATCCAATGCTGCTTTCAAACTATCACGGATCACTTTCAATTTTTCTTCAGTTTATCTAATTAGATCAACCCCGTGAATCTTATTCTCACTTAGCTCAGTCCAGTATAAAGGTGTTCGACATTTCTGACCTTATAAAGCTTCGTATGGTGCCATCTTTATACTCGATTGGTGTAACACCCCTTACCCGTATCCAACGCCAGGATAGGGTACGAGGCATTACCAAACTTGTACTCCTACATTCATGCAAAAAGGCGGGCTATAATTTTTTTTCTTTAAAACAACTTCATTCATACATGCACAAATTTTACTTAATATGGGCCTATGAGGCCCCAAAACAGCCATCGGAAAAGAATCAGGACTAAATCGGGAACTTTAAGAAATGTTTGAGAAATTTTTCCTAGTACAGATCCACATGCTCGTGTGAGACAGGGGACATGCCCGTGTGCTCTCTACATGTTCGTGTCCTCTGGCCATGTAACTCTCAGACTATGATGTCAGCACCAATTTAGGGTCACACGGCCACATCACACGCCCATGTGGCTAGACTGTGTGGTCATTTAAAATTAAATGAATTTTTCATAAAAAGGTGCAGACTTCACATGGCTAGAGTACACGCCCATGTGGGTAGGCCGTATCACTCACACGGCCAAGACACACGCCTGTGTCTTAGCCCGTGTGTTTACTACTGAGCATATTGACATGCAAAAATAGGGTACAGGGGACACATGGCCATTCCACACACCCGTGGGACAGACCGTATATCACACACGGCCTAGACACATGCCCGTTTATCTGCCCATGTGGACAATTTGTAGGCTATTTTCCAAGCGAATTGCCACCCTTAATCACTCATGCACTTAAGCAAATTTCATACCACGCAACATGTCATACTTAGACACTTAATACTCAACACCATAGTACTTTCACATCTTTATAATTTCATCCCATTGCACATTACCTTAATCACACCATTTGGAAGCATTTTATAAAAACATCATGCAAATCAACCTAATTATCAAAGTTTCAAGTTGCACATTTATAACTATTGTCATCTTAGGTTATTAAACCATTCTTTATCTCCTAGTATATAATCCATACATCTTCATACATCAATCAAGCAATCGTATTCCACATCATTAAGACAATATCTCATCATATATCCATCACACAACCACATAAAACATCATCAATGCATCAACACATGCATGCATGAACAATTAGATATTACAACCCAAGAATCAATCATGAGCCATATTACATGGCTATTACAAAATGAATCAACAACATCACAGGCCTTCACAATTTGGCCAAATAGCATGACACATACCACAAAATGACCAAGTCCGCTATACATGCCATACTCCAAATAACAAATTCACTATACCCAATGTTCTTTTGATAGTGTGATCGAATGCTCCGACAACTTTCGATTCCTGAGGTAGCTTGGCGGAACTATAGAGGATGGAAAAGAGAGGGGAGTAAGCATTTAATCTTTGTAAGTCTACATGCAAATAATATGCAATATTAATAAACCATAATCATGAAAGACATAATAGCATAACCGCCAAGATTATTCATGATTCAAGCATTCTAGCTCATTTATCAAGTGTTCATATATATATATATATATGAATATACTTTCTCATCACATACCATCCTTTAACAAGGCATCACTCATAAGTATAATGTACGTACCTGTACATATCGGTAGCATATCAAATAACTTTACCTTCATTACCATGCCATCTTGGGGATTTCATCACATCATTTATTATAATACCTGTTGAACACTCGGAATACTATTGGATACACAGAAACTTGCACATAAGTGCCACATAAACATACGTAGTTGAAGTTACCTTATATCATACAACGCTCCCCATGGAGCTACTCTCAAGCTTGTTTATATAAGCTATCGATCAAGGTGTAACTACATGGGCTACTCACAAAAGCTGTCAAGTATCCGACCACTCAAGGATTACCTAGCCACCGGTAGGACACAGAAGACCATTTCCCGAAAGTCAATCACATGTATCACATCCATAATGAACTCGGATGCTGTATATATCACGAACCTGAACCATTCAACGAGTTCAGACTTCTTAATTCCTAGTGACATGTTACTTGTAACCTAAACTATTCCTAAGGTTCAAACGGGGTTTTTCTCACTTGCATATTGCACCTCTATTGCACTTGCTCGTGACATCGTAGATAGCGACCATAATATCATTCATGCTTACAATAGCACCATTAAACATAGCATACATAATAGCAATAAAATAATTATAATATAATGCTAACACAACATAACATACCACATTGTCACATTATTTACACATGTACTTACCTCGGTACAAAAACGATGGTAATCGAGCCTAATCGTCTTATACTTTATTCTTCCCTCGATCAAGACTCGGTTCACATTTTTCTTGATCTATAATGCCAAATTTAACTTGTTTATTAATCACATTACGCAAATTGATCCATAATGCATGCTTTGATAAAATTACCTTTTTACCCCTATCTTTCCATTTATTTACGATTTAGTCCCTAGGCTCGTAAAATGAAATACATGCATTTTCTTGGTTACCCAAGCCTAGCTGAACTTTTACTATGCTCATATCAGCCTATATTTTCCTTTATTTCACATTGGTACTACCCACTTTTACACTTTTACAAACAAGTCCCTTTTTTAGGTGTTTTCACTAAAAATCACCTAGTAAAAGATGTTTATCTTGCATCAAACATTCATATTCCTCCATTAATCAACAAAATACATGCATGTTACACATGTTTTAAATTTCATACATGAACCTTATCTGAAAATATAGCTAGAAAAGGGTAGATTATGCTTCAAAGACTTCAAAAATACAAAGAACATTAAAAACGGGGTTAGAGAGGACTTACAATCAAGCTTGGAAATGTTGAACAAAACCCTAGCTATGGCTATTGAGAAATTTGGCTAGCACATGGAGAAGATGGAAACATTTTTGCTTTGATTTTTCCTTTTTATTCTTTTAATTACCAAATGACCAAAACGCCTTTAGGGTTTTTCTTTCAAGTTTTTCCTATGCATTTCCATTTTTGTCCAAAATTATAGAAATTGGTCAAATTGCTAATTAGGACCCTTTAATTCATAATCTAAAGCAATTTCATGCTTAAAGCTTCTAGAATGCAAGTTTTGCATGTTATTCATTTTGGTCTTTAAAGTTCAATTAGACATTTTATGCATGAAATTTCTTCATGAAACTTTTACATAAGCATGCATTCATATCATAGACCTCATAAGAATAATATAATAATTATTTCTATCTCAGATTTGTGGTCTTGAAACCACTATTCTAACTAGGCCCTAATTCAAGATGTCATAACTCTCCCCCTTTAGGGATTTTCGTCCCCGAAAATCTTACCAGTAAAAAGGTTTGGGTACTGTTTCCTCATAGCCTTCTCGGGCTCCCATGTAGCCTCTTCAATCCCATGTCTTTGCCATAAAACTTTCACAAGAGAAACACTTTTGTTTCTCAATTGCTTGACTTCCTGAGCCAAGATCTTAACAGGTTCCTCACCATAAGTCATATCCGGTCTGATTTCAACCTCTGTCGGCACAATCACATGTGAAGGATCCGACCTATATCGGCGCAACATGGACACATGAAACACATCGTGAATCTTTTCTAACTCAGTAGGCAAAGCCAATCGATAAGCAACAGGACCTATCCTTTCGGTAATCTCATACAGTCCAATAAAATGAGGACTCAACTTGCCCTTTCTACTGAATCTCAAAACCTTTTTCCTTGGAGATACTTTCAAGAATACCTTATCACTGACTTGATACTCAATTTCTTTCCTTTTTAAATCCCATGCGGCTTTTGTCTATCCGATGCTGCTTTTAAACAATCACGAATTACTTTCACCTTTTCCTTGTTTCCTTAATCAAATCTATTCTATGAATCTTATTCTCCTTAAGCTCAGTCCAATACAATGGTGTACGACATTTATGTCCATACAATGCCTCATAAGGTGCCATTTTCAAACTCGTTTGATAACGTTGTTATAGGCAAATTCAACTGAAGTTAAGTACTTTCCCCAACTACCTTGGAATTCAAGAACACAACATCTGAGCATATCTTCAAGTATCTGAATTATATCTTCAAGTATCTGAATTACTCTATCGGATTGTCCATCAATTTGTGGATGAAAAGCGGTACTAAAATTCAGCTTTGTACCCAAAGCTTCTTGTAACTTCTTCCAAAATCGAGAAGTGAACCTTAGATATCTATCTAAAATAATCGGTAAAGGTACTCCATGAAGTTTTACAATCTCAGAAATATACAATTCAGCTAACTTATCAAGTGAATAATCAACGTGTACCGGTATAAAATGAGCCAATTTAGTTAATTTGTTAACCACAACCCATATGGTATCTTTCTTTCTTGGCGTCAATGGTAAACCTGTCACAAAGTCCATAGTAATTCGGTCCCATTTCCATTCGGGAACTAAAATAGGCTGGAGTAAACCTGAAGGTACCTGGTGTTCGGCCTTTACTTGTTGGCAAATCAAGCACCTCAATATGAACTCGGATATATCTCTTTTCATACCATTCCACCAATACATTTTCTTTAAATCATTGTACATTTTCGTACTATCTGGGTGAACTAACATACCTCCGTTATGAGCCTTATGAAAAATATTCTGAATCAACTCAGCATTCTTCAGAACACAAATCCTTCCATGGAACCTCAGAAAACCATTAGAATCTCTCTAAAAATCTGATTCACTGCCCAACTCACACTGAGCTTTCTCAGCTTGTAACTCTTTATCAACTTCCTGAGCATCACAAATATATTGAAGAAAATTCGGTCTAGCTCTTAACTCTGCTAGAATTGTACCATTATGTGATAGGGATTGCCATGTGTTCATAGCTCTCAAAGAAAATAAAGACTTTCTGTTCAAGGCATCGGTAACCACGTTAGCCTTAACGAGGTAATAATCAATCAAAAGTTCATAGTCTTTTAACAATTACAGCCATCTTCGTTGCCTTAAATTCAAGTCCTTTTGAGTCATCATGTACTTAAGACTTTTATGGTCTGTATAGACATGGCACTTTTCCCTGAATAGGTAATGTCGCCAAATCTTCAAAACAAATAAAATGGTGGCTAATTCTAGATCGTGCGCAGGATAGTTTTTCTCATGGGGCTTCAATTGCTTCGAAGCATAAGCTACTACCTTGCCTTCTTGCATAAGCACACAACCTAGTCCAGTCAAGGACACATCACTGTAAATCACAAACTCTTTCCCTGATTTCGATTGCACTAACACTGGTGCCTCGATCAATAACATTTTCAACTTCTCAAAACTCTGTTGGCGCTTCTCTGTCCATTCAAACTTAACATCCTTTTGTAACAACCTTGTCATTGGAGTGGCAATAGTCAAAAATCCCTTCACAAACCGCCTGTAGTATCTGACCAAACCCAAAAAGCTCCTAACTTCAGTTACATTCCTTGGTGACTTCCATTCGTCAATAGCAGAAATCTTACTAGGATCAACTCGTATACCATCTCTTGAAACAATATGACCTAAGAACCCGACCTCTTGAAGTCAAAACTCGCTTTTACTAAACTTGGCATATAACTATATATCCCTCAAAGTTTGTAATACTGTTCTTAAGTGCTCAGCATGGTTTGCTTCATCTGTAAACTAAATCAGAATATCATCGATGAACACCACAACAAACTTATCCAAATATGGCCAAAAAATTTGGTTCATTAAATCCATAAATATGGCAGGAGCATTCGTTAATCCAAATGGCATAACAAGAAACTTATAGTGGCCATACCTTGTTCTAAAGGCAGTCTTAGGCACATTTGACTCTTTAACTTGTAACTGGTAATATCTGGACCTAAAGTCTATCTTAGAGAACCATGTCTCTCCTTTCAGCTGGTCAAACTAGTCATCAATCCTTGGAAGAGGATACTTATTTTTGATTGTCACCTTATTGAGTTGCTGGTAGTTAATGCATAATCTCATGGAACCGTCCTTCTTTTTTACGAATAATACGGGAGCACCCTATGGCGAAAAGCTCGGTCTCGCAAAAACTTTGTCAGTCAATTCCTACAACTGTGACTTCAATTCTTTTAGCTTAGTCAGGGCCATCCTATACGGAGCAATAGAGATAGTTGCTGTCCCTAGCATTAACTCAATACCGAATTCAACTTCTCTAATTCGAGGTAAACCTGGCAATTCCTCAAGGAATACATCCGCATACTCACATACAACTGGCACTGATTATATTTTTGATTTGGATTCCTTTGTATTCAATATGTATACCAAATAAGCTTCATACCCTTTCCTCATACATCTCTGAGCTATCATTGAAGAAATTACCATCGACGACTTATCTACATCAACTGATTCAACCTGAAGAATCTCGCCATTTTCACATTTCAATTCCATAACTTTTTTGTCTACAATTCTTTATAGCATCATGTAGCGTCAACCAATCATACCCAGTATGACATCAAATTCATCAAAAGGCAACAACATCAAGTAGGCCTGAAAACAATGACCTTTAACCATCAAAGGGCATTTCTTACATACTTTATCAACTATTACATGCTTTCCTAACGAGTTTGACACCTTAATCATAAATTCTGTAGACTCGACAGGTATATTCATATTAGATGCCAATTTCATACACACATATGCATGAGTAGAGCCAGGGTCTATCAAAGTAATAACATTTGTATCATAGAGAGAAATTACTAGTGATCACATCAGGAGAAGTTGCGTCTTCACGTGCGCGTATGGTATAGGCCGTAGCTGGAGCCCTAGCTTCAGATCTCACTGCTATGTCTTGTGTCAAATTCTTACTACCAGACCCATTCCTGACATTTCTCGAGGATCTTCCTTTAGAAGTTGCGCCACTCGGTCTTGGAGTCTAAAATCTTTCTTTCTCCATCATCTAGGACAATCCTTAATAAAGTGGTCTAGGGAACCACATCTAAAACAAGATCCTTCACTCACCCTACAGTTTCCAGAATGACGTCTACCACATTGCTGGCATTCGACCTTGGAAGGTTTAGCATTACCCACACTTGCCACAGACGTAGCTTGAGATCTAAAATCCAAATTCTGCTTTCTACGATTCCCGTATCAGTGTCCAGCCGATAGATGTGAACGGGAGTACATCTCTTTAGGTTTCTTAGATTGAGATGGCAACAACTTACTCTAATATCTCTTTCTTATGTCTCCGGCCATAGACTCCACTTTCTTCTTTTTTTTGACCAATTCTTTGGCTTTACAAGCCCTCTCAACGAGTACCACAAATTCTATCAACTCAAGAATACCCACTAATGTCTTAATATCCTCATTAAGTCCATCTTCAAATCTTCCGCACATCTTAGCTTTGGCGGATACACACTCCCAAGCATATTTGCTGAGTCTGACGAATTCTCCCACACACTTACTAACTGTCATGTGACCCTATTTCAAATCCAAAAATTCCTTACGCTTTTGATCAATGAACCTTTCACTAATGTATTTCTTTCGAAATTCCTCTTGAAAGAATTTCCAAGTAACCCTCTCCGGTGGTACCATAGATATCAGCGTTCTCTATTGGTGATACGCCACATCTCTCAACAAAGATATGGTACATTTTAGGCACTCCTCGGTTGTACAAGATAATTCATCAAATACCTGCATCGAGTTCTCTAACAAGAACTCTGCTTTCTCAGGATCATCATTAGCATTTGCCCTAAATTCCTTAACACCTTGCTTTCAAATTTTATCAACTGGTGTTCTAGAGAATCTCATAAAATCTATACCTTGAGGCATCAAGGGTGTGGGTTAAGGATCTGGGGAAGGTTGAGCATTCAGGTTCGTTCAAACGAACTCTGTATACCATGCGTTAATTATGTGGAGAAAGGTTTCTCTGCCTCCTTCTCCTCTACTGATAGTTTCGGGTCTACTCTCGGGTGGCACCACTCCTTCAGCTGGAGTAGGAGCGTTACTTTCTACATCATCTGCCACTACTTTGTCGATATCCATTTGCTATATGAAATCATATTTTAATATTTTCAGGAGTCATCACACTATCATTATACGTATACGTATGGCATGTATAGCTAGACTCAAATATGCTAGGTTAGTCTGAGAATAGACTAAACCATAGCTCTGATGCCACTAAATGTAACACCCCTTACCCGTATCCAACGCCGGGATAGGGTACGAGGCGTTACCAAACTTGTACTCATACATTCATGCAAAAAGTCGGGCTATAAAATTTTTTCTTTAAAACAACTTCATTCATAATACACAAATTGTACTTAATATGAGCCTACGAGGCCCCAAAATAGCCATCGAAAAAGAATCAGGACTAAATCGGGAACTTTTAGAAAATTTTGAGAAAATTTCCCTAGTACAGAGCCATACGTCCGTGTGAGACAGGGGACACGCCCGTGTGCTCTCTACACGCACGTGTCCTCCGGCCATGTAACTCTCTGGTTATGACGTCAGCACCAATTTAGGGTCACATGGCCACAATACACGCCCCTGTGGCTAGACAGTATGGTCAATTAAAATTAAATGATTTTTTCATAAAAAGGTGCAGACTTCACATGGCCAGAGTACACGCCCATATGGGTAGGCCGTGTCCCTCACACGGCCAAGACACATGCCCATGTCTTAGGCCGTGTGTTTACTACTGAGCATACTGACATGAAAAAATAGGGTACAGGGGACACACGGCCATTCCACACGCCTGTGGGACAGACCGTGTGTTACGCACGGCCTAGACACATGAATGTGTGTCTACCCGTGTGGACAATTTGTAGGCTATTTTCCAAGCCAATTGCCACACTTAATCACTCATGCACTTAAGCAAATTTCATACTTAGACATTTAATACTCAACACCATAGCACTTTCACATCTTTATAATTTCATCCTATTACACCTTACCTTAATCACACCATTTGGAAGCATTTTATACAAATATCATGCAAATCAACCTAATTATCAAAATTTCAAGTTGCACATTTATAACTATTGTAATCTTAGGTTATTAAACCATTCTTTTTCTCCTAATATATAATCCATACATCTTCATACATCAATCAAACAATCGTATTCCACATGATCAAGACAATATCTCATCATATATCCATCACACAACCACATAAAACATCATCAAAGCATCAACACATGCATGCATGAACAATTAGATATTACAACCCAAGAATCAATCATGAGCCATATCACATGGCTATTACGAAATAAATCATCAACATCATAGGTCTTCACAATTTGGCCAAATAGCATGACACATACCACAAAATGACCAAGTCCCCTATACATGCCATACTCCAAATAAAAAATTCACTACACCCAATGTTCTTTTGATAATGTGATCGAATGCTTCGACAACTTTTGATCCCCGAGGTAGCTTGGCGGAACTACAAAGGATGGAAAAGAGAGAGGAGTAAGCATTTAAGTTTAGTAAGTCCACATGCAAATAATATGCAATATTAATAAACCATAATCATGCAAGACATAATAGCATAACCACCAAGATTATTCATCATTCAAGCATTCTAGCTCATTTATCAAGTGTTCATATATATATATATGAATATAATTTCTCGTCAAATACCAATTTTTGAACAAGGCATCATTCATGAGTATAACGTACGTACCTGTACATATCCGTAGCATATCAAATAACTTTACCTTCATTACCATACCATCGTGGGACTTTCATCGCATCATTTATTATAATACTCGTTGAACACTCGAAATACTATTGGATACATAGAAACTTGCACATAAGTGCCACATAAACATACATAGCTGAAGCAACCTCATATCATGCAACGCTCACCATGGAGATACTCAAGGGCTTGCTCATATAAGCTATCGATCAAGGTGTAACTACACGGGCTGCTCACAAAAGCTGTCAGGTATCCGACCACTCAAGGATTACCTAGCCACCGGTAGGACACACAAGACCATTGCCCGAAAGTCAATCTCATGTATCGAATCCATAATGAACTTGGACCACTCAACGAGCTCAGATGCTTGCATCCATAATGAATTCGGACCACTCAACGAGCTCGGATGCCACATATATCACGAACCCAGACCACTCAATGAGTTCGGACTTCTTAATTCCTAGTGACATGTCACTTGTGTCCTAAACTATTCCTAAGGTTCAAATGGGGTTTTTCTCACTTGCACATTGCACCATCGTGGATAGCGACCATAATATTATTCATGCTTACAATAGCACCATTAAACATAGCATACATAATAGAAATAAAATAATTATCACATAATGTTAACACAACATAACGTACCACATTGTCACATTATTTACACATGTACTTACCTCAGTAAAAAAATGATGGTAATCGAGCCTAATTGTCGTATGCTTTATTCTTCCCTCGATCAAGACTCAGTTCACATTTTTCTTGATCTATAATGCCATATTTAACTTGTTTATTAATCACATTACGCAAATCGATCCATAATCCATGCTTTGGTAAAATTACCTTTTTACCTCTATCTTTCTATTTATTTATGATTTAGTCCCTAGGCTCGTAAAATGAAATGCATGCATTTTCTTGGTTACCCAAGGCTAGCCGAACCTTTACTATGCTCATATCAGCCCATATTTTCCTTTATTTCATATTGTTACTACCCACTTTTACACTTCTACAAACAAGTCCCTTTGTTAGGTGTTTTCACTAAAAATTACCTAGTAAAAGATGTTTATCATGCATCAAACATTCATATTCCTCCATTAATAAACAAAATACATGCATGTTACACATGGTTCTAATTTTATACATGAACCCTAGCTCAAAGTGTAGCTAGAAATGGGTAGATCATGCTTCAAAGACTTCAAAAATACAAAAAGCATTAAAAACGGGGCTAGGGAGCACTTATAATCAAGCTTGGAAATGTTGAACAAAACCCCAGCTATGGCTATTGAGAAATTCGGCAAGCACATAGAGAAGATGGACACATTTTTGCTTTGATTTTTCCTTTTTATTCTTTTAATTACCGAATGACCAAAATGCCCTTAGGGTTTTCCTTTCAAGTTTTTCCTATGCATGTCCATTTTTGTCCAAAATTATGGAAATTGGTCAAATTACTAATTAGGACCCTCTAATTCATAATCTAAAGCAATTTCATGCTTAAAGCTTCTAGAATGCAAGGTTTGCATCTTATTCAATATGGTCCTTAAAGTTCAATTGGACATTTTATGCATAGAATTTCTTCACGAAACTTTCACATAAGCATGCATTCATATCATAGACCTCATAAGAATCATACAAAAATTATTTCTATCTTAGGTTTGTGGTCTCGAAAGTTCTTACTAGGCCCTAATTCGAGATGTTACAGTTGGAAGCTATTGTTATACACAAATTCAATCAACGAAAAATATTTTTCCCACGTACCTTCGAATTCAAGAATGCAACATCTCAACACATCCTCAAGTATTTGTATAACCTGTTCGGATTGACCATCCGTCTTGGGGTGAAATGCGGTACTTAAATGTTGGTTTGTACCCAGCGAATCCTGTAATTTCTTCCAGAATCGCGATATAAATCTCAGATTTCTATCCGAGACAATAGAAATAGGCACTCCGTACAATCTCACAATCTGAGAGATGTATAGCTCAACAAGCTTATCAAGTGAATAGTTTATGTGTACCGGAATGAAATGAGCCAATTTAGTTAGCCTATCAACAACTATCCAAACCGTATTTTTCTTACTCGGAGACAAAGGTAAACCTGATACAAAATCCATCATGATTCGGTCCAATTTCCACTCGGGAATCATAATCGGCTAAAGTAACCCAGACAGTACTTGATGCTCAGTTTTAACTGGTTGATAGATTACACATTTTGAAACAAATTCATAGATATCACGCTTCATACCAGACCACCAATAAAGTTGTTTCAGATCGTTATACATTTTTGTACTTCCCGGATGAACAAATAAACAACTACTTTGTGCTTCATTCAAAACCATCCGGATCAACTCTGAATTTCTCGAAACACATATTCGGTTTCTGAATCTTAAACAGTCATCATCATCAACTCGAAACTCTGAATTAGGATTTAAATCACATTGAGCTCTTTTTGCTATCAAAACATTATCAACTTTCTGTGCTTCGCAAATCTGTTGAATAAATAACGGTCTCGCTTTCAACTCTGCTACAATCGAGCCGTCATCAGATAGAGTCATCTGAGTATTCATTGCACGTAAAGCAAATAGAGATTTTCAGCTCAAAGCATCAGCAACGATATTGGCCTTTCCCGGATGATAGTCAATCACTAGCTCATAATATTTCAACAATTCTAACCATCTCCACTGCCGTAAATTTAGATCTTTTTGAGTCATTAAGTATTTTAAGCTCTTGTGATAAGAATGAACGTGACGTTTCTCACCGAACAGATAATGACACTAAATCTTCAACGTGAATACAATAGTTGCTAATTCCAAATCATGCATCGGGTAATTCTTTTTATGTGGCTTCAATTGTCTAGAGGCATAAGCTATGACTTTACCTTCCTGCATCAAAACACAGCCCAAACCATTCAACGATGCATCACTATAAATTACGAATTCTTTACTCAATTCTGGCTGAACTAACACTGGAGCTTTGGTCAATAAAGCTTTTAACTGATCAAAACTTTTCTAGCATATTTCAGACTACTCAAATTTAACATCTTTCTGTAGTAGTCCCGTCATTGGGGTTGCAATCATAGAGAAACCTTTTACAAATCATCTGTAATAACCAGCAAGTCCTAGAAAACTTCGGACTTCAGATACATTACTTGGAGGCTTTCAATTCAATAATGCTTAAATCTTACTCGGATCTACTCGAGTACCCGATGCTGACATAATATGCCCTAGAAAACCAACTTCACGCAATCAGAATTAACATTTACTGAACTTTGCAAAAAGATGTTTATCTCGTAAAATTTTTGTAGCACTAATATCAGATGTTCAGCATGCTCAGATTCATCATGGGTATAAATCAAGATGTCAACTATAAAAACAACAACAAATCTATCCAAATACGATCTGAAGATCCGATTCATTAAATCCATAAAAAATAGCAGGTGCATTCGTTAGTCAGAAAGGCATAACTAAAAAACTCATAATGTTCGTACCTTGTTCGAAAAGCAGTTTTTGACACATCAGATTCTTTAACTTGCAACTGATAGTAACCTCATCTCAGATTTATCTGTGAAAACACTGTAGTCCCTTTCAATTGATCAAACAAATCATCAATTTGTAGTAGTGGATATTTGTTCTTGATCGTCACTTTATTGAGCGATCGATAATCAATGCACATTCTTATAGTTTTGTCTTTCTTTTTCACAAACAAAACCGATGCACCCCAGGGAGAATAACTCGATCGTACGAAGCCTCTATCTGTCAATTCTTGCAACTGAGCTTTCAACTTTTTTAATTCAATCGATGTCATTCTGTACGAAGCTATCGATATTAGAGTTGTTCAATACACTAACTCAATACCAAATTCAACCTTTCGAATCTATGGTAAACCTGAAAACTCTTCAGGAAATGCATCTGGGTAGTCACACACAACTGGCACTGATTCAATCTTCTTTTCAGTCACTTTCATATCAAACACATAAGCTAAGTAAGCTTCATAGCCCTTTCTTACATATTTCTGAGCCAACATTGATGTAATCACTGATGGCAATCCATTCAAATCATCTGACTCGATTCGAACAATCTCATTATTCTGACATCTCAAATCAATCGTCTTTCTTTTGTAATTCACAGCAGCATCATACAATGTTAGCCAATCCATACCCAGAATTATATCAAATTCGTTGAATGGTAACAACATCAAATCAGCCAAAAAAATGAATCTTTAATCATCAACGGATAGTTCTTGCATACTTTATCAACCAAGACACATCTGCCTAAGGGACTCGATACTCTAATTACAAATTCAGTGGACTCTACAAGCAAAGTCTTATTGGATACTAAATTCACACATACACATGAATGAGTTTATCTTGGATCTGTCAATACAATAACTTTAGTATCATAGAGAGTAAAGTACCGGTTATAACATCTGGCGATGAGGCTTCTTCACGAGTTCGAAAAGCATAGGCTTGGGCAGGTGCTCTAACATCAGATCTTGCAGCAGTATCTCGTGTCACACCTCTACCACCACTCACATTTTCTGTGTTTCTTGGTGGTCTACCTCTAGTTGTAGTGTTACTCGGCCTCGTGTTCTGAACATTCTCTTTCTCCATCAACTCTGGACAGTCTCGCATAAAATGATCCAACGATCCACATTTGTAACAAGCTTTATTTCTTTTGTTCCAGCATTATCCAAAATGCCATCATTCACAATGCTGACATTCAGGTTTATTGTCTCTTACACTGCCAACACTAGCTACTGATGTAGCTTAAGCTTTAGAACCAGAATGTTGTTTAGCATGACCCTTGTTCGAATATCCTATTGAAGCATTTGGACGATTATATGAATTTTTGGATTTCTTTGATGAAGACTGATAGGCTTATTCATCAATTTTTTTTTTGTGTCTCTAGCCTCTGAATTTGCTTTCCTTTTGTCTTTGCTGAGATCTTCAGCTTTATAAGGTCTTTCAACTAAAACAACGAATTCTTTAATTTCCAGAATTCCAACTAATAGCTTTATATTTTCATTCAACCCATTGACGAACCGTTTACACATAATCTCTTTGGTAGAAACATACTCCCGAGCATATTTACTCAATTGTACAAATTCTCTTTCGTACTCGGTTACAGTCATTCGACCCTGTTTCAACTCTAGAAACTCTTTATGTTTCTAATAGAGAAATCTTTGGCTTATGTACTTTTTCCAGAACTCAATCTAAAAGAATTCCTAGGTAACCCGTTCACTAGGAACCATCGATGCCAACGTTTTTTACCAGTGATATGCATTATCTCTGAGTAAAGATACCACACGTTTGATACATTCTTCTGGAGTATAGGATAATTCATCGAATACTCTGATAGTGTTCTCGAGCCAAAACTCAGCTCTCTCAGCATCATCATCAACTATAGTCCGGAACTCTTCAGCCCTATGTTTCCAAATCTTATCAACAGGTGGCTTACTCAATCGGATTGGATCTATCACTTGCGGCACAACTAGAACTTGTTGGGGAATAGGTGGGGATGGAGGTTGTTGAGCAGCTGGATTCATTCGTACAAATTCTGTAAACCACTTAGTCATCATTTGGAAGAAGGCTTGCTTAGCCTCTCCTCCCTAACTACTAGAAATAGGCCTAGAATCGGCTGGCGCTGCCCCTTGAGCGGGAGCAGGCGCATTACTTTCCACATCGTCAGCTATTGCTCGATCGGGATCCATTTGCTATACGAAAAACACATTTCAAATGTCGGGAATCATCACACTATCGCAGTTATATATATGGCATGTATAGGTAGATTCTCTCACTCGCTATGTTAGTCCTAGAATCAACTAAACCGTAGCTTTGATACCAATAAATGTAACACCCCTAACCCGTATCCGACATCGAAATAGGGTTACGAGGTATTACCAGACAATACATCTCATTCACATACATTTATACAATCAAAAACAAAATTCATTCAGAATGTCCCTTACGAGGCCCTACAAGACCTTAAAACATGCTTAAAACTGGTTCTGGACTAAACCGATCACATATAAAAATTTACAAACACTTGGAAAAATTTCATGAAACCATAGGTCACACGCCCGAGTAGATAGGTCGTGTACCTCACACGGCCACCCGACACGCCCGTGGCGTAGATCGTGTGAAAATAGAGCATACATACTAACTTGTACCACACAGCCAAGGACACGCCCATGTTCCAGGCCATGTAAAATCTAAGGGGGTTACTGACTTGGGTCACACGGTCGACCACATGCCCATGTGCCAGCCCGTGTGCCACACACGACCAGTAGACACACCTGTGTGTCTAGGCCGTGTCAAAACTATAGGGTATACTGACTTTAAATCGAAGGGTACCCTAGGGCACACTTGGTCGTATACATGACCACGTGTTACACACGACTGGGACACACGCCTGTGTCTCTACCCGTGTGGACAAAAATAGGCCATTTGCAAAGCTAATTTGCCACCATTTCTCATGCTCACAATTAAACCTAAATGGTACCATTTCAACACTTATATAAGAAACCAAAAACCAACCAATTTTTACAAATAATATGCCATTTATACATAATCATTTCCTCTACTCAATTCTATAACCAAAACATGCCATTTCAATATGATAAAATCATCAAATTTGTATAACTTCAAAAATGCATTTCATCATCATCTTAACACCTATTACATACCATAAAACTTTCTCTTTCAAAATCCCATAATCAATCTATCACATAAGCATTATTTACATTATATAACTTACTAATCAAACGTAACATTTAGGCCAACTTAAATGACCAAGTATATATACCAACATTTACAAACCAAAACACATGGTTAAAAATCAAGTCTCCAAAACATATCACAAAGACACTAGCCTATACATGCCATATACCATATATACAAGTTTTAAAAGTACCAACAAAATGGTCGATAGTGTGATAACATTTCCCAACGATCCCCTAGTCTGAGCTAGCTTTGATTATCTATAAAACATAGACAAATAACACACAGTAAGCTTCATAGCTTAGTAAGTTCGTAAGTAAATAACTCAATTCATCAAATAATATAGTTCAAACATTTTCACATTACTAAATCAACATTACATTAATACAAACCTTATTCATGTCTCAAACATGAGTAAATACCATTTCATTAAACTTTCTCAATATAGTATTTGTATGAGTTCCATACATACCTGTACCACCTCGTACTAACCTCTATCTCAACCATGGCATTCCTTTATCCATTAAAATATTAGGGATAGAAATCAGATACTCAAGAATCACAATCAATAAGTACCTATACCATGGCTCGTAGCCAAATTAAGGTAACTTATCTTAGGGCACCTATATCACGGCCTGTAGCCGAATCAAGGTAACTCCTTTCAAAATACCTATATCATGGCCTGTAGCCAAATCAAGGTATTGTTCACACCCGAAGTGCCCATATTATGAAGCCAATGCATTAGCTTAATGACATTACATTACCATTATAACAACACTTAAAGTTTAACCGAGAAGTTTCGCTTATCTATTTTATTGTCGAACACTTTCGATTAGTCGTATTCACAATTCAAACATTATCCGAAATCTCATAAACACATTTTATGCAATATCAAAACATATAACATTCATTTATAATGAAATTAACACTTACGAACTTACCTCAGTAGTGGAAACAATAAAACTAGCCGATTAATCGAGTACTTTATTCTTGCCTCGATCTAAGTCCGAGTTCTTTCTTTCAGGACCTATATAAATTTAAAATTAACTCTTTTATTCCTAAATTCATTCAATCTCATCCAAAGCACACAATTTGGGGCATTTTACATATTAACCCCTATAATTTCACATTTCTTACAATTTAGTCCCTATTTCAAAACAACTCAAAATACACAGAATTTTAGCATGTTCATGTTAGAAGAATTTTCCTTTGGTCCCTAGTAGCCTATTAATTCCATTTCTTTCACATTTAGACCCTAAATTTTCAAATTTCATAATTTAGTCACAATAAGCATTTTTATCAAAAATCACTTAATTAAACATGTATATCAAAAGCCAAGCTTGCATAACTCATCATTAAACATCATAAAACTCAAGCATTCATCAATGGAAACTTTTAAAATCATCAACACTTTCAAAATTGAAGCATGGGCTAGCTAGAACACGAAGCTACGATCACAAAAACATAGAAATCATAAAAAATCGAACAAAAACGAACCTTGAATTGATCACCAACATGGCCGAACCCTACAGCTTCATTGATTTCTTCCTCTTTTAATTTTGGTCAGAAAGATGAATAAAGATGAACATTTGACTTTGTTTTACTTTAATTATCTTTTAATTAATAAATTACCTAAATAACCTTATATAATAACATTTAAAAACACATAATGGATGGCTATTTATGTAAATTTCCACTATTCATGGTCTATTTACAACATAAGGACTTCATATTTAATAAGCCATAGCAAATAGACACCTTTATCATATAGAATGCAACTTTTACATTTTACGCGATTTAGTCATTTTTCTCAAATTGAGCCATTAAATGATAAAATTAGCTCACGAAATTTTCACACATACAAATTCACATGCTGTAATCACGTAAAATAATATTAAAATAATTTTAAAACCTTGATTTGTGGTTCTAAAACCACTGTTCCAATTTAGGGGAGTTGAAAAACACATTGATAACTCTATAGTTGGCTGATAGGTCCTTAGTACGCCCAAAAGGTGTACTTGAGGGCATGTTTGTTAAAGTAATGAATTTTATAATCTCAATCGACTTTGTAGCCCTTGACTTTGAAGAGGATCAAGAGATCCCCATACTGTTAGGTAGGCCATTTTTGGCCACATCTAGATCAACCGTTGATCTTGAAAAAAACGAGTTAATTATGAAAATTGATGATGAGATAGAGGTATTCAAATGAGGTTGTGATTCCCAATATGAGGGATTAGAAAAAAAATTAAAGGAAAAATGCTTTACATTATACTGTATCATCCTTGACAACCTGATCAAAGGTTTTTTTGTAGTTTCATGTGTGCAAGAATGTACGGTTCAAAGGAGCGCGATAAATGGAAATATCCAGGATGGAAAGGAATTTGTTGGATGGATTGCAATGATCGACAGAGAAATAAGATGCCGATGTCAAAAATTAATGGGTTACCAGACGAATCCGGTAGCCACACTTAAAATTAAGCATCGAACTTTATTAATTTTGTAAATATTGTAAAATGGTGTATGTTTTAAATTTTAGGACTTTTTAACTTCTGATTATTAACTTCGTTAGGATAGGAATAAGGTTCATTAGTAGCGAAAGTGGCTTTAGGAGTTATTTGAAGTGATTAGTCATAAACCAAGGAGTTTGGCATTACCCGAAAGGGCGAATTTTGAACTTTCCAGTGTGTGTCACAACACATACTCTTTTGTGTTACGACACAGAACTTCGAACTTAAAAGAATCTAAAAATTTCAAGCTGTGTCACTACATGCAAAGCTTGTCTCGCCACACAGACTTTGAAGCAAAAATTCAAAAAAATTCAAGACCTATGGAGCGATATGCATGGGCTATACCGTGACACATGATTTTTGGTGATTTAGTGTAGCAGATTAAATTAGTTTTCATACTTAGGGAGCTTGAATACGTGAATTTTCATTAGGTTTTAATTCATTTTCTTATTTTAGTTTAAATTCAATAAAAAGTGTATTTTGAGTCTTTTATTGACCTTAGGGGCCAAATAACGCCTAAAGGCAAGCTAACAAACTTATTGAATGTGCAGGAAACCATTCAAAAGCATAGGAACTTAAGACTGGTCGTTGTGTTGCAACACAAGAAGTTTAATATCGCAACATAAGGAGCATAATATAAGAATTACCATACTACCTTTGGTGTCGTGACATTGCCATGGGATGTCGTGACACACCCCTGAAGCAACCCCTGAACTAGAGCATATTGCTTTTGATGTTGCGATACAGACACTAAGTATTGTGACATTGGCCGTGTACGAGAAACAACTATAAGCTAGGGGCATTTTGGTTCGCACAATAGGAATTAAACATGAAAACATCGACTAACCTAGTGTTGAGGACAACCACTACCCTAATTCTATAAATAGGCTTAGTTAGCACTTCTTTAAGGACAACTTTTCATATTATAAGTTTTTCTCTATAATTTTAGTTTTAGTTTTTCTTTTTTTTAGGTTTAGGTTATTTTCATTTCTTTTTTGTTCGTGTTTTTTTAGAGAACTTGCTTTGTAAATGCGATCAAACGTTTGAGGATTATTGCACTTCGTCAATCGAATGCAAACATGATTTTCTAAACTCTGTTCTTGATTTATTCTTTATGCATATCTTTATTATCAAGTTTATTATGTTTATGGATTCCATGAGGAACTAATCCTCTTATGGGGGATTAGCGAGTGAAAGTGTGATTGACTAATTGTTAAGTAGGATTTTCTTAGCGGATCAATTGTTTCGGAGAGGAAAAAATTAAACCCTAAGCTTGATGACCCTAGGAAGTCATTTAGGTGGGAATTAACTCAAAATTGGTATGGCCTATCCGTGAACACCTTAACTCTAAACCAGTTTGGACTGTGAGATCGAGAGATAAGTAGTTCTTGCCAACTCATTATTTTAACGAAAGATTAAGAGATCCTACTAGGGTAACGATTAGATGATTGAATAGAAACCTGAAATAGGTATTAGCTACGATCAACAAAACGAGCTAATCACCCATGCCTACATTTGACTAAGTTTAGAAATTAGTTTTCTAAAATCCATTTTATTTATGCAATTTTGATTATTATTTATAAAAACCAAAAAATGCTTCTTTATGTTTTGTCGTAATATAATTTATTTAGATTACTAATTAATTCTATTTGCGTTTAGGTTAACTTTAATTTAGTACTGGCCTCCCTTGGGTATGATCCTAGGAGTACTCACCTACTTCGTTGTAAAAACTATATTACAACCTAACCCATATACTTGTGGACACCACTTCAATTCCACATTTTTAGTTGTAGTATTCACACTCTAGACGTGAGTACATCTGGAGGTGGTCAACATGATACTTTGAACTAACAATCTGGAAAATTAGGACTGCATGTCGCGAAACACACCCCTTTTTTGCGACATGATATTGCTTTTTTACAGCTTTTGGCTCATTTCAACGCATGGTTCGTTGGATTTCCTACTTAAACCAGACAATTTCTATACTAAAAATCACTTTCAGAACACCCCAATATACCCTAGAGCCACTACTTCTCCCTCCTTGATCCTTTCCTTGAAGGTTTCACATCTAAGCATCTGATTTTCGTCAAGAACTCCTCTTTTCTTTACTTGTTTGTTCATTTTCATTGGTTCTTTTTCTCTTTTTACTGGAACAAGCATCCCATTTAGCAAGAAGAAATAACCCGACGCAAAATAAGGTTAGACGTTTCGATTTTATTCTCTGTTACATGTTTGGGTACTTTATTTTTTATTGTACTTGATTAAATTTATTCAATGGCACCCCAAAAAGTAAGGCATACCCAAGAGGCGTTGATGTATTTTGACACCAACCGTTTCCAAAATCTGGAAGTGGAACAATATTATTTACAAATGAATAGTCGTACATTTATTCAAGAACGGGGTTTTGATCCCTCGTTAACTGAATGTGATGCCATTTTAGAGTTTGTGGGTTTCTACCATCAGTGTAAATTTGCTGGACCTCGAACGAATCAGTCGTCAACATAATAGTTTATGAGTTTATTCCTTCCTAAAGGATTGGGAAATTTGTAAACTCCCAAGTGATAACCTTAATCATGTAACAGTTTGGGGTAAACAAGTACTGGTCACACCTCGAGAAATTTCCTTATACTATGATGCTTTATATTATGCCTTCAATTTTTTAGAGTCTATCGATTTAAACATTTATAGGGGCGTCGATATGGACACAATTTTGAGACATTTGAAACAGGGGTGTGGCGAGTGGACTCACCAAGCTAGTACCAATATTCCTGTTAAGTTCAATCAGGCTATAATGTTTTCAATGGCTAAGATGTGGATACAATTCATTTGCACCCGCATCTACCCTAATCAAAGCATGTCTCACGTTACCACCTTTAGAGTGATTTTACTTGATTCGATCTTGAAGAAAAGGCAAGTCTGTGTGGGACATTGGATATAACAGTCAATGCTCACTTGTATTAGTAGCTAGAAGCAGGGAATGTTTTTCCCACACCTAGTGACGACTCTATGCAAATGGGTGAAGGTTTCCATGTCATTTACTGAGCAATTAATAACACCATCGAAGTGTGTTCTTGGTAATAACCTGTTATGCTCAATTTGTTAATCTTCAGAAGAAGGTGAAGGAGTAGAACCAAAGGCAAAAGGAAAGATAGATGCCCTACCAATTTTGAAGATAAAAAGCAAAGCCAAAGAGCCTTTATTGACGGGATTGACAGATTTTTTGGACATGGAGTAGGCGATCTTATGGATGCAGGTGATGGCCTGTTGGGCATCGACTACACACAGATTTGGAACCCAAGTTCTAAATACATCACTTGAAAAATATGCACCATTCCCACCAGTTGATGAGATTGAGGGGAGGAAGAGGAGGCCAATAACGATGACAATGATGATGACAGTGATGATGATGATGATGCCCTTTTCCTGACATAAGACTTTAATCAAGCGTTCCAATCGAGATGACCATCGACACAAGGAGTCATATTCTGCAGTCTGGGACAATAAAGCCCAACCCAATCTTTGGGTAGTAGGGCTACAAAAACAATCGCGGGCCAGGATTGAGGCAAGGAAAAGGTGATGGAAGAGTGGGAGCCTGATTCAAACTAATTATGAAAAAAATTTAAATTTTGAAGGATTGTAAATATTTATTACTTGGATGATTTTTATTATTTTTGCTTACTTAGATTTTATTTTTAACAGTTTTAAAGAAAAAATGTTTCTTTTTTTTTTGTGTAGGAACTCCGTATTTTTTATGACATAACATGTTTAAGCTAAACCGGTAAGGAGGGGGACAACCTGACAACACTCGGGGCATTTTCAGGCCAAATGGGTAATCTCGTTCCTTAATTATATTTGGTGCACATTAGAGACAATGTGTCAAATAAAGTGTGGGGGTTTTGTTTTTGAATTGTTAAAAATTTGTTAAGTGAATTGATCTGGTTTAGTGGTTAATGTTGTGTTTGTATGTGAGATGTCTTGTGTTCAAATCACTTCCCTTGAATTTTTGTTATTTTTATTCCAACCCCTATCTGTGAATATCTAGCTTTTATATTATTTTTACTCAACCATTGACAAGAATGAGTCTGTTGGTTTAGTGATAAGGTTTCAACTTACCTAGAGGTCTTGTGTTCAAATCTCGTTTGCGCAAAATGGAAATATTTTTGCTATTTATTGTCTGTGCCACTCATGATGTAGAAGTTGGGTTGAATTTAAATTCAAGAGAATATGATAGGTGGTTAGTTATGGGATTTAGTGGGATTTTATTTTGAAACTATCCCAAAAAATTTCCCAAAATCTCTATCACGTTCCTCTCCCACACTTTCTTTCCTTTACCTTGTCATTCCAAGTTTTGCTCCCCTCTCTCTCATGTTTCTTTCTTCTTTTCTTGTTCTTTCATTTTTGTTTTTCTAGTTTTCTCTTTTTAACCATCGTTGTTGTTTTTTTTTCTGTCGCCTTTTGCCGATTGTTTGTATGGTGTTTCAATATATTTGATTGTAATTAAATCTTAGTTTAAGAATTGTTGTTTTTCTTTGATGGTTTTTGTAGTTTTTCCTTGCGCTCAATTGACCTTTTTGTGTGCTATGAACTTCATTCATTAATCATGTTGATTTTCTAGGTGAAAATCAAGACAATTCAAATCCTCTGACTAATTATTTTTTGTTAAAAGTTGCATTTTGTTTAAGGGTAAGTGATCAAAAGCCAATTGGGGTTGTTTTGGTGATTAGGGCTGAGTGCTCTATAGTTTTGATTAAAATTTTAGAGAGGCAAGGGTCATTTTTCGTATCTGTTTGCTAATTCAGTTAAATCGGATGTCATTTTAGGTTTTGAAATTACTGTTGTTACTTTGGTATAAAAAAATGACCAGGTGTGTGTTAGTGCAATTTCTAAAAGTGTGATAGTATGCTCTGATATGTATAGCATGTATGATATATATGCATCATTATATGGTTAGTGTTTGCATATGCGTTAGGGTGGGATAATGATATGATGGAGGAAGTTTTGGCAATTTAATGATCTGCCTTTTCTGGTGGTTCAAACCACATATCTATTTTGGTGGCTTGACAAAACTTGTCTGATTTTGGTATATTACCACACTATATTTGGCAGCTTGATTGTACTATTTTGAAAGTGATATTCACTTAGTTATAGGTGTGTGGGGTTGGATGAGTATTTATTAACCTAATTGGTATGTAGGGATGGATGGAGATGGTGTGTAGCAGATGATGGTGGATTTGTATCAGTATCAGTATCAGTATCTGTATTAGTATCTATATTTGCATCTATATCTGTATCTATATCTGTAACTGCATCTGTATTCGTATCTGTTACTGTATTTGTTTGTACACATTGAGCTTCTTAGCTTACCCTTTACTTTTATCCTTTCAGGTAATCTGAAAACCTAGGACCGGACGGCATACGAGAGCTCGGGTTGGATTCTCTGAAAAAAATGGTCATTTAAAGACTTTGTGATTATTATGGACTTTTATGACTATAAATTATTTTGGGAGTTTATTTTCTATTTTTGATTTGCTTTAACGGATTTAGAAATGGATTTAGCAACTGCTATATTTCTAAACTGCAAAATTATTTGTTTTACAAACCAAGCCGCGATTTTCAATATTTTATAACTTAGAAAATTTTTGTTGCAAAAAGAGGTGATCACTCAAGTGCATTTCTGTAATAAAATAAATAGTTTTAATGGTTATTTTCCTAAAATTTGTAAAGCGATTTAACAAAGTTAACATTGTTCTATTACACGATTTCGAATTGAAAATCTTGTTTTAAAAAAAACTTATGGGGTTCCTCAAGATTCGACCATAGCGTCTAGGCTGGGTGTGGGGTGTTATAAGTGACATGGAATTTTTTAAATTTTATGTTTATTTTTGTTAGATTTATTAGTTTTTGTTAGTTAAAATTTTTTATAGTGTGTTTTGTTTGTGCTTGAACTTCTAGAAATACAAGTGATTGGTTAGGAGCATGTAAATAGGATTACGTGAATAAACTGTAAATTTAGTTTGATATCAATTGATTCTAGGTTATTCAATTTTAGACTAGTTAGTTCACTTCATTACACTATAAAAAGGTTAAAGTGTGTGAAGCATACCACATGATAAATGAATACATAAAAGGCATGCATGTGAATTGAATTATAGATTGTAAAAATTGATAAACTCAGTTAATTGAATCCATGAGTTGAAACACCTAGGGATGACTCAAGACATTGCTTGGTAGACATATTAGAGAAAAAAAGCTGACCCAATATGTGAATTCTCTAGTACCTTATTTTGAGCATAATTCCATTTTCTTGATGAACCGTAATTGAAACCTTGAGTCTATTTTAGATTACCTTGGTCATTTTTTTCTTGGTCCTGGCACGAACTAAGACATCAGACCCTTGGTATTGAGGGTTAGGAAGATACATAGTGGTGGTTTCAAAATAAAAAATAAAAAATTTAAGAGTGAACCTAGGGAACGATATGGTATAGTGAGCATAAGATTCCTGCAAGCTTGTGCCTAAGTAAAAAAATCAATTGAAAGAAAAGCTTTGTGAAGGCTAAAATACTAAGTGAGAAAATCTTGAATGTATAAAAGCAAAGTGAGTAAAAAGAAAAAGAAAAAGACTAAAAAGAAAGAAAATAGAAAAAGAAAATATATACTTTTTTTTTCACAAAAAACTTGCTAAGATGATTGTACTCACAAATACTATATTTTACCTTAGGAAATTGAGAGAAAAGGAAGGTGAGAGAAGTGAATATAAGGCGGTGAGCTTAATTAGGACATTGGGGGAGTATTGGGAACAATATAATGTACCAAATTGTTTTCGTGCTTAACTTGTTTTGTTGTGTTGATTCTTGAAATCTGAACCAACTTAAGCCGCAAAATGTTTCAAGTCGAAAAGTCTTATGTGACCTAGGTGATACACTGCATGGATGGAAATTAGACTGAGTTTTGAAAATTTTTTACCACTTGGTTAGCATAAATGTAATTTTATGTATTTTTTTATGGAATGCTATGCTTAATACTCTTTAATTTGCTTACTTTTTAATTTATTAAACAACCTTCTAGTATTAAAAATTAAGAGTCAATTACAGACCGTGCTAGAATGACGTGATTATTTATATCATCTTGATTATATCACTCCAATCCAATTTACTATAAAAAGCATGCTTGAGTAGTTTATTTTTATTTTTATCTTTACATTTATCTTTTTGTTTTCTTTTGTTCCTTTTGTTTTTATATTTGCTTGAGGACAAGCAACGAGTTAAGTGTGAGGGTATTTAACCTGTCAGAAATCGTAGTGGCAGTTTAGGTACTTTTCAGTGCTTAACGAGCTTGTTTTGAAGTCATTTTGTGTTTAATTATTACATTTTTGGTTTTCAATGCTTAAAGTTAAATTATTACAAAAGAAGCATTTTTATGCAATATTTTGAGTTAGTTGACCTATTGGGCCAATACCAACGTTAAGGTAGTTTTAACGAGTTAATTGAGTGTGTAGAACACCTAGTTTTAGGTTTGAAAGCATCAGGAATAACTACCGAGTCGTAACACAACAAGACGAACTCCAGATCTCACATGCGTAGTGTGCGTCATGACACAGGTCTGATGGAGGAAAAAAATTAATCAAGGTTGTTTACATCCGTGCAATCAGTATATAGTGGAATTAAGGTCTCTATTTGACCTAATTAAGTAACCAACCTTGCCTATAAATATGAGGCTTATGCTCAATAAGAGAGGAGAGGCTTGGAGGCCACAAATTAGGTTTTAACTAGTAGATTTAGAATTAATTAGGTTTTTAATTCAGTTTTTATTTTAGTTTTAAACAGTTTTTTTCTGTTATTTTACTTGGATTTGATTTGAGCCTAAGACTTTGTTATTAAGTATTTTCTCAATTTTCTCTCACTTCTAGCTTGTGATATGCTGTAATTTGGTGAAGTAGATTAAACTAGTTGTTATATTTAAAGAACTTGAATACAATAATTTTTGTTATGTTTACATTAAATATAATGTACATCGGGTCTTTTATTAGCCTTAAAGGTCGAATGAGGCCTAAGGGAGATCTAATGTACTTTGTGAGTGTGCAGGAGACCATTAGAGGGCATTTCGAGTCAATAATGGATGCTATGTTGCAACTTGGGGGATCCAATGCCACAATATAGAGAGAAGAATGGAGAAAGTGAGAAACTACCGTTTATGTCAAGCCACAGGCTGAGGGTGTCGCAACATACCCTTAAAGATGGCTACAAAGGAACATGCTAGTTGCTATGTCGTGACACAAGTCTTGGTGTGTCACAACATCGAATCTATAATCAGAATAAAACATGAACTAGGGGTGTTTTGATTTTCATAATTGAACTTTAAGCTCAGAAATGTCAACTAACCTAGGTTAAGGACGACGGCCACCTGAAGACTATAAATAAGTCCCTTTAACACATGTAAAAGACATCTAAGTTTTAACATAGTTTTCTTCCATTAAATTTAGTCTTGTTTTCTTTCCTTCATAGGTTTTCCTGGTTGTAGCTATTTGCTTTCTTCAAGAGATCTGATTGTAAAGGATATCAACTTCTGTGGATTCGTGCTTATTATCAATATCAATCAGGCTTTTCTTAAACTCTCTATTTTAGTCTATTCCCTATGATTAATTATTCCATTTATTCCATGCTGTTTATAAAAGCCATGAGGACCTTATCCTTCAATGGGGGATTAGTGAGTGGAAGAATGATCTTTTAACTATTTGGTAGGGTTATTCAATGAAGCAATTGTTTGGGAAATGAATAACATGAAACAAACCCTAGGCCTGACAACCCTAGGAAGTCATTAAGATGGGAATTAACCCAAAATTGGTGTTGCCCATTTGTGAACACCTTGACCCCAAACGAGTCTGGATTGTGAGATTCGAAGATAAGTAGTTCTTGCTGACTCATTATGTTAGTGGAAGATCAGAAAATCTTGCTACGGTAGCGACTAGTTGATTGATGAAGAGCTCGAGATGACAGTTGGTTGAGATTGTTGAAGCAAGCTAATCACCTATATTCAGATTTGATCTTTTAGTGTTTAGGTTAGAATTGATCTAGCACTCGCCTCCCTTAGGTATGATACTCGGAGTACTCACCTAATTTGTTGCAAAACTATATTACAACTCGACCCATATACTTGTGGATATCGCCTCATCATTCTATATCTCATTGCACTATTCATACTCTGGGCATTAGTACGCCTAAAGGCGGTCAAGTTGGTGGCACCGTTGCTGAAAAGGCAATATTACTAGGTTAATTTGAATTTTTGCACTATAAATGAATAATTAAGAAATTTGTAGGTTATAGATACGATATTTTTCCATTTATTACTACTAACTTCCTTTTTCTTGGTTTAGTGTATGACTCATAGTAGGAGCACACCTATTGTAGTAGCCATAGATCCAGAGAAAATAATTTGAAGGAATTGTTGATAGCAACAACAGCAGTAGCAATAGTAGATGCAAGAACAACCACCACCCGCTGCAGGTAACATCCTATGTGACAATCCATTGTTCGACGACGTTGACGATAACACCCTAGGAGACCCACCAACTCCACAGCTACCCAAAAACGTGCATATGGCTTGAAATGAGAGAACTCTAAGGGACTATGCCCTACCAACTCTAGACATGGCTCAGGAAAGTATAGCAGGACTGACGATTATAGTTAATAATTTCGAGATCAAATCGACGATGATACAAATGGTCCAAAATAATCTACAATTTAGGGGCACTATGATAGAGGACCCTAATCAACATTTGAGACGGTTTATTCAACTCTGTGATACTTTCAAGTATAACGGGGCTAGTGATGATGCTATTCGTCTTCGGTTGTTCCTCGTTTCTTTGATTGATAACGCTTTTTCTTGGTTAGACTTATAGGCACTAGGATCTATCATAACATGGGATGAACTCGCTGGAAAGTTCTTACAGAAAATTTTCCCAATCAGTAAAGCAGTTTAACTAAGAAGAGAGATAGCTGTCTGCAGACAGATGGAGGGAGAAAGTTTTTATTAGGCATGGGAATGTTTCAAGATGTTGATTAAAAAATGCTCACACAACGGATTTCCTGATTGGATGGGATTGTAAATATTTTAGAATGGGTTGGATGTAAACGCACGATCTAGATTAGATGGAGCAGCAGGAGGAGCCCTTATGAATAGGACTTACCAGGATGTGCATGAAATTATTGAAAATGTGCCATTAAACTCCTGTCAGTGGACAACTAAATGATTCACATATGGCCTGAAACCCGCTACGGTCAAAGCTATTCAAGACGATGATAAGTATCAACAAATAGTGGATAGTCTCAACTATACCGAATCTGCTTCTACACCGTCTATGCATGGAGGAGACAAGTCACTCTTCCATTATATTAATAATCCTACTGAGGATATAAATTACATCAAGAATAGGTATGAAAACCCTTATTCAAATACATATTATCCCGACTGGGGAGATCACCCAAATTTAAGATGGGGAGGAAACCAATGGGGAGGTAACAATTCAAATCAACTTAAAAATACTAATTACCAACCTCCTTACTTGCAGAAACCTCAAGATAGAATCAACCCAAGCGATCATACTGCATGTGGTCAATTTTTGGATAGAATTGAGGAAGAGATGCAGTCAATGAGAACAGATGTCAAGCAGATGCAATCTAAGTGCACTAACTCAACAAGAACATTTACTAAGCTCGAAGATCAAATGAGCCAAGTCATGAGCATGATGGGTGACATTAAAAAATAAATTGGCACAGGTATACCTAGCAATACAGAGGATAATCAACGAAGGGAAGGTAAGGAGCACGTGAAAGCTATAGCACTCCGATCGGGCAAAGTACTGGGTAGCCCAAAAATACCTACCCCAGAGGTAACTGTGGATAATACTATGAACCTTAAGATAAGTCCTTAGAAGAAGAAAGTAACGCCCTTAACCCGTCTCAGTCATTGGATCATTGGATTAGAGTTACGGAGCATTATCAAACAATTAGAACATCACTTAACATTATATCATTTAATAAATCAATCTCATTTAGAAATCTATCAAACATTTGAATTGGGTCCCTAAATCAAGCCTTCGACGCCCTAAAAATAACTTAGAAGGAATTCGTGACTAATTTGAAACAAAATAGAAGATTTAAGAAAAATTTGCAAAAGTTTGAAAACAAGGGTCACACGGCTGTGTGGCATAACCCAGGCTGTGTAACAATTGAACAAAGGGACACACGGCGTGTCCTAGCTCGTGTCTCCACCCATGTAACTCACTGAGTTAGGTCACATGGCTGTGTCGCAGGCCGTGTAACTCTCTAACCTGCAACACATGGCCGTGCCCGTGTGCTAGGCTGTGTAACTCACTGACTTAATACACTAGGAATTTACAAATGACACACGGCCATGTAGCCAGGCCAAGTGTGTCAAACAGTTGTGTGACAGCCTGTGTTCCAGGCCGTGTGATCCTTAATTTGACCCTAAAATCAAGCCATTTCAAGGCCAAAACACATCTAACAAACCATCCCATTTGTGCACACATTCAAGATGTTTAAACATCATTCAAATACACTTAAACATACCATTTCAAACACCATAATTCATTTAACCAATATGCCATTCAAATGCACCACATTTGTGTCAAAACATCATTGATCAAATCAAAGCCCCATAACCACATTTCAAGCATAGAACCTAGTTCTTTTGTCTACCAAATAATATCATATAACCATTTACATGCCATCACAAACATACCAAAAAGGATCTTATATGCAAGCACTTAAAAATGGCCAAAATGACCTAACTTGTAAGAAATTAAAGTCTATCAAACCAAACATAAACTTCAAATCATATGCATACCAAAACATCCATTACACATTCAAGAAACACCATTACAAAAATTCCTATATATTCCATCTATAACATTGGCCAAAATACACAAAAACTACCAAAATAGTTGCTAGATAGTGTGATTGATCCCCGACAAACTTCCAGCCAATTGAGTTTCCAATAATCTATAAAACAAAGAAAAGTAACTATGTAAGTAACTAATGCTTAGTAAGCTTGTATAAACTTAAACATAACTTACCATTTCCTTAGCACAAACTATAAAATATGCATAATGTCATTACCAAGACCATAAGGTTAGTAAAAGTCTATACAAGCACCATAAAACTAACAAGTTAGTAGGTTTATCCATGATACATATGAGTTCAATCATATAGTAAGTAGATTTCATATACACATCATTTAACTCATCAATCTTTTCATAATATCATGAACATTTCAATTGTATGCTTACCATGCCATTTCCTATACTTACCTATTGAACCATCTAGAATTGCATCAGATACTTGAGAATACTCACACACATAGTGTGTCTTTCCATATAATCGCAATATTTCCTTTACAATAGTGCTCACACGAGCTGTGGAATGGGCCTGTTCACACGAGCTATATCACCCTTAACCCGTATCCACCGCTAGAATAGGGTTATGGAGCATTACCTTAAAACCAAAATATCAAAACATTCATTCCAAATTATTTCATGAATTATATCATATTCCATTAACATCGAAACATTCATTCCAAATTAAATGAGCCTTCGAGGCCTTAAAAACACTTTAGAAATGATTTAGGACTAAATCAGAAACATTTACAACTTCATGGAAAAAGATAGAAAAAATCACACTACATGGGTCACACGGCTGAGACACACGCTCGTGTCTTAGGCTGTGTGGACATTTGAAATGGGGACACACTGTCGTGTTCTAGCCTGTGTCCATGCTCACGTAACTCTCTGACTTGGGTCACATGGCTAGGCCACATGCCCGTGTGCTAGGCTATGTAACTCTTGAAATGCAACCTTTAAAAACCTATAGGGGACACACATGCTCGTGTCTTAAGCCATGTGGACAAGAAATAGGCCAAATTCAAGCCATTTCTTTCACCCAATTAAAACATACCTAAACAAGCCATTTGCACATATGACCAGGGTATTGAAACACACATTAAATATTATTAAACATGTGCATATTTAACCAATTAGCAACTAACTTGTTTCCATACCAAAACATACCACTTTTGGCACATACCAACTTTACCAATTTAGATTCAAACCATAACAAAATAACTTTACCATTTGAGCCACTTCCCTTATGTATCAAAACCATATAAATGACACAAAACTAACCATTACCAAATGGTTCCAACATCAATATATATACATACCAAATTTAGGTCCAAATGGTCATAATTCAACCGAACATATTTAATTAAATCCTATATCAAAACATGCCCTAAATAATCACTTTGCAAACATGCCAACACATACCACTTTGGCCATAAATCATGTATCAATTTGATCATATAACACCAACCATTAAACATCAAAGGGCTAAAAGGACACCAACCATCAAGGCATCAAAATAACATAAGTTTCAAAAATTCAAAGCAACTTTACATGCTAATATCACACACAAGCATTCCAATTTTGCCATTCAAAACATATCATCCCTAAACCATTTCAACATTAGGCATCAAGTCTAAAAATGCCAAAATGTCATCAATCATAAAACCATATTTACAAGCCAAACATAGTGGCCATAGCATCAACCACAAAGCATCTATACATGCCATTATAAACATGACGAAAGCATAAAAATCTACTGGTAAAATCGATGGAAAGTGTGATGGATCTCTGACTAGCTTCCAACTCGATCAAGCTTTCGATAATCTATAAGGTAAAAGAAAAACTACATAAGCAATGAATTCTTAATAAGCTCGTATAAACTTTAAGCATAATATTCCATTTCAATATTAAACTTTATAGAATAAACATAAATCTATTCCAATGCTATAAGACTCATAAATCGTTATGATCATCAACTCACAAACAAGTAAGTTTATTAATATCGCATATTTATTGACCATTCATAACATGATAGGATTTCATCAGACATAATATATATCAATCCCTTTTATAGGAATATATATCTTTCTATTTACTTATTTTTTATTCCGTCCCCAATGTATATCATAAGCCTAAACAACATTATTAACTCTCGATTCAGAGTATTTATCCATAGAATATCATAATACATTATAACACATCCCAAACACGTACTTACCATTTCATTTCCTCTTCTTACCCGTTTTGTATGCATAGTTGATGGGCGTCGAAACCACCAAAAATAACTCTAAATAGTAGTAAAAAGTGGTAGTAGGGTCGGGTCCACAAGGATTGGATGTTATAATCAACTTCCGCGTTTAACTTGTGAACAAAATGTTTTTCGTGCCAAAAGTCATGGCAAAATTCGTGCCCACGACTCCAAACAGACCTGCAAAAAAAATAAATAAATCAGGGGTTTTTTAAATGTTTAGAAGGTAAATAATTGAATCAGCGTAAATAAACAATTAATTAGTATTGGAAATAAATTTAAATCAGGAAATAAATTCAGATTTTGTAAACAGAGATAATAAGCCTTAGCCCTAGACTTGGTGGATTCTGGATTTCTGAATCTATCCTTGAAAATTAATTTTCTCCTCAAAAAATAAGCTGGTTATAGCAGTTAAGAATGTCCTAACCACTAATTCTTCCTCTTGTAGTTGGTCTCGGTACGACCTACAAACCAATCCTTACCGATTATCTAACCAAGATACACGTGTTCCTGATTCAAGATTCCGGCAGCCTTGCACTCTAAAGAACCCAACTCGAATTAATGGCCTCAACTGCATGGGTCGTTTAAACCAGATCGCTTCTTCCTTTATTTGTTCTCGGAGATTTGAATACAGTACGGCCTACTCGTATCTCCAACTATCAGTAAACACGACTCTAACCCAACATGCAATTTTTGACTTGAAATCGAGTTAACTTTAAGGGATGAGTTGTCAATCCCAGTACTTAGAAAAATGTGAGTATCGATTGAATGGTTTTTAGCACGAATACGAATCTCATGATTCCCGATCGAAAAGAACACCGGCCTAAAGTTAAAATGAAATTTAGTGAAGCATGGATTTAATCATGCTTGTAGATTATGGAAGGTGATTGGATTTGAATGAAAGATGGTGGAAATTGGGAAAGAAAAAGACTTGGAAGGCAATTAAATGAATTTTGAAAGAAAAAAAACCAAGAATTGGAAACAAAGCAACAGAATGTTACGCACTAATTCAATTTCAAATTGAAATCAAAATGTGAAATTAAGTGTTTTTCCTAAGTACATTAAAGCCTTATTTATACACATGAAATTTACTAATTTTGGATTTAACCACTTCAACATATAATTAAAATTAAATAAAAAATAAAATAAGATTTTTTTCTATTCTTGGCTTTTACAAAGTCAAAAAATCTGATGAGTCCTTAGCTTTCTCCACATTTTTTATTTGGTCTCATTTCATTGATTTTGTTTCAATTTGGCCTTTTTTTTTTCTCATTTTTAACTCTTAGCGTCCCAATCATCCTTGACAAGATTAAAACATAAAAGCACTAAATCAGTAGGGATCAATTCAGAAATAAACTGAATTAAACACAAAATGTCATGCAAATTAACATGTTATCAAATCCCCTTACTTAACTCATGCTTGTCCTCAAGCATATTGTTCCTTCAAGCATTAGAAATTATTCTACAATTTATTAAAAAATCGAGCCTCTTTTCTGTATCCTTAATCAATGCAAACAACATATGCAAAAATAAATAAATGCTCAGAATATATAGTTTGATCAACAAGTGTCATAAAACTGAAATATGTGAACTAAATCATTTCATTAAATTAAGTTTGAATCCAAAATTTACAAGATATTATTAATTAATCACACATTAATAAAAATATTTTTAGACACGGTCAAACCTTTTTACGCGAACTAGGATGACAACCCAAGCACTCTATCTAGTTACTCAGTTCAAACAGTCTCTTTTTTTTAAGGCTCGGTTAGCGGAATGTTTGTAAGTTTTCGATTTGTCACTCCAACCTTTTACGTGAGATAAGATGACAACCCAAGTACCTTATGCCGGTTACTAAATTTGGTCACGTTTTCGAAACTTTCACTCATAACTTGAGCCTTTATTAATTTATTAATTTTATTTATTTACTTATGTACAAGCAAATATTTTTTTCAAACAATCAATTTATACGAAAAATCTAGTAACATATATCGACCTTAAAACACAAATGTCGACTAATCTAGATACTTGAACACTTTACTTCAAAAATTACCTAATTGTCCGAATTGACTAAGTAATGAGAATGTCGAAATAAACTATTGAATAAATCTAGCATAAGATTTAACATATGCAAAAGAGACATGCAAAAAAAATCATGCATACTTACCATTTTACTTACCATTTCAACCCCCCATTTAATCTATGCTTGTCTTCAAGCATGTTTTATATGAAATAAAAGACAGCAACCTAAATAACAAGTAAAAAGAAAAGTTAAGAATACTCCCCATGTATCTTTTAACGATGTTGTCAGTGTTTGGGGTAACGACTTTGCAAGATGTTGAAGATTGTGGAGACTTGGGTTTCCATTGTTCCAAGTTGAGCTTCGATCCTACTTAAGCATGCCTCCACAGATAGAGGTTGCTCCTCTTGCTCCCTAGTAGTGAAGTGTGGACGTTGGCAAAAGACTATATTGCCGCGAGTAGTTTGTGTACCTAGAGGAACAAAATAACACGCAGTAGGGGTGCCAGCAAACAAACCCATAGAATCCAAACAATATTTATCTAGGCTATCCATACTATATGCACATGTTAAGGACGAGAAATTGACTTCAGAGGGAAAAATTTAAGAGGTTAAATTCGTAATATATGACCCAAGTATTAATGGACGATTACAGTGCAAAACAACATGAAAGTTTCAGGCAACCAATATCCTAAATTAAATTTAAATCTAGAATGCATACACCACAAAAAAAAAAGTTTAGTTTTAGTTAGAATAGGTAACAAATCATTTCGTCATGAAAAACTAAAGGCTAAAAATCAATGAATATATCTTAAAGAGGGTTCATGCACTAATAAGTCTTTTATGGTCTTTGGATTTTAAAGTTGACTAGAATGAGTTAAAGCACAAAAAACCTCTTGAGCATTAAAGTTACTGGGAATATCTAACAGAGTAGCATGATAGGAATAAGATTGAATATTGTTAGGGTCGACGAAACGCATGGCAATGTTAAATCCGGAAATCAACATTCAAAAGTCTTTACCAAGTAACCGAAAATAGATAATGCTTTGTGTTTCAATAGTTCGTAATACATTAATATTGAAGCTAAATGTGTTGTAGAATTCATAAATCAATTCATAACATGCACTACATGAAATATTTGCAAATGAATTCCAACCAATATCATCAAAATAGCCAATCACTGCATCGTGAATATATAACATATCAAGAGTAGAAAGATCGATTTGCTTACAGACTGGGAAGGGACGTTGTCAGATGTCGTCGTATCTTGCACGATACTTCAAGGTAAAAAATTTTAGAAACCCTCGTAATTGCCCTTTAGTAGGAATAGTGTTTGCAGGACCTCGTCTATTACGTTGATCATCTCATGATGGTCGAACATATTCATTAGGCGAGTCGGGTGGTGGACTTGAATTTCCACCAGCGTCAGTACTGCTGTGTGAGGGTATCGCTAACTCACATGTCAGTCGCCCATGGGGTTGAGTGGTTGACGATAGTGTTCGGGGTTGAGAGACACACTCGTTTGTCATTGAGGGACCTTCGACATTGTCTTTAGACGTCCCGACCTCCTCTAAGTAACCTGCATAACACGTTAGTAAAGGTAAAACAAGTTGAGGATTAGGAATTGACCTTTTGGGAGTAGTGGGGTTGTTGTTAGAGTGTTCTATTTCGACTGGAGTTGGAGTCACTGGCGATGAGTTCTCATTGGTGCGGCCGTACATCTTGTAGGAGGTGGAGAAGGTTCTGAGTTGTCATCGTCTAAATCGATGACTAGAGGTGTTGAAAATCAATGTCGACTTCGATTGAGTGAAGCTGGAATATTGTCGGTCGTTTGGTTCCGAGTTTGAACCATGGTTTCCTTACAAACGTCATGAATAAACAGTTTTGCTTGCTATGGTGGTGGTGGGTGGTGGCAGTGGTGAACGGTGACGACAATGGCGGCAGATGGTGTACGGCCTATTTTGGGTCAATTTTTTAAAGGGTGACAGTGGAATGGTGGTTGAGGGCGTCGAACGGTGAATGGAGAAAGGGGGAGAGTGATGGTGTCTCGTGAAGAGACGTTCGACGACGGCGGTAGCAGTGGGACAATGGCGACTCGTGAGGTCTGTACCCGACGGAGATGGCAAAGGGCGATGGTGGTAGCCACACTCGACGGCGGTGGCGGTGTGGTTTTGTGTTTAATTAGTTAGGGTTTTTATTTTGGAGAAGAAGAAAATGTGTGGGGATTTAGGGATTTGGGTATTTTATTTTTTCTTCCTTTTTTTCTCTCTTTTTTTTTTCATGTGGTCGGTTTGGGCCTCTTTTCCACTTTTCTTTTTTTTTTTTGGGCTAGCTAGGCCATTTGGCCCAATTTCCCTCTTTTTCATTTTGTTTTGGGCCACGTTGGGCTAGTTGGTATTTTGGGTATTGGTAGTTTTGTGTGGTTTTTGGGTATTTGGGTATGGGGTAGGTAGGTTAAATGGATTGGTGGGTGGTTATTAGGTTTTGGGGTTTTTATAAAGGTTAGGTATATTGGTTTTTCTATTTGTAGGTAAATAATTGTCACCATTTAGTATGTTGTTCCCACGCCACCATCATTATCCGACTTTTGGAAAAAATTCATAACCTTCATTATGTTCCTGAAAACATCAAATTAACTAGATTAAATAAAAATTTATTTATTTACAACCTAAATCTTACTAAACCTTAAGATTAAATAAACAAAAATAAATTTGGGTTGCCTCCCAAAAAGTGCTTTTGTTTAACGTCATTAGCTCGATGACCAGGAAATTTATTTAACCAACTCTTCGGGGACTAATTCCTCAACCATGTGGACTTGAAAATTTTTGTAGAAAGGTTTTAATCTCTGTCCATTGACCTTGAAATTTTTTTCGGATTCTTCACTTTTAACCTAGACTGCACCATGTGGAAAAATGTGAGTAACAACAAAAGGCAGCTAACCACTTAGTCTAAAGCTTACCTGAAAAATTTCTTAATGTAGGGTCATAAAGTATTTTTTTCCCTACCATAAATTGTTTATGGGTTATCTTTTGGTCATGGTATGCTTTGACCTTATCCTTTCAAAATTGGGCACTTTTATATGCTTCTCGTCAAATTTCCTCAAGTTCCTGAATATGTAACTTACGATGCTTACCTGCAGCTTCCAACTCCATGTTGCATTGCTTGATCGCCGAAAACGCTTTATGTTCTAGCTCAACAGGAAGATGACATGGTTTACCAAAAATAATCGATAAGGAGACATACCTATGGGTCCTTTATAAGCTGTACAGTACACCTACAGAGCATCATTTAGTTGCAAACTCCAATCTTTTCTATCTGGCTTAACAGTATTCTCTAAAATCAACTTGATTTCTCGATTCGACACTTCTGCTTGACCATTTGATTGAGGGTGATAAACCGAAGCGACTCGTTGCACTACCATGTATTTTTCCAAAAGTGTGTCAACTAACTTATTACAAAAATGCATTCCCTAATCGCTAATCAATGCTCGCAGTGTGCCAAACCTGGAAAAAATATAACTCTTCAGAAAATCGACTACCATTTTGGTGTTAGCATGACAAGTGGCTTTTACTTCCACCCACTTTGACACATAGTCAACGGCAAGTAAAATATAATTGTAACTGTATGATGAGACAAATGTCCAATAAAATCAATGCCCCATATATCAAATATTTCACAGATATGTATAGGGGTTAGTGGCATTTCATTTTTTTGGCTCAAGTTTCCTACCCTTTGACACTTTTCGCATGTTTTATAGAACAAATATGCATATCGAAAAATATGTGGCCAATATAGCCCACATTCAAGTACTATACGCGCAGTTCTTTTAGGGCCAATGTAACACCCCAAATCTTCAGTAATTTAATTTTTATGTTTTGTTGTGTGTGGTTTGCATGTTGTGTTGGTTAAGGGTTCTAAGTAGTGTGAAAAGACCTAGGTTCAAACCTAGGCTTTAGCAAATAATTTGGCTTCTTATTGATTAACCCTTGTTTACTGCTAATAGACTCTTAAATTAATGAGGGTGTTGCAAGACATGAAGGGCTTATTAGTCAGATGGCAAGTAGCGTGTGGAGTGTGCCTAGAGGTCTTGAGTTTGAGCAACCCTATGCGCAGTGGAGTAATATTTTGTTGCTCTCACAAGGTAGGTGGTTGAGGTTGACCGAAACTTTGATGGTGGAGTGGTTGTGTGGGAGTGAATAGTCAAATTTGAGGAGAGATTAGTGGGATTTGATGAGGGAGTTATCGGTTTGAGTTTGGAAGAGGGAAGTTAGGAGAGAATCGAGGAAGTAGGAAGTTGAGGTAGTAGTAGTGCTGAATGAGGACTCGCCTAAGCCATTCAGTCATAGGATGGTTAGGTACTTGGTACCGAATTTCTTTTGGGATTTTTGTGCTCTCAAATTCGTTAGTTCTACTATTTTCTGCCTTTTTCCTTTTTATTGTTCTCATCTTTTGGTTTTTCTGTGTGGCCTGTGAGCATTTTCATATCAGACTTCTTGGGCAGCTCTTCAAGTGTGTGAGTTGCTAGATCGTTTTTCCCCTCTTCCTCACCTCTTTTCTTTATTTCCTTACCTTTGCTGAACCTCTCATCTTCTTCTTTTCTTTCAGTTGGCCTCCAGCATTTTCTTTCTCTTTTGTTTTAAACCAAATATTTACCTCTTTTTCTTCTCTTTTCTATTCTCGACTCACTCTCAACTCTTTTTCCTTCTTCTTCTTCTCTTTTGGTGGTTGGCTGAATAGTGACTGGTAAGTGTTTGGTTATTTTTGCTCTTTCAGTTTTCTCTTCTTTTCTCTGAATGCCGAATCTCACCTCTTTCTCTAATGACTCTGGTATTCTTTAGGGGTAATACTTCTCAAGGAGTAGAGAAGTGCGCAAGTTTTACAAAAGCGATTAGAACCTTTTGCTTGTCTTTTGATTGAATGTAGCGTTATTCATTGTTGTTGTTTTAGATTGGGGTATTTTGGCTTGGAACCCTAAGTATTCGCCTAATGCCCTTTTCTCTGTTACCGATTTTGACTCACTTATATTAGTAAACATGAGTAATGGAAAAACCGCTTATTATGCAGTGTTCTAACAGGGCTAGTCACCTCTGCGATCAAGGCAAGTATGGGATGATAAATTAAGTTGGGACTAAGGAAAGGTGATTAACCCTAGTATTAATCGACTAATGGTTTATTGTAACTGAATGTAGGTTTGGAAAACTCTTGGGCTAGGCACACGTTTCGCAGTAGGTGTGTAATCACACTACTTCTATTGTGAATCGACAAAAGCCGGAAAACTGGAATCATCGATGCCACGTTGGCTCGCGCTCGCTCGCTCGTGTGGTCATCTAAACACTAAAGCGCGAGCATGTGATTGTGGAGACCACCACGAGCAACTTCGTGAGCTTAGGTATTTTTGGGCCACGTTGGGCTGAAATGGGCCGTGTGGGTCCCACGTGCTCGTGGTCCCCGTACGGGTAAACCACACGTATATGTAGAGATTATTGGGTCAGCTGTGTTGTTTACACAACCAAGGCCATTACTTGGGCTTATTGCGCCATATGAGGTGTGGGCCCATATGGGCCGTATTATGGGCTTGGGCCCATTTTCGCTGTTTAATTGTTGAGGTTACATGGGTCGCTCGAGATGACTGTGGACTTACCGTTGGGTCGATAAGTACACCTAGGCCCTAATTTATGTTATGACTATTATACCCCTATGAGGTAAATGATGAATATACCCCTGTATGTTGTATGACTGTTGAGCATGCCATCTTTATTTTATGAACATTTTTATTATGTTGCATTGCATGGGGTGGGATATATAATATTGGAGGAAGTGTACTGAAAGGTTATAAGCCTATCTTGGCATTTGTCTTTGTAAATCTTTATTAGTCTTGAGACCGGTACTATATTCTGGAGTGTAGGGATAGGTGGGTCGATTTTATCCCCACATGGAGTGTAGGGCTAGACGGAGTAGAGTGTAGAGGATGGATGGGTAGGATCTCTGTATGCATTTCTGATACTGTACTGAAATGGGCTAAGGCCCACACTGATACTGTTACTGTATTAGGCTAAGGCCCACATGGATATTGCGACTGATATGGGCTTAGGCTAGACTGTTCTACCCTATATGTCTGATTGTTTGATAAATATGGATTACACACTAAGTTTTCATAAACTCACCTTTTATCGCTTATCTGTGCAGGTAATCCTTAGGCGGGTCGGTGCTGCGAGGGACTCAGAGATGGTCACACCACAGATTGTATCTTCGTTTAAAATTTAGTAAGAGTAGTTTTATATGGGTAAATTTTATGTAATAAGGTCGTTTTAAAGTTTCATTTTATTTGTGGATTTATTTAAATTGACTTATATCTGCTAGCAGTAGGACTCGAGTTTTCAAAAGGTAAATGGTTTTCAACTGCTATGCCTTGTAATTGGTTTCAAAAGCTTCCGCAACGAACAATGTTTTAAAACGTAATAACGATTTTGTATGAGATATGTTTTTCCTAACGAATCTGAGATTTAACAAGTAAATCAAATAAGATAGCTTTCCATTAAGATCACAAACGAGGTTTTAAACATTTTTTAAAAAGAACTACGTTTTTCAAAACTCACTCCAAGGTAACATCACAGATGCGGCCATAACGTCTAGGCTAGGTTTGGGGTGTTAAAGCCAAAATTTCCACCACATGCATAAGAATGACCAAAAGATAGAATTGATTTTACCTCAGTTTTTGCAACGCATTGTCGAATTACCTGATCAGAATAGAATTTTCAAAGGTAGGGGTCGTCAGTATCTTGATTCAGGTTTGATCTTATCTTTTTTAGATAGCGATAAGTTAGAAGAGACTATACCTGTAGCAAGGTATTTGGTATTTCACCATGTCTGCATACCAAGGGAAAACTATCTGAGTAGTAAGCAAACTTTCATCCTCCGTCGAAGGATGTCACACCAAATACCAAATACATATCTCGAATTCCTCCGCAATGAACAAGGTATTTTGTACGGAGGAATTTGGCTCAGATGGTCAGCTACCAAATTTTCGCATCCTTTCTTATCTTTTATTTCGAGATCGAACTCTGGCAAAAGTAATACCATCTAATAAGCCTCGATTTTGCTTCTTTTTTCTCAATTAGATATTTAAGATCTGCATGATCAGATGAAACAACAATCTTAGTCCCTAATAAATATAAACAAAATTTTTCCAAAGAAAAGACTATAGCTAGAAACTCTTTTTAGTAATTGCTTTGGGTAATATCCAAAGTCTTAGACGCATAGGAGATAATGTGTGGTTCTTTCTTGATTCTTTGCCCAAGGATTGCTCCTACGCTATGGTCACTTGTGTTGCACATTATTTTAAAAGGATAATTCCAATTTAGTGGTTGAACGATGGGTGCCGAAATGAGTTTATGTTTAAGTGTGTCAAACGTATCTCTGCATGATTGGTCAAACTCGAACTTATTGTCCTTCTGTAAGAGATTATAAAGCGGTTGCACAAATTTTGAAAAGTCTTTAATAAATTGTTTGTAGAAACCTACGTGACCAAGGAAAGAACGAATCTCCCTCACAGTTGTGGGATATGGCAGTGAGTTAATGATGTCAATTTTTGCTTTATCGACAGAAATTCCCTTAGTAGAAATCATATGACCTATAACTAATCCTCTATCCACCATAAAATGACATTTCTCGTAATTTAGAACAAGATTAAATTCTAAGCATCTTTCCAAAATTTTTGCAACATATGACAAACACACCTCAAATGACTCACCATACATCGAAAATTCATCCATGAACACCTCAATTATTTTCTCGATGTAGTCGAAAAATATACTTACCATACGCCTCTGAAATGTGGCTGGTGCGTTGTAAAGTTTGAATGACATCCGCCTGTAAGTGAATGTGCCAAATGGACACATAAACGTCATCTTCTCTTGATCCTTCGGTGCCACTGGAATCTGGGAAAACCCTAAGTAACCATTAAGAAAACAATAATGAGACTTCCCAGCTAAACATTCTAACATCTGATCAATAAAAGGAAGTGGAAAATGATCTTTTTAAGTTAAGGTATCAAACTTCCTGTAATCGATGTAGACTTTCCACCATTTTGGACACGAGTGGGAACCATCTCACTTGCCGAATTCTCAATTACGGTTATGCCAGTTTTTTTTGGTATTACATAGACTGGGCTGACCCAATTATATTCAGAAATGGGATAGATTATCCCAACATCAAGTAACTTTTGAACCTCTTTCCTTACCACTTCCATCATGGGCGAATTGAGACGCCTTTGAGCCTCTCTTTTGGGAAATGCATTATCTACAACTTGAATTTTGTGCATGCAAGTTGAGGGGCTCAACCCCTTAATGTCGGCTATCGTCCATCCAATTACCTCTTTATAGTCTCTAAGAACTCGTACTAAGTTTTCCTATTCTATTTTCAAGAGTTTACTCGAGATTATTACCCATAAAGTATTTTCTTTGCTGAGAAAAGCATACTTCAAATAGACTGGAACTAGTTTGAGTTCCAACTCTGGAGCCTGCAAAACAGATGGTAAAAGCTTAGTTTGTGAATGAGATAATTCAAAAATTTTACCTGGATTTTTCCGTAATTGTGGTGTCTTTATATGAGCCACTGTTTCACGAATAGACTCTTCAAAGGTTATTCACTCCTCTAGTTCTTCTATGGCATCAAAGTCTACACTTCTGCAAAGAACAGTTCATAATTCATCATTGTCATGATATTCTAAATGTAATTCAGTTAAAGAATCGATTATATCAATATTAGAAACATTAGAAATCATGCTAAGGCGGTTCATGGCCTCATAGACATTGAATTTCACCACTTCCCCATCTAACTCCATAGTGAGATCCCACTTATTACGTCAATTTTCGTTTGTGTGATACTCAAGAATGACCTCCCAAGAAGTATGCCAGACAAATTAGCCAAATTATCATCCTCCATATCGATAATGTAGAAGTCTATAGGAAATATTAGCTCATTTACCTTAACAAGAACGTCATCCAACACCCCCTCCGGATGCACCACAGATCTATCTGCAAGCTGAATAATTACACCTATTTCCTTCAAAGGACCCACGTTAAGTAGTTTATAAATTGACAAAGACATAACATTAATTGATGTGCCTGAGTCACACATTGCTTTTTTTAATATCGACACTACCTATTTTACAAGATATGAAAAACATACATTGGTCCTTACATTTGGGTGGTATTTTCCTTGGCAGAACGGCAAAGGCATTTTCTCCGGCACTTACCTTTTCATTGCCCAAGAGCTTCCCCTTACTCATGCATAATTCTTTTAAGAATTTGCGTATCGTGGAATCTGCTTAATCGCATCGAGAAGAGGTATGTTGATTTTTACCTTTCGAAAGGTGTCGAGGATTTCCTTCTCTTCTCACTCCTTTTTGCATTGTACAAGTCTTCCAGGAAATGAAAGTGGTACTGCAAATGATTTTTATGGTGTTGACTCTACTGGAGCCTCTGTGCCAAGTTTCTCCTTGTCTCGACTCGAGTCATGGGTGCGATTCGTGCCAGGTACGGGCTCCAAAACCTTCCTACTCCTCAATGTCATAGCACTTGCATAGTGTCAAGGGTTTGGCTCAGTTTGGGACAGTAGCTTACCTTGGGACTCCAAAGGGCTAATCGTGAGCGCGAACTTGCTCACTTGCTTATCCAACTCCTACAAATGCCTGTCAATTTTTTGTTGAAATTTCTCAGTCCTATTGGCTAGCCTTTTGTAACACCTCTAACCCGTATCCGTCGTCGAAACAGGGTTATGGAGCATTATCAAAGTTTACAGTTTAATTACAGTTAATTCATGTCATTTACTATTCATTTCCCAAAACCAATCACAATCAATCATAATGTCCCTTATATGGGTCCTCGAAGCCCAAAATACATATTAGAATCGAGTCGGGACTAAATCAAGATCAAAGAAAATTTTTACTGAAATCTCAAAATTTTTCTTAGGTGCAGGGGACACATGCCCGTATGGCCAAGCCGTGTGGCTCACACGACCAATGAAATGCCCATGTGGCCATGCCGTGTGGCTCACACGGCCAATGATACGCCCGTGTCCCAGGCCGTGTGGGTATTCGATGTGAGGCACACGGTCGTGTTCCAGCCCGTGTCCTTACCCGTATAACTCTCTAACTTAGGTCACACGGCCAGTGCCACACCTGTGTGCTAGACTGTGTGGACAATTTAATTTTTGAAAATTAGGTGCAGGGGTTACACGGCCAGGACACACGCCCATGTGCTGGGCCGTGTGAGAGACACGGCTTAGACACACACCTGTGTCTCTGTCTGTGTGCTTAATTCTGAGCATTCTGTTTCTCAATTTTTAAGATGCAGGGGACACACAGCCAAACCACACGCTCGTGCGTATGGCCGTGTGTTACACATAGTTGAGATACACGCCCGTGTGGACAAAATATGGCCATTTTCCAAGCCTTATTTCTCACCCTTTTTACCTTGCACCTTCATGAGTACTTCAACATATTTTCAAACCAATTTGGTACATATAAACCAAGCGGAAATCAAGTATTATGTATGTTATATTAACACATATGATCAAATGTTTAAATTTCCACAATTTACATTTTTGTTTATTTGCATGTTATTCAATTATACTAACTCAAATTCATTTATCATTTGTTTTATATATATTTATATCTTCTACCATTTAACCATTCCAACACACATCAAATATGATATTGCCTTATATAATTACATCAAAATATACTTTCCACTAGCCATTCGAATGGCTAGTTACAACCAAACATTTCATCATTTATCTAGCTTAGCCTATACATGTCATTATACCAAAATAAGTTTGTTATTTATACCAAAACGGGCTGAAGGATAATATGATGATGCTCTGGCCGATTTCCAACTCTAGCGAGCTTTCGAGCTCAATCATGCTTGTATAAATAAATATACATATAACATGCATCCCAAAACATTTTAGCCAAATGCCTAAGCACAAGTTCTCATCAAAAACGTTACTATTATAATTCTTATAAATATCAAGCAAACAAAGATGAGCTCATCATATAAAAATTTCCAAGAATTTCATTCAAGGTATCTAAGAGATAACTCATATTTAGCTCATATTTTCTTTCATTAGGAGTTTTATCTGTTGAATCGTTAAATATCGATGGATACCCAAGTAGTATACTTAAGGTAAACAAATCAGTGACCCGTCAATTCATATACAGGGATACCCTTTAGGGCACAAAATCAGGAAGCACACTCTCGAGCTGTATAACAGGATGCTCAGATGAGCCATGTAACATGATGCTTATCTGAGCTAAGCAAGAAACTCATAAGAGTTTAGAATAGGAACGTAACACCCCAAACCTGGCCTAGACGTTATGGCCGAATCTAACGATGTCACATGATAGGGTGTTTGAAAACTGTGTGACAGCCCAAAATTGACCCTAGTCGGAAGGTGGTCTCGGGACCACAAAACCGAGGCATAAAAATAATTAAAAATTTATTTTGATGCCTATAATATGTGTCTGCTCATGTATGACATTTTATGATGATTGATTTAGTGTTATAAGGGTGAATTCCACAAGAAAGGACTTAGTAATGAACTTTGAAAGTATGATAGGGAAATGTGTGATGACTAATTAAAGCATGCATGCAAAATAATGGACTTGCATGTCAAATTCCCCCTTTATAGGTGGTGGCGGCCATGACAAGGAGGATGGGCTAAACATGTAAAACATGTTTTGTTGGTGCATTAGGGTGAAATAATAAACAAAGGTGTATGGGTGATAAAAAATGAAAAAAAAATGTGTGTGAGTGTGGTAATCCCCCATTGCCGTGAGTTGTAGAGAAGGAAAGAAAAAATTTTGTTCATCCTTTCTTTGAGCCAAAACTAAGGAAGAAGGAGGATTTTTGCTTCATGCTTGGTTTGGAAGAGATCTAGAAGGAGATTTGGCTAAGTTTGCATCAAGATTAAGGTATGTATGAGGTTGTGTTAGGAGTTTCATGCATGTTTTGGTTGCTAACTTGATGTGCATGTTAGCCATGGCTCAAATCTTTGTTAAGCCATGGAAATGGTATTTGGCCAAAGTTGTTATGGTGATAAAGCCATTGCATGCTAAGTGTGAAGCTTGATGATGATGCATGCAATGATGGATTGTCTACTCTTGAGTAAGATTTTGAGCTTTCTTTTGTTTTATCATGATTGAAGTTGAAAAGGAGCATGATTGTCATATTCGGCCATGATGCATTCATGAGCATGGTTCATGCTTCTTGCATGTTAGTTAAAATTTGTGTTTTGGATGGCTATGGACACCTTGAAATTGGCCATGCTCATATATGTATATATATGTTTGCACATGATGTTTTGGTTATGAAGGAAGTGATGAATAAGTTTGTTTAAAGAAGAAGATGTTGAAGAATAATTGTGAAATTGTAAGCACATTCGGCCTAGCACACATATGAGTGCTTGATGCTATATTGTAAGTTTTGAGCTACAATATGCAAAGCATTAACTAGTAAAATGCATGCTGTTTTTGTGTGGTATTAAATGCATGCTTGTCAACAAAGTGTGCAAGAAAAGTCCCCTAGTGTTCCGAGGTTCTTGTTTTCCGGCGGACTTGATGCTTTTGCCGTTCGATGAATTGACGTTATTCTTGGTTTGAATGGGTTGACCATGCACGATGCGGTCGTAAATTGCAAAAGCAAGACTATCGATTTGAGGGTGCGAATAACGAGATAATTCGGGTTAAGTCTGAGACTTAAAGGGTTGCCACCGTAATATCGGCAATGTTGGCGAAAATATGTAAGAAAAGAGTCGAAGCGTACCTTGCGACGTGCTCGATGACAAGGAATCGGAAAAGAAACCCGAATCTGTACTCGTGGTTTGTGAATACGGATGTTTTCCACGAAGAATTGCCGGGTTTACCACTGTTCGGGAAATAGAATTTGGCATCGAATTGGTACTGGTACCACTCCAATTTCGATAGCTCCGTATCGTATGGCACCAACGAATTAAAGGAGTTGGAAGCTCGGTTGCAAGAATTGGTGGATAGAGGTTTTGCTCGCTTGAGTTTTTCGCCTTTGGGTGCGCCGGTGTTGTTCGTGAAAAGAAGGATGGAACCATGCGGTGTGCATCGATTATCGTCGACTTAATAAGCGATAATAAAGAACAAATATCCGTTGCCACGTATCGATGACTTGTTCGATCAACTAAAGGGAGCCTCGGTGTTCTCGAAAATAGATTTGAGATCGGGCTATTATCAATTGCGAATCCGAGATTGGACGTACCCAAGAGGCGCCTTGAGCGAGATATGGTCACTATGAGTTCCTAGTGATGCCGTTTGGGCTCACTAATGCCCTGCGGTATTTATGGATTTAATGAATCGGATCTTTAGACCATATTTGGATCGATTCGTAGTCGTGTTCATTGATGACATCTTGGTCTATTCAAGAAATGAGACCGAACATCTTTGAACACTGCGGTTAGTCTTGCAAATTTTACGGGATAAGCAATTATATGCTAAGTTCAACAAGTGTGAGTTACGGTTAAGAGAGGTTAGCTTCTTGGGTCATGTGGTATCTGCATCGGGTATTCGAGTCGACAGAATAAAATTTCAGCCATACTTAATTGGAAGCCTCAGAAATATTCTTGAGGTTCGGAGCTTTTGGGGCTTCTTAGGTTATTACCGACGATTTGTAAAAGGCTTCTCAACGATAGCCATGACCGATGACGGCTTACTCCAAAAGGATGTTAAGTTCGAATGGACGGAGAAATGCCAAAAAGTTTCGATCAGCTGAAAACTTATTTGGTGAAGCCCCAATTCTAGTGCAACTCGAGTCCAAGCAAAGAGCTTGTCATCTATAGCGACCCCTCTCTACTTGGGTTAGGTTGCGTATTAATGCAAGAAGGTCGAGTTGTGGCCTATCGTCGAGGCAATTAAAGCCACATGAGAAAAATTATCCGACTCATGATCTCGAATTGGCCGCCATCGTATTCGCCTTAAAGATTTGGTGACATTACTTATTTGGTGAAAGGTGCCATGTATACTCGGATCACAAAAGTCTCAAATATTTGATGATCCAAAGAGACTTAAATCTGCGACAAAGGCGTTGGCTCGGTTGTTAAAGGATTACGAGCTGGTCATTGACTATCACCGGGAAAGGCGAATGTGGTTGCGGATGCCTTGAGTCGTAAATCATTATTCGCTTTACGAGTGATGAGCGTGCACTTATGCATTCGATCCGATAGTGTGTTAGTAGCTGAATTGAAAGCCAAACCACTATTGATACATAAAATTCGAGAAGCTCAAAAAGTCGACGACGAGTTGGCGCAAAAGCGAAATTTGAGTGTGTTCCAAACAAGGATTGAGTTTCAAATCGATGATGACGATTGTTTGAGGTTCAAAAGTCGTCTGTGTGTTCCAAAGAATTGAACTCATTTCGATAATTTGAATGAAGCCCATTGTAGCCGAATGGCAATCCACCCGGAAGTACGAAGATGTACAATGATTTGAAAGCGTCGGTTTTGGTGGCATGGTATGAAGCGAGACATCTCGACTTTGTTTGAGATGTTTAATATGTCAACAAGTGAAAGCGGAACATCGGTGCCTTGAGATTACTTGACCAATCACGATGCCGAGTGGAAATGGGATCGAGTCACAATGGACTTTGTATCCGGACCGCCATTGTCGCAAGTAAGAAGGATGCGGTTTGGGTCGTGGTAGATCGATTGACTAAGTCGGCCCACTTTGTCCCGTCGTCGGATTTTTCAATTGACAAATTATTTGAATTATGCGTTTCTCGGTTGTGAGATTACACGGGTGCCTATTTCCATCGTGTCGGATAGAGATCCGAGATTTACCTCGCGATTTTGGAAAAAGTTGCAAGAAGCTTTGGGTACCAAGTTGCATTTCAAGACCGCCTTTCACCCCAAACCGATGGTTAATCCGGCGGATAATTCGGATACTTGAGGATATGTTAAGATGTTGCGTCCTCGAGTTTAGTGGTTTATGGGAGCGGTATTTGCCGTTGATTGAATTCGCTTACAACAACGACTTTCAATCAAGTATTAAGATGGCACCCTACGAGGCCTTATGCGGTCGTAAATGCCGTACACCATTGTTTTGGGTGAGCTCGGTGAAAGCAAGATTTTCGGTGGATTTGATTAGGGATCTTTGAGCAGAAAGTGAAAGTAATCCGTGAAAGTCGAAGATAGCCTCCGATCGTTAGAAGTCGACGCGGACTGAAGCGTAAGGATATCGAGTATCGGTGGGTGATAAAGTGTTTCTCAAGGTATCGCATACGGAAAAAGATACTTAGATTGGCCGTAAGGGCAAGTTGAGCCCGAGGTTCGTTGGGCCATATGAGATATCCGGCGAGTCGATCCGGTGGCATATCGTTTGATTTTGCCCCGAACTCGAAAAGGTTCACGATGTCTTTCACGTTTCGATGCTTTGGCGCTATAGATCCGATCCATCGCACGTGATTAGTCCATCGAAATTGAAATTCAAGCTAATATGAGTTATGAGGAAGAATCGATTCGTATCCTATCACGAGAAGTGAAAGAGTTGTGAAACAAGCGGGTTCCGCTAGTAAAAGTGTTATGGCTCAAGCACGGGATAGAAGAAGCTACTTGGGAGACCGAGAACTCTATGAAAGAGCGATATCAAACCTATTTACGGTAAGATTTTCGGGACGAAAATTTCTTAAGCTGGGGAGAGTTGTGACAGCCCAAAATTGACCCTAGTCGGAAGGTGGTCTCGGGACCACAAAACCGAAACATAAAAATAATTAAAATTTATTTTGATGCCTATAATATGTGTGTGCTCATGTATGACATTTTATGATGATTGATTTAGTGTTATAAGGGTGAATTCCACAAGAAAGGACTTAGTAATGAACTTTGAAAGTATGATAGGGAAATGTGTGATGACTAATTAAAGCATGCATGCAAAATAATGGACTTGCATGTCAAATTCCCCTTTATAGGTGGTGGCGGCCATGACAAGGGAGGATGGGCTAAACATGTCATGAAACATGTTTTGTTGGTGCATTAGGGTGAAATAATAAACAAAGGTGTATGGGTGATAAAAAATGAAAAAAAATGTGTGTGAGTGTGGTAATCCCCCATTGCCGTGAGTTGTAGAGAAGGAAAGAAAAAATTTTGTTCATCCTTTCTTTGAGCCAAAACTAAGGAAGAAGGAGGATTTTTGCTTCATGCTTGGTTTGGAAGAGATCTAGAAGGAGATTTGGCTAAGTTTGCATCAAGATTAAGGTATGTATGAGGTTGTGTTAGGAGTTTCATGCATGTTTTGGTTGCTAACTTGATGTGCATGTTAGCCATGGCTCAAATCTTTGTTAAGCCATGGAAATGGTATTTGGCCAAAGTTGTTATGGTGATAAAGCCATTGCATGCTAAGTGTGAAGCTTGATGATGATGCATGCAATGATGGATTGTCTACTCTTGAGTAAGATTTTGAGCTTTCTTTTGTTTTATCATGATTGAAGTTGAAAAGGAGCATGATTGTCATATTCGCCATGATGCATTCATGAGCATGGTTCATGCTTCTTGCATGTTAGTTAAAATTTGTGTTTTGGATGGCTATGGACACCTTGAAATTGACCATGCTCATATATGTATATATATGTTTGCACATGATGTTTTGGTTATGAAGGAAGTGATGAATAAGTTTGTTTAAAGAAGAAGATGTTGAAGAATAATTGTGAAATTGTAAGCACATTGGCCTAGCACACATATGAGTGCTTGATGCTATATTGTAAGTTTTGAGCTACAATATGCAAAGCATTAACTAGTAAAATGCATGCTGTTTTTGTGTGGTATTAAGTGCATGATTGGCCTCAACATGGACAAGTATATTGACCTTGGGTAGCCTATTGAAGGCCTTAGCTTTTCCTTGATGCTCGAATAAATTGTATTGAATTGCTTGATGTAGTATAAAATGTGCATGACCATTGTGTATTCAAGCTAAAGGGTGGCCATATGACCATTTAAATTCCTTGTCATATTCGCCATAAGCTAGCACAATGAGGTTTTGATAAATTGAATTTGTTTGAATTAGCTCAAGAGCTAAGAGGGCCACAATTGGACAAGGGAAGGAAAAGTAATCGAATAGCCGTAAAAGCCGTTCGACAACATCCGAGGTAAGTCCTCAAGAAGTGACCTTACTTGAATTATGTGGAATGAAATATGGATGTATTGATTATTGATTTATGTGTGTATGAGTATTGAATGATACGGGCTAAGTCGAAGGCGATTATGTTAGTGATTATAATTGTGTTTGAGCCTTAGTAACGAAAATAAATATGTATGTCCAATGATTATTGATGTATGTGTGCATGAGAAATTGAATGATATCGGGCTAAGCCCGAAGACAATTATGCTGGAAATTATAACCGGGTTAAGACCGAAGGCAATTGTGCTAGTGGCTACATCGGGCTAAGACACGAAGGCATTCGATGCGAGTCATTCTATCCGGGCTAAGACCGAAGGCATTTGTGCAAATCGTGATATCCGGGTTAAGTCCGTGAGGCCTTGGTGCGGGTTACCATAACCGGGCTATGTCCCGAAGGCGATTGATCGAGTAGCGACATCCGGTTAAACTCGAAGGTATGTGATTTGAAAATTATAAGCTTGCTGGAAAATTTCAGCTAATGCACTTGTGAAATTTCCCAATGACAAGGTAAGTGCGGTGTGCTTGCTGCGGGCTAGGAGTAAGGCGTGTGAATATCCGCTCCTATGATGGAACGAGTTATCGGCCTTAATGAAGCCGTTATTTGTGTATGAACATAAGAGTTGGGATGGTGAAGTAAGTATGATTATGTGAATGTGCATTAATGAAATGATGCATTTAACTATGTGAATGTATTGCTGTAATTAGAGTTGATTATATTCCTTGAGACTTACTAAGCATAAAATGCTTACCCGTTGCTTTGGCTCTCGTTTTCTAGATTTCGCTCGAGGCAATCGGATTTGGGATCGTTGAAGTCGAAGTCATCCACACTATCAAGCCTCCATTTTGGTATAAATTTTGGTTGAACTTGAGATGGCATGTATAGGACTACCCTTGTTTGTTAAATATGTTGTAATGTAAGTATGTACGGCCATGCGAAAATGGCTCGAAAAGGAAGCATGAACTTAGACTAATTGTGGGTTGTATGTATATATTTGGTGTCATGATGTGGCTATGGCTTGGAAATGGGAATGTTGGTCATATGATCAGCCATTGGCATGGTTAAAATGATCATATATGAACCTATGTATGGCAAGACTAGTTGAATCATGGAGACTACCAAATAGGTAAGTCCTACCTTAAAACAGATGCTGCCAGCTGCAGTGGCGTGAATGTGAAAAATCACCAAAATTCATAGGAATGGAATTAAATAGTGAATAAGCTATGTAAATGAACCTTGATGAGTCTATTTTCATATGGAAGAAACGAAATGGTCATAGGAGTTACAGGTTAAGAGATATTAAAGCTATTGTGAGACAGGGCCAGAATGGTTTCTGGGTTCCCTGTCGCAACTTTAAAATTCACTATAAATTATCAAAAAGAATTAGGAGACATACCTTATATGTACAGATTCCATTTTGAGTCTAGTTTCATTAGAAACAAACGACACCAGCATTAAAGCCCTGTACAGAGAGATATTCAAGTTATACCGCGCGAAGGTCAGAGCAGTCGATCCCTGTAACATGGGTAACTTTAACTAATAAACTGTACCAATTGGCCCGACCAAAAATCCTAGAAATAAAACCATGGATGGATATATGAGTCTAAATTCAGGGAAAATTTACGAAACCAGTTTCCGAGTTTTGAAACTCGAGATATGATTTTAAGGCGACAGTGACGCAGTTTTCCAGCCTGACTGGAAATGTCAAATTGGTGGGCAAAACATGTGAACTTGGCTTGTTAACCCCTCGGGTCCGACACGGCGATGGTCTCGGGTTTGGGGTGTTACAATTTTATTGGTATCGAGCCACGGTTTAGTCGATTCTAGGACTACCGTGAGGTGTTTGGGGTCTAGCTATACATGCCATTAAATGATGAATCGATAGTGTGGTGATTTCGACAATTTGACTTTGAGTTTGTTTATAGCAATGGATCCCGATCCCAACCGAGCAATAGCTGATGATGTGGAGAGTGTGGCGCTGCTCCGCACAAGGGACAGCGCGGCGGACTCTCAACCTATGGCCAACAATCCGAATGATGAGGCTAGGCAAGCCTTTTATAGTGTGATGAGCGAATGGTTTAATCAATACATTCGAACTAACACGGCTGTCCCACAACCTCCATTCCGACAAATGCAACCCCGCACCTACAATACCTCCGATGAATCGACCAAATAAGGTCAAGTAAGCCCCGGTCGATAGGATTGAAAACATGGGGCCACTGAATTTAAAGCTACGGATGATGATGATGCGAACGAGCTGAATTTTGGTTGGACAACACTATCCGGTGCTCGATGAGCTATCTTGTACACCCGATGAGTGCTTAAAGTGTACCATCTCCTTGCTACGTGATTCCACCTACTATTGGTGGAGTACTCTGACTTCTGTGGTACCTAGAGAGCAAGTGACTTGGGAATTCTTTCAAACCAAGTTCCGAAAAAAAAAAGTATATCGATCGAGATTCATCGACCAAAAGCGAAGGAATTTCTTGATCTTAAGCAAGGTTCTATGTCGATTCACCGACTATGAGCGAAAATTTGTGAGGCTTAGCGATACACGCGAGAATGCATTTCGTCCGAAGCTATTATGTGTAAACGCCGAGGATGGGCTGAATGATGATATAAGGATGTTCGTTGGCATTCTCGAAATCGAGAGATCGTAGTACTTGTTGAGCGAGCTTGTAAAGTCGAAGAGCTTAGAAAGGAGAAACAAAAAGCGATGTGGGAACCGGAGAATTCGAAAGAGGTCCTCGGAAAGTCTCTTCAATAGGGCAGAAGAGATTTCGAGATGATGTGAACCGGTCTAGAGGCGCTTTGGGCTTTTCTAAGCGAGGACGCGATCGACCCCTGTGACCACACGAGTCACTTCGATCGCCCGATGGTGGAAATGATCGCCGAGAGAGGCGAGTGTCAACATTGTGGCAAATGGCATTCGGGAGCTGTTGGTTTCGTGATCGCTCTGCTATAAGTGTGGATCGGCCGACCACTTTAGGAAGGATTGCCCGAGGATGCTTGAGCAGAATGTGAGTCGAGTGGAAACTCGGGTGCTACCCCGCCGAGGTAGGCCACCTAGAAATATGGGCAATGTCGATTGGCGGTCGAGAGGATCTAGAGATGCTACCATCGGATCGAGGCTCGTGCTCCTGCGAGGACTTATGCCATACTGCGACGCCGAGGATCTTGCCTCTCCGGATGTCATTACGGTGCTTTCACTCTTTTCAATACTAATGTGATTGCTTTGATTGACCTGGTTCTACTCAATCTTATATATGTGAAACCTTAGCATCGAAGAAGACTTTGCCTATTGAGTCTCTGAGTTTGTAATTCGGTGTCAAACCCTTGGGTCATTACGTGCTTGTCAACAAAGTGTGCAAGAAAAGTCCCCTAGTGTTAGAGGTTCTTGTTTTCGGCGGACTTGATGCTTTTGCCGTTCGATGAATTGACGTTATTCTTGGTTTGAATGGGTTGACCATGCACGATGCGGTCGTAAATTGCAAAAGCAAGACTATCGATTTGAGGTGCGCGAATAACGAGATAATTCGGGTTAAGTCTACGGACTTAAAGGGTTGCCGGTGTAATATCGGCAATGTTGGCCGAAAATATGTAAGAAAAGAGTGCGAAGCGTACCTTGCGTCGTGCTTTCGATGACAAGGAATCGAAAAGAAACCGAATCTGTGCCGTGGTTTGTGAATACCGGATGTTTTCCGAAGAATTGCGGGTTTACCACTGTTCGGAAATAGAATTTGGCATCGAATGGTACTGGTACCACTCCAATTCGATAGCTCCGTATCGTATGGCACCAACGGAATTAAAGGAGTTGGAAGCTTCGATTGCAAGAATTGGTGGATAGAGGTTTTGCTCGCCGAGTTTTTCGCCAGGGTGCGCCGGTGTTGTTCGTGAAAAGAAGGATGGAACCATGCGGTTTGTGCATCGATTATCGTCGACTTAATAAAGCGATAATAAAGAACAAATATCCGTTGCCACGTATCGATGACTTGTTCGATCAACTAAAGGGAGCCTCGGTGTTCTCGAAAATAGATTTGAGATCGGGCTATTATCAATTGCGAATCCGAGATTGGACGTACCCAAAGCGCCTTGAGCGAGATATGGTCACTATGAGTTCCTAGTGATGCCGTTTGGGCTCACTAATGCCCTGCGGTATTTATGGATTTAATGAATCGGATCTTTAGACCATATTTGGATCGATTCGTAGTCGTGTTCATTGATGACATCTTGGTCTATTCAAGAAATGAGACCGAACATCTTTGAACACTGCGGTTAGTCTTTGCAAATTTTACGGGATAAGCAATTATATGCTAAGTTCAGCAAGTGTGAGTTACGGTTAGAGAGGTTAGCTTCTTGGGTCATGTGGTATCTGCATCGGGTATTCGAGTCGACCGAATAAAATTTCAGCCATACTTAATTGGAAGCCTCAGAAATATTCTTGAGGTTGGACTTTTTGGGGCTTCTTAGGTTATTACCGACGATTTGTAAAAGGCTTCTCAACGATAGCCACGCGATGATGGCTACTCCAAAAGGATGTTAAGTTCGAATGGACGGAGAAATGCCAAAAAGTTTCGATCAATGAAAACTTATTTGGTGAAGCCCCAATTCTAGTGCAACTCGAGTCCGGCAAAGAGCTTGTCATCTATAGCGACGCCTCTCTACTTGGGTTAGGTTGCGTATTAATGCAAGAAGGTCGAGTTGTGGCCTGTCGTCGAGGCAATTAAAGCCACATGAGAAAAATTATCCGACTCATGATCTCGAATTGGCCGCCATCGTATTCGCCTTAAAGATTTGGTGACATTACTTATTTGGTGAAAGGTGCCATGTATACGGATCACAAAAGTCTCAAATATTTGATGATCCAAAGAGACTTAAATCTGCGACAAAGGCGTTGGCTCGGTACATTAAAGGATTACGGTGGTAATTGACTATCACCGGGAAAGGCGAATGTGGTTGCGGATGCCTTGAGTCGTAAATCATTATTCGCTACGAGTGATGAGCGTGCACTTATGCATTCGATCCGATAGTGTGTTAGTAGCTGAATTGAAAGCCAAACCACTATTGATACATCAAATTCGAGAAGCTCGAGAAAGTCGACGACGAGTTGGTACGCAAAAGCGGGTGAGTGTGTTCCAAACAAGGATTGAGTTTCAAATCGATGATGACGATTGTTTGAGGTTCAAAAGTCGTCTGTGTGTTCCAAAGAATTGAACTCATTTCGATAATTCGAATGAAGCCCATTGTAGCCGAATGGCAATCCACCCGGGAGTCTGAAGATGTACAATGATTTGAAGCGTCGGTTTTGGTGGCATGGTATGAAGCGAGACATCTCGACTTTGTTTGAGATGTTTAATATGTCAACAAGTGAAAGCGGAACATCGGTGCCTTGAGATTACTTGACCAATCACGATACCCGAGTGGAAATGGGATCGAGTCACAATGGACTTTGTATCCGGACCGCCATTGTCGACAAGTAAGAAGGATGCGGTTTGGGACGTGGTAGATCGATTGACTAAGTCGGCCCTTGTCCCCGTCGTCGGATTTTTCAATTGACAAATTATTTGAATTGTAGGTTTCTCGATTGTGAGATTACACGGGTGCCTATTTCCATCGTGTCGGATAGAGATCCGAGATTTACCTCGCGATTTTGGAAAAAGTTGCAAGAAGCTTTGGGTACCAAGTTGCATTTCAAGCACCGCCTTTCACCCCCAAACCGATGGTCAATCCGAGCGGATAATTCGGATACTTGAGGATATGTTAAGATGTTGCGTCCTCGAGTTTAGTGGTTTATGGGAGCGGTATTTGCCGTTGATTGAATTCGCTTACAACAACGACTTTCAATCAAGTATTAAGATGGCACCCTACGAGGCCTTGCGATTCGTAAATGCCGTACACCATTGTTTTGGTGAGCTCGGTGAAAGCAAGATTTTCGGTGGATTTGATTAGGGATCTTTGAGCGAAAGTGAAAGTAATCCGTGAAAGTCGAAGATAGCCTCCGATCGTTAGAAGTCGTGCAGCGGACTGAAGCGTAAGGATATCGAGTATCGGTGGGTGATAAAGTGTTTCTCAAGGTATCGCCTTGGAAAAAGATACTCGATTCGGTAGTAAGGGCAAGTTGAGCCGAGGTTCGTTGGGCCATATGAGATATCCGGCGAGTCGATCCGATGGCATATCGTTTGATTTTGCCCTTGAACTCGAAAAGGTTCACGATGTCTTTCACGTTTCGATGCTTTGACGCTATAGATCCGATCCATCGCACGTGATTAGTCCATCAGAAATTGAAATTCAAGCTAATATGAGTTATGAGGAAGAACCGATTCGTATCCTATCACGAGAAGTGAAAGAGTTGTGAAACAAGCGAGTTCCGCTAGTAAAAGTGTTATGGCTCAAGCACGGGATAGAAGAAGCTACTTGGGAGACCGAGAACTCTATGAAAGAGCGATATCAAACCTATTTACGGTAAGATTTTGGGGACGAAAATTTCTTAAGTGGGGAGAGTTGTGACCCAAAATTGACCCTAGTCGGAAGGTGGTCTCGGGACCACAAAACCGAGGCATAAAAATAATTAAAATTTATTTTGATGCCTATAATATGTGTGTGCTCATGTATGACATTTTATGATGATTGATTTAGTGTTATAAGGGTGAATTCCACAAGAAAGGACTTAGTAATGAACTTTGAAAGTATGATAGGGAAATGTGTGATGACTAATTAAAGCATGCATGCAAAATAATGGACTTGCATGTCAAATTCCCCCTTTTATAGGTGGTGGCCGGCCATGACAAGGGAGGATGGGCTAAACATGTCATGAAACATGTTTTGTTGGTGCATTAGGGTGAAATAATAAACAAAGGTGTATGGGTGATAAAAAAATGAAAAAAAATGTGTGTGAGTGTGGTAATCCCCCCATTGCCGTGAGTTGTAGAGAAGGAAAGAAAAAATTTTGTTCATCCTTTCTTTGAGCCAAAACTAAGGAAGAAGGAGGATTTTTGCTTCATGCTTGGTTTGGAAGAGATCTAGAAGGAGATTTGGCTAAGTTTGCATCAAGATTAAGGTATGTATGAGGTTGTGTTAGGAGTTTCATGCATGTTTTGGTTGCTAACTTGATGTGCATGTTAGCCATGGCTCAAATCTTTGTTAAGCCATGGAAATGGTATTTGGCCAAAGTTGTTATGGTGATAAAGCCATTGCATGCTAAGTGTGAAGCTTGATGATGATGCATGCAATGATGGATTGTCTACTCTTGAGTAAGATTTTGAGCTTTCTTTTGTTTTATCATGATTGAAGTTGAAAAGGAGCATGATTGTCATATTCGCCATGATGCATTCATGAGCATGGTTCATGCTTCTTGCATGTTAGTTAAAATTTGTGTTTTGGATGGCTATGGACACCTTGAAATTGGCCATGCTCATATATGTATATATATGTTTGCACATGATGTTTTGGTTATGAAGGAAGTGATGAATAAGTTTGTTTAAAGAAGAAGATGTTGAAGAATAATTGTGAAATTGTAAGCACATTGGCCTAGCACACATATGAGTGCTTGATGCTATATTGTAAGTTTTGAGCTACAATATGCAAAGCATTAACTAGTAAAATGCATGCTGTTTTGTGTGGTATTAAGTGCATAATTGGCCTCAACATGGACAAGTATATTCGGCCTTGGGTAGCCTATTGAAGGCCTTAGCTTTTCCTTGATGCTCGAATAAATTGTATTGAATTGCTTGATGTAGTATAAAATGTGCATGACCATTGTGTATTCAAGCTAAAGGGTGGCCATATGACCATTTAAATTCCTTGTCATATTCGCCATAAGCTAGCACAATGAGGTTTTGATAAATTGAATTTGTTTGAATTAGCTCAAGAGCTAAGAGGGCCACAATTGGACAAGGGAAGGAAAAAGTAATCGAATAGCCGTAAAAGCCGTTCGACAACATCCGAGGTAAGTCCTCAAGAAGTGACCTTACTTGAATTATGTGGAATGAAATATGGATGTATTGATTATTGATTTATGTGTGTATGAGTATTGAATGATACCGGGCTAAGTCCCGAAGGCGATTATGTTAGTGATTATAATTGTGTTTGAGCCTTAGTAACGAAAATAAATATGTATGTCCAATGATTATTGATGTATGTGTGCATGAGAAATTGAATGATATCCGGGCTAAGCCCGAAGACAATTATGCTGGAAATTATAACGGGTTAAGACCGAAGGCAATTGTGCTAGTGGCTACATCGGGCTAAGACCGAAGGCATTCGTATGCGAGTTATTCTATCCGGGCTAAGACCGAAGGCATTTGTGCAAATCGTGATATCCGGGTTAAGTCCGTAGGCCTTGGTGCGGGTTACCATAACCGGGCTATGTCCCGAAGGCGATTGATCGAGTAGCGACATCCGGTTAAACTCGAAGGTATGTGATTTGAAAATTATAAGCTTGCTGGAAAATTTCAGCTAATGCACTTGTGAAATTTCCCAATGACAAGGTAAGTGCGGTGTGTGCTTTGCGGGCTAGGAGTAAGAGCGTGTGAATATCCGCTCCTATGATGGAACGAGTTATCGGCCTTAATGAAGCCGTTATTTGTGTATGAACATAAGAGTTGGGATGGTGAAGTAAGTATGATTATGTGAATGTGCATTAATGAAATGATGCATTTAACTATGTGAATGTATTGCTGTAATTAGAGTTGATTATATTCCTTGAGACTTACTAAGCATAAAAATGCTTACCCCGTTGCTTTGGCTCTCAGTTTTCTAGATTTCGCTCGAGGCAATCGGATTTGGGATCGTTGAAGTCGAAGTCATCCACACTATCAAGCCTCCATTTTGGTATAAATTTTTGGTTGAACTTGAGATGGCATGTATAGGACTACCCCTTGTTTGTTAAATATGTTGTAATGTAAGTATGTACGGCCATGCGAAAATGGCTCGAAAAGGGAAGCATGAACTTAGACTAATTGTGGGTTGTATGTATATATTTGGTGTCATGATGTGGCTATGGCTTGGAAATGGGAATGTTGGTCATATGATCAGCCATTGGCATGGTTAAAATGATCATATATGAACCTATGTATGGCAAGACTAGTTGAATCATGGAGACTACCAAATAGGTAAGTCCTACCTTAAAACAGATGCTGCCAGCTGCAGTGGCGTGAATGTGAAAAATCACCAAAATTCATAGGAATGGAATTAAATAGTGAATAAGCTATGTAAATGAACCTTGATGAGTCTATTTTCATATGGAAGAAACGAAATGGTCATAGGAGTTACAGGTTAAGAGATATTAAAGCTATTGTGAGACAGGGCCAGAATGGTTTCTGGGTTCCCTGTCGCAACTTTAAAATTCACTATAAATTATCAAAAAGAATTAGGAGACATACCTTATATGTACAGATTCCATTTTGAGTCTAGTTTCATTAGAAACAAACGACACCAGCATTAAAGCCCTGTACAGAGAGATATTCAAGTTATACCGCGCGAAGGTCAGAGCAGTCGATCCCTGTAACATGGGTAACTTTAACTAATAAACTGTACCAATTGGCCCGACCAAAAATCCTAGAAATAAAACCATGGATGGATATATGAGTCTAAATTCAGGAAAATTTACGAAACCAGTTTTCGAGTTTTGAAACTCGAGATATGATTTTAAGGCGACAGTGACGCAGTTTTCCAGCCTGACTGGAAATGTCAAATTGGTGGGCAAAAACATGTGAACTTGGCTTGTTAACCCTCGGGTCCGACACGGCGATGGTCTCGGGTTTGGGGTGTTACAATTTTATTGGTATCGAGCCACGGTTTAGTCGATTCTAGGACTACCGTGAGGTGTTTGGGGTCTAGCTATACATGCCATTAAATGATGAATCGATAGTGTGGTGATTTACGACAATTTGACTTTGAGTTTGTTTATAGCAATGGATCCCGATCCCAACCGAGCAATAGCTGATGATGTGGAGAGTGTGGCGCTGCTCCGCACAAGGGACAGCGCCGGCGGACTCTCAACCTATGGCCAGCAATCCGAATGATGAGGCTAGGCAAGCCTTTTATAGTGTGATGAGCGAATGGTTTAATCAATACATTCGAACTAACACGGCTGTCCCACAACCTCCATTCCCGACAAATGCAACCCCGCACCTACAATACCTCCGTGGCTGACCAAATAAGGTCAAGTAAGCCCCCATCGATAGGATTCGAAAACATGGGGCCACTGAATTTAAAGCTACGGATGATGATGATGCCGAACGAGCTGAATTTTGGTTGGACAACACTATCCGGTGCTCGATGAGCTATCTTGTACACCGATGAGTGCTTAAAGTGTACCATCTCCTTGCTACGTGATTCCACCTACTATTGGTGGAGTACTCGACTTCGTGGTACCTAGAGAGCAAGTGACTTGGGAATTCTTTCAAACCAAGTTCGAAAAAAAAAAGTATATCGATCGAGATTCATCGACCAAAAGCGAAGGGAATTTCTTGATCTTAAGCAAGGTTCTATGTCGCCACCGACTATGAGCGAAAATTTGTGAGGCTTAGCCGATACACGCGAGAATGCATTTCGTCCGAAGCTATTATGTGTATGGCGCTCGAGGATGGGCTGAATGATGATATAAGGATGTTCGTTGGCATTCTCGAAATCGAGAGATCGTAGTACTTGTTGAGCGAGCTTGTAAAGTCGAAGAGCTTAGAAAGGAGAAACAAAAAGCTGATGTGGGAACCGGAGAATTCGAAAGAGGTCCTCGGAAAGTCTCTTCAATAGGCAGAAGAGATTTCGAGATGATGTGAACCGGTCTAGAGGCGCTTTGGGCTTTTCTAGACGAGGACGCGATCGACCCCTGTGACCACACGAGTCACTTGATCGCCGATGGTGGAAATGATCGCCGAGAGAGGGCGGAGTGTCAACATTGTGGCAAATGGCATTCGGGAGCTGTTGGTTTCGTGATCGCTCCGCTATAAGTGTGGATCGGCCGACCACTTTAGGAAGGATTGCCCGAGGATGCTTGAGCAGAATGTGAGTCGAGTGGAAACTCGGGTGCTACCTTTGCTCGAGGTAGGCCACCTAGAAATATGGGCAATGTCGATTGGCGGTCGAGAGGATCTAGAGATGCTACCATCGGATCCGAGGCTCGTGCTCTGCGAGGACTTATGCCATACGCGACGCGAGGATCTTGCCTCTCCGGATGTCATTACGGTGCTTTCACTCTTTTCAATACTAATGTGATTGCTTTGATTGACCACGGTTCTACTCAATCTTATATATGTGAAACCTTAGCATCCAAAGAAGACTTTGCCTATTGAGTCTCTTGAGTTTGTAATTCGGTGTCAAACCCTTGGGTCATTACGTGCTTGTCAACAAAGTGTGCAAGAAAAGTCCCTAGTGTTCCGAGGTTCTTGTTTTCCGGCGGACTTGATGCTTTTGCCGTTCGATGAATTCGACGTTATTCTTGGTTTGAATGGGTTGACCATGCACGATGCGGTCGTAAATTGCAAAAGCAAGACTATCGATTTGAGGTGCGCGAATAACGAGATAATTCGGGTTAAGTCTCTGAGACTTAAAGGGGTTGCCACCGTAATATCGCAATGTTGGCCCGAAAATATGTAAGAAAAGAGTGCGGCGTACCTTGCGTCGTGCTTTCGATGACAAGGAATCGTAAAAGAAACCCGAATCTGTGCCGTGGTTTGTGAATACCCGGATGTTTTCCACGAAGAATTGCGGGTTTACCACTGTTCGGAAATAGAATTTGGCATCGAATTGGTACTGGTACCACTCCAATTTCGATAGCTCCGTATCGTATGGCACCAACGGAATTAAAGGAGTTGGAAGCTCGATTGCAAGAATTGGTGGATAGAGGTTTTGCTCGCCCGAGTTTTTCGCCTTAGGGTGCGCCGGTGTTGTTCGTGAAAAGAAGGATGGAACCATGCGGTACGTGCATCGATTATCGTCGACTTAATAAAGCGATAATAAAGAACAAATATCCGTTGCCACGTATCGATGACTTGTTCGATCAACTAAAGGGAGCCTCGGTGTTCTCGAAAATAGATTTGAGATCGGGCTATTATCAATTGCGAATCCGAGATTGGACGTACCCAAGGCGCCTTGAGCGAGATATGGTCACTATGAGTTCCTAGTGATGCCGTTTGGGCTCACTAATGCCCTGCGGTATTTATGGATTTAATGAATCGGATCTTTAGACCATATTTGGATCGATTCGTAGTCGTGTTCATTGATGACATCTTGGTCTATTCAAGAAATGAGACCGAACATCTTTGAACACTGCGGTTAGTCTTTGCAAATTTTACGGGATAAGCAATTATATGCTAAGTTCAGCAAGTGTGAGTTACGGTTAGAGAGGTTAGCTTCTTGGGTCATGTGGTATCTGCATCGGGTATTCGAGTGGGACCGAATAAAATTTCAGCCATACTTAATTGGAAGCCTCAGAAATATTCTTGAGGTTCGAGCTTTTTGGGGCTTCTTAGGTTATTACCGACGATTTGTAAAGGCTTCTCAACGATAGCCACGCTGATGACGGCTACTCCAAAAGGATGTTAAGTTGAATGGACGGAGAAATGCCAAAAAGTTTCGATCAATGAAAACTTATTTGTGAAGCCCCAATTCTAGTGCAACTCGAGTCCCAAAGAGCTTGTCATCTATAGCGACCCTCTCTACTTGGGTTAGGTTGCGTATTAATGCAAGAAGGTCGAGTTGTGGCCTATCGTCGAGGCAATTAAAGCCACATGAGAAAAATTATCCGACTCATGATCTCGAATTGGCCGCCATCGTATTCGCCTTAAAGATTTGGTGACATTACTTATTTGGTGAAAGGTGCCATGTATACTCGGATCACAAAAGTCTCAAATATTTGATGATCCAAAGAGACTTAAATCTGCGACAAAGGCGTTGGCTCGAGTTGTTAAAGGATTACGAGCTGGTCATTGACTATCACCCGGGAAAGGCGAATGTGGTTGCGGATGCCTTGAGTCGTAAATCATTATTCGCTTTACGAGTGATGAGCGTGCACTTATGTCATTCGATCCGATAGTGTGTTAGTAGCTGAATTGAAAGCCAAACCACTATTGATACATAAAATTCGAGAAGCTCGAGAAAGTCGACGACGAGTTGGTCGCAAAAGCGGGTGAGTGTGTTCCAAACAAGGATTGAGTTTCAAATCGATGATGACGATTGTTTGAGGTTCAAAAGTCGTCTGTGTGTTCCAAAGAATTGAACTCATTTCGATAATTCTGAATGAAGCCCATTGTAGCGAATGGCAATCCACCCGAGAGTCTGAAGATGTACAATGATTTGAAAGCGTCGGTTTTGGTGGCATGGTATGAAGCGAGACATCTCGACTTTGTTTGAGATGTTTAATATGTCAACAAGTGAAAGCGGAACATCGGTGCCTTGAGGATTACTTGACCAATCACGATACCCGAGTGGAAATGGGATCGAGTCACAATGGACTTTGTATCCGGACCGCCATTGTCGACAAGTAAGAAGGATGCGGTTTGGGTCGTGGTAGATCGATTGACTAAGTCGGCCCACTTTGTCCCCGACGCACGGATTTTTCAATTGACAAATTAGCTGAATTGTACGTTTCTCAGTTGTGAGATTACACGGGGTGCCTATTTCCATCGTGTCGGATAGAGATCCGAGATTTACCTCGCGATTTTGGAAAAAGTTGCAAGAAGCTTTGGGTACCAAGTTGCATTTCAGCACCGCCTTTCACCCCCAAACCGATGGTTAATCCGGCGGATAATTCGGATACTTGAGGATATGTTAAGATGTTGCGTCCTCGAGTTTAGTGGTTTATGGGAGCGGTATTTGCCGTTGATTGAATTCGCTTACAACAACGACTTTCAATCAAGTATTAAGATGGCACCTACGAGGCCTTATGCGGTCGTAAATGCCGTACACCATTGTTTTGGATGAGCTCGGTGAAAGCAAGATTTTCGGTGGATTTGATTAGGGATCTGAGCAGAAAGTGAAAGTAATCCGTGAAAGTCGAAGATAGCCTCCGATCGTTAGAAGTCGTCGCGGACACAAGCGTAAGGATATCGAGTATCGTGGGTGATAAAGTGTTTCTCAAGGTATCATACGGAAAAGATACTTAGATTCGGCCGTAAGGGCAAGTTGAGCCCGAGGTTCGTTGGGCCATATGAGATATCCGAAGCGAGTCGATCCGGTGGCATATCGTTTGATTTTGCCCCGAACTCGAAAAGGTTCACGATGTCTTTCACGTTTCGATGCTTTGACGCTATAGATCCGATCCATCGCACGTGATTAGTCCATCGAAATTGAAATTCAAGCTAATATGAGTTATGAGGAAGAACCGATTCAGTATCCTATCACGAGAAGTGAAAGAGTTGTGAAACAAGCGGGTTCCGCTAGTAAAAGTGTTATGGCTCAAGCACGGGATAGAAGAAGCTACTTGGGAGACCGAGAACTCTATGAAAGAGCGATATCCAAACCTATTTACGGTAAGATTTTCGGGACGAAAATTTCTTAAGTGGGGAGAGTTGTGACACCCAAAATTGACCCTAGTCGGAAGGTGGTCTCGGGACCACAAAACCGAGGCATAAAAATAATTAAAATTTATTTTGATGCCTATAATATGTGTGCTCATGTATGACATTTTATGATGATTGATTTAGTGTTATAAGGGTGAATTCCACAAGAAAGGACTTAGTAATGAACTTTGAAAGTATGATAGGAAATGTGTGATGACTAATTAAAGCATGCATGCAAAATAATGGACTTGCATGTCAAATTCCCCTTTTATAGGTGGTGGCCGGCCATGACAAGGAGGATGGGCTAAACATGTCATGAAACATGTTTTGTTGGTGCATTAGGGTGAAATAATAAACAAAGGTGTATGGGTGATAAAAAATGAAAAAAAAATGTGTGTGAGTGTGGTAATCCCCCATTGCCGTGAGTTGTAGAGAAGGAAAGAAAAAATTTTGTTCATCCTTTCTTTGAGCCAAAACTAAGGAAGAAGGAGGATTTTTGCTTCATGCTTGGTTTGGAAGAGATCTAGAAGGAGATTTGGCTAAGTTTGCATCAAGATTAAGGTATGTATGAGGTTGTGTTAGGAGTTTCATGCATGTTTTGGTTGCTAACTTGATGTGCATGTTAGCCATGGCTCAAATCTTTGTTAAGCCATGGAAATGGTATTTGGCCAAAGTTGTTATGGTGATAAAGCCATTGCATGCTAAGTGTGAAGCTTGATGATGATGCATGCAATGATGGATTGTCTACTCTTGAGTAAGATTTTGAGCTTTCTTTTGTTTTATCATGATTGAAGTTGAAAAGGAGCATGATTGTCATATTCGCCATGATGCATTCATGAGCATGGTTCATGCTTCTTGCATGTTAGTTAAAATTTGTGTTTTGGATGGCTATGGACACCTTGAAATTGACCATGCTCATATATGTATATATATGTTTGCACATGATGTTTTGGTTATGAAGGAAGTGATGAATAAGTTTGTTTAAAGAAGAAGATGTTGAAGAATAATTGTGAAATTGTAAGCACATTCGGCCTAGCACACATATGAGTGCTTGATGCTATATTGTAAGTTTTGAGCTACAATATGCAAAGCATTAACTAGTAAAATGCATGCTGTTTTGTGTGGTATTAAGTGCATGATTGGCCTCAACATGGACAAGTATATTCGACCTTGGGTAGCCTATTGAAGGCCTTAGCTTTTCCTTGATGCTCGAATAAATTGTATTGAATTGCTTGATGTAGTATAAAATGTGCATGACCATTGTGTATTCAAGCTAAAGGGTGGCCATATGACCATTTAAATTCCTTGTCATATTCGGCCATAAGCTAGCACAATGAGGTTTTGATAAATTGAATTTGTTTGAATTAGCTCAAGAGCTAAGAGGGCCACAATTGGACAAGGGGAAGGAAAAAGTAATCGAATAGCCGTAAAAGCCGTTCGACAACATCCGAGGTAAGTCCTCAAGAAGTGACCTTACTTGAATTATGTGGAATGAAATATGGATGTATTGATTATTGATTTATGTGTGTATGAGTATTGAATGATACGGGCTAAGTCCGAAGGCGATTATGTTAGTGATTATAATTGTGTTTGAGCCTTAGTAACGAAAATAAATATGTATGTCCAATGATTATTGATGTATGTGTGCATGAGAAATTGAATGATATCGGGCTAAGCCCGAAGACAATTATGTTGGAAATTATAACCGGGTTAAGACCAAGGCAATTGTGCTAGTGGCTACATCCGGGCTAAGACCAAGGCATTCGTGCGAGTCATTCTATCCGGCTAAGACCAAGGCATTTGTGCAAATCGTGATATCCGGGTTAAGTCCGTGAGGCCTTGGTGCGGGTTACCATAACGGGCTATGTCCCAAGGCGATTGATCGAGTAGCGACATCCGGTTAAACTCGAAGGTATGTGATTTGAAAATTATAAGCTTGCTGGAAAATTTCAGCTAATGCACTTGTGAAATTTCCCAATGACAAGGTAAGTGCGGTGTGTGCTTTGCGGGCTAGGAGTAAGAGCGTGTGAATATCCGCTCCTATGATGGAACGAGTTATCGGCCTTAATGAAGCCGTTATTTGTGTATGAACATAAGAGTTGGGATGGTGAAGTAAGTATGATTATGTGAATGTGCATTAATGAAATGATGCATTTAACTATGTGAATGTATTGCTGTAATTAGAGTTGATTATATTCCTTGAGACTTACTAAGCATAAAAATGCTTACCCCGTTGCTTTGGCTCTCAGTTTTCTAGATTTCGCTCGAGGCAATCGGTTTGGGATCGTTGAAGTCGAAGTCATCCACACTATCAAGCCTCCATTTTGGTATAAATTTTGGTTGAACTTGAGATGGCATGTATAGGACTACCCTTGTTTGTTAAATATGTTGTAATGTAAGTATGTACGGCCATGCGAAAATGGCTCAAAAGGGAAGCATGAACTTAGACTAATTGTGGGTTGTATGTATATATTTGGTGTCATGATGTGGCTATGGCTTGGAAATGGGAATGTTGGTCATATGATCAGCCATTGGCATGGTTAAAATGATCATATATGAACCTATGTATGGCAAGACTAGTTGAATCATGGAGACTACCAAATAGGTAAGTCCTACCTTAAAACAGATGCTGCCAGCTGCAGTGGTGTGAATGTGAAAAATCACCAAAATTCATAGGAATGGAATTAAATAGTGAATAAGCTATGTAAATGAACCTTGATGAGTCTATTTTCATATGGAAGAAACGAAATGGTCATAGGAGTTACAGGTTAAGAGATATTAAAGCTATTGTGAGACAGGGCCAGAATGGTTTCTGGGTTCCCTGTCGCAACTTTAAAATTCACTATAAATTATCAAAAAGAATTAGGAGACATACCTTATATGTACAGATTCCATTTTTAGTCTAGTTTCATTAGAAACAAACGACACCAGCATTAAAGCCCTGTACAGAGAGATATTCAAGTTATACCGCGCGAAGGTCAGAGCAGTCGATCCCTGTAACATGGGTAACTTTAACTAATAAAATGTACCAATTGGCCCGACCAAAAATCCTAGAAATAAAACCATGGATGTATATATGAGTCTAAATTCAGGGAAAATTTACGAAACCAGTTTCCGAGTTTTGAAACTCGAGATATGATTTTTAAGGCGACAGTGACGCAGTTTTCCAGCCTGACTGGAAATGTCAAATTGGTGGGCAAAAACATGTGAACTTGGCTTGTTAACCCCTCGGGTCCGACACCGGCGATGGTCTCGGGTTTGGGGTGTTACAAACTGTTTCATCGCAATAAAATCGTTTCCATTAAATTACTTTTTCTTATCTCAGATTAGTTCTAAAATTTGTTTTACTCGTTTAATCAATTGTATAAAACGTGACTCGTTGCGGAAGCTTTAAAAATAATTTATTTCATGAAAATCAAGTTTTGCAGTTTAAAAACCCCTTAAACAATCTAAAATCTAGCATAAAGTCAAACAGTCAAAATTTGTCCCGAAATTACACAAAAATACCCCAAAAATAATTAAGCAAAAACAACCTTAAATCATACTGAACAAAAACAGTCTCTAACAAATGTGTGGCCACCACTGAGTTCCCCACTGCACCGAGCCGTCTAAGTCTGGGATTACCTGTACAGATTAAGCAGAAGGGGTGAGTTTACGTAAACTCAGTGTGTAATCCCCATAAAAAACAAACATACCGTCGATCACAGTAAACAGTCAAATGTAGTCTGGGCCTAAGCCCATTACTGCCCCAGTAGCAGTTTGGGTTGTAGCCCAACTTAGGTTTAGTATTCAGTATCAGTTATGCACTAGAGCCGTAGCCCATCACAGTAACAGTCATGCACACAGTAATCAGTAACAAAGTCCTACCCAACTAGCCTGTACACACCATCTCCGTCCAACCCTACACTCTATGTGGGGATTAAATCAACCCACCCATCCCTACACTTAAGTATATTAGGCTTAATAGCCTTTCAGTACACTTTCTCCAAATATCATCATCATCCCCACCCAATGCAATGCAAACATATAATATGCCATGCTTTTATGCAACCATCAGTCATACATATACATACACATATCAGTAATCATGCCTAATTTATCATGCATCACATACACTCAGATCATATATTTAAGGGTCTAAGGATCGCTTACCGACCCTATAGTAGGTTCATAGTCGACTTGGGTAACCCATGCAACCCTAGGAATCATTTTAGATAAATGGGCTCGCACACCCATATGGCTTGCCCGTGTGGCCCACACGGTCCAATTCAGTCCAGCCCCGTATGTTGCACATAGGCTGCCTGGTCATCACACGGCAGTGTCCTGCGTGCACGGCCTAGCCTCGTTGATCACACACTCGTGTTATGTCACACAGCCTACCACACGGGTGATCGCACGCTCGTGTGGCATCTCTAGTGAGGTTTTCGGCTTTCGCAGAAACCACGTTTTCTGTGCAAACGAGTTCACACCTGGTTTATTTTCGATGTCAAAACTTTCCCTAGGCCCAGAAACCTACCAAAGAACATTCAGACCTGATTTAATAGTCTATTTTACAAATTTTAAAAAATCTTTAATGACATTAACTTGACTTACCGCCAAAGAAGACCCTCCGTAAACATCATTAAATTGAGAACGACGGAATTCACTAATCGAACTTCCTTCTACACCATTAATCCATAGATGAAAACATCACTACTCATTCGTCAAGAAATTCGTGAGAGAAATGAAGAGGGTAACTTACCAACAACACCCAAAAGATGCGAAGACAACGTGATAAAGAAAACAAGAAAAAAAGAAAATGGAGATGAGTAAAATCACAAGTAGGGAAGGTGAAAAATTTTGACAAAACCAAAAAAAGAAAAGGAATGAAGAGGAAAACTGGCAGAGACTTTCGGCAAGAGAGAAAAAATAATTGGATAACTCCCAGATCCCCTATTTTACTCCCTCAAACTACATTCATCTCAACCACTTCAGTATTTCAGCTAAACCAAACTCTTTTAGTCCACAGAGCAAAATCAACTCCCTTGCTCGCGTAGGGATTCGAACATGGAACCTTCAATCATCTAACACTCTACTTAGCCACTAGACCAGCAGGCCCATTCTGTTGTAATTTTACAAACATTTAAATAAAAGCCTACAGCGAAGGGTCAAGGCTTAATTCAGAAAATACAAAAATTTAGCCAAAGACTTGGCTTGAAATTAGGACCTCACACACACACCTAGAACACTTAACCACTGAAGAAGATACTCAATTGTGTCAAAATTACAAATGCCGAAAACCAAAATAATTTTGGGGCGTTACAATTCTACTCCCCTAAAAGAATTTTGCAGTTTAAAAACTCATTAAATAGTCTAAAATCTAGCATAAATTCAAACAGTCCAAAATGTCCCAAAATTACACAAAAATACCCCAAAAATAATTAAGCAAAAATAACCTTAAATCATATTGAACAAAAAATAGTCTCTAACAAATGTGCGGCCACCGATGAGTCCTCCACTGCATCGATCCGTCTAAGTCTAGGGATTACCTGTACAGATTAAATAGAAGGGTTAAGTTTACGTAAACTCAGTGTGTAATCCCCATAGAAAACAAACATATAGTTGATCAAAGTAAACAATCAAATGCAGTCTGGGCCTAAGCCCATTACAGTCCCAGTAGCAGTTTGGGTTGTAGCCTAACTTAAAGTTCAGTATTAAGTATCAGTTATGCACTAGAGCCATAGCCCATCACAGTAACAAGCATGCACACACTAATTAGTAACAAAGTCCTACCCAACCAGCCTCTACACACCATCTCCGTCTAACCCTACACTCCATGTGGGGATTAAATCAACCCACCCATCCCTACACTCCAGATAGTACCGAATGCGGCACAAACAGTAGTTTGCAGCTGAGCTACCAGTATATTAGGATTAAGAACCTTTCAGTACACTTCCTCCAAATATCATCATCATCCCCACCCAATGCAATGCAAACATATAATATGTCATGCTTTTATACAACCATCAGTCATACATATACATACACATATCAGTAATCATGCATAATTTATCATGCATCGCATACACTCAGATCATATATTTAGGGGTCTAGGTATCACTTATCAACCCTATAGTAGGTTCATAGTCGACTTGGGCAACTCGTGCAACCCAAGGAATCATTTTAGATAAATGGGCTTGCATGCCCATGTGGCATGCACGTGTGGGCCCACCGTCAGTGTGGCCCACACAACCCAAATTTGCCTTGGCCGTGTGATCCCACATGCTCGTGTGGACTATAGGCCCAATTCAGTCCAGCCCGTGTGTCGCACGCGGGCAGCCTGGTCATAACACGGCTGTGTCCTGTGCGCACGACCTAGCCTCGTCGATCACACGCCCGTGTTATGTCACATGCCCTACCACACGGGTGACCACATGCCTATGTGGCATCGATAGTGAGGTTTTCAGCTTTTGCTAAAACCTTATTTTCTGTGCAATCAGGTACACACCTGGTTCGTTTTCGATGTCGAAATACTCCCTAGGCCCAGAAACCTATCAAAGAGCATTTAAAACTGATTTAGCAATCTATTTTACAAAGTTTCGGCAATCTTTAATGACATTAACTTGACTTACCATAGAAAAAGACCCTCCGTAAACACTATTAAAATGAGAACCATGAAATTCACTGACACGAGTTTCCTCCTACACCATTAATCCACAGATGAAAACATCACTACTCATTCGTCAAGAAATTCTTGATAGAAAAGAAGAGGGTAACTTAGCAACAGCACCCGAAAGATGCGAAGACGACATGATAAACAAAATGAGAAAAAAGGAAAACTGAGATGAGTAAAATAACAAGGAAAAATCGGTAACGAAGGGGGAAAAATTTCGGCAGAACCAGAAAAAGAAAAGGAATAAAGAGGAAAATTGGCAGAGACTTTTGGCAAGAGAGAACAAAAATAATTGGATAACTACCAAATCCCCTATTTTGCTCCCACTAAACCACGTTTATCTCAACCACTTCAGTATTTAAGCTAAACCAAACTATTTTAGTAGCAGAGCAAAAACAACTCCCTTGTTCACGCAGGGATTCAAACACAAAACCTTCAACCATCTAAAACTCTACTTAGCCACCATACCAGCAGGTCCATTCTATTTTATTTTTACAAATATTTAAATAAAAGACTACAACGCAGGGTTAATGCTTAATTCAAAAAATACTAAAATTTAGCCAAAGACTTGGCTTGAACTTAGGACCTCTCACACACACCCAGAACACTTAACCATTGAAGCAGATACTCGATTGTGTTATGATTTCAAATGCCAAAAACAAAAAAATTTAGGGCATTACAAGGAAGCTCATTGAGCTTAATAGATAATTCCGAAGATTTATTAATAGGGAGCTCCGGATAGCATAATAGGGAGTTCAAGTGAGCCATGTTAGGAAGCTCATAAGAGCTTATATCAACACGCTCACAGAGAGCTACGTTTGTGTCCACAATAAATGCTGGGCCACAAACGATTGAATCATGTAACAGGACGCTCACAAAAAGCTGCGATAATGCGCAACACATACAAGATCAAAAACGATTAGGATGCTCGTAAGAAATATATAACAGGAAACTCGAGAGGGTTTATAATAGGATTGCTCATCTGAGCTATAGTCTGTTTGCAACATATGCAGGACTACATTCAATATGGGAAATCTTATATCCATCAAATTTTATTTTTCAAACGGAACTTAACATTTTTCGGACATAATCGAACATTGATTATTTCATACATTTATAATATTTTTATAATTCATATAAACACATACCTCACTCAATGTAATCATAAAAATAAACATAATTTTATTTACACGAACTTACCTTGATACTTGTTCGTGTATGATAATCTACTAATCCGTCACATTTTCTTTTCCTTCATCTATCTTTTTATATATAAATGAATTTAAAATCAATTTAATCCATTTCATACACAATTGAACTCAATTCACTTCCTAGGCAAAGTTACTATTTTGCCCCTATTCTTTTCAAAAATGACAATTTCGCCCCTAAGCTCGAAAAATAAAATTCATGCAATTTAATCCTTATTCCAAGCCTAACTGATTTTTACATGTCTTAATAACATCCCATGAATTTCACAAAAATTAGAATTTTTCCATGGGTTTTAAAAATTTTCAATTTAGTCCCTAAATCATAATTTCATCAAAATTCTCTTTGTAAAAGTTGTTTATCTATCAACAACCTTTCATTTTCTACCATAAATTTCAAAATTTTAGCATTTACATTCATGAAAAAATTTCTATATTTTAATAACTTTGCAAATTAATCCCCAAAATAGATAAATTAAGTTATTACAAACTCGGAAATATAAAAAGTACTAAAAATGGGACAAGATTACTTACCCAATTAAGCCAAGAAAACTTGCTTTCTCTTTCCTAGGGTTTCCATGTATTTTTGGGGAAGAGGATGATAAAAATAATATGCTATTTCTATTTAATTATTATATCATGCTTTATTTTTCCTACTTTGCAATTTAGTCCTTTTCTTTTTCTAATTTTCCATGGATAATTCACCAAAAATATTTACTAACTTTTCTTAATAGTTTAAAATTACTATATAAGGACCTCAAGTTTTGAATTCCATAGATAATTTATCTTTATAGCTACTAGAATTCAACTTTTGCATTTTCTGCAATTTGGCCATTTCTATAATTAGACATGAAATCGATAAAATTTTCTTATCAAAATTTTCACATGTCTTTCCTATGATAATGCAGACCACTATTTTGTTTTCACTGAAAATGGGTTGTTACACCTTTCCACTATAGCTTCTAAAGATGACTTTGGGGGTGGTAACTGTTGATTCGGAGGCGACCTTTATTGGTAAGATTGATTGAATTGGGTATTCGACCCATAACTTAGATTCGGGTGATCTTTCCACCCCACATTGTACAAGTTTGAGTAGTGGTCATATCGCCTTTGGGGCGGTCCTAGAAAGTTCCCGATAACATTTTCATGTTCTTTTGAATCCTCATGTAAAATTGAACATGAGTCCGTCAGATGGTTTGGCTTAGCGCAAATTTCGCACAACCGTCCTGGGCCCGTTTTATCTATAAGCAAAGTTTGGATGACGTTAGTTAGCTTATCAGTTTTATATTCTAAGGATAAAGAAATTAACCTATGAACTCGTCTCGTGGGTTTTGTGGCCGATCGGAATTGTTGAGAGCTAGCAGCCATGGTTGAAATCAACTCTCTCGCTCTTTGAGGCGTTATATTAACAAGTGCCCCCACTTGTAGCATCTATCATTTTCATTTCCATCGAGAGCAAACCCTCATAAAAATACTACAAGAGTGATTGTTCAGTTAGTCCATGTTGTGGGCAACTTGCACACAACTTTTTGTATCGCAACTAGTAATCGTAGAGTAATTCAGTCTCTTTCTGACAGATTCTCACAATGTCTCTCCTTAGTTCGATCACTCGAGCTGTAAGGAAGAACCTGTCAAGAAATAAACGAGACATGTTAGACTGTAACACCCCAAACTTGGCCTAGACGTTATGGCTGAATATGGTGATGTCATTTTAAAGTGTTTTTTGTAAAATACGATATTGTAAAAACCCATTTGCAAGTTATCCTCTTTGTGTGATATTTAATGATGATTTTAGGATGTCTCGTTCAATTTCAAAATATAAGTCTTTTTTAAAGAAGATAATCATATTAAATCGTCATTAATTTCCAAAACGTAATTTCTTGCAGAAGCTCTTAAAACAGGTTGCGTATTCGTGGTGTTTTGAAAAGCATTTATCTTTTTGAAAACCCGTGTCCTACTACTAGCAGATATGAATCATAATAAACAAATTCCATATTAAAAGTTAAAAATTAAAGGGGCCTTATTACATAACCAAATACCTAAATTTAATTATAAAATAAAATTTAATAAAAAGTCCATACAATTTTGTGGCCACCTTTGAGTCCCTCACAGCACCAACCCGCCAAAGACTGGGGATTACCTGCGCAGTTAAATAGTAGGGTGAGTTTACGAAAACTTAGTGTGTAATCCCTTAATAAATAAACAGTGAAACATATAGTGAGCAAATACAGTCTGGGCCTAAGCCCTTTTTAGTAACAGTAACAATAACAGCTTGGACTTTAGCCCATCTCAATACAGAAACAGTCATATGTTGGCCCATTGCAATAATAGTAAATAGTGTAGTAACAGTAAACAGTATGAAATCTTACCCATCCAGCCTCTACACTCCATCTCCGTCTAGCCCTACACTCTATGTGGGGATAAAATTAACCCATCCATCCCTACACTCCAAGTAGCATCGGTTGCGGTACTAAACAGTATTTACAGCAGAGCTGCCAATATAATAGGCTTAGAGCCATCAGTGATTTGCAGCAAAGCTGCTAGTATAATAGGCTTAGAGCCATCAGTGATTTGCAGCAGAGCTGCCAGTACAGTACACTTCTTCCAATCATATAAAAACCCACCCCCATGCAATGCATCATGCCACATGTCATGTCATATCATAATATTATACATGTATTCAACACAGTTACAATAGCATGCTAAAATATAAACATATATCACATAGGGGCAAAACAGTTAATTTACCATGTAAAGGCAAAACAGTCATTTTACCACATAAGGGCAAAATAGTTATTTTACCATACAAGGGCAAAACAATCATTTTACCACATAAGGGAAAAATAATTATTTTATTATATAAAAGCAAAACGGTCATTTTACCATATAAGGGCAAAATAGTCATTTTACCACATAAGGGCAAAACAATCATTTTATCAATTAGGGGTCCAGGCATACTTACCGACCCAACAGTAGGTCCACAGTCGTCCCAGGCGACCCGTGTAATCTTAACAGTCAAACAGTGAAAGTGGACCCAAGGCCCAAAATATAGGGCCCATGTGGGCCCACAAGTCCGTGTGGCCCACATAGCCCAAAAATGGCCTTAGTCATGTGAGCTACATAGCCTAGCTCAATATTCTCCACACTTTTGTGTAGTTTACCCATTTGGGGCCTACAGGCCTGTGGAGTTTACACGACCTATTTCTGCCCAACATGGCCCAAATCAGACTCAGCCAATGAAATCGCTCATGATCGGCCTCAACAATCTTACCCCTACGAGCAAGCGCACATTCCTGCAGCGTCGTCGGTCACTTATTTCGGCTTTTGTCGATTTACGAGTAGGGGTAGTGCTTTACACACCTTGCTTCTATTTACCGAGAGAATAAATTGCTCGTACCTTTGAACCCTACATCTAACAATAATCCTCAATTACTCACTTAATTGAATGCTCAATCGGATGCACACAACTAACCCAATCGTTGAATCCACACAATAACGTACCTTCGAACAAGCCACGAGAGGGGATCCGTCCACCCTAATGCCAACAGAGGATCTTTTCCCACTCTTTTGACAAGCTCTTGAGCACCAACTAAGCATAGGTAAAAACTTAATAAGTCAGCACCAAAATAACTCTGAAATCATCTAATCGTTAACCCCATTAACTTGATGGGACAACAGAAATCTTCTTCACCTTATCAGTCGAGAGAGGATGATCATACAAGCCCTCGGTTACAATCTATAAATTAACCAACTTCCTATTAACGCCTAATCAAAAGCATAGTTTGAACCAAACCAAGAGTTAGTCTTACTGAAACACCACCCCAGACACTTGTAACTACCCCCAAAATCGACAAAGAGTAGTGGAAAGAAGATCGGCATAGTGAGGGTAAAAGAAAAGGGTAGAATTTGGTCAAAAACAACCAATTGAGAGAGCAAGAAAGGAAGGGGAAATCGATCAAGAAGTAACAGATTGAGAGAGATGGAGAAGGAGAACAATCGGTCTAAGCACAAGATGCCGAAGAGGAGGGTTGATAATCTCAAAAGAATTGAGAGAGGGGAAAGAGAGAATTCGGCTAAAGAGAGGGGAAAAGAAGAGCAAATGACAAATGAAGAACCTGAAGAAAAGTTAAAACCGAAATCAGCAAAAACAAATGATACTCCAAAACCTCCCTAGCACTATTCGGCCTCTAGAGGAAAATAAGAGAGCCAAAATGATCATAGCAGCAGAAAATAGAGTGGCTAAACTCACCAAAACCGAAAGTCTTGAGTGCTACAATTCAAAACCGGTACACTACTCCCTCTCACCTCAACCTCTCATAATTCTCTCCTAAAATCCCTCCTCAAATATCTCCTCAATCACCTATTCAAACTCCACTCAACTCAGTAATGTTTCGGTCAACCTCAACTACTCACATGATAAGAGCAGCAAAATAAAACACTCCACTGCTTTCACCAAGATTCGAACCTCAGCCCTCTGGCATAGGTAACACGCCACTTACCCCCTAGTCTAGCAGGCTATTTATGTCATGCTTCACCCATTTTTATTTAAAGCCTATTGACTAGAGACAGAGTTTACTCTTTAAAAACAAAATTTTTGCACATGGCTAGGCTTGAACCCAAGACTTCTCAGACACTTCCCAGAACACATAACCACTGAAGTAGACATACAATTGTGTCACTTTCTTACACAGTTAAACATTTATGTACAGCCTTCTAACTATTCCCATGCTCAAGACCTAATACTTCTAGGCCCAAAATTCGGGTCGTTACATAGACAATGTGTTGACAGATCCCAGAGGTAAATAAAGTAGCCACTCTCTAGCACAGTCGGCTAATGAGAAAGGAAAAGCACGAAGTTTAATTTGGTCCTCGGTTACTTCCTAGGGCTTCATGCCTGTGCACACAATATGGAATCCTTTAATCTGGGTGTGCGGATTTTCGTTCTGTAATCCACGAAAAGTGGGTAGTAAATGGATCAAACCTGACTTTAACTCAAACGGCGTTCCTCCCACCGGATAGGTTATACATAAGGGTTATTGTTTCTTCGGTGCCGCAGGGAGTTGGCGTATCATTTGTTTATCTATCTCATTTGGTTCATCAAATTGGAAAATTTCCTCAGTGTAGGATATAGTTTTGAATCTGGGATTTGGCTGTTTACCGAGTCGAATGGCTTCTTTCTGCAGTTGTCGAGACAATTTCTCAATTTCTGGTTCAAACTCTAAAGTTCCCACTTCCGATCTGGTCATAAGGTAAACAAACAAAAATTAGAAAAAAATATCTCCAATCCCTGGCAACTATGCCAAAATTTGATAGGCGTCGAAACCACAAAAAATAACTCCTACAAAAATAACTCTAAATAGTAGTAAATAGTGGTAGCAGGGTTGAGTCCACAGGGATTGGATGTTATAATCAACTTTAGCGTTTAACTTGTGAAGAGAATGTTTTTTGTGTCAAAAGTTGTGCCCATGACTCCAAACGGACCTGCAAAAAAATAAAAAAATAAATCAGGGGGTTTTGAAAATGTTTAGAAAGTAAATAATAGAATCAGCGTAAATAAACAATTAATTAATATTGGAAATAAATTTAAATCAGGAAATAAATTCAAATTTTTGTAAACAGAGATAATAAGCCTTAGCCCTAGACTCGATGGATTCTGGATTTCTGAACCAATCCTTGAAAATCAATTTTCTCCTCCAAACAATAGGCTAGTTATAGCAGTTAAGAATGTCCTAACTGTCAATTCTTCCTCTCGTAGCTGGTCCCGGTACGACCTGCAAACCAACCATTACCGATTATCTAACTGAGATACATGTGTTCCCAATTCAAGATTCTGGAAGCCTTGCACTTTGAAGAACCCAACTCGAATTAACAGCCTCAACTGTGTGGGTCATTTAAACCCGATCACTTCTTCCTTGATTTGTTCTCGGAGATCTGAACACAACACAGCCTACTCGTTTCTCCAACTATCAGCAAGCACGACTCCAACCCAATGTGCACTTTTTGACTTGAAATTGAGTTAACTTTAAGGGATGAGTTGTCAATCCCGATACTTAGGAAAAATATGAATACCGATTGGAAGGATTTTTAGCATGAATATGAATCTCATGATTCCCGACCAGAAAGAACACCAGCCTAAAGCTAAGATGGAATTTAGTGAAGCATGGATTTAATCATGATTGTAGGTTATTGAAGGTGATTGAATTTGTATGAAATATGGTGGAAATTGAGAAAGAAAAGGACTTGGAAGGCAATTAAACAAAGCAATAGAATGTTATGTACAAATTCAATTTCAAATTGAAATCAAAATGTGAAATTAAGTGTCTTTCCTAAGTAAATTAAAGCCCTATTTATACACATGGAATTTACTAATTTTGGCTTTAACCACTTCAATATATAATTAAAATTAAATAAAAAATAAAATAAGATTTTTTCTATTTTTAGCTTTTACAAGGTCAAAAAATTTGATGAGTCCTTGGCTTTCTTCACATTTTTTATCCAGCCTCATTTCATTGATTGTGTTTCAATTTGGCCCTTTTCTGCTCGTTTTTTACTCTTAGCATCCCAATTGCATCCCTGACAAGATTAAAACATAAAAGCACTAATTTAGTAGGGATCAATGCAGAAATAAACCGAATTAAACACAAAATGTTATGCAAATTAAGTTATTATCAACAGTACAAGTATAATCATAAACTTCAATCATATCCATAAGCTTGGCATAAGCCCTAACACATCAACAACACATGTTAGTTCATTTAAACATGATTCATATGAATTTGACATGGATAACCATTATACTTAAGTATGATTCAATTGGATTTATCATCCATCAGAGCATATCATGTTTTTCCATGTATCACCATTCCATTGAGTTTCATATAAACATGTCTTAGTTCTTATTGAACACTTACCATTTCATTTGCATACATATAAGACATAAACATAACATTAACCATATCCACAAGCTAGTGATTAAACACATAACTTAGCAATATCATCACATGGTAAGATATGGGTACATAATATAGCATCACTTATATCATACCTTTCATAAACATGAATATTCATACTTTGATCATTGCTACATCATATCTTTCCATATTTTTCATAGTGAAGTCAATTGGAACCTTTATCGGAGCTCACACAAAGTGTGCTAAACGATGATCGTAACCATCCCTTTTCATTAATCGATGGTCGTCACCATCCCTTTTCATAGTTGATGGTCATCACCATCCCTTTTCATAATCGATAGCCGTAGCTATCCCTTTTCATAATCGATAGTCGTCACCATCCATTTTTTTATAGTTTATGGTCCTCACCATCCCTTTTCATAATCAATAGTCGAAGCTATCCCTTTCCATTGGTCGATGATCACTGATACGCTGTTGGATTTTTCCGTCAAGACATAATTTGATACTATAAAATGATAGCATTTAAAACATTATTTAAAATGTTATTTAAACGTACAAACTTACCTGGCTAAATTGTAGAAATGTCAATGTACATGGGCATTTTGGTAATTGCTCATTCTCTTTGATGTTTCACCCGATCTTGATCTAAATTAATAATTTCATTCAATCTATTAATTTAGATAGTAAAACAATGTATTTTTTTTGCAATTTGGTCATTTTTGAGATTTTTACAAAATTGCCCTTAACATTTTACTTTTATTTAATTTAGTCATCAAGCCTAAAACATGCAAATTAACCATTTTTATTGAAATTTTATACTAGTTGAGTATTCATGGCCTCCATTTCAGCCTATTTTTGCAACAATTTCACATCAAATCCTTATACTTTTATTATTTTAGCAATTTAGTCCCTAATCGATAAATTCATAAAAATCACTTAACAAAATACTTTTAAATGACAACTAATATTTCAAATTCATCATTTAACATAAAAAATCACTAGATTCATCAATGAAAACATTGAAAATCTTTAACAGTTTTAAAATCGAAGGTACAAACTAACTGGACCTAGTTGAAACAATCTCAAAAACATAAAAATTATTAGAAACCAATAAATAAATCTTTTACATGCACCCATTTTTGTTTCGCGGAAGCTTGGAGCTTCTCCCTTTCTTTATCCATGGTGACATTCGGTGTTTAAAGAAGAATCAAAGAAACAAATCATAATTTTCATCTTTATTTTAATTATTATACTATTTTTTAATTATTTAAACCTTTATACATAAATAAAACCAAAACTTTAAAGTTCCCTTGTCGTCCCACTATCTTTAGGATAGGTAATTTACTCAATAAGACCATCTAATTATAATTCTTTAATCAATTAACACCTTTAAATTAATAGCGATTGCCTTTTTCAACTTTTACAATTTAGTCCTTTTTAATTAATTAACTATTGAAACGTTAAAATTTTTCAACGAAACTTTAATACTACCTTAATGGCACTCCATAAATATTTATAAAAATATTTACGACTTGGTTTATAGAAACAAGGACTCGATACCTTATTTTCTAAAACAACTTGACCTTAGGGTCTTACCACTTGAACTTAATAAATCGCTTGTATAACATAAATTATCAAATCAAAAACCTTTTTAAAATCATATTTGACTTGTAAATATTAATTAATAATATTTACGAACTTACTCGTTGGATTTGGTGGCCCCAAAACCACTAAAAAATGGTTGTTACACAAGATGTGGGTCAAAATGTTAGCTACTCGATGTTGCTCACACGAGCTGTGGAGAATCTGCAACAAATGCAGGATCTCCGCCATGAGTAGGACATTCAAGACCATCACCCGAAATATGAAATCCCTAATGACATGTCATTCATATCTTAAGAATTCTTAAGGTTCAAACGAGATCCGTTATCAGTCAATTACTCAAAACATCGATTCATAAGCATTTTCAATTCCGTTTATATTGAAAAATATAGTAAAAAATCAATTTAGCTATCATTGATACGATTATAATTCATACTAACTTATCTCGATAACTATGGTCGTAATAGTCGAGCTGAAATCTAGTCCAAAACTTTAGCTTTCCCTTGATTTAGGTTCGATTGTTGTTTTTCTTGATCTAAATTGATAATTTCATTCAATTAAGTACTTCAAGTATTCAATTCAATCCATAACTCATATTTATGTAAAATTACAAAATTACTCCTAATATTTTAAATTTTCACAATTTAGTCCTTAAGCTCATAACTTGAAATTTAACAATTTTAATCCTCCATACAAGCTAGCTAAATTCCTAAGGGACTCATATCAACCCACTTAAATAATAATTTCATAATATTACCATGAAATTTTACTATTTTCACAAAGAAATCCCTAAATACAACTTCACCAAAAATCACTTTACAAAACATGTTTGTTTAACAACGAAAGTTAATAATCTATCACATAACTTCAAAACATATTAAAAAATAACCATAGAAAGTCCCTCAACTTTTAAAAATTTTGCAAATTAACCCCCAGGCTAGCTAGATTAAGCTAATATGAGCTCAAAAACATAAAAATCGTTAAAAACGGGGATTGAAAACCTACCATGCAAGAAGAAACTCAAAATCCAAGCTCTGTCCCTTGCAATGGCTAATTTCGATTCAATATAGGTAATAGGCCAAATTTGTCCGGCCTAAACCCAAACAAACCAAAAACAAAAAAAAAGTTCATTAATTAAAAAGTCCATCTTATAAGCCTAAAACCCTAAATACCTAATATGCTAACCTAAAAACCCTAAAAGCCCAAAGAATCCAAAGCCCAAAGAATTCAAAGCCCAAAAACCTAAACTAATAAAAAAACCCCTAATTTCTAAAGCCACTAGTGCCACTGCCTTTGCCACTTTAGCAGGCACGCCTCCAATTGTTACCGCCCCCTCATTTCCACCACCACCTGTAAAAAGAACAAAGATAGAGAAATAGAAGAAGGATAGAAATAGAGATAAAGAAAAAATGAAAAAAATAAAAAATATTATAATATTCGATTATAAAGCCGAAGCCACCATATAAAACGAAAAAAAAGGAGAAAAATAGAATACAAGAAAAAAAAACAAAGTTCTTAAAAGGTAGTTCCTTTATTTCTTTTATTTTTCGACGCTAATATATCAAAAAAGAAACAAACAAAAAGAAGTTTTTTTACCTGTTTCTATTCGTGCCATCATCGAAAACCATCTTCGACTTGATAAGCCTTGGAACCCCTTAGGGTTTCGTTGAGGGCCTCACTGAAGGGGGGAGAACCTAAAAGGTTTTTTTTTGCTTTCGGTCAGATTTTGATTGAACTTTCTGGGGATTTGAACTCTAGATCTGGGTTCTATGTGAAAAAAGGGTCAAAAAGGATATTTTTGGGAATTTTTGGCAATCGGAGGTGGCAGTCGCCACTGCCGATGACCGGTGGCTGTTGCAGACCTGTGATGACTCGATGGCCGAATGGGGAAGGATTTGAGAGAAAAAAAAGGGGTGAAATATTTTTTTAAAAAGAGCTGATAAAAATGATTTTTTAAAACATTTTTTGAGTTATTTAGACCCTCAAAATAGTGTCGTTTTTGGGCCTAATTTTAGATACCAAAAATGACGTAGTTTTATAGGCCGACCCAATGACCCGATCCGAATCTATCCAGGATTCGCGCATTTTTGAAGGGAGGATCTAATTTATGTTTTGGTCCTTTCACCTTTTTGCCCCTTTTCAATTTCCCTTGTGTCTTTTATTTATTTTATTTTTACCCATTTTATTTTATTTTCTTATAAAAATTAGTCCCTTGACCTACAGTTGACCCACTAAGGGAATGCACGTGTACTGTGGTTGGGGAAATAACACCCTAGGTCCCTGCATCTTCTATTTTGTTTTAATTTAATCCTTTATTTCCTTTATTTTTTTTTTTGCAAATTCATACTTTTAATTTTGTTTAAATCTCAATTAATCCTTTATTTATTTAATTCCACCCCTTTACTTACTATTTTTGTTTCCAACACTTCAAATTTATGTTATTTACATTTCCTTTTTTTTAACTATGCATTTTTATTTTTAGCCTTATGTGGTTATTATTTTATTTATTTATATTGGTATTATGTTAGTAATCATGTCACGACTCTTGTTATTATTATTATGAGTTAATGTTATTATTACTATTATAGTAGTATTGTTAGCCACTAGCATGACTACTGCTATTTTTATTCTTTTATTATCATGTTACTATACTCTTATTTCATTTTTTTACCCATGTAGCTATTTCATTTTATTTTTTTTGCCATTACCATATTATATGACATGTTTAAATATATTCGTTCATTTTTATATCATGCTCAAATAAATTAATCGTGTATTACATTTAATGTTGTATTCTTTTTACACAAAGCACAAAAAGTACTTAGAACCAAGATGATGTTCTTTAATTAGGGGATTCGAGAAATCTTGCCCTAACTTCTTGGGTATGATTTTCTCCTTGAACCAAAATAATTGAACATCATTTTAAAATTTAAAACATATAGGATTTAGGTAATAATTAAACTATGAGTGTTCTTATTTTTGGGAATTCGAGATCTTGTGCCTCAACTTACGGGACATGACTTTTGGTCTCGATTGACCCGAAATAAGAAAGCCTCCTTTGTAAAATTTGATTTAGATAGTGACATTTTCAATGCCATCAATAACATCATGTAAAAAGGGATCGCGTTTTAAATTTTGTTCAAATTCTTAATTTTTGACGCTAAGACATCAAGTAATCAACTAGGTACCAATTTTTTGGCATTATGAGGGTGCTAGCCTTTCCTCATACGTAAGGGTGCTAGCCTTTCCTCATACATAACTAACTCCCGAACCTATTTCTTGGATTTTGTAGATCGAAAATCATCGTTTTAATAAATCTAACCCTTTATTAAAATGATCAAGTTTCAAGGTGATCCAATCACACGTAATAAAAGGATTGGTGGCGATTCTATCTTCATTTTTAAAAAATAAAAGTCAAGTTCCAAAAAGGTTTCGACAGCTTGGCTACTCTACTGGGGATAAATAATCAAGAATTTGGTTTAAAATTGGTGATCCCTTTCTTGCATTTCATCATTCGTGTTTCGTTTTGGTGTTAAAATGTGCAAATGTCTTTGTTAATAATCTCGGGATACATAGTGATCTAGACATATAGTCTTATTTTTGGTGAGGTTTAAGAATTCATCTTTATATGTTTTCACTCATATTGCATAACATAATAATAGTTCTATTATGCCTTCCTTATGTGGGAGTGAGAAGCTATTCCTTCGTGAGGTCTTCACTTCTGTGTAGGATAGTGGATCTCTTTCGAGATTCATCCGTACCTATGTCTTCATGAGGTCTTCACCTCTGTGCAGATATAGGGAAATATATTCCCCTAAATTGAACTGGTCCGTATGAGCCTATAGTGGGTGAGGATTGAGGAATCTGTTGATTCAGGTACCCTTACTCTAGAACCAAACCATATGTAATGAACCTTAAGAGCCTACCTTAGGTAGAACCTTGTTGGACCTTTAGTGGTTACCCAAATAGATTACAAAAAAGAAATGTTTTTAATTGTTATTCTTTGTTCTAATTTGTATTCCAGCTTCAGGCAAAGTGTACCGACTTATTTTGTTTTGTTGTGGTTGTATTGCATTTTCATCAAAAGCAAATGAGTTTCTTGATAAAGTGGAAGACAATACAGTCGTACGAATATGGTCAGAGATAGGGACTATATTCGGAGCAAAGCTTTGGCCCAAGTATGAGAAGCGACTAACCACTTGCAAACCCTAGCCGTCCAAAGCCTGAAATATGTATCGAAGTCTACCTTTTTTAGTGTTTTGAGTGTTAAGGCAGGGCTGTATATGTATCTTCTTTATGTAAAGAAACTTATTTTCTTATTCTAATGGAATTGAACTAGAATCAATGCCTTTTTGCATGCATCTTTTCCATTCATTAGCATTACATTTCATTATATGCATTTTATTACATAAAAAGTCCCCTAATTAATCAAGGAATTATGATAGTACCCTTTACAGTGGGTTTGGCAAAAAATGGTGAGCATGGGCTTGATCCTTAGAGATTTAAAGGAGGTACCAATAGGAGCAAAGAACTACTATGAGTTTCACGCTACCGAAGGTCATGATATCTAAGAGTGCGTCGAATTTAGAGCTCTAGTATAGAGTCTGATGGATAAAAAAAATTGAATTTTTTTGAAGATATTGAGGATCTGGAAGGGGAAGATGTTTATGCTTTTGAAGAGAGAGCATCAGATAAAACTTAGAAGGCCAACCACCAGGTGGTGATTATCTCCTGACCAAATGGCAACGAAGTTAGGGCACATGCAAATGCAGGAACTGAATCCCTCAAGGAAAAAGCCTGATAGTTGTGCCTAAGAAAGGAAAAGTCGTTAGACCTGAGTCACCAGTCAATGAGCCGATGACTGAGAACGAAGCTAAGGAGTTCTTGAAATTTTTGAAGCACAACGAGTACAGTGTAGTACAGCAACTACACAAACATTTAGCTCGTATATCAGTATTAACCTTACTTCTAAGCTCAGAGACACATCACAATGCATTAATGAAAGTGCTTAACAAAACTTAAGTCGCCGATAACATCTCTGTGATAAAGCTAGATCGTTTAGTCAACAATCTGACTACCAAAAATTCATCTTCTAATTTGTCCAAACACATATGAGGTGGATTTTTTGGTAATATACATCAAGCCCACCTATAACTGCTTATTGGGAAGGCCTTGGATTCATTCAGTAGGAGCAGTGTCATTGTCACTACATCAAAAGTTAAATTTGGTGACAGAGGGTCAACTGGTCACAATAAACACCAAGGAGGACATCATTGTATTCGTGACTAGTGACGCACCATTCATAGGAGCAGATAAAGAAGCTACAGAATGCTTATTTCGATCATTGGAATTCGTCAATACAACTTTCATTGCTGAAAGAAGCAAGATCCCAATGCCAAAAGTATCCAAAACCACAATGATGGGCTTGCAATTGATGGCCAAGAAATGAGCCTTGCTTGGAAGAGGACTCGGGAAATACCTCAAAGGAAGGGTTAATGCACCAATGCTAATGGAAAAACAAGATCGTTTTGGCTTAGGGTACAAGCCAGATGCAAAATAGAAGAGGAAGGAATTGGAAAAAAAAGCACGAAAGAAGAAAAGCACGACTAAGTGGGGAAGAGATCAAGTGGGAACCAATGATTTTTCCCTATATATCTGAAACATTCATGCCAGGAGAAATCATCTACCTTGAATGAAAAATAATGGAAAAAGAGAACCTGTTAATCAAGACTGTGGCAGGAATGTTGGGATACTTAAGCATCAACACCATATCTGAAGAGGGAAGTAAAGAAGAAGACCTATTAAGAATTTGTTCCTACACCCTCGGAAGTATTTTGAACAACTAGATCGTGGAGGAGATCCCTGTAGTCTTTAGGACTAATTTAGAGTAATGTTCAGAACACACTTGTTGCTCTAAGCTTGGGAGCAATAAGGATCCTTTTGTGAAAAGGCACATGTCCACTATTTTTATTTCAATGAAAATAATCCATCTTTGTGTTCTATTTGGCAAACATTCGACTAGTTTTTCATTCATACTCATACCACACAATTAATCATTCTTAAATTCATTTTTTCATTGGATATTCTTTTATTCATATAATAGGTCTCCGGATATCAATGATATGAGTGATGCTGCAGCTGACTCCGAGCCTCCTTCTAAGCAATAAAATATGCCTAGGAGAACCTCAAGACTTTGAAGATGAGCAAGATTGGAACTTATCTCTTGATTTGCTAAGAATGGTAGAGTAAGATGAGAAATAGATCTTACCTCAAAGAGAATTGGTGGAAATTTGGAGCTCAAGGGATGAAAAAGAAAAGAAAGAGGTGAAAATCGGTGCATTTAACACCTCTAACCCGTATTCATCATCGAATTGGGGTTACGACGTATTACCGGACGAGACACAAATTCTGAACAATCGTATGCATGCACTTGCTCAAACTTTTAAACCAATCAAATGTTAACATATATAACTAATTTAAATTCTTTACGAATCATAACATAACAATTTAAATATATTTTCAAATAACAACAAATAATCTATCCATTAAAATACATACAAAATTTCACAAATCATTTCCATAAGGAAAGTCGAATTTCACATATAAATAATAAAAGTGATATTCTTATTTGACCAAATAATAAGCTTAAAAATCAATCAATTTATGCTCATCATTTAACGAATAACCTATACACTACTCAAATATCAAATTTGAATCAAGTAGGACATATATACACCACATAAAACTCATATAATCCTTTTGTTTAACCAATGCCCAAATCACTATTCATTTGGTCATTTTTCAATATATTAGCCGAATGTAATCATGCTAAAACATAGCTTTATTCAATGCTTAAATTCTCATCATTTTCAACCTATCACTTTATACACATAACCTTTCATAGAAACAAATCGATATACATATATATATATATCAACCATAATTTGCACATTAAGTCAAACATATTACAAATATATTTCAACTAATGTATACTTATTAAATCACTACTTAACCGAATGCCAATACTTCAAATCATAGTCATTTACAAAATACATCCCATTTATATATCATACATATCACTCAACAAAAATATTCAACCACAATTTCACATCATACTTGTAACACCCCTATCCCGTATCCGTCGTCGGAATAGGTAAAGGGGCATTAACGGACTTGAAACTCATATCCGAACAGTGAAAATTTTGAATATTTTTTTATTTTTATTTTTTATAAAGAACGTTCCTTTAGGTAAATACTAAAGACAGTCAGGGATACAATTTAACTTCTATAAGTACACATTCAAATGATGCCATTTTTGCATGGCTTATATACATTAACCTAAATATTCTTCGGCCACTGGTCTATTCTTTACATGCCATAAAATAATTCAAAACATAACAGTAACTAGCAGTGGATAGTGATAGTGTGACTAGTTGCTGACGATCCCCAAGCCTGTAGCTTCCAAATGAGATCTATAAAACAGAGGAAACAAAGTAAACGGAGTAAGCATTACAATGCTTAGTAAGTTTTAAGCAGTGTCAACAGATAACAATCAAATTATAACATAGTTGTTCGTGTTTTTATTTCACTCTTCCTTCGGGCATACCATCCCTTTACCGAATATGCACATCTCATCATATATAATAGGCAGATAAATTCTCACTTGATAGTGATCTCTTATAAACATAGGCACATTACATATTTTCACCTAACTTTCCACATTGACCAAACGCACAATAATCATAGAACAGTCTTATTGCTTTACTTACATATGCATCACATAACGACCTTGTGATTTAGTCCAAATCAAGCTTAAATATAATCTCAAAATACATACCTGACCAACTTAACGCATTGAACGTATTTATTACCAATTGTTCTTGTGAAGTCGTATAATCTTATGCTTTACTCGAATCTTCAATGAAACCTTTAGCTCGAATAGTCCCCACACGTAGTTATCGGGTCTTACCCGGCAAAATCTCCACACGTAGTCATCGGGTCTTACCGGACATAATCTCCACACGTAGTCATCGGGTCTTACCGGAATATATTTCCAAGTTTCATGTACATTTAATCACATGTTACAACATTCACATCGACTGTCATATTTGTAATTCATTTGCTTCATCAAATATCTAATAATACACACCTTTCACATTTGGTCATTCAGCCACAATATACACACATCTCCTACATATTTCACACTAGCCATTCGGCTTTACCACATATACATATCTCATATATATTTCACATTAGCCGTTCGGCTTTACCACATATACATATCTCATATATATTTCACATTAGCCATTCGGCTTTACCACATATGCATATCTCATACATATTTCACATTAGCCATTCGGCTTTACCACATATACATATCTCATACATATTTCACATTAGCCATTCGGCTTTACCACATATACATATCTCATACATATTTCACATTAGCCATTCGGCTTTACCACATATACATATCTCATACATATTCCACATTAGCCATTCGGCTTTACCACATATACATATCTCATACATATTCCACATTAGCCATTCGGCTTTACCACATATACATATATATTTATCTTGTACATCAATTTCAGCAATAGCTTATAAGCAACTCAAATAGTTTCATCAATGTTTACAACAAATTCACATATTCACTACAAGCTGTTTTCCTGAGCAATAGTCACTAAATTATTTATACCTGGAGCTAAAAAACTCAAAATCAATTTCCGTTAATTTTCCCTTAATATAGACTCATATATCTTCAATCCATAAAATTTTCAGAATTTTAGGTTTGGCCAATCAATACCAGATTTTTCTTAAGATTTCCCCTGTTTCACTGTTTGACTAATCTGACCACTCTTCACTACGAATCAAATTTCTCATTGTACAGAATTCAAAATATGTTCTATTTGATTTCATTTGAAACTAGACTCATTAAGGAGTCTAAGCATATAAATTTTATCTCATAACCAGTTTTGTACAAATTATAATGATTTTCTAAAAACAGAACAGGGGATTTCGGAGTCATTCTGACACTGTCTCACACAACTTTAAATATCTCTTTATAGGAAATTTCTTTGCTTACACGGTCTCTTTTATAAGAAACTAGACTAATTAAGCTTTGATTACATATTTTAATCAGCCTATAATTCCACACCAACAATTTATAGTGATTTTCTAAAATCACGTTACTGCTGCAGTCCTAAGCAAATTATTACAATTTGCTCTTAAATTTCAAGTCCAAACACTTATGAACTTACCATTTGAGTTTAAGACATATCATGGCCACATCATATCTATTAAATCAACTCATTATGTCCTATTATGATTGAATTTACTCAACGTTTAATCACTTAAAACTTACCTCGAAGTGGTCGACGACTAGATATCCACGGCCATTCGTTTACTTTCTCTTTTCCCTATCCGACTTTGATCCTCTTTGCTCTTAAGCTTAAGTAAAACAATAGATTTGCTTAAGTACTTAACTAATATTATTCACTTAACAATCACATTTGGCAATCACATATCATTTAATCTATATCTAAAACAATAGATTTCAATATGTATCATATTTAATAAAACATGCCATGACTCGATTTCAGGCTTATTTAATTTATATCTAATTCACATTCACAAGCAAGGAGTCACTTAATTTATCATGCTTCCTTATACATGAATTTAATCATATTGCCGAATGTCTTTATGTGTACATGGTACATACATAAGGCATATATATATATATATATACCTATATATGACCATTACAATTTAAACATTTAATCATAATCGGCAAGCTTTATTTCAACTATTTAAGGTGCAAACCAATTATGTTATTCATTAACATTTCGTCCTATTAAATCTTTGATTAACCAATTTAACACATACCAAAATTCAATCATACATCTAACCTTTATCTCAATACTAAACCGAGTTACAAGATTATACATTACACTAAGCATATCATTAAACATACCTATTCAATTTAGCTAATTTCATAGCCGATTAATCACCTTACCCCACATTACTCAATGCCGAATATTAACCCAACATCCCAAGCATAATCACCATGAAACTTACCTTAATACACATTTTATCCCATTGCCGAATACATATATATATCATCAAACAAATATTTATTCACATAACAACAATTCATTCACATCTCTATAAATGATCATAATCGGACATTATAAACAAATCATAAAACAGACTCATAACCATCATCTATATTTACTTCACATAAACCTAAATAACCATTACATCATCTTTAATACACTTAGCATTTTACCCATTTAATCAAGCCAAATCTCAAGACCATTCCATCACACAAATTATACCATAAATCATACTTACAATTTAAGTTAATACATGACCGAAAATCACCATCATTCACATCGTTATCAAACCAAAACCAAAACACATCTATCATCCAGTATACCAAGCTTACCAAAACAAACTACTATGAGTTTCAAGCTTATTGACCGAATCTCAAACCTCAAAATTCTAAGTTTAATCTATGGGATAAGTAGAGTTTGAACTAATCATCTCAAACATGCATAGATTTTCAAGAATCATTCAATACATACCGCATTCTAGCCATCTTCTAAGCCAAAAATCAAAGCAACCAAACTTTCTTCTTCTTCCTTCCTCAAGTCACGGCAATGGGGGAGCATGGATGAGACAACTTTGTTTTCATCACCCCTCCCTTTTCATTACTTTATTACTAACCTTTTATTTTATTATTTCTAACATAAAACATTAACACAAAATGTTTATAATATGCTTTAACCCATAGCATGGCCGCCACTACCTAAAGTTTTGGGTAATTTGACATGCAAGGACAAGCATTTTCTAACATGCATCAATAGGCCACTTTAACATTTGCCTAGCACATTTCTAAATTTTCTCACACAAGTCCTATTTAATAAAATTCACTTACAATTAACAAAATTCAAACATGAAATTTTCACACATGCCTATATATATATAATAAGCATCAAATATGACGGTTAATTATTTTTATGACTCGGTTTTGTGGTCCCGAAACCACTTTCCGACTAGGGTCACATTAGGGGTGTCACAATACTAAATATACCATACACATATTTTTTGACATATCTTCATCACCATTAGCAAATATATCTACCATAATTCACATATAAATACAAAATGGCCGAAACATCAATACCACAACCAAACATAACCATCAATTGATCAAAGCATAAAAATCCAAGCTTAATAAAATAATAAGCCATTTTCGCAACATATATAAGGCACATCTTAAAAACTAGCATTTAACTCAACATATATGAAAAATATAGCCAATAAAGTCAAATCATGCTTGTACATTTCCTCACATATGCGCAACATGTTTCAAATTTTAACCTTATCAATATCTTTTATTTATTCAAATTCCAAACCAAACGAACATACTTCGTTTACTTTGTTTGATTGTTGTTTGATTGTGTAGTAAATATTGGACTAGGCTAGGTGAATCTCATATTTGTGGCTAGATTTGGGCTAAAAGGGCCACACGAGCGTGTTGGCCCATTTGAGCCGAGAATAGGCTTTAGGCCCATTCGTATTGTTATCCCTGTTTAGAATACTTTAGTTTACCAAATTACTGAAATGCCCTCAATTTGTAGAATTACCATTTTACCCTCGATTTATAGAATTACCGTTTCACCCTCGATTTACAAAATTACAGTTTTACCCTCGATTTATAGAATTACCATTTTACCCTCGATTTACAGAATTACCATTTTACCCTCGATTTACAAAATTACTATTTTACCCTTAGTTTACAAAATTATTGTTTTACCCTCGATTGTGAAATTACTGAAATACCCCTATAAGATAAAATTACCAAAATACCCCTAGTTTGTAAAATTACCGAAATACCACTGGTTTGTGAAATTATCGAAATACCCTTAATTTGTAAAATTACCAAAATACCCCTAATTTACAAAATTACAAAAATACCCTTGACTTTCTAAAAATTATAAAAATACCATTGGTTTACAAAATTACTGAAATACCCTTGGTTTGTAGATTTACCGAAACACCCTTGTAGGATGAAATGACTAAAATACCCCTAATAGGTAAAAAGATCATAAAGCCCACAGTAGGGTAAAGTGACCGTAATACCCTTGTATGGTAAAATGACAAATATGCCCTTATGTTCCGTATGACTGATGTGCTTAGGATTTACATATATTGATATTGGAATAGTTAAGTTTGAGTGACAGGTGGTAGTTATCGTAAGTGATTGATTATGGAAACGTTTCAACTTCAACCCGTAACAGGTGTGTACTAACCCTCGTAATAGCTTAGATTAATATTTACTGAGAAGCCGAAATGCTACAATACCGGTATTTCGGGAACTTGTGATTTTGCCTTTACTTAAAGTGCGATAGATACGATATGATCGGTGGTTGGATCGATGGAACAGGTAAGAGCACAATTTTGTGCACAATGGTAAGTTGGGCCTCAATGGGCTAGAATTGGGCCCAATGGGCTTTCGGACCCATTTGGGTAAAATTGATAGAAAATGGAATTTGGAAAAGTTGCATGATAACACGATTAGTACTGTTGTAAAATTTGGATTAAGTAGGCTTAGTGGGCTAAATCGGCATTCGTAGGGCCCATTAGAGGTTTTGGGCCCAAAAGCCCGAGTTTGATAAAGTGGGTTAAAGATCATTGTTTAAACACTCGAAAATATTGATAATTGTTGATGAACATGGAAAACCCTGATATTTGGTAAAATTATGAAATTACCCTTATAGTATGAAAATGACTATTTTGCCCCTAGGTAAAAATAACCATTATACCCCTAGGGTTTAATTATAAATTTGATACGTGGGATATGATATACATGATTGATATGATATGCACATGATATGTATAAAATGCACATGATATGTATAAAATGCACATGATATGTATGAAATGCACATGATGTATTCATAAATGCATTGGGTTGGGTTTTTATATGGATGGAGGAAGTGCAAAAGGGCTTATGCCCCAGTTTATTGAAAAGGGCTTATGCCCCGGTTCAAAAGGGCTTATGCCCCAGTTTATTGAAAAGGGCTTTGCCCCGGCCATCAAAAGGGCTTTGCCCCAGTTATTAAAAGAGGCTAAGCCTCCAGATATATGATAAAGCAGCTATGCTGCCAGTGGTGTGTTGGTTAGGTGGGTTGAATCATTCCCGACATGGTGTGTTAGTTGGTACGGGTGAAGAGTAGCGGATGGTGGGTCGAGTAGTCTCCCAAATGGGCTTGCATACATTCATTGGTATTTCATATGATATTGAAATGGGCTTGCATACATCCATTGACATTACATGTGATATTGAAATGGGCCTATGGGCCATACCGTTTCTGATAAAAGGCTTCGCCCGGTGAAATGATTTATGAAAAGGCTTCGCCCGATGATATGATTTATGAAAAGGCTTCACCCGAAGAATCGTTAAACGAAAGGCTTGACCCAAGATATGTCAAGACTAAATAGGGCTTTGGCCTAGATTGTCTTGATCTTGTGTTTTCACTGTTTGTATGTTATTAGGATTACACACGAGTTTTCGTAAACTCACCTGTTTCTAACATGCGGGTAATCCCTAAGCTTAGATGGTTTGGAGCTGTGAGGGACTCGGAGATGGCCACACTCATTTTTTCATTTCTTTTAATTGCAATAAGTAGCCGATTTATTTCTTTATAAGTTTTATCTTATTAATATTATTATTTGGTTTTGGGTTGTAATAAGGCCATTTTAATTATTTTTCTGGGATTATTTTATTTTATACCCTATATTTTACTGGTAAAAATCCAAAATGGGTTAAACTTAGGCCGCGTTTTCAAAATGATAATTGTTTTCAAAATAACACAACGTCACGAATATTCGATTTATCAAAGATATCTACTCAAAGAAATTTCAACTCGTTATAACCTAGTGTGGCAATGGTTTTGGGCATGTCTAGGATTGGATCCAATCGAAGAGCTTGGTACTTAAGCAGCCTTTATGGCTCACCTCCTCTGTTACGGATTCCTACCTAGTGCCCAACTTCCATTCACTTTGTTAGCTTAACAAAAGTCAGTTTTTAAACACTAAAAGGAATCTTGGATTTTTAGACTTCTATGTGGCACGTCAGATTCGGCCATAACGTCTGGGCCGAGTTTGGGGGGTTACATGTCTCCTCTATCTTGAGCCAAAATTGGTTGTTTTAGGTTGATGGTTGATGAAATTTCATTGCCAAAATTGCCCATACACGAGCCTTGTGTTATTGGTGTGTATGGTGGACAAAGACTACCCTTTTGTCAAACTTTGTCCCCTCACAATATCTGTATCACGATACTTAAGAAGAGGATATTACGATACCCCATTCAATTTCGAACTTGGGTGTATTCTTGGAGGTTGTATATCGCAATACCCAAATTGGATATCGTGATACCATTGAAGGGTGGTCTCCAATCTTCAAATCTATTAGAGGTATCATGATTCAAAGGTTTGGATATCATAATACCCTTTCCTTTAGTGTTGTTTTCACTCGTTTTCAACCTCCAACACGTCCCTACACCACTCAACCGCATGTTAGGTCCCCTAATGACACTATTGGCTAAACTGGGTCACAAAATGAGTAAAAATGACACATTTGCACTTATTAAATTACAGTTTAATAATTACGAAAAATAATGAAAAATGTGATACTTTGCTTAAGAATAAGCTCCTTAAGTATACCGAGAAAGCCTCATTTTTCATATCACTCCTCTAGTTACCCTTGGCAGAATGGTGGTACAATACCACTTATCACTCAACTATCAAGTGCACACCTTATGAAGTCTTTATGGTCAAGACCCTCCTTTCCGTTTACCATATTTGGCTAGTTTTTTTTGTTGTAGCCATAGTGGATCGCAACCTCCAACATCAAGAGACAACTAAATAGGTCCTTAAGTTTCATTTGAAGATATCTTAGGACAAAATGAAACAAGTAGCGAATAGGAGGAGGTCTAAGAAGGTTTTAGGTGGGAGATATGGTGTATTTGAAGATCCAACTTTACAAACAACACTCGATGAGAAGGACTTGAACCAAAAGTTGTCTCCCAAGTACTTTCGGCCTCTATCTTGTTGAAGCCAATGTTGGAAAGGTAGGTTACGAACTATCTTAGTTAGAAGGATCTAGAATCCACACCATGTTTCATGTGTCTCAACTTAAAAAAAAAAACACACACACACTCATTGGATAGGTTCCCTACAATTCTGAGTTTCCATTTGTAGTAATAGATGGAGCTATTCTTAAGGTTCCAGTTTGAGTGCTTCAAAGGCATATGGTAAGAAAACGGCACCAGGCTGCCATAGAGGTGTTGGTGGAATGGGCAAACACCTTCCTTGAATATTCCATATGGGAGAGCTTGCAAAACCTTTAAAAAAGGTATTTAGAATTTGATCTTTAAGGACAATGATCGTGTTCGAGAGAGGAATAATTGTTATTGGAAGCAGCAATAATGGTCCAATTATTTAAATTTTTGTACTTTCTGTTTAAAATGTAATTGGAAAACACAATGTTTTACTATAGTAAACATTAATAAAAATGGTACATTAAGTATGGGTCAAGGTAGCGCTCAAAACGGTTTGTTTTAGTTGGAAACTATTTAATGAAATGATGAGTATTGTTGAAGCAGTTATTTTTCAACTGCTTGGTTGTCACACGAGTAGTTTCCTTTCCCCTTTTAGCAACAGTCATGGCCAAAGGAAGTTCGTTATGGGATGATAGCCATAATTTGAGTCTCTCTCTTTTTGTCTCTTTCTCTCTACTTCTCTCTTCTTTCTCCCTTTTCTTCTGTACTTTTTCTCATGAACTTCTTCTTCCATATCATACAACAATGGAATCTGATTTATGTGGCTTATCTCCTTAAAAAAATTCTCTTTTGCTACTAGTTTTTAGTTTATCGTCCATATAAAAAAAGGAAAATAATAACTAAAATTAATTTTTAATTATGTTTAAATAAATTTATCTTTATTTATTTATAAGTCCTTTAATAGTTGTTTATTTTATTAAATGATGATGTAACTTGCTATGATTAATTAATGGTACATAATATGTATACATTGGCAGTGCATCAAATATTAACCCAAGAATAAACTTTTCATATCTTTCATGACAATTAGAATGGCCCAAGTTTGAATATTTTGTTAGCTTGTGTTTCATTTAAGATATTTAAGTAGTTGTGAAATGATAATATTAGTGGTTAAAAGAAAATGGAAACTTGGGGTGCAATACCCAAAGGAGCTTAAAAATCATCTTAATCTATCTCGAAGAGTTAAAAACTATGTTGGGTTTTATAATTTTAGATGGCAGTTAGTTGGTTTCTGAGGGCAGTTGTTTCACTTCAAGAGTGCAGGAAACCGTGTATTGTTTGTTCTTTTTCACCCTTTTATTATTGTCTATTTTCCTTGGCTATAATTAATTCTATTTTTTTTATCTATTATCTTTCAGCTTGATTGAGGTAACTTGGAGGGCTAAAGTGTTTTTTTTCAGACCCTAGTCCATTACACTATTTATAGTCCCTAGTTAGATTTCAACACTTTATCAACTTGATTTTTTTCCTATGATTTGGCAATGACTTGTTGTGTGAAAACTTCTTATATCCAAAGAAACATAATATTTTCATGTTTGTTCTATTTTTGTTTGTTGTCTACAAGCCTCTATTTTGCTGTCTTAGTTATATTCATTACTAGTTACCAGAAAAAGAAAAAGAGTGACCACTTATAAAGTTGAAAGAGTGTGACTTTGCTGGATGTTTATTCAACTCAACCAATTTCATTAAACCTTGCCCAAAAGATAGGGAAAAAAGAAAATCACTAAACCTACCACTTTTTGCAAACAATGGGAGCAAACATGACAAATTAAGAAAGACTTGACTTCTCATTTCGAAGATGGCAACAAAAAAGATAAGCACACCGGAGACAAGACAAATGAAACCTTAAAAATCCTAACATATGAAATTCAAAATGACTTGGGGGTTTGAACTAGTTATAATGTTTGGTCTTTGGAACAAGGGACTAGCCGAATGGAAAAGTGTTTTTAGAATAATTACAGAGACGTTCTTAAGTTTTAGTCAAAAGTAAAAAAAAAAAATTACCATGTGTCATCATTCAATTGCATAATGTACTACGTTAGCATTCCGTTAGTGTATAATGAAAGATTTTAATGGGAGTGACTAGTTTGATCAATTATTTGATTTAAAATGATTGAATTGAGAAAAAAGAGTGACCAAAATAAAATAAACCCTATTTTAGAGTGACCTCGGTTTAAGTTTAATATTTATTGAAATGAAATTGTAAAGTAAAACCAAGTTAATTTAAATGATATTCAAATTTGTTAATATTAAATATATGAAATCTAAATTTTAAATACTTTTAAACAATTAATATATTTTATTTGTAAAATTTAATTTGAATATATAAATAATATTTTAAATATTAAATTGCATATAAATACAACTCATATAAATTTAAAAAGATTTCATCAGTGATGAGATATGTAATACCCAGTTTTGGGCGAGTTTTGAATTTGGAGAGTAACCAAAAGTAACCTGAGTGGCATAGTGCTATTCTGATATATAGATCGGTCGTATAGTAGATATTGGATTGCTAAGCTAGGATTGTTCTCCAATGTATTAAGTTATAAAGAATAAGAGATTTGGTAAGAGTGTTGAGGATTTCTGCCAAATGTATTGTATGTCCAGTTTATTTCGTTGTTGTGCTAGTAACGTTCTAACGAGGTAGTTAGAAAGGAGCAAAGGGATGAACCAAGAATATAAAAATAGTTTATTTCTATTTATAGATGTAAACCATTTATAAAAGGTAGCTTTGAAGGTGTGTGACACATGGTAGGTTCCAATAAGAGCTTGAGTTCTATATATAGACATTTAGGTCTAAAAATAGGGAGTCTTCTTCCTTCTTCAAGAAGTATTTCTTTCTAGATCTAAAGGAACCCAAAGTATTTCTTTCTCTCTCTTGAGCTAAAGTTGAAGATTTGGATCTTTACTAGTGATTACGCCATGTTGAGGTGAGGTTTATGACTTTGCATATTGTGTTGTGAAGAGTAAATCTGTTAGATTTGGTATATCAATAAGATAAAGGATAAAAGGACTCTACTTGGGGATTTTTAGTGTTAAAAATGATGGAAAAAGGAGTATCTGAATAGACCTTGATGGGCTTCATTGTTTTGTAGCAAGAGTTGCCGCTGATTGCACAATAGAAGTCTGGATTTGAAGCGTTGAACTGCAGTAAGAGAGAATCAAGTGAGTTCCTATGCTGGCTCATGTTTATATGAAGATAGCACTTGTAAATATGTAAGAGAGTGGTTGAGAGATAATGCTATGATACTGGAGGTTACAATATGCTATGTATGTGACCCTCTGTATGGTTATTGATGTATGTATATGATTGTGATAATGTTTGTTGAGGATGATATGCATATTTGGTATAGATTTATGGAGTTCAAGTAAGTCGGTGTGAAGTATGGTTGGCCCTATATGTCTGGTTTATGTATATGGGTCTTACTTGTATGCTATTTGAAATATTCTGATGAGAGTGGGTCTAAAGAGGTCCATCAGGACTAAAAACACAATCTCTTATATGAATATGTGAAAGAGAGTCCATGGCCATGGCACCATATCATGTAAGACCATAGTTGTGTTATGGCATCATATAGAAAGAACTTAAGGAAGGTGATTACCCAAAGGGTTCTGTGCGTGTCCCAATACGATGATGGGTAGACCTCACAAAGTGTGAATCTAAGTGAACCCATATAGTAAAACACGTTATGAAAAAAAGTAGCCTTCGTGGTGAAATATGAAAGGAATGCCTTTATTACAAACTCCGTAAGGATCGTCTTTGTGGCATATTTTGCATGGAAAGCCTTTGCGACGATCTATGAAAAAAGGAGCCATTGTGGCAACCATTTGAAGAAAACGCCTTTGTGGCGGACCCTGAGAGAAGGAAATGGTATCCATGGCGAAATTTGAAGGAACGATAGTTGTAATGAACTTAAAAGGAAAAGCCACTATTGCATATCATGTTACACCTTCGATGATATATTCTAATAAGCTTCCTTTGTGGCGAGCTTCGTACGAAATGTTATGGCATATCCTGCATTTTCTTAAGACAAGAACAGAGAAAATGGAATGCGCCAGAACATGTGGTGAGTTCCAAGTATGGGTTAAGTCAAATTAAAGAACAAACCTGAGTAAAGGCTACATCTGATCGTTTGATGAAGGGCATCTATCAGTGAACAGTAAGAAGAAAGGGCAGTGAAAGAAAGATAAGGTAAAGAAAGCAAATTTAAACTTGGTTTTACAAAGAGCATTGAGTAAAAGAATTATGATTAAGATTAGTATGAAAGGAAGAAGTTCTAAAAGGATGAAGCCACTAATGAAACAATGTTAAGGAAAATTGACCATGCTATAATAGACAAAAGGAATGATTATATTTCGTTAATAGTAAATTGTTCTTAGTGACAAACAACTAAAGATTTTAAGAAAATGATCTGATGGTGATGCGAGCGCGCCCAACGGTTTAGCTAGTTCGAGTAAAGATCATCTGACGCTACCACAAGGCCCTATCACCCGAGCTCAAGCTAAGGCTTTCAAAGATTCTATTTCAGCTCTTGTTGCTCGAATTTGGGATGAAACTCAGCCCAGCTGCAGCGAGGAAGCTTATATTAACTCTTCTAGTTCACCTCGCAACTTGTTACTAGTTCAGATTCAGCTCATGTCCAGCTCCCCAACTCGAGTCCAGCTTACGAGTCCGAACCTAGCTCAGATTTAGCTCACGAGCTTACCCCCAGCTCATCACTAGCTCATGCACCTATATCTCATTTCAGCTCAATTGAGCTCCTTTTTATTTTTCCAGCTTTGCATTTTTAATTAATTAAATAAATTGCACGTTACTTTTAGCTCAACAAATATTAAAGTATTTAATTTGTCCAAAAATCAGAACATGAAATTAATGTGTTATGCTACAGCAATTTAAAGTGTCTAAATTAGGACAAAATTATTTCTTGTTATTTAGTGCAAATTAATTTAATGTGTCTTAGTTCAAGATGTTTTTAATTTGTCCTAGCTTATTACATGATTTAAATGTGTCTTTGAGCTACTGGAATTAATGTGTCTAAGTTGAATTAATGAGCTGAATTAATTTAGGTGTAGGTACATTGTAGGGATGACATTAAAGCTAGACAACTGTTGTTTCTCTTCTCCAAGAGGCATGATGGTTCGGTTATTGCAACAGCCACCTCAACCTGCTGTTTGTTCTTTTCAAAGTGTCTGATCAGCTCTCCAAAACAATTTGAATGTTTTCACATTTGCTGAACAATCCTTTCACACCTATAGGCTATTTGGTTTAGTGTGTTCATACAAGGGAGCCTGCTCACATTTGGTTTCACACTTAAAGGTCTATTGAGGTGCTCCAAGTTGCCTTTAATAAGCTCAACACTTTTCAGCTAACCAAGGCTATCCAATTAATGAAGTACACCCCCTTGGCTGAATTCAAGCTTGCCCATTTAGCTCATTTCAGCTCCTCCATAATTGTTCAGCTACTAGAAGCTTCAAGAGGCTATCCATTGACGTTTTCCATGGCTGAGAAGTTTCAAGGAATTTTCCTAAATATATTCTGGAATTTTCTAACTTAATTAGGTTGAAAACAAAGGCTGTTCAGCTAGCTTAAGTTAGCTATTCGGCTAGCCTTCTAAATGCTATAAATAGCTAGTTCATTTCTTTGTTTAAAGACTTTTGACTCTTTGTTAATGTTATGCTACCAAAATTGTGAGGCAACTTTTTCTCCATTTCATTCAAAGATTCGATTGGCTTTCCTAGCGATCTAGCTGCGTCAACCGTTTCCTTTGTCGAACCCGAACTTATCACTACCCGTAGTGTGGCATTCGAACAATACCGAGGTTCCTATCTTGTTAGATAGTGGGTCGAGGTTTCCTTCACCAAGCCTAAACCGAACTCAACCAAGCCTAAATCGAACTCAAAGGGCCTATAAACAACGGGTCGATACCATATCGGTATTGGTTCTTGTTTGCACTTTTTGTTCAATCCATATTTCTTTTAAACCCATTTCTTCTTTACCAAATCGAACCTAAACCGACCAATTCGTTCATATCCCTTTGTTCATACCATTTCATTCCTACCAATTCGTTCGTACCCCTCTTTCTTCTTCGGCCATTCCTTCAACTCAATTAAACCTAACGTAACTTCTTGTCGATGATCGGGCAATCACTAATACGACTCGACTCACCCGAGGCGGATCGTATCATCTGGTGATGGACTATTCGCCCGATTATGGGAATCAAGGACTAAGGTATAAATGATTATTTCTCACTAAGTTCTCATGAACTTACATGGATTGTGTTTTCTATTTCAGGTTGAATGTGAGGTTGTGCCTGGGGGAAACGATGTTAGGACTATATCCAAGGAGCAGCGTATCAAATTGTTATACATATAGAGCAAGCTTTGATGGCGTGATCGAGTCAATTTGGAACATAAAAACCCTTGAATCGGGACAACTACGTTAGACCAAGACATCATTTTAGTAATACTTGTAATCAAATTCCCTAATATTATAACTGAAATTATTCAATGTTTATACTTACGTATTATACTATGAAGTCTTGTAATTAAGTAGTTCAAATCGATTGTAATTTGTCTAAGTAGAGTTAAGTTACATCTATATTAGAGTGGTAACACCCAAGGTTCAGATCTGGTTCATCGGATCGGATTTGAGGTGTTACAAGATAATTTATTTAAATGTAAAATACCGTTCTTTCCTTGTGTCTTTACAATTATTATTACAATGATGCCGTGTTGTCATGTTTGAATTATTTTGGTTTTAACATATATTCAAATAAGATTATCATGAAAATATATAAAAAATATTATAATAAATCACTTGTTAATATTATGATATACGAAATATAAATTTTAAATACTTTTATGTAAATAATATAAATTTTTAAATATTTTTATATTATATATGTCTGTTTTACGGTTCATTTTGATATTCAGTAGTTGCCCCATTCAACAATGTTATCTCTAAAGTTTGAACCTAGGTTCATCCTTTAGGGATGCAATGTCACTTACCATTACACCCAACCAATTATTAGTATTTTTGTAAAATTTAATTTGAATATAAATTATATTTACATATTATTATTATAAATGAAGGACAAATTTAAAAAAATGATTTGACTTGAAACGTGGTTTTGGAACACAATACTTAACAAACCTTGATAGCTACAATTTAGATTATAAAAATTAAAATAAAAAAATTTAATTAAGTATTTTTTTACTTTGTGTTTTTCCAATGCAAGCCAAAAAGGATCAAACAGATTTGGTCAAAGTGAAAGCAAAAAATATTCAAGTTAAAAGCATGCCACAAGTCTCGATATTCTTCGTAAATTAAAAAGTATAAAGACTAAATTTTAAAAATAAAAGTATAAAAGTTAAATTTTAAATTTATGAAAAATATAAAACTTATGATATATTTTAACTAAATAAATATAAACAAATAAATAAACAGAGCAAAGTCTTTGATTACTACAAAATTATTTTTATCGTGTTTTTTATTCTTCTTTTGTCTCTTTCTTCTTATTTTTTAGTTCCATTGGATCTTCTTACCTTTTTTTTTTCTTTCCTACCATCATTGATCCTTATACTTCACTTGCCCCTCTTTAATTCTTAGTGTTATAGACTTATAGTTATTTTCTATTCTTATGTACTCTAATATTTTTCTTGTCAATTTTCTAGTGCGAAAACAAGTTGTTGTAAGTTTCAAGAATAATAAAACAAGTCAAGAGAAGAAGTTAAATTACTAGCAACGCATGAATGATTTATTGCATTTTCAAACAAATTCTTATTTACTCTTGGTGTATAAATTTATATGCAGACAATAACTTAACTAATGCAATGTGTTAGAAAATTCAATTATCTAATAAAAATTAATTATATTACCACAAAAGTTTGACTATATTTATTTGATTTTGAGAGATTTTATTAGGTGTGATGTGTTGTCAATATATATATTGCGGCAATAAATAAAATACATACCATTTTCAAAATGCCCTAACTTTATTATACCGTTACATCCTGTTATATCACAATACAAATATTATCTTGAAATTTGCATTTCTACATGCGATAAATAGGCTTGACACAGAGATTATTCTTTCTTGGAAACGTGGAACTAAATTTCTCAGTCATGTCCAATTCATTTGGGGACATTCCACCAGGCAGCTCCCAATCAAAACAATGCACCAATTGAGCTAAAATAAGTTTAACTGCGATTAATGCTAATTTCCTCCCTGGGCATACTCTACGGCCTGAACCAAATTGGATAAGTTCAAAATCATGTCCATGAAGTTCTATATTTCTATTAATGAACCTTTCTGGAAAGAACTCTTCAACATTATTGGACCAGACATTAGGATCTCTCCCAATTGCCTAAACGTTCACAATGACCCTTGACTTTTTCGGTATGTAACAACCATCAATAACTATGTCCTCCATTGACTCACGAGGAATTAGCATAGGTGCAACAAGATAAAGCCTTAAAGTTTCTTTCACAACCATGTCTAGGTACTCCAATTTTGGTAAATCATTTTCCTCCACCATTTTCTTTCTGATAATTCTTTCTAACTCTTTTTGGAGTTTTGACATTACCCTTGGATGCTTAATGGGCGCTAATAAAGCCCATTCCAATAGAGCAGTTGAAGTGTCCAAGAAAGCCACAATCATATCTACTGTTATGGCTTTGATGCAATTTCGGTCCATTATATCACCGTTAGGATTTATTTGCTCTGTAAGCATCGTACTGATGAAATCATCCTGTTTTTGTTGTTGATGGTCATTAATGATCGTCTTAAGGGCTTTGTCAAGTTTTTCACCAAGAATCCTTGTACGGGCTTTAAGTCCCTACATGGTTGACAATGATTAACATCATTCATTCAGTAGTTGTTCATAATGTGTATGGTTAATTTGTTTTGATATAGTATATTAAAATACACAGAAACACAATACCTGTATGTCAAAAGCACCCAAAAAAGGCACAAAATCTACAAGATTGAAAACTCCTACCATGTAAAGAAGCTCTTCAATAAGCTCTTTAAGGTTAAATTCCTTACACTTCTTCACAGGCCCTAAAATCTTATTAAGAATAATTTCTGCATTAAGATTCCCCACCTTCTTACTAATGTTAACCACTTCCTTTTCTGCTGCTGCTTCCTTCAAAGATTCAATGAAATATGTTAGCACATTTTTCCTCGATGATGCAAATGATTCAATTTTCGATGTAGTAAAAAGTTGTTGATTACAAAACTTCCTCAGACTGCGCCAATATGGTCCATATTCTGTGAATGCTATGCCCATTTTACCATTTTAAATTGATTGTAGCACTTGAAATTTTGGTCTACTTGCGAAAACAATGTCATGTGTCTTAAGAAATATCTCGGCCACTTAAGGGGATGAAACAACAATAGCTGGGACAGAGCCTAGCCTTATAGACATTATAGCACCATGTTTTTTGGCCAACTGGGATTGGTGTGGAAGCATGCCTAACATATGGAGGTTCCCAATGATTGGCAAGGGTTGGGGACCAGGAAGGGCTTTCCCTTTTCCTTTTCCATGTTTCGAGATGTAAAATAGAATGTAAAATTAGCAAAAAATTGCAAGGATTGTAAGAAGATTTTCGCTAAAGGATCCATTCTTGGTAATCAATTAACCTAATAGATATGCCTCTCCTATTTATCCCCCTTTCTATTTATAGATTTATATATTTACACTATTTGGCAATTGGTTGATAGTTGATTGTTGATTGCAGTGGCCGGGTTGACCAACTAGTTCTATTAACTAATTTGACCAACTGGTTCTATTAACTATTTATTTAAAAGTGTTTGGTAAAACTTAGTTGATAGCTGAAAGTTGATATGGGTAAAATGACAAATAAGGGCATGACACATTTTATTGTTAAGCCTTTATTTGTTTATAATACTTTAGTCTTTATTGAGTGAAATTATTGAAATAAAACACTATTACCAAGGAATTAAAACATCTATGATGAAAATTAATTAGTGAATATTTTTGAAAAATTAAATAAACAATTTCTTAAGTTCCTTATTTGCAAATATTAACCATGTGAAAATTGATAAATCTTAATAGTGTATCAATATAATTATAAACTATATTTTTAGTGATAATTATGTCATGTTCCTAGTCTGTAAATTAGTGATAATTATATCACACACTAAATAAATTTGTCAAGTAGCATATTTCAATTAATATAAAATTGCATAAGAAATCATTTTACATAAGTAAATTGAAAATAAATTAAGAGCATGTGGCAAAGGAAGTAATTTTTTAGTAAACATGATCAGATATGTCATTCTACACATTTCATTCCCAATCAACTGTGAAAAAAGCTACCCATCCCTGTGTTTTTTGTTTTGGAAGTTTTAGTTTAACAAGTTCTTATAAACTTCCATTCACTAAGCACTGCAAATTAGAGGGTTTGACTACCCAATCCTCTATTTGTGCCCAAATTAGCTAAAAAAGTTTTAAAACTCTATTTACCAAACACCTTCATCGACTATAACATATTATTTTATTCTTTTCTATATGTTTTAATATAAATGGATACAAAATGACACAACTCTCTCGCCACCATATTTGATTTTTTATCATATTTGGGCCCATTTATAATTTATAAAATTTTAAATTAGTAATAGTAAAATTACACTTTACCCCCAATGATAAAAATTTGATTTAATCCTTTAAAATTATAAAAATATAAATTATTAAAATGATAAAATTGTATTTTTACTATTGTAAAATAATACAATTAAATTCTCCCTTAAAAAATTTGTTCATTTGCCCTACTTAAGGCATACCCCTAACCAAATAAAATAATTTAAGACTATTTATTTTTAGGTTATACTTTCCTCTCAACACACCCAATGGTTTTTTAACATATCAATGTTTTTGGCGATATTAGTAAAGAAATTGAAAAAAGTTCTGATAAAGATAATAAAAAAAAACCCCAAAGTAGAATCTCTTTATATGACCCATAATCAATGACCCATGTATATATTTATTAAAATTATTCAGGTCATGCAAGAAGAGTTGCATCAATAAGAAAGAAATGAAGTATGGGAACTGGTTCCTTGACCATCTGGTTGCAACATTATTAACACCAAATGAATTTTCAAATATAAGACAAATGATTAGGGAAACATCACAAGGAATAAATCCAAATTTGTTTCTTAGGGATACACTCAAGTAGAGGGCATTGGTTTTGAAGAAGCATTTACCCCAGTAGCAAGGCCTAGGCAATTCTATTGTTACTTGCAGTGGTTGCACATTTTAACATCAAATTATTTCAAATGTTAAGAGAGTTTTCTTGAATGATTTCTTGAAGGAAAAGGTATATGTTGCACAACCAAAGGGGTAAGAAGATCTTTCACATCCAGAACTGACAATAATTTAAATTATTACGATCTCATAAAAAAATAAAAAGAAAATTGAGAAACGAAACAACTAGTTAAAATGGAAAATCATGGTTTTTGAGAACCCACTTGGAATGGATTATATGTGTGGCTGATTGAACCAATTGGAATCAGTTCATTCAACATCTGGATTTTTATATATGTGGTTTTTTGAATATCCACTTGTAACAATTGGCAAAAGCAAAGGTTATAGATTTTGAATACTGTGGTTCAAGACTCACCATACGTAATTATATGTATGGGTCAATTAGTCTTACATTCTGTTGTTGTCATGTGTGTATTTCTTCCGATTAGTTAATTTTATTTTAGATTATTTTAATTCTTAGTCCATATGTACCATAATAGTTTGATTCTATTTTGTGGTTACTCAAATATGTAATTACAATTGTATATTAATTGCACTATACTTGTAAAGTTTTTTAAAAAAATCAATATATTGATTAATGAAAGATTGAATGTTCAATCAAATCCAACTCAATTTTGACTGCAATATAAAAGAAAGACCATAAGAGGTCTAATGTCATAATATGTGTCAAGTTCTTTTATTCATTTATAATTATTATAAGATAATGGTTAAATTTCAATTTTGATCTCTCTGTTTACATATGCGACTTAATTTTTACATTTTAATTTCATTTAATCTGATATTCTACTTTTACAATGAAATTAATTTAGTTTAAATAATTAATTATTAAAATTATTTCGATTAAAATGTTGACATAATTAATTTTTAAAATATAATATTTTTCACACTTACACACAAAAACTAGAAATGATTATTTTTAAGAAAATAAATTAACATCAATATTTAAATTAAAATAATAAATTAAATAATCACTCAAATTAATTAATAATATTACGAAAATAGAAGAATCAAATTATATTAAATTGCGAAGGTTAATAGGCTTTGTTCGTGTGATCACCTTCTAAAAGCTTGGGACATCACTAGAACCTTTTCTTCTTTTTCATTTTCTTTTATTAATAGAACTACTAATCTTGTTACGCATCATTTCGCCGAATGAGCGGATAATTGCGATGATATGATTTATTTTGATTTTGATTATCCTTTACTTATTAGTGGTTTTTTAATAAGGGTGCTATTTATGATTAATGAAAAACATTTTTACTTTTTTTATTCACATATTCTCACTTGTAAAATAAATCATATATTTAAACATAATAAAATGATAATAATTATAAAATGATTTAAAATATTTTATATCTAATGAGAAAATTTTTCATTTAATTTACTAAAAATTAATATTTTTAAAAGGATTTTTGAATTAAACTTTTAATTAATGAAACAATATTTTCAATTATTATAACTATTTAATAAATATACATTAAATTTTTTTTTGGCAAATAGCTTAAGCAAGTACTGAAAGACCCCGTGGAAGAACCTGCAAAAAGATAAAAGAGAAGGAAGCATCTTGCTTAACAGCTGTTTTTCTAAACCGTCGGATAGCAATAATTTCCTCGATTATATTCCTAATTATATTAAAATTTTAAAATAAAAACTCTTAAATTTAGTCACTAAAGGCCAAGTGCTTATGAAAGGGAAGCCCAAATTTCCATTTTGGAGGGTTGACTAAATATGTCGTATAAGTAAAACGAGTAAAACTAATAAATGAAAATCGTATGTATTTAAATTAAATGCCAAAGATAGGGGGATAACACTGTAGTTCTTAAAGTTTGACCACACTTTTGTATTGTAAATATATAACTACTTAAATGTTTCTATCTTTTGCTCCGAATCGCGTCCGGATTAATGGTCAACACTGTTTAAGTAGACAAGTTTGAGGCTATTTTACTAAATTTGCCCAAAACAATTAAATAATTACAAGAATATTCAAATTTAATAACATTTACTGAAATGACTCGGAAGGAACAGTGTCTAAGGGTTATGCTACCCCCTAATCGGTACCCATATCCATGTTCCTAATCTCCAAAAAACCATATGATGATTGGAACTGCGATTAAAAAATATTTTTTTTGTGCTGAGAGTACAATGACTAATACACATCTATATTTTTTTCATCTGTATTTTCTAAATTACATGTTATATTGGTATAAAAAATAATTTGTTTTAGGGTGCTGTATACCAGGTGACTCAATTTTTTACGGTGCCCTGACTCCCATGCTGGCACCACTTTTTAGTAAAAGAACTATCTTTTGGGGTGTCATTACTCCCATGGCCGGCACCCCTTTATTCACCATGAATGAACACCTTCAACAGTTTATCAAAATCTTCAAAGAATTAAGCCTTTTAGCCGAGAAACAAGAGGAATATGCTGGTCTATCAGAAGAAAGCACTGCAATCAACGATAGCTTTCATCTTTATTACCAAACAAGCTTATTATTCTTCATCTGGTCATTGCTATAACTTGTGGCTGCCTTTTGCTTTTTCCATGTCATCGTCTTTAATGTATTTTTGGTTTTGCTTAGTACACTTGCGGGTTCCTACCGGGTTGGGTATTAGCTGGACTTGAATTTAATGGAGCAGGAGATTGTAAGTAAATACGTGAACTCGAGAGATGCATGAAGTAATAACGCACTGTGATGATGATATTATGAGGTTTCTTTCAAGTTTCTGCATAGCAAGGTCTGCATGATGGGGGCTTCATGAAGAAAGAATAATACCCATTATATTCTTTTGTTTCTTGGCTAAAAAGCTTAATTCTTTGAAGATTTTGGTAAGCTGTTTAAGGTGTTAGGATGCCCTCCATGAGAGTGACAGTATCTTAAAAAAATTCAAAAATTTTGAAAATCGATGTCGATCACTTGGTACACGGCATCTAAAAATATATATATATTTTATACCAATAGGACATGTATTTTAAAAAATATGGATGATAAAAAGTACATATGGGTATTGACTATTACACTGTCGGTACCGAAACAATATTTTTTTTAATCACAGCTCCAGTCATCAAGTGATTTTTTGGGGATCGAGGACATGGGTGCTGATCATGAGGTGGCCATATTCCAACTGTTCTTTTCATGTTATTCTAGTAAATGATTTTAAATTTAGGTCATTCTTATAATTATTTAATTATTTTGAGTTAGTTTAGTAAAATAGCTCAAGTTTGAAATATAGTTGAGTAAAATTCAATTCAATTATAAAAAATAAAAAAAATCGAATTTTAAGTTAATCGAATTGAATTATTTTAGTCACCTTGATAAAATAATTTGAGTTTGAGTCTAGTTGAACTTTATAATTTGAATAACTAGAATAATTCAAATAACAGGTTGGTGTAAATAATTTTTGATTTTTGTCAATTTTGAAAATGAGTAAATTGATTTATCTGTTAACAAAATTACAAAAAAATTTAAAATAATTTGAAAAATTTAAAATAATTTTAAAATTTAAAATATTTATAAAATAAAATTTTATATTTTTAAAAAATTATAAAATTTTCAAAACATTCTAAAGAATATATAAAGAAAGTTAAAAATTTTAAAATTTTCTAAAATAATAATTTGGAGATCTAAATAAATAAATAAATTATTCAAGTTTATCATAGTAAAGTATCTTTTTTTTTTTTTATTTTAAAAATGTTTTCAAATATATATGGTTTCAAATTTATGTGCTTTAACATTGAAATAGTTATATCGTAACAATATTTTAGTTTGACATGTTTATTTTATTTTTTAATTTAACTTGAACAATTTCACTTAATTCAACTTGATTCGAATTTCATTTCACTCGACTCAATTAGAATAAAAAATTTAAATCGAGTTAAGATGATAAAATAGGACTCGTCAACTCGATTAACGCAAAATTTTTTCACTCGATTCGGTCGACCGTTCACTTCTAGTTTAAAAATTAGGGAAGGATTTTGGGTAATATTATAATTTTGTATTTAATTTGTAATTTTATTATTTGTTATTAATGATTTTGATACCAGAATGAATCAAAGATTTTACGTAATTTTCAAACGACATTATTTTTAAAAAAAAATACCATGGAATAAAGGTTAATTTATATAAATATGTTGAAAAAATTCATTTGAGAAACTAGAATGAACTACTAGAAAATTACAGATTTACGTTGTTTTTTGAAAGAGAAAGGAAAACGCGCTCTGCAGGACACGTTTTTATTCTCTCCTGAAAACGTGTTTTACAGGGTGCACTTTCACTGATGTGACAGTGAAAACGTGCCTTGTAGGATGTGTTTTCACTCAGCTAAAAATTAATTTTTTTTCTTATGGTTGGAAATTAAAAGCTTGTAGATTATTTTTATCTGTGTTTGAGATTGACACGGTTATAATTTTAAGGAATGTTTGAATTTACAATGCTGCCATGGAGCTGAGTGACCTACAAATTTCATCCATCATGTAAGTATGGAGCCATCACTCAGGAAGTCAAATTGCATTGCAACTTAAGGTACAGATTGACAGTGATTATACAGTCTGGGGTTGAACTATAACTAGGGCTTCAAGCTTACAAATGTTATGTTGTTAAAGGATGGAGCATAAATGGGGCCCCAATTGGAAGTGGTTATCCGAGCACGACAATTAGTTTTTCTCATCAAAGAAGGATACTTTATAAAACCAAAACAGAAGTAAGAGGAAGAAAAATGCAATGGCATTACAGTATAACCAAGTAATGCATCTTATCCATCACCACCGAAGGTGGTGACCCCTTTATTATAATCTCTGACATAATTGGGGTGTAACATGTTTTACTAGCAGGGTCACTACCTTTGGTGGACATGGACAATATGAATTACTTGATTATACTGGAAGGCCTTCCGTTTTTCTTCTTCGCACTTCCATGTGGGTTTTATAAAGCATGTTCCTTTGACGAGGAGAAACTGGTTGTCGTGCCCGTATAACCACCATTAACTAGGGCTCTGGTTATGCTCCATCTTTTGACAGCATAACCTTTGTAACCTCGATGCTCTAGCTACACTTCAACTTGAAATAGTATAAATCTTGCCAACTTGGACTTGGAGTTGCAAAGTGATATCGATTTTTCGCGTGATGGCATCATACTCACATGGCAACTGTAATTTGTAGGTTATCAAGCTCCATCACATCATCGTGAACCCAAACACAACTTAAAATTATGGCTATGTCTCCCTTAAAGTGAGAGAGAAATAAATCTTTAAACCTGAAAATATCAACATGCAATAAAAAAGAAAAACCAATTTATGATACTAAATTAGGAAGACGGGAACATGCATTTATATAAGGGATGATGTGAGATAAAAAGGAATTTTTTTATCTTGGGAATCCTGAGTTGTTGGGGCTTAGAGGAAGAAGTAATCGAGTTGGTTGGGAGGCTGAAATGACCAGAGAGAAAACGCTCACTGTAGGAGGCGTTTCCATTTGACATGTCAAATGAAAATGCTTCTTGCAAGATGCGTTTTCCTACCAGATGTTAATGGGAAACACATTTTGTAGGAAGTGTTTTCACTCCATATCAACCTCCCGCCAACTCGGTTGCTTCTACCTTTGAGCTCTTGCAACCCAGGATTCCCAGGATAAAAAAATTCCCTTTTCCCGCTCCATACCTATGCGGGGGAGCGTTTTCTCCCCCCAGGCCGCAAAAGAGCTCTATAGAAAGAACTCAATACAAGCCTTTGATTTTACATATCGACCTTCGAAGCAGATTTTTGATTTGAAGGATACTTGGCACTAGGAGTAATCGACATTGTCATGAAAACTTGAATTTTGCTCTTACATTATTCTTGAAGCAAAAGTAATTCATTAATTTACGTTTAAGTTTAGGACTTAAGGTGATGATTACTATATTTTTACCATTTTCTAAGTTTTAAACATGTTGAATAGCTATGTAACACCCCTTACCTATACCCGAGACTGATACAAGGTACGAGGCATTACAGAACATAAACAAGGTATTTACGAAAAATACGGGTCATAAAATTTCATTCCAAATTAAAATCGACCAAAAAAAATCATTTTGTCCTTATCATGGACCTATGAGGTCCAAAATATACATTAGAAGTTACCTGGAACTAAACCGAGAACTTAAGGAAATTCTAAGAAAGTTTCTAGGTTTAAGCCTCACACGTCCGTGGAGGCAATGCACACGCCCGTGGAGGCAATGCACACGTCCGTGTGCTTTGGGACAAGCCCGTATCCTTTATCTGTGTGGAATTTTTAAAATTTATTTTTCATTTTGAACCTACAGGGGTTTTCACACAGCCGAGCACACACCCATGTCCTTGGCCTGTGTCCCTCACACGGCCTAGACATGCCCGTGGCATCGCCCGTGTCCAAAAACCAACACATTCTGTTTATGACATCATCATTCATTTAGGGGCACACGGCTAAGGCACACGCCCGTTTGCTAGGCCGTGTCCTCCACACGGCTGAGACACACGGCCATGTCTCTGTCCGTGTGTTTACTACGATACATACTAACTTAGAAATTTTCAGTGCAGGGGACACACGACCATTCAACACGCCCATGGGGCAGACCGTGTGTCATACACGGCCTAGACACATGCCCGTGTGTCTACCCGTGTGGACCTTTTTGGAGGCTATTTTCCAAGCCAGTGGTCACCCTCAATCACTTATACATTCAAACACACTTTATAACATGCAACATGACATATTTGTGTACTCAAACATTCCACACCATGGCACTCTCACATATTCATAATGTCATTTTATTGCACACTTATTTGCTACACCATTTAGAGGCATTCCACACCAATTTCATGCATTATTAAACTTGTTACCATAACTTCAATTTGTGTATTCATGCACATAGTCATTTTAAGATATTAGGTCATCCCTTATCTGTAGCACCCCAAACCCGGCCCAGAAGTTATGACCGGATCCTGCATGCCACATCAAAAACGTAAAAAAAAAATTTCCATTCTAAGTCCAGAAAATCGTACTTGATGTTCAAAAGATTAATTCATTAAAGGTTAAAGTGAATGGAAGTCATGCACCGGTAGGAAACCGAAAAGAGGTGGTGAGTCCATCGGATTGCTATACCAAGCTCCTTCGGATCCAATCCTAGACATGCATACCGCCATTGCTACACTTTAACGTCATGGATATTTCTAGGAAACCGATTTGATTAAGTCATTTTAGGAAAAGTGATTAATTTTGGAAAATACTTTCATTGCGGAAGCTTTGCTTGTTGTCGTGTTATTTTGAAATCAACTGTTGTTTTTGAAAACGCGCCCTAAAGTTATCCAATTTCAACAGTTAAAATAAGTATTACCTATCTTAGTAATACATATTAAAAACCATCAAAAATAAATAAGCGGCCTTATTACATTTAAAAGCCCAAAACTTCAAACGTAATTAAAAGGATGTCCAGTTCACCAGAAGAAAATCAAACTTTCAGAACGGGTGGCCACTCCGAATTCCCCCACAGCTCCAAGCCCACTATGGTTGGGGATTACCTGCGTGGATGAAAATAAAAGGGATGAGTTTGGGGAAACTCAGTGTGTAAAATAACCCAACCATAGTCTAAATCAGCTCAACCTACAGAAACAGAATAAGTTGGCCTTAGCCCAGAACAGAATTCAGAATAAAGCCCATAGGCCCATAATGAGCGAGCAGATATTACATGTTTATGCAGAAACCCAACCATATCCAACCGTATACACCCCCGTACCAACCTTACACCGTGTGGGGAGACAACTCGACCCACCCAACCGCTACACACCATAGAATTTGCAGCATGGCTGCGAGCGAATAATGTGTGAGTCACTAAATCTGAATAATCGTGGCGAGCCACCGAAACAGATATATATGGCAGAGCCACCAGATCAGATATTTGTGGCAGAGCCACCAGATCAGATATTTGTGGCATAGCCACCAGAACGCTTCCTCCATAATATAACCCATGTCCCCATGCAATAGATATATAATCATGTCATACATGATACAGAATCAGATCGTCATGCTTTTCAGTCAAAATTAACCCTAGGGGTATAACGATAATTTTACACCTAGGGGTATAATAGTAATTTAGCTACTTTTAGCGTTTTCATGCATATCCTAACTATTTACGTACTATTAGAACACTTACCGCGCATACTTATCGAATTGGGCCCGTTGGCCCATGAACCCGATCTTTGGCCCATTAAGCCCAAATTATCAAAATGTACTAAATCGCAGCGTCTGCGGTTTATTACTTTAGATTACCAAATATACAAACCCAACTATTTTACGAGCATTCGCACACTCGCAAATTCCCAAAATACTGACTTTTCGGCATTTCGGCTTTTCGGCTTTTGCCAATCTAGTCTATGAGAGGGTGTCAGTTACACATCTGTTTGCGACGATATGCTGACGAGATCCACACACGAACCGCCTACAATTGGGTTACTAACACGTTAATCTAACTATTCAAATACAAAATACGTATTAACCCCTTACAATATTCGGCCAACCACACCTACAGATCATAGTAAGCTTAGAAGAAATCAATAAGTAACTCATTGACAAATTTTTGTCAATGTTTACCACATAATCATAATTTCACTGCAAGCTGTCTTCCTAAGCAACAGTCACTAAATCATTTATAACTGGAGCTACGAAACTCCAAATAAAGTTCCGTTAATTTTCCTTGAAAATAGACTCATATATCTTCTATCCATAAAATTTTAAGAATTTTTGGTTTGGCCAATCAATACCAGATTTTTCTCAAAGTTTCGCATGTTTCACTATTTGACTAATCTGACCACTCTTCATTACGAATCAAATTTCTCATTGTACAGAATTCAAAATATGTTCTTGTTTATTTCATTAGAAACTAGACTCAATAAGCTTTAATTACATAATTTATTCAGCTTCTAATTCATCTCCCACAATTTATGGTGATTTTCCAAATTCACGTTACTGCTGCTGTCCCAAGCAGATTTATTACCAAATCACTCTTTCACACATACCTTGCATGCATGTTATTTAAACATGTATATCACCAATCAATCATCACATATCTTTGATTTTACTTAAGTATAATCTCCATTTCATCATTTTAAAGCACAACATGTTAGCTGATTTTTCCCTTTAACATCTAAGCCACATGCATGCTCATTTGTTTGGCTCAACTTCACCTATCTTCCATTTTTCATCAAAAGAACATGAAACAACAACCATTTCCTTCATTTTAATTCATAACTAAATGCTCACAACACAACTAAAAATCAAAATATACTTCAAGAGTTAAGGTAGAATCAAGAAGAACTCATGAACCTCAAAATAGAAGCAAGGTACCAAGAACTTACCTTCAATTTTCCTCCTCCTAATGACCAAATACTCAAGAGCTTTCTCCCCTTCTTTCTCTTCTCTAACTTTCAGCTATGATGAACAAAGATGAACAAAACTTTGTTCTTTTCACCCCTTTTTCTTTTAATAAAACTTCATATTTCATCCATTTAATTCTTTAATACAAAAGACATGAAATTCTTATCATGAAACATTTACCTAACCCATTATCATGAAACATTTACCTAACCCATTATCATGGAACATTTACCTAACCCATTATCATGGAACATTTACCTAACCTATTATCAATTTGTATCAATTTGTACCATAAATTATGGATATCAAGTGTACATTTTGTCTACAACAACATGATGGCTGGCCACTTCATGTAAAATGGGAGGTTTGTCATGCAAATCCTCCTATTTTGCACTCTTATTTATTTGGTCACTTCAATTTAGCCTATAGCATTTTCAAACATTTTCACATAGGTCCTATTTCATAATTTCTCCCCCTTTTTCTTATGGAACAAAAATTAACTAAAATTGTCGGGTTCTATCTTAAGTTTGGGCTTTCTAGAGGCCCACTAACATAATTAAACCTATGCCAACATTCACAGGATTCCCGAAAATTGGGGCGTTACATTATCCTTTAGCACTAGATTTATACTTTTCCATACATTCATCGATCAACCACACATCACATCATTTTCATGCATTCACTAAGCAATAACATGTCCTAACATCAAAACACTAGCACATGCATGCATGGGTAATTAGATTACAACCCAAATGATCAAGTATGAGCCATATCACATGGCCATTACAAAATGAATCATCATTATCATAGGCCTTCAAAATTTGGCCAAATAGCACGACACATATCACAAAATGACTAAGTTTCCTATACATGTCATACTTAAAATAATAATTTCACTATACCCAATAGTCTTTTGATAGTGTGATCGAGTACTCCGACAGCTTCCGATCCCCGAGCTAGCTTGGCAAAACTACAAAGGATGGAAAAAGATAGGGGAGTAAGCATTAAAGCTTAATAAGTCCACATGCAAATAATATGCCATAGTGGTAAACAATCAACATGCAAAAACATGATAATATATACATAAAGATTATTCTTTCATTCAAACCTCTTTGCTTACTCATCATATGCACATATATATACTTGCTCATCGTAAACCAATCTTTATTAAGGCATTACTCATGGGTTTAATATACATACCTGTACTCATCGTAAGTATCCATAACTATACCTCTTTCATATGTCCTTCTCGGGACTCTCATTACATTCTTTACAATACCCATTGAACATTCGGAATACTGTTGGATACACGGAAACCTTGCACATAAGTGCCTCATATACAAACGTAGCCGAAGCTACCACATAACATGTAACACATCCATAGTGAACTTGGACCTCTCAACTAGTTCGGATGTTACATGAATCGCATCCACCATGAACTCGGACCTCTCAACGAGCTTGGATGCTTCATCCATAATGAACTCAGACCTCTCAACGAGCTCGGATGCCACATATCTCACGAACCTGGACCACTCAACGAGTTCAGACTCCTTAGTTCCTAGTGACATGTCACTTATATCCTAAACTATTACTAAGGTTCAAACGAGATTTTTTTCTCACTTGCATATAGTATCTCCATCGTACTTGCTCGTAATGTCGTAAATCACGACCATAATAACATTCATGCTTTCATAACAATCAATAAGCATATAATTCAAAATTACAATAAAGCATTTATCACATTATATTAAAGCATTTAAAACATACTACCATATCACATTATTTGCATATGTACTTACCTCGGTACAAAACGGTGGTAATTGAGCCTAGTCGTCGTATACTTTATTCTTTCCTCGATCAAGTCCTGATTCACATTTTTCTTGATCTATAATGTCCAATTTAACTTATTTATTATTAAAATTATTCAAACGGGTCCATAAATTATACTTTTGCAAATTTACATTTTGACCCCTAAACTTTTACATATTTATGATTTAGCCCCTAAGCTCGTAAAATGAAATGTATGCATTTTCTTGATTGCCCAAGCTTAACTGAACCTTTACCGTGCTCATATCAGCCCATATTTTCTTTTATTTCATATTATTACTACTCACTTTTACACTTTTACAAACAAGTCCATTATTTAGGTGTTTTCACTAAAAATTACCTAATAAAAGATGTTCACCATGCATCAAACATTCATATTCCTCCATAAATCATCAAAATAAAAACATGTCATGCATGGGTCAATTTTCATACATGAACCCTAGCTCAAAATATAGCTAGAAACGGGTAGGTCATGTTATTGGGACTTCAAAAATACAAAGAACACTAAAAACATGGCTAGAGAACACTTGCTATTGAGCTTGGAAATGTTGAACAAAACCCTAGCTATGGTGTTTTGTGATTTTCGACAGCCAAGGAGGAAAATGGACATATTTTTTGTTTGATTTTCCCTTTTTATTCTTTTAATTACCTAATAACCAAAATGCTCTTAGGGTTTCTTTTTCCAATTTTTTTCTATGCATGTCCATTTTTGTCCAAAATTTTAGAAATTGGTCAAATTGTGAATTAGGACATCCTAATTCATAATCTAAAGCAATTTCATGCTAAAAGCTTCTAGAATGCAAGTTTTTCACTTTATTCAATTTGGTCCTTAAAATGCAATTGAACATTTTATTCTTAGAATTTCTTCATGAAACTTTCACGCAAGCATGCATTCATAACATAAACCTCATAAGAATCATATAATAATTATTTCTATCTTGAATTTGTGGTCTTGAAACCACTGTTCTGAATAAGCCCTAATTCAGGATGTTACAGGCTTAGTTGAATATAAGAAGACAAGTCAGAGTTCTTATCCATTACAACAGTCAAATTTGTGAGACTGAAATTGGCTTTGTTTTGTATCAACACATTTTAAAGATCTGACATTCAATCGAACTTTGATGTTAAAAGAGCTTCGGATAAGGATTAGGCTTAAAGTGGTGATTCGAAGAAGAATTTTGAGCCTCAAATGTAGATACATTTCGTCATTGGAACCCGCTAGATATGTCATTTTTGAGATCAATAAGAATAACAATCTGAAGCAGGTGATCGAATCTCATTGCTTTAGTGGGAATGCTATACTAGAGTTGTATACCGACTTTATCGATAAGGATAAAAGTGGCCCGAGCTTGGTTACATCATATCCACCAAATCTCACGTTCGATCAAGAAGCTGAAAATCCCACCACATGGTTCTGAGGTCGATTCACATCATTGTTGCAAATTGCATACCAAGACCTGCCAGGATCTTCATCAATGACAAGGTATTCATTAGTTTTGCCCATTGATTACAGGGGTGGGGGGTAGTTTATCTACCGTAATTAAGTGTAGCAGATTAAACTAATTTTTGCACTTTAGGAGCTCGAAATTAAGTTTTAATTATATTTTCTTGAGTTTCTTTTAAGTTAATAAAATGTACAAATTGAGTCTTTTATTGACCTTAGGGGCCGAATGAGGCCTAAGGGTGAGCCGATGAACTTTATAAGTGTGCAAGAGACCATTAGAAGATGTAATAAACTAATACTAGTCACTATGTCGCCACACAGAGTGTTTAATTTTGCAACAGAAGGTGTAAAATAGAGAAATCACAAGACTGCCTTTTATGTCACGAAATAGAATAGTGGTGTCGTGACATACCCCTGAAGATGCCCAGGAGGAGTACACTGACTGCTATGTCGCCAAACAGGTCCTGGTGTGTCGTGACATCGACTCTAGATGGAATTAAACATGAGCCAAAAGGCATTTTATTCTGCATAATCAAACTTAAAGCTTGGGAATGTCAGTTAACCTAGGTTTTAGGAAAACGCCACCTGAAATCTATAAATAGGTTCCTTTATCACATGTAAAAGAAACCAATTACTTAGCATAAAATTTCACTTTTAATTTCAGTTTAGTTTTTCTTCTTCTTAGTTTTAGGTTCAATTTTTTGAGTTTGTTTTTACTTGATCTCCAGAGATTTAATTTATGGAGACTGTAACACCCCGTACCCAAGTCCGTTACCGGAGTCGAACACAAGGTGCACACAAACTTGACTTAATCATTTTCACAGTCCATTTAAAAATTTCCAGACAAGCTGGTTACTGCGTCACTGTTGCTTTAAAAATCATATCTTGAGTTTCAAAGCTCGAAAATCAGTTTCATAATTTTTCCCTAAAATTAGACTCACATTTCCATCTACATATTTTTTTTCTAGAATTTTTGGTCAGGCCAATTAGTACAGTTTATTAGTTAAAGTCTCCCATGTGACAAGGGTCGACTACACTGACCGTCACGCGTTAAAACTTGAATATCTCTCTGTACAGGGCTTCAATACTGATACCGTTTGTTTCTATAGAAACTAGACTCAAAGAGGAATCTATACATATATGGAATGTCTCCTAAGTGTCCCTGGTTAATTTACAATGAATTTCCAAATTCGGAACAGGGGGTCCAGAAACCGTTCTGGCCCTGTCTCACGAAAACCTAAATATCTCTTAACATACAACTCATATGACCGTTTCGTTTCTTCCATATGAAAGTAGATTCATCAAGGTTCATTTACATAATTTATTCACTAATTTGTTCCATTCCTGCTATTTTTAGTGATTTTTCACATCCACACCACTGCTGCTGACAGCATCTACCTTTAAGGTAGACTTTACCTATTTCATAATTTCCATGATTCAATTGGCCCTTTTTGCATACATAGCACAAAGTGTGATCATGATTAACCATTCCAATGGCTAATCATTTCAAAACAATTCCATACCTCATAATGATCAACATACAAACGATTATAGTACTATGCTAAAAACGTATATAAGCCATTTTCGCATGGCTATCTAAGTTTACACAAAACCGAAAGGTACATGACCTACAACAAAGGGTAATCCTATACATGCCATTTCAAAGTTCAACCAAAATTTGTACCAAATAGGGGCTTTGATAGTGTGGATGACTTCGACTTCAATGATCCCGAATCCGATAGCTAACGAGCAAAATCTATAAAACAAAGAGCCAAAGCAGCGGGTAAGCATTTTAATGCTTAGTAAGTCTCAAGTAATGAAATCAGCTTTGACTAAAGTATTACATTCACATAGCTAAATGAATCACTTTAGTAATACACATTCTCATAATCATATACACACACAAGGTATCAACCTATCTAAGAGCCGAAAGTTCGTTAGTCGATCGAACGAACACTATTTCAAACGAATCGACTTTTCCGATGCACATGTAAACATACCTTATCATATGGGTTTTTCGAGCGTATTAATTGAATTTATTACCGCACCAAAATGCTCACCTTCAAACCGAGCTTCTTGAATTTAGCGGATATAAACACAAGCACAATTGCCTTGGTCTTAACTTCGGTTTGGTATCTTGCACAAATGCCTTGGTCTTAGCCCGATATGACAACTCATACGAATGCCTTGGTCTTAGCCGGATATAATCACTAGCATAAATGCCTTCGGGACTTAGCCGGATATATTCACTAGCATAAATGCCTTGGGACTTAGCCGGGTATCATTCAAATGCTCATGTATACATATATCAATAATCACGGCACATCCATATTTCATTTTCGTTACTAAGGCTCAAACACAAAATATTTATCAAACCTTTCCAATTTCGGCTCAATAGCCACACACAAAGAGCATGATTTCAATTAACTTTATAACTTAGTCCCTACGCACATTCATTGTCCGCCATAATATGACAAATCATTTCAATATAATTCAAGTAGGGTCATTACTCAAGACTTACTTGGACGTGGTCGAGCGATTTAAATGCTACTCGACTACCTTTTCCTTCCCTTTATCGGATTTAGCTCCCTTTGCTCTTGAGCTTAATTTAACAAATAAATTGATTTAATCATTTGAGCATCGAAGAGGAATTCAAGGTACTTAGCCAATATATATACTCATTAGGCATCAAAGTCACATATGTACGAAATCATGAATCGAACTCAACACATTAGTTAATATTCCTCTTAGCGAATTTTCTAAGCCAAGAATAGGCATCAATATGCTTGCCTCTAACGAATGCATGCACACCAATTCCCTCATGTGGCGAATATGCATGTCCATGTTGAGGCCAATTATACACTTAATACCACACAAAAACAGCATACATTTTACTAACTAACGCATTCCATATTGTAACTCAATACGCATCAATCATTTACTTCATAACGAAACACCATCATATGTAATTATATGCCTTGAGATAGTATATATGTCATACCAATACATCATGTGCAAACATATATATATATATACATGCAAGAGCCGAATCATAAGGCTGATTATGACTATCTCATATATCTTCATTATGGCGAATGCTCCTTCTACACCATTTACCTTCACAAAGCATGAATTTCATCATCCAACTTACAAGCTTACAATGTCATGAAGTTTAACCTCATAGTATCTATCAAACTCTCACTCAAAATTGCTAAAAAGAATATTCAATAATCATTAATCCACCATCACATGCACCATTGCAAAGCTTCACTTTTAGCATGCAAATGATATCAACACAATCTCACCTTAGCCGAATATCATCTTCATGACATAGTAAGGATTTGAACCATGGCTAGTTAGAACTCAAGCTAACTACTAAAATATACATGAATCTCATGGCAAAACATCAAACTTACCTTAATAGTGACCTAGGATAGCCGAATGCTTCACTCCCTTATTCCCTTTTTCCTTCAATTTTCGGCCAAAAGATGTTCAAGGATGAACACACACATTTCTTTTTTCTTCTTTGTATTTTCTTCCTAGTTTTGGCTCAAAGAAAGGATGAACAAATTTTTTTTCTTTCTTTTCCTTCAACTCACGGCAATGGGGGGATTACACCTTCTCTCCCTTTTTTTTTTCAATTATTTATTCCTCACCTTAGTTTAATTTTTCCTCCCATATTGCACCAACAAAACATGTCTATGACATGTTTTGCCCATCCTCCTTGTCATGGCCGCCACCATTTATAAAAAGGGGTATTTGACATGCAAGACCATTGTTTTGCATGCATGCTTTAATTAGTCATACACATTTCCCTATCCTACTTTCAAAGTTCATTACTAGGTCCTTTTTAGTGAAATTCACATTTATGACCCTAAATCAAATCATCAAAAATGTCACACACAAATTAACACATATCATAGGCATCAAAATGAATATTAAATTATTTTATGCCTCAGTTTTGTGGTCCCGAAACCACTTCCCGACTAGGGTCAATTTTGGGCTGTCACAACTCTCCCCCACTTAAGAAATTTTCGTCCCTGAAAATCTTACCGGTAAATAGGTTTGGGCAACGCTCTTTCATAGAGTTCTCGATTTCCCAAGTAGCTTCTTCCATCCCGTGTTTGAGCCATAACACTTTTACTAACGGAACCCTTTTGTTTTGCAACTCCTTCACTTCACGAGCTAGGATACGAATCGGTTCTTCTTCATAACTCATATCGGCTTGAATTTTAACCGCTGATGGACTAATTACGTGCGACGGATCAGATCTATAGCGTCGAAGCATCGAAACATGAAAGACATCGTGAATCCTTTCAAGTTCGGGGCAAAACCAAACGATACATAATCGGATGACTCGTTCGGATATCTCATATGGCCCGATGAACCTCGGACTCAATTTGCCCTTACGCCCAAATCGAGTATCTATTTCCAAGGTGAAACTTTAAGAAACACTTTATCTCCCACGATACTCAATGTCTTTTCGTTTGAGATCCGCGTCGACTTTCGACGATCGGAGGCTATCTTGATTTTCACGGATTACTTTTACTTTCATTCAGCATCTTTAATCAAATCAACTCGAAAATTTTACTTTCACCGAGCTCGGTCCAAAACAATGGTGTACGACATTTACGACCGTACAAAGCCTCGTAAGGTGCCATCTTAATACTTGATTGAAAACTATTGTTGTGCGAATTCAATCAAAGGTAAATACCGTTCCCATGAACCACGAACTCGAGGATGCAACATCTCAACATATCCTCAAGTATCCGAATTATCCGCTCGGATTGACCATCGGTTTGGGGTGAAAAGCGGTGCTAAATGCAACTTGGTGCCCAAGGCTTCTTGCAATTTCTTTCAAAATCGCGAGGTGAATCTCGGATCTCTATCCGATACAATAGAAATAGGTACCCGTGTAATCTCACAATCGAGAAACATACAATTCAGCAAGTTTATCCAATGAAGAGTCCGTGCGTACAGGATAAAGTGAGCCGACTTAGTCGATCTATCAACAACAACCCAAATCGCATCCTTTTACTTGCGACAATGGCGGTCCGGACATAAAGTCCATTGTGACTCGATCCCATTTCCACTCGGGTATCGTAATCGGTGAAGTAATCTCGAAGGCACTTGATGTTCCGCTTTCACTTGTTGACATATTAAACATCTCAAAACAAAGTCAGAGATGTCTCGTTTCATACCATGCCACCAAAACCGCGTTTCAAATCGTTGTACATCTTCGTACTTCCGGTGGATTGCCATTCGGCTACAATGGGCTTCGTTCGAATTATCGAAATAAGTTCGAATTTCTTGGAATACACAAACGATTTCTGAACCTCAAACAATCGTCATCATCAACTTGAAACTCTGATTCCACATTCGGAACACATTCAGCCCGTCTTGCAACCAACTTATCGTCGACTTTTTGAGCTTCGCGAATTTGATGAATCAATGATGGTTTGGCCTTTAATTAGGCTACTAACACATTGTCGGGTAGAATAGACAAGTGCACATTCATCGCTCGTAAAGCAAACAGTGATTTCCGGCTTAAGGCGTCCGCAACCACATTAGCCTTTCCCGGGTGATAATCAATGACAAGCTCATAATCTTTTAACAACTCGAGCCAACGTCTTTGTCGCAGATTTAAGTCTCTTTGAGTCATCAAATATTTGAGACTTTTGTGATCCGAATACACATGGCACTTCTCACCAAATAAGTAATGTCGCCATATCTTTAAGGCAAATACGATGGCGGCCAATTCGAGATCATGGGTCGGATAATTTTTCTCATGTGGCTTTAATTGTCTCGACGCATAGGCCACAACTCGACCTTCTTGCATCAATACGCAACCCAACCCAAGTAGGGAGGCGTCACTATAGATGACAAACTCTTTGCACGATTCGGCTGCACTAATCTTGGAGCTTCCGTCAAATGAGTTTTCAATTGATCGAAACTTTTCGACACTTTTCCGTCCTTTCGAACTTGACATCTTTACAAGCGGTTTCGTCATGGGTGTGGCTATCATCGAGAATCCTTTTACAAACCGTCGGTAAGTAACCAAGTCCCAAAAAGCTCGAACCTCGTAATATTTCTCGGAGGCTTCCGGTTAAGTATGGCTGAAATTTTACTCGGGTCGACTTGAATACCGATCTGAGATACCACATGACCTAAGAAGCTAACCTCTCTTAACCGAACTCACACTTGCGAACTTAGCATATAAGCGCTTATCTGTAAAATTTGCAACACTAATCTCAGGTGCTCCGCATGTTCGGTCTCATCTCTTGAATAGACCAAGATGTCGTCAATGAACACAACTACGAACCGATCCAAATACGGTCTAAAGATCCGATTCATCAAATCCATAAATACCGCAGGGGCATTAGTGAGCCCAAACCGGCATCACTAAGAACTCGTAGCGACCATATCTCGTTTGAAGGCAGTTTTGGGTATGTCCGAATCTCGGATTCATGGCGATAATAGCCCGATCTCAAATCTATTTTGAGAACACCGAGGCTCCTTCAGTTGATCGAACAAATCATCGATACGTGATAACGGATATTTGTTCTTTATTGTCACTTTGTTAAGGCGACGATAGTCGATGCACAACCTCATGGTTCCGTCCTTCTTTTCACAAACAACACCGGTGCACCCCAAGGTGAAAAACTCGGGCGAGCAAAACCTCTATCCACCAACTCTTGCAACTGAGCTTTCAACTCCTTTAATTCCATTGGTGCCATACGATACGGAGCTATCGAAATTGGTGTGGTCCCATGTACAAGCTCAATACCAAACTCTATCTCCGAGCAGTGGCAAACCGGTAATTCCTCGGGAAAAACATCCGGGTATTCACAAACCACCGGAACAGATTCGGGTTTTATTTCTAACTCCTTATCATCAAGTACATACGCAAGGTATGCTTCGCACCCTTTTCTTACATATTTCTGGGCCAACATTGATGATATTACAGTGGCAACCCTTCAAGTCCGTAGACTCAACTCGGATCATTTCGTTATTTGCACCTTAAATCAATAGTCTTGCTTTTGCAATTCACAACCGCATCATGCACGGTCAACCAATCCAAACCAAGAATAACATCAAATTCATCGAGCGGCAAAAGCATCAAGTCCGCGGGAAACAGGAACCTCGAATTACTAGGAGGCATTTCTTGCACACTTTGTCGACAAGCACGAACGGCCCAAAGGATTTGACACCGAATTACGAACTCGGTTGACTCAATAGGTAAAGTCTTCTTGGATGCTAAGGTTTCGCATATATAAGAATGAGTAGAACCGGGGTCAATCAAAGCAATCACATTAGTATCAAAGAGAGTGAAAGTACCGGTAATAACATCCGGCGAGGAAGCATCCTCACGTGGCGTATAGCATAAGCCCTAGCAGAGCGCGAGCCTCGGATCTGGTCGTAGCATCTCTAGATCCTCTCGACCACCACTAGCATTGCCCGTATTTCTAGATGGTCTCCCTCGGCGGTGGTAGCACCGGTTTCCCACTCGATCTACATTCATTCGAGACAACCTTGGGCAATCTTTAATGAAGTGGTCAACTGATCCGCACTTGTGTGAGGCGGTCACGGAATCTACAACTTCGAATGCCATTTGCCACATGTCGACACTCCGATTCGTCTCGACGTTCATTCCCAACACCGGCGATCAAGTGCCTCGTGTACCCTGGGGTCGATCACGATCTCGTCTAAAAGGCCGAAGTGCCTCTAGACCGCCCACATCATCACGAAATTTCTTTGATGCTGTAGAAGAGACTTTCCGAGGATCTTTTATGAAACTCTCCAGTTCCCACATCAACTTTTTGTTTTTCTTTTCTAAGCTCTTGACTTTACAAGCTCGCTCGACAAGTACTACGAACTCTCGTATTTCAAGAATGCCAACGAACATTTTATATCTTCATTCAGCCCATCCTCAAGCGTTTTACATGGTAGCCTCGGACGAAATACATTCCGGCGTATCTACTAAGTCTAACAAATTTTCACTCGTAATCGATGGCGACATAGAACCTTGCTTAAGCTCAAGAAATTCCTTCCGTTTTGATCAACAAATCTCGGTGATATACTTTTTCGAAACTCAATTTGGAAAAACTCCCAAGTTACTTGCTCTCGGGCACTGTGAAGTCGAGTGCTCCACCAATAGTAGGCGTAATCACGTAGCAAGGAGATAGTACACTTTAGGCATTCATCGGGTGTACAAGATAGCTCGTCGAGTGCAGGATAGTGTTGTCCAACCAAAATTCAGCTTGCTCGGCATCGCCGCTATCCGTAACTTTAAATTTAGTAGCCCCATGTTTTCGGATTACATCAGCTGGGGCTTATTCGACCTTATTTGGTCGATTCTCGGAGGCATTGTAGGTGCGGGGTTGTATTAGCCAGAATGGAGGTTGTGGAGCAGTAGTGTTAGTTCGAATGTATTGGTTGAACCAATCATTCATCACGCTATATAAAGCTTGCCTAGCCTCATCATTCGGATTGCTAGCAACAGGTTGAGAGTCATTGGCGCTGTCCCTTGTCGGGAGCAGCGCCACACTCTCCACATCATCACTATCGCTTCGGTTAGGATCGGGATCCATTACTATAAATAAACACAAATTCAAGCGTCGTAAATCACCACACTATCAAATAATCACATAAAATGGCATGTATAGCTAGACCCAAACGCATTACGGTAGTCCTAGAATCGACTAAACCGTAGCTCGATACCAATAAAATTGTAACACCCGTGCACTGAGTCCATTCTGGAGTCGAACACAAGGTGCACACAAACTTGACTTAATCATTTTCACAAATCCATTTAAAATTTCCAGACAAGTGGTTACTGCATCACTATAGCTTTAAAATCATATCTTGAGTTTCAAAGCTCGAAAATCAGTTTCGTAATTTTTCCATGAAATTAGACTCACATTTCCATCTACATATTTTTTTCTAGAATTTTTGGTTGGGCCAATTAGTACAGTTTATTAGTTAAAGTCTCCCATGTGACAAGGGTCGACTAAACTGACCTTCGCGCGTTACAACTTGAATATCTCTCTGTACAGGACTTCAATACTGATTCCGTTTGTTTCTATAGAAACTAGACTCAAATAGGAATCTATAAATATATGGCATGACTCCTAATTATCCCTGGTTAATTTAAAATGAATTTCCAAAGTCGGAATAGGGGGTCCAGAAACCGTTCTGGCCCTGTCTCACGAAAACCTAAATATCTCTTAACATACAACTCATATGACCGTTTCGTTTCTTCCATATGAAATTAGATTCATCAAGGTTCATTTACATAATTTATTCACTAATTTATTCCATTCCTGTTATTTTTAGTGATTTTCACATGCACACCACTGCTGCTGACAGCATCTACCTTTAAGGTAGACTTTACCTATTTCATAATTTCCATGATTCAATTGGCCCTTTTTGCATACATAGAACAAAGTGTGATCATGATTAACCATTCCAATGGCTAATCGTTTCAAAACAATTCCATACCTCATAATGATCAACATACAAACGATTATAGTACTATGCTAAAAACGTATATAAGCCATTTTCGCATGGCTATCTAAGTTTACACAAAACCGAAAGGTACATGACCTACAACAAAAGGGTAATCCTATACATGCCATTTCAAAGTTCAACCAAAATTTGTACCAAATAGGGGGCTTTGATAGTGTGGATGACTTCGACTTCAATGATCCCGAATCCGATAGCTAACGAGCAAAATCTATAAAACAAAGAGCCAAAGCAACGGGGTAAGCATTTTAATGCTTAGTAAGTCTCAAGTAATGAAATCAGCTTTGACTAAAGTATTACATTCACATAGCTAAATGAATCACTTTAGTAATACACATTCTCATAATCATATACACACACAAGGTATCAACCTATCTAAGAGCGAAAGTTCGTTAGTCAATCGAGCGAACACTATTTCAAACGAATCGACTTTTCCGATGCACATGTAAACATACCTTATCATATGGGTTTTTCGAGTATTAATTGAATTTATTACCGCACCAAACGCTCACCTTCAAACCGAGCTTCTTGAATTTAGCGGATATAACCACAAGCACAATTGCCTTGGTCTTAACCCGGATTTGGTATCTTGCACAAATGCCTTGGTCTTAGCCGGATATGACAACTTCATACGAATGCCTTGGTCTTAGCCGGATATAATCACTAGCATAAATGCCTTCGGGACTTAGCCGGATATATTCACTAGCATAAATGCCTTCGGGACTTAGCCGGGTATCAATCAAATGCTCATGTATACATATATCAATAATCACGACACATCCATATTTCATTTTCAGTTACTAAGGCTCAAACACAAAATATTTATCAAACCTTTCCAATTTCGGCTCAATAGCCACACACAAAGAGCATGATTTCAATTAACTTTATAACTTAGTCCCTACGCACATTCGGCTGTCCGCCATAATATGACAAATCATTTCAATATAATTCAAGTAGGGTCATTACTCAAGACTTACTTGGACGTGGTCGAGCGATTTTGACGGCTACTCGACTACCTTTTCCTTCCCTTTATCGGATTTAGCTCCCTTTGCTCTTGAGCTTAATTTAACAAATAAATTGATTTAATCATTTGAGCATCGAAGAGGAATTCAAGGTACTTAGCCAATATATATACTCATTAGGCATCAAAGTCACATATGTACGAAATCATGAATCGAACTCAACACATTAGTTAATATTCCTCTTAGCGAATTTTCTAAGCCAAGAATAGGCATCAATATGCTTGCCTCTAACCGAATGCATGCACACCAATTCCCTCATGTGGCGAATATGCATGTCCATGTTGAGGCCAATTATACACTTAATACCACACAAAAACAGCATACATTTTACTAACTAACGATTCCATATTGTAACTCAATACGCATCAATCATTTACTTCATAACGAAACACCATCATATGTAATTATATGCCTTGAGATAGTATATATGTCATACCAATACATCATGTGCAAACATATATATATATATATATACATGCAAGAGCCGAATCATAAGGCTGATTATGACTATCTCATATATCTTCATTATGGCGAATGCTCCTTCTACACCATTTACCTTCACAAAGCATGAATTTCATCATCCAACTTACAAGCTTACAATGTCATGAAGTTTAACCTCATAGTATCTATCAAACTCTCACTCAAAATTGCTAAAAAGAATATTCAATAATCATTAATCCACCATCACATGCACCATTGCAAAGCTTCACTTTTAGCATGCAAATGATATCAACACAATCTCACCTTAGCGAATATCATCTCCATGACATAGTAAGGATTTGAACCATGGCTAGTTAGAACTCAAGCTAACTACTAAAATATACATGAATCTCATGGCAAAACATCAAACTTACCTTAATAGTGACCTAGGATAGCCGAATGCTTCACTCCCTTATTCCCTTTTTCCTTCAATTTTCGGCCAAAAGATGTTCAAAGATGAACACACACATTTCTTTTTTCTTCTTTGTATTTTCTTCCTAGTTTTGGCTCAAAGAAAGGATGAACAAATTTTTTTCTTTCTTTTCCTTCAACTCACGGCAATGGGGGATTACACCTTCTCTCCTTTTTTTTCAATTATTTATTCCTCACCTTAGTTTAATTTTTCCTCCCATATTGCACCAACAAAACATGTCTATGACATGTTTTGCCCATCCTCCTTGTCATGGCCGACCACCACTTATAAAAGGGGGTATTTGACATGCAAGACCATTGTTTTGCATGCATGCTTTAATTAGTCATCACACATTTCCTATCCTACTTTCAAAGTTCACTACTAGGTCCTTTTTAGTGAAATTCACATTTATGACCCTAAATCAAATCATCAAAAATGTCACACACAAATTAACACATATCATAGGCATCAAAATGAATATTAAATTATTTTATGCCTCGGTTTTGTGGTCCCGAAACCACTTCCCGACTAGGGTCAATTTTGGGCTGTCACAGAGACCGTCAAACCCTGTGGATTCGTTTTCATCTGTAATACAAATAGGTGTTTTCTTAAACTCTACACTCAAATTCATTCATCATGTTCTCTCTTTACATTAATCCCATATTGTTTATGAAAGCCATGAGAAACTAATCCTTCTATGGGGGATTAGTAAGTAAAAGTATGATCTATTAAATGTTTTGTAGGGTTATTGAACGTATCAGTTGTTTGGGAAAGGAAGAACTTAAAACCCTAGACCCGGCAATCCTAGGAAGTCATTAAGGTGGGAATTAACCTAAAATTGGTATGACCTATCTGTAAACACATTCACCCCAAACTGCTTAGACTGTGAGGTCTAAAGATGAGTAGTTCTTGTTGACTCGTTATTCAAGTGGAAAATCAAAAGATCCTACTAGGATAGTGGCTAGTTGATTAAAAAAGAACCCAAAGAAAAAATTGATGAGAATTATCGAAGTAAGCTAATCACCTATAATCAGATTTGATTTGTTCTATCTTTTGATCTTGTGAATTTTATTTCTTTATGTTATTTTCTTTTATTATTATAAAAACCATAAAAGCTCATTTTATTTTACCTTCATACTATAACTTAGTTAAAGTACTAATTAGATCTTTTTGTGTTTAGGTTAGAATTGATCTAGTATTTGCCTCCCTTGGGTACGATCCTTAGAGTACTCACCTACTCTGTTGTAACTATATTACAACTAAACATGTATACTTGCGGAAACCGCCTCACATATCTATATCTTTTATTGTAGTATTCACACTCTAGACGTTAGTACGTCTAGAGGTGGTCAAGTTGTTGGCGCCGTTGTCGGGGAGGCAACGTCACTAGTTTGATTTTAACTTTTGCACTCTAAAAAGAATAATTAGGAAATCTTTAGGTGATAGATACGATTTTATTTTTTTTATTATTAAATTTCTATTTTTGGGTTTAGTGCATTACTTGTAGTAGGGGAACACCCATAGTAATAGCCATAGACCCAAAAAGAACAATTTGGAGTAATCGCTGACAGCAACAACAATAATAACAGATGCAAGATCCACCACCACATGTTGCAGGTAACGTACCACGTGAGAATATGCTGTTTGGCAACACTAACGATAACATTTTTGGAGATCCACCAACACCATAACTACCCAGGAATGAACACATGGCTTGTAATGAGAGAACCTTAAAAGACTACGCATTACCAAGTTTGGACATGGTTCAGGAGAGCGTAACATGGCCGATTATCATAGCTAATAATTTTAAGATCAAGTGTAACACCTTTAACCCATTTTCATCATTGGATTGGGGTCATGGAGTATTACGATAATATTCTAAACATTTAAAAGTTCATACCATAATTATTCAATAATGATTACAATTATTCAATCACATTTCATTCATAAGCTAGTATATATATACAGACTTTAAAACAAGTCTCTGAGGCCCTAAGAATAGATTGGAAACATTTTGGGGTCAAATCGCAACAAAATGCGAAAGTTGGGAAAAATCTAAAAGTCTTAAAAACAAGGGACACAAGGTCGTGTGGCCAGGATGTGTGTCACAACCTAGGCTGTATGGACATTTAAAGTCTAGACATATGGCCGTGTCCCAGCCCGTGTATCCGTTCGTGTGAGAATCAATGTTGGGTCACACGGCCGTCTTGCTAGCCATGTCTCAGACTGTGTAACTAATTGTTTTAAGATACATGGATGTGTCGCAGATCGTGTGTCAGACCGTGTGAAACCTACACCTAAAGACAATAGGACACACATCGTATGGATAAATCGTGTGAGTCACAAATTGCTTCAAAAACAAGGTAAATTTTTCACCTAACTTGTTAACCAAACCATGTCTAAAACCATACCAAATTCATGACCAAAAATACTTTCACACAAGTCCAAACATACCAAATACCTACAATTTAAGTGCCTAACCAATGTGCCCTCATTGACACCACAATTCAATAATCATTCAATTAGGACAAATCTTACTCTTTTATACATCTAATCCATACAATTCATGAACCAAAACTCAACTCAATAAGTTATGCCATAAATTTCTCAAAAGCCAATTTCATTAAAACTTATAGCATTCAACATATACGCAAGCAGTTTCAGCCATTGCAAAACATGTTCCAAACACATATCTACCATATCTATATATGTATACTTACCTATAATCACATGTTTAAAAGACTCAACTTCTATAACATATTACACCCATTCATAATTATACACAAAAGGTCTAAGACCCTAAAATATCATCCTAGGTACATGCCAAATTATAAAGAGAGCATCACCGACATTGAGTCCAAGATTTGATTGTTGGATGCTGAGTCATCAATCACAAAAATAGTACCTAACCTGCATATAAGGGAACAATCTTATATTAAGTAATCTCATCATTTTAAGAGCCTCAGATAAATCTGATGATCCATATTTTCATAATCCATAGCATATTTAGTTATATTTATAGAATTTACCACTCAATTCATCTAGGTATTTCATACATCTTCTGTAATTTTCATACACCAACCTTCTATGGTGAATTACTTTTACCTTGTCAATTTAAGTCGTTCAATGAATGGCACCCCATGCCTTAACAGTTAAACCGTATTTAACTTTGCACCTAGCGCTAGTCAGATAAACCGAAAGGTATAAAGAGTGTGCCTAGCACTAGTCAAATAAACTGACAGAAGTTGCGCCTACTGCTAGTCGGATAACTAACGATAGTTGTGCCTAGTTGTAGCAGTCTGATTTTGACCCTAGTAGGAATAGTGGTTTCAAGAACATGAACCCGAGTCTGAAAAATATTTTAATATTAATTTTTTGTGTTCGTGATATGTGAATTCATATCTGTGAAATTTCTGTGATTTAATTTGTCTGTTTCTGTGTTTAATACGAAAAAGGACTTAATCGCGTAAAGTATAAAAGTTGAGTGCTAAATGTTAAAGCACCTATTTGGCTTGGCTTTTAAAATAAGGGTCCTTGCATGTCAAATATACCATTGATATAGTAAGTGGACAATGTTGGACATAGGTTAGGTGAATGGATAATTTTATAACAAAGGGCAAAATGGGAAAAATGATTATTTAAGTTATAATAATAAAATGAAAACATGAAAGTGGCCATACTTCCACCTTGTTCAGCCGAAAATTAAGAGAAGAAGAAGCCATAGAAGCTTTAAGGTATTCGGCCATTGCATGGGTGAATAGGTTAGTCCATTTTGTTCAGTTTTTGATAATTTCTACGTTTCTGTGATCGTTGCTTCGTGTTCTTCAAAACCCGTGTGTAAATTTCTATTTTTTTTTAAGATTAAGAAATGTGCCATTGATGATTATATGAGCTTTGTGATGTTTTATATGGATTATGGAAGATATATGTGAGAATATTAAGCTTTGTCTTTGAATTTTTATGAAATAGAGTTAATTGAGCTAACTTGTGAAAATGAGGTTTTGAAGGACTAAATTGTGAATTAAATATGTTATTTGGCCTTGTATAGAAGCCATGTATATTCGGCCAAACTATAGTCTTGGTAAATTTTGCATAATTGTGATTTTGTGAAAAATGGACTAAATTGTTAAAGTGTGAAAATGTAAAGGCTATAATGTAAAGTGCCCTAAATATGTGTTCATGGATTATTTTGAATGAAATGAATTATTTAATGGTTGAATTTGAATTGGATAGATCAAGAACAAAGAAAATCGGATTTAGATCGAGGGAAGTCTAAAGTAGTTGAATAGTTGACTTGATTCGTCCGAAATCTGTACGAGGTAAGTCAAATTACAATTACTTGTTAATTGAATAAATTCTATGTATATAAATTGTAATCTGTATTGGACGGCCTTGAGAGCCTGATGAATAGATTTTGAGTAAACTTTGATAATATGCTAGTATTTGAAAAGTCCTGTATGCCTTTAAAAGAACGTTAGTATTGATCTGAATTATCATGTAAGACCGTGTCTGGGACACAAGCATCGAATTAAAATTTACGTGTAAGACCATGTTCGGGACATCGGCATCGCATTTGATTTCTTATAAGACCCTGTCTGGGATAGAGGCATCGATACTGAATTACATGTAAGACCACGTCCGAGACGTTGGAATTATACCTGTTTATGAGTATCTGTATCGTTTCTAAACCGTCTGATGACAAAGTACAAGATATGGAAAGAAATATATGAAATGTATAATTTATACAGGTACGTTTGTATCGTACTTAATTTCTGAATATGAAAGACTCTATTTCTGTGAAATAGCAAATGCGAAGTAGGTTCGAAATCATGGAAATGAATATGATATGAATACAAATAAACGAGCATGGTTAAGCTTATGAACTACTTTGAGAAATGGCTATGAATTCTTATTGTTGTTTTGTACTATATATGCTTTAGTAATTAGATCCATTGAATTTGGCTTACTAAGCTCTTTGTAGCTTACTCTGTGTAATTTCTGTCTGTTTTATAGTTATCGTAGCTACTGAAGGCTTGGGGATAGTCGAGGATTGTCGCCACACTATCGAGCTCAATTTGGTACTTTTGAAAGTTTAAATATTATTAAGTATGGCATGTATAGGCTAGAATGTCTAAGTTTGTAATCTTTATATGTATATAAGTTATGCCATATAAATTGGCTAGCAAATGATAAGTTTGTGCATAGTTGTGGTGTATTTTTTTTTGTAAGGTGCCATGTTCTAATATGAATTGGTCATCTTTAAGTATGAAATTGGTAGAAAATTGTTGTATGAATGTTTTATATTGTTGCTTGTAGGATTGGACCTAAAAAAGGTTGGCAAATTGGCTTAAACCAAGCCTGCATTGTGCCACATGGTTAGGGAACACGGGCGCGCCTTGTGGCCGTGTGAAAAAGTCAATAGCTAGCTAAATTTTACACGATCATGGCACACGGCCGTGTTAAAAAGTCAATATAGGACCTATTTTTGGCATGGTTGGACCACATGGGCGTGTCTTTTACCCGTGTCAGTCACATGGCCTAGTCACACGGGCGTGTGACTTTATCAATTTTGAAAAGTTTGTTCAAGCTCTGAAAATTTTGAATAGGTTCGGTTTAGTCCAGATCCCTCCCTAAGGTATGTTGTTGCTTTCGTAGACCATTTTAATGGATAAGTTATTGGTGAATGCTTATGTACTAAGGTATTATGATATATGTGATTTGGTAATGTTCTGGTATGCTCTATCTGTCTGGTGATGCCCCTTACTTATTCCGGCAACGGTTACATGATAGGGGTGTTACACTAGTACTAGTCAAATAAATTGACAGAAATTGCACCCAGTGTTAGTCAAATGAACCGACAATATCAATTACTTATTCGCAAGTCCATAAAATCACATTTCATAATCTCAATATCACATTTCATAACTCAATATCACATTCACTTCAATTATCTACTAATCATTCATTAATTTATTCCATAATACCACATTTTATCTATTATGATTTTGTCAATATCCATTCAATAGAGCTTAACCAAACACAAATAAAAACATAGTTAAATAGTAATTAACAATTAACTAATTAAATTAAGTAAATAACGCTCGAGTTCCAAAACTATGAACTTACCTAGCATGTAAACACGAGATTTTATTTAACTCCATACATTAATCAACATTATTCAACTTCAATCTCATCATTCAGCAATATATCTTCATATATAACATTTCCATACTATCACTTTAAATTCTAATCATTTATTGATTCATTTCATAATGTCACATTTCATGTATATAATTCACAATTTTCATTTCATAATTTAATCATTTGCATATATATATAAAATATAATTAAGATATCAAAGTAATAATTAAGTATTTAAATTAAATAAATAGAGTTTGAGTTCAAAGACTACAAACTTCTTGACTAAATTGTAGAAATAACAAAAGTTTAGGGACTATTCCGCTATCTTCCTTTTTCCTTGATTATCAGTTTGTTCTTAATCTATAATATAATTTATTTCAATTATTAATCTCAATTTCATATACCATTCAATTCAATACATTTAGCTACTTATTTACAGTTTTACACATTTGCCCCAAAACATTTACATCCTATACAATTTAATACATCATATAAAACAAGTTAATTCCATAATCAACACATAACCCAATATTTCCGAATACTTAACCCTTAATATATAGCCTATATATATCTTTAATTTATAATAAAATTATTTCAATTTACAATTTACTCAATTAAATCCTTAATTTTTAAATGTATTAAAATTTACTCTATAAAAAACACAAATTTAGCATCAAGCACCCAAACATAACTCTTTCAAATAAAAGACTTCAAAATATCTCAATGACATATATATATATATATATATATATATATTATACTTTGACAATTTCACATAAATAAACAATTTAACCCCATATTTTCAAAATTTTCCATAATAATCCTCAATATTTTCAAAATTTTCCATAATAATCTTCAATGTACAATTTCATGAATTGACTTTACAAATCATTTCACTTCACTTCTAACTTTAAAAATCTACCAAAATAATATCAAGAACTTAGATTTTTCTTCCATAGTAACTTCTAATAATATAAAAAGTTCTAAAATTTTCAACATGAGTAATTTAACTCATGATCTTGAGGTTCCAAAAACACAAAATTCATGTAAGGAGGACCAAAAACTACTAACCAAAATCAGCTTCAAAGCATGAAAGTAAATGGCAGAATGCTTTTCCCCTTTCTTTCTCAAATTCGGCATGAAAGGGTTAAAGGAAAAGAAAGAATGATCTCCTTTCTATTTCTCACTATACTACTTTTATTTATTTATTATTATTTCATTCTTATTTTAATTTAACAAAATCTATTAACTTAAAATTTTAATTACATAATAAACTTAAACATAAATCATGACCGGTCACTTACTACCCACTTAAATATATTGGTCTATTTATTATACAAGTCCCTAAATTTCCTATATTATAATTCCATAGTAATTTGTATTTTATTATATATATATATATATATTATAACATAATTTGTTAACTCAAGTATTATAATATACTATATCTATATAGTACGTATAATACTAACCATAACTATCGACCAACAAAACATATATATAATGGCATATTTATTTAATAAGTCCTTTAATCCCGTTCCACCTTGTAATTTGATATTAATTCTTACTTTTATCATTTACTTGATTTAGTCCTTGTACTTAAATTAAACACTTAATACTTAAAATTATCTAACTATTATTCAATTCCCTCATTAGGCAACTCTAAAAATATTTAATTAAAATATTTATAAACTCGATTCACTGAAAAGGGGTCCCGAAAGTGCATTTCCCGATACCCTTGATTTCATGTAATTACATCAAGCCAAAAATGAATTAGATCAGAATAATTTGCAATTGAGGGGCACAATGACAGATGATCCAAATTAACACTTAAAACGGTTTCTCTAACTTTGTGATACTTTTAAGTACAACGAGTCACTAATGACGCTATCCATCTTCGGTTGTTTCCCTTTTCTTTAATTGATAACGCCTTTTCTTAGTTAGACTCGCAAGCACCAGGGTCTATCACGACATGAGATGAACTTGATTGAAAGTTCTTACAAAAGTTTTTCCCTATTAGTATAGCGGTTCAACTAAGAAGAGAGATTGTTGTCTTTAGACAGATGAAAGGAGAAAGCTTTCATGAGGCGTTGGAACGTTTCAAAATGTTGATTCAGAAATGTTCACACCATGAATTCCCTGAGTGGATGTGGTTGCATGTATTTTACAATGGGTTGGATACGAATGCAAGATCAGGACTAGATGGAGCAGCAAGAGGAGCACTTATGAAAAAGGACGTAAGAGGATGCATACAAAATAATTGAAAATATGATATTAAAATCCTGTTAGTGGCCTATTGAATGATTCACGTATGGTCAGAAATCCGCTATGGTAAAAGTGATCTCAGAAGATTATAGGTATCAACAGTTAGTGTATAGACTTAACAGTATTGAATCAACTAATAAACTATCACCGTATTGAATCAACTAATAGACTATCTATGTGTGGAAAAGACGAACCACTTTTCCACTACACCAATAATCCTACTGAGGACGTAAACTACTGACACTCCCCCTCCGACGTACTAATGTCCAGAGTGTAAATACTGCAATAAATATAGAATTACGAGGTGATTTTATACGGGTCTAGTTGTAATATAGTTTTACAATGGAGTGGGTGAGTACTCCGAGGATGGTACCTAAAAATGTGAGTACTAAATGTTAGAATTAAGTGACCCGAATTCTTATTTAAATAAAATACGATGGAAAATAAAATAAAAGTAAAATCCATATAGAACTAGACTTCTTTTATTTTATTTTAGAATAAGGTTTTCTAAACCTTATTAAACTCCATCTATTTTATATTTATTAGGATAAGGTGTTTCAATCCTACTAGAATATGGCTTTACAAGCCTATAAATAGACATAGTCTATTCCTCTTGTATTGATTCAAATTTTTCGACATATGAATTTTCTTCTCCTCTGCCATTGGTTTGTTCCCGAAAGGGTTTCCACGTAAAATTTGTGTTCTTTATTTTATTTATTTATTTTATTTTATTTTTCACAAATTGGTATCAGAGCTTCCGGGTTGTTCATCTCAATCACAGTAATGGCATCTATGAAGTATGAAATTTCGCTGTTGGATCGCAACACCAGATTTGCATTGTGGCAGATTAAGATGCAAGCAGTTCTTGCACAGATGGATCTGGAGGATTCCCTGCTAGGGATAGACTTCGACATTAATAGATGAAGAGAAGAAGCGTAAGGATCGAAAGGCGTTAACACAATTACATCTACATTTGTCAAACGAAATTTTGCAAGATGTGATGAAAGAGAAGACTGCCGCTGCATTATGGAAGAGGCTAGAACAAATATGTATGTCGAAAAATCTAACAAGCAAGTTGCATATGAAGCAGCGTCTTTATGCTCATTGTTTGGAGGAATGTGCGTCTGTACACGAAAGCTTAACAGTGTTTAAAGAAATTCTCTCAAACTTGGAGGCCATAGAGGTTCAGTATGAGAAGGAAGATCTAAGGTTGATTCTACTTTGTTCGTTGCCCTCGTCATATTCAACCTTTAGAGACACGATTTTATATAGCCGCGAGTCTCTCATAGTTGATGAGGTTTATGATTCTTTAACCTCGTATGATAAGATAAAACATCTTGTGCTTAAACCCGACTCTCAAGGAGAGGGTCTCATTGTTCGTGGGAGACAAGATTGGAATGCTGATGATGATCGTGGTAGGACACAGGAACGGAATCCTCATGGTAAATATAATGGTAGATCGAAGTCTTCAAATAGAGGTAAAACTTGTAACTTCTGCAAGAAGAAAGGGCACATTAAATTTGAGTGCTATAAGCTACAATATAAGATTAAAAGGGAGGCTGCGAATCAAAAGGGAAAACAACCAGAAAATTTTGGTGAAGCTGATGTTGTAGAAGACTACAGCGATGGTGAACTTCTAGTCGCTTCTGTCAATGATTCTAAAGTAAGTAAGGAGTGGATACTTGATTCAGGCTGCACCTTCCACATGAGTCCCAATTGGGATTGGATTACAACTTACGAAACAGTGTCTGAAGGTGTTGTTTTGATGGGAAATAATACTTCATGTAAAATCGCAGGTGTTGGAACAATTAAAGTTAAGATGTTTGATGGAGTTGTCAGAACACTTAGTGACGTACGACATGTTCCAGAATTGAAAAGAAATTTAATTTCGTTGAGTACTCTTGATTCAAAAGGGTACAGATATATAGCTGAAAGTGGGGTTTTAAAGATTTCCAAAGGGTCCCTTGTTGTGATGAAAGGGCAGAGAAAAATTGCCAAGTTATATGTTTTGTAGGGTTCTACTGTTACTGGTGATACAACTGTCACTTCCTCTTCCTTGTCAGATGATGATATTACTAAAATTTGGCATATGCGCCTAGGGCATATGAGTGAGAATGGCATGGCAGAATTGAGAAAAAGAGGACTTCTTGATGGGCAAGGAATTTGTAAATTGAATTTCTGTGAGCATTGAGTTTTTGGGAAGTAAAAGAGAGTTCGATTCACTAGAGGAATCCATAACACGAAGGGAACATTGGAGTATATTCATTCTGATCTATGGGGGCCATCCAGAGTGCCTTCGAGAGGTGGAGTTAATTATATGCTAACCTTTATTGATGATTTTTCCAGAAAAGTTTGGGCGTCTTCCTGAAGCAGAAAAGCAATGTGTTTTCTGCATTTAAGTCTTGGAAAATTATGATTGAAAAACAGACGGGAAAATAGATAAAATACCTCCATACAGACAATGGCTTAGAGTTCTATACTGATGAGTTTAATAGATTGTGCAAGTCAGAAGGGATCATGATACACTTGACAGTTCGTCATACTCCACAGCAAAACGGCGTTGCAGAGCGAATGAACAGAACGATCATGGAGAAGGTTCGATGTATGTTGTCAAATGCAAACTTACCAAAGTCATTTTGGGTAGAACCAGCCTCTACTGCATGTTTTTTGATCAACCGATCTCCATCCGTTGCCATTGAGAAAAAGACTCCACAAGAGGTATGGTCTGGTAATCCTGCTAATTATTACGATTTAAAGATTTTTGGGTGTCTGCGTATGCTCATGTTGATAATGGAAAATTGGAACCGAGATCCATTAAATGCGTTTTCTTGGTTATAAAGCTAGTGTAAAAGGGTATAAGTTATGGTGTCACGAAAATAGAAAAGTTGTGATTAGCGAGAGATGTTGTTTTGATGAAACTGCTATGCTACCTAACTTATCTCTTAAAGACTCTTCCAATAAAGAAAACCAAAAGCAAGTGGAGCATCAGATTAATACAGAGTCAACTCTTCAAGCCATAATAAAAATTGAGAAAAGAGTTGCTTCTTCACCACAATACTCTATCGCCAAAAACAGAACTAGAAGAGAAATTAAACCTCGAAAGAAGTATGCCAAAGCTGATTTAGTTGCTTATGCTTTAAATGTGGCTAAAGATATAGATGCGAATTAAGAGCTGTTTAATTATTCTGAGGCAGTTAGCTGTGAAGACTCAGAAAAGTGGATTTTTGCTATGCAAGAAGAGATGGAATCACTCCACAAAAATAGAACATGGGACCTTGTGAAACTTCCTAAAGGTAAAAAGGTTGTTCGTTGTAAATGGGTGTTTAAAAAGAAAGAAGGGACTCCAGGAGTTGAAGAACCCAGATATAAAGTAAGGCTTGTTGCAAAGGGTTATAGTCAAATTCCAAGAGTGGACTTCACAGATGTGTTCTCTCCAGTTGCTAAGCATAGTTTGATTCGAGCTTTGCTTGGTATTGTGGCCATGCATGATTTGGAGCTTGAGCAGTTAGATGCAAAAACTGCATTTCTGCATGGAGAACTTGAGTAGGATATTTACATGCAACAACTAGAGGGTTTTATAGTCTCGAAAAAAGAGGGCTATGTTTGCTTGCTAAGAAAGTCCCATTACGATTTGAAACAGTCATCGAGACAGTGGTACAAGAGGTTTGATTCCTTTATGACTTCTCATGATTTCAAAAGAAGTAGTTTAGACAGATGTGTTTACTTTAAGAAAAACAGTGATGGTTCTTTTGTGTATCTATTTCTTTATGTTGATGACATGTTGATAGCAGCAAAAGATAAAGGAGAGATAAGAAAGGTCAAAGCCCAACTAGATGAAGAATTTAATATGAAAGATTTAGGACCAGCAAAGAAGTTACTTGGTATGAAGATTCTCAGAGATAGAAAAACAAGTAAATTGTACCTAAGTCAGAAGGGGTATATTGAGAAAGTTCTTTGTATGTTCAATATGCAGAGTGCTAAGCCTGTTAGTACTCCTTTAGCAGCCCATTTCAGACTTTCATCAGCTTTGTCTCCACAATCAGATGATGAGATTGAGTACATGTCACATGTTCCATACTCTAGTGCAGTGGGATCTCTCATGTATGCTATGGTTTGCTCACGTCTAGATTTATCATATGCAGTCAGTGCAGTTAGCAGATACATGGCAAATCCTAGTAAAGAACATTGGAAAGTAGTTCAGTGGATTTTAAGATACTTACGAGGCACTACTGATGTTTGCTTACAGTTTGGAAGAACTAAAGATGGAGTCATAGGGTATGTTGATGCTGATTTTGCTGGAGACCTTGATAGAAGAAGATCTCTCACTGGTTACGTCTTTACAATCGGAAGTTGTGCAATTAGTTGGAAAGCCACTTTGCAAACTACAGTCGCTTTGTCTACCACTGAAGCTGAGTACATGGCGATTACTGAGGCTTGTAAAGAAGCTATTTGGTTGAAGGGACTATTTAGTGAACTCAATGAAGACCTTCAAATCAGTACAGTATTTTGTGACAGTTAGAGTGCCATATTCCTTACAAAAGATCAAATGTTTCATGAGAGAACAAAACATATATATGTTTGGTATCATTTTGTTCGTGATATTATTGCTCGTGGTGATATTGTTGTGAGCAAAATTAGTACTCATGAAAATCCTGCAGATATGATGACTAAGTCACTTCCTATAACCAAGTTTGAGCATTGCTTAGACTTGGTTGGTGTTCACTTCCTATAACCAAGTTTGAGCATTGCTTAGACTTGGTTGGTGTTCATTGTTGAACTTAAACCCTTAAGGGGTTTTATGGAAGAGGTGGAGAACTTGTTCGCGATGAAGAACTTGTTCATTGAGAATTTGTGTCAAGGTGGAGATTGTTAGAATTAAGTGACCCGAATTCTTATTTAAATAAAACACGATGGAAAATAAAATAAAAGTAAAATCCATATAGAACTAGACTTCTTTTATTTTATTTTAGAATAAGGTTTTTTAGACCTTATTAAACTCCATCTATTTTATATTTATTAGGATAAGGTGTTTCAATCCTACTAGAATATGGCTTTACAAGCCTATAAATAGACATAGTCTATTCCTCTTGTATTGATTCAAATTTTTCGACATAATGAATTTTCTTCTCCTCTGCCCGTGGTTTGTTCCCGAAAGGGTTTCCGCGTAAAATTTGTGTGTTCTTTATTATTTATTATTTTATTTTATTTTATTTTTCACACTAAATCAATATTATCTTAAACACTTAAAGATCTAATTAATACTTTTAGACCAGTTATAGTACGATAGTAAAATAAGAGATATTTTTTAGGGTTTTTAAATTAATAAAATAAAATGACATAAAAGAATTAAAATTGCAAGAGATTGAGAGAAATAAAGTGAATCAAATCTGGAGATGGGTGATTAGCTTGCTTCAGCAATCTCAATCAACTTTTGTCTCAGGTTCTTCATCAATCAACTAGTCGCTACCCTAGCAGGATCTTCCAATCTTCCCCTAACATAATGAGTCTACAAGAACTACTTATCTTTCAACCTCACAGTTCATATTGGTTTGGGGTCAAGGTGTTCACGAATCGACAATATCAATTTTGGGTTAATTCCCACCCTGATGAGTTCGTAGGGTTGTTAGGCCTAGGGTTTGTTTCATGTTCTTCCTTTCTCAAATAATTGATCTATTGAATAACCTTACACAATAGTTAAAAGATCATGCTTTCATTTTCTAACTCCCCATAGAAGGATTAGTTCCTCATGGATTTCATAAACAACATGGAGTAGATGGAACAATTAATTTTAATGAATATTAGAGAGTTTAAGAAAATCTTGATCGATATTGATAATGAATACGAATCCACAAGAGTTTATCTCCTTTACAACTCAGATTTCTTGAAAGAAAATAAAGAACAAAATAAATGAAACTCTGAAAACCTAAGAAAAAAAATTAAATCTAAAGAGAGAATCTTAGCTAATTGAATGGGTTCCTATAATGTGTGCCAAAGGGGCCTATTTATAGCCTTTAAGTAGCCGTCGTCAGTAACCTTAGGTTAGCTGATGTTCCCAAGCTTTAATTTTGATTGTGCAGACCAAAACGCCCCGATACATGTTTTATTCTCATCACAGAGTTAATGTCGTGACACACCAGGACCTGTGTTGTGACATAGCAACCAGTGTATTCCTCTACAGCTACCTTTAGGGGTATGTCGTGATACCCTCAGCCTGTGTCGTGACATTGAAGGCAGTTTCTTACTTTTTTCATTCTGCTCTCTTTGTTGTGACATAACTTTCAGGATTGGCCCAAATGCCTTCTAATGGTCTCCTGTATACTCACGAAGCCCATTAACTTTCTCTTAGGCCTTATTCGGCCCTTACGGTCAATAAAAGACGTGACTTGCACATTTTGTTGAATGTAAGGAAAACTATAGAAACTTGATTAAAACATATAAAAAATGTTTGTATTCAAGATCCTTAAATGTAAAACCTAGTTTAATCTGCTACATTGAATTATGAAAGATCCAATACTTCGAAAAAAAGGGTTGAAATTCTTATTTGAATACCTACAATCCTGGCTAGAGAGATTACTCGAATCTGAGATGGGAAGGAAACCAATAAGGAAGTAGTAGTTCGAATCAAGCTAAAAGTACTAACTATCAACTTCCTTATTTGCAAAATCCTCAAGATGGGGTCAACCCAAGTGACCATACTGCATATGGTCAATGTCTAGATAGAATCAAAGGAGAGTTGTAGTCAATGAGAGCAGATGTAAAATAGGTGCAGTCTGAGTGCACTAACTCAGCCAGAACATTGACTAAACTTGAATATCAAATGAGCCAATTGATGAGCATAGTGGGTGATATCAAAAGATAAATTGGCACCAGTATTCCAAGAAATATAGGAGATCATCCTCGAAGGAAAGGTAAGGAGCACGTGAAAGCAATAGCGCTCTAAGCGGACAAAGTACCGAGTAGCCTAGAAAACCTTATTCTGAAGGTAAATATGGAGAATATTAATGATCCTCTAGAGAAATCCTTAGAGGCTAAAGATGAAACAAAATAAAATAAGGTAATTGCATTGGTAGTGGAGCCAGAATAATAAATAACTAAAGATGCTGCTTGTAACAGCCCGTTTTTGGTCAAATTGGAACAGTGGTTTTAAAACCACAAATTCGAGGATGAAAAATTATTTTAATATTATTGTAAGTGTTTCCAATATGATAGCATGTATGTGTGAAAGTTTCGTGAAGTAATTTTATTGTTTGAATGTTTAATTTAGTAAAAAGGACTAAATCGCGTAAAGTGTAAAAGTGTTGTTCTATTAGTCAAAGGTATCAAATGCCTATGAAATTGAATAGTGGAAGCCCTTATGTGGTAAATATACCATTTTAATTATGAGTGGACAATTATGGGCATTTATTAAGTGAATTTTTATGCTTTAAACTAAGGTTAATTTAGTAATTTATGAAATAATGATATATTAAACAAAATCAAAATAGGTCTTCATCTTTTAATTCATTTCTCCACCAAATTTAGAACAAAACCCTAGCCATTGTTGAGTTTGAAATTTCAACAGTTTCACTTTGCTATTAAGGTATGATTTTTAACTCCATTTTTAATGATTTCTATGTTTTTGTGATCGTTGTAACTCGTACTAGCTAGCCCATGGGCTATTTTGCAAAATTGTTAAAGATTTTGAATGAAGCCATTGATGAATACATGTGTATTTTGAAGTTTCTTGATAGATTATGAATGCTTGTTGTTAGATATACAAGTTTTGTTAAGTGATTTTTAGTGAAAATACAAAATAGGGATTAAATTGTGATGTGAAATAAATGAGAAAATAGTACCTTAACCTATTTACTAATTAGAAAAGTAGAATTTGGATTTGGATCGGGGAAAAATGAAAGTTATTGACTAAACTACTTATTTTGTCGTTTCCACATTCGAGGTAAGTTCGTATATGATAAATTTCAATACAAATGTATTTCATATGCTTTGATATTGCATAAATTGCGAATATGAGACTGTGGATATGAACGATAGTAATTCGACGATGATTCGACATTCGAAATCCCGGTTGAACATTAGGAATAGTTTAGATGCTAGTGACATGTCATTAGGGGATACATTGAGTTGGCTTCGGGCCATGATATAATACTTCGGGTGCGAGATATACGATTTGGCTTCGGGCCATGCATATCGGCTAATTTGGCTTTAGGCCATGATATCAGTACTTTAGAGATAAGTTACCTTGATTTGGCTACGGGCCATGGTATAGACTTGAGTATCTGACTTTTATTTTGAATGGTTCAACGTGTAAAAGATAAATGAAAATGTGTATGAGATTAGTATGAGATGGTACAGGTATGTGAATAAATCATACTAGCTTTGTATCGGAGAAATTGTGAAGAAAGTATATAGTTTTGTGATTTTGAAATTGAAAGGTTTGTTAGTTGATTTGAATTCTTATGTCTATAATAAATTGTTGAAATATATGTATATGATTATATCATATTTATGTCATACGAGCTTACTAAGCTTTATAGCTTACATCGTTTATTTTTCTATGTTTTGAATCCAAAGCTAGCTCAGATTCGGGGATTATCGGAGATATCGTCACACTATCCATCTATCTTGGTACCTATGAACTTTGGTATTTTAAGTGTATGACATGTATAGGTATTTTGAGTCATTTTGATTATGGGTTGATAATGATTTTGGTTATTTGTAATGGCTTGTAAATGTATATGTTTTGGTTTGTAAATATAGCTATAAGAGTTGGCTTAATTTGGTAGATTTGGTTATGTACATATATGTGCATATATGGTTGATATTTGAGTTCATGGATGGATATGTGAATGGATTATATTATGAGGCTTGTGGTTATTGATATAGTATATGTTAAATGGTTGATATTAGATATCTTTGTGAATTGGTGCAAAATGATGAATATTTGGTAAAGGCTTAGTTAGTTGATTTGTATATGTGATTCGGTATGTTTTGATTTAGTAAAAAATAAGTTATAAGCATGTTGGTTGTTAGTATTGGAAATAGTATGAATTAGCCTTGAGTGTGGCTAAATTAGATGTTCATTCATGCTTTGAATTGGTGCCATTTGGGTTGTGTAGGTACATGCAAATTTGGGTGGCAAACTGGCTTGGTAAATAGCCTATTTTTGTCTACACGGGTAGAGACACGGGCATGTGTCTTAGTCATGTGTGACACACGCTTATGTTACACGGCCGTGCGTCCCTTGGTGTGGTTTTAGAAATTAAGCCAGTATGATCCATACAGCCTCACACATGAGCGTGTGACTTGGCCGTGTGGCATAAGTCAGTATACCCTACAGGTTTGGCACGGCCTAGCACACGACCTGGAACATGGGTGTGTATGGCCATTTTTAGGGCACACGGGCTTATATGTTGGCTGTGTGACCCAAGTCAGAGAGTTACACAGGGTTGGACATGGGCTGGGACACGACCATGTGCTCCCATTTTCAATGTCTACACGGCCTGTAACAAGGGCGTGTTTGGTGGCCGTGTGAGACACACGGTCTGGCCATACGGGCCTGTGTCCCCTATTTTGAGAAAAATTTCCAAGTTTCATGAAAGTTTCTTAAGTTATAGATTTTGTCTCGAACCACTCCCAAGCATGTTTAGGGCCTCGTATGTAACGCCCCGTACCCGAGACCGTTGCCGGAGTCGAACATGAGGTGTTAACGGACTTAATTCATTTATATACACAGATTATTTTTTTAAAATTTCCAGTTAAGCTGGCTAACTGCGTCACAGTCACCTCAAAAATCATATCTCGAGTTCCAAAACTCAAAAACTGATTCTGTAAATTTTTCCTGAAAATAGACTCACATATCCATCTACAAATTTTTTTCTAGAATTTTTGGTCATTCCAATTAGTACAGTTTATAAGTTAAAGTCTCCCCTATTTCAGGGTTCGACTACTCTGCCTTCATGCATTACGACTTAGATATCTTCCTGTACAGGGCTCCAATAGATATTTTGTTTGTTTCTAATGAAACTAGACTCAAAAGGAAATCTTTACATATAATGTATGACTTCTAATTATCTCTGGTTAATTTATGGTGAATTTCCAAAGTCAGAACAGGGGATCCAGTAATCGCTCTGGCCCTGTTTCACGAAAACTTAAACATCTCATAAAATACGGCTCATATGGTCGTTTCGCTTCTTCCATATGAAAATAGACTCATCAAGATTCGATTACATAATTTATTCATTATTTAATTACATTCCTACTATTTTTAGTGATTTTTCAAACTCACATCACTGCTGCTGTCAGCATCTATTTTAAGGCAAATCTCACCTATTTCATAGTTTCCATGATTCAACTAGCCATTTGACATTCATAGCACCAAATATGATCGTGATTAACCATTCCAATGGCTAATCATTGCCAAGCAATTCCACACCTCTCAATAACCATGTATATACAAAATGATTATAACGCTATGCTCAAAATATATAAGCCATTTTCGCATGGCCAACCGAATATATACATTACCAAAAGATACTTAATTAACAACAAGGTCAGTCCTATACATGCCACTATCAAAGTTCAACTAAAAGAGTACCAAAAGGGCTTAGATAGTGTGGACAAATTCGACTTTGACAATCCCGAGTCCGATAGCTGACGAACAAAATCTATAAAATAGAGAATTAAAGAAACGGAGTAAGCATTTAATGCTTAGTAAGTTTTGAGTAATGAAATTATTTACGACTAAAGTATAGCGTTCATATGACTAAATGAATAATTTCATATATGCATGTTCTCAAAATCATACTTACTTCACGCTCCAACCATTATATTCATACACAGGGAATCAAACCTATCTAGAGGCGGAAGCTCGTTAATCAATTGGCGAATACTATTTGAAAGGAATCAACCTTTCCAATGCACATCTGAACATACCTTATCGTTTGGATTTTATGAGCGTGTTAATTGAAATTATTACAGCAAGATCACTCATTTCCAAACCCAAGTACCTTGAGAATTAGCGAGATCTGACCTTCGCACAAATGCCTTGGTCTTAGCCGGATATAGTCACTAGCATAAATGCCTTGGGACTTAGCCGGATATAGTCACTAGCATAAATGCCTTGGGACTTAGGCGGATATAGTCACTAGCACAAAGGCCTTGGGACTTAGCCGGATATCATCCGAATAATCATGCACATATATCAATAAGTCATAACACATCTATATTTCATTTTCATACTAGAATTCAAACACAAGACATTTATCAACCATTACCAATTTCGGCTCAATAACCACATACAAAGAACATGATTTCGATTTGCTTTATAACATGATCTCTATACGCATTCGGCTGCCCGTCATAAGTATGAACTAATTACCTCAATATATAACTCAAATAGAATCATTATATCACCGTTTATTTGTTATGCTTATATGGCATTACTTAAACAAATCATAAACTAAGTTCCATTACTCGAAAACTTACCTCGGATGTTGTCGAACGACTCCAACGGCTATTCAATTACTTTTTCCTTCCCTTTATCGGATTTAGTTCCCCTTTGCTCTTGAGCTTAATTTAACAAATACATTGAATTAATCATCTTGAACATCGAGAGAAATTCAAGGTACTTAGCCCATATATATATCAGACATTAGAGTCATATATATGAAATCATGAATCAAATTCAACATATTAGCTAATGTTCTCCTTTAGCCGATTATCTAAGTCAAGATAGATCATCAATATGCTTACCTATAGCGAATGTGCAACATCAATCTATCACTATCATCTACATACTTAATCAAAGGCCGAATACACCTATTCCAACATGATATCATTCCTATTTCATTTAACACTTAACATTTACCACATATCAATTAACCAATTTTTTATAATTACAAAACTCTTCATCTATTCATGCTCTCATATTCGGTCATCCCTACCTATACTAACCATACAACTACATAATTCTAAGTTTAAACACAATTACAACATTCTAGTACCATGGCGAATACTTCATGAAGTTGCTAAGACCCATCATTTTCTAATTCTCACACACCCTCACATCCAATCCTTTTTGTTAAGCACTCAAACTCAATCATCTTCAAGCCTCATTACCACAACATCAAACACCAACTAAGGAAGGCAACTTCCATGGCGAGTATCATCTCCTCAAATAGAAAAAATTTAAACCATGGGCTAGGTAGAATTCAAACTAACAACTAAAAGTATGCATGAGTTTTATGGAATAATCATCAAACATACCTCTTCCTAAACATCAACCAACCGAACATGAAGCAAGAGAATCCTCTTCTTCTTCCTTCCTCAAGTCACGGCAATGGAGGAGCATGGATGAAACAACTTTGTTTTCATCACCCCTCCCTTTTCATTACTTTATTACTAACCTTTTATTTTATTATTTTTAACACAACACATTAACACAAAATGTTTATAATATGTTTTAACCCATTGCATGGCCGACCACTATCTAAAACTTGGGTAATTTGACAAGCAAACCCATCATTTATACAACATGCATTAATAGGTCTTTATAGATTAACCTATCACATTTCAAAAGTGTCAAACATAAGTTCTATTAACTAAATTCACATGCAATCGACTAAATTGAAGCTTAAAACTTTCACACATTCATATTCACATATTTTAGACAATAAATATCATATTCAAATACTTTGGTGACTTGGTTTAGCGGTCCCGAAATCGCTTTCCGACTAGGGTCAATTTAGGGCTGTCATAACTCTCCCCCACTTAAGAAATTTTCGTCCCCGAAAATCTTACCGATAAATAGGTTTGGGTATCGTTCTTTCATAGAGTTCTCGGTTTCCCAAGTAGCTTCTTCGATCCCGTGTTTGAGCCATAACACCTTTACTAACGGAACCCTTTTGTTTCGCAACTCTTTCACTTCACGGGCTAGGATACGAATCAGTTCTTCTTCATAACTCATATCGGCTTGAATTTCAACCTCGGAGGGATTTATTATGTGCGAAGGATCAGATCTGTAACGTCGAAGCATCGAAACATGAAAAACGTTGTGAATCTTCTCGAGTTCAGGGGGTAAAATCAATCTATATGCCACTAGACCAACTCGTTCGGATATTTCATACGGCCCTATGAACCTCGGACTCAGTTTGCCCTTACGGCCAAATCTGAGTATCTTTTTCCAAGGTGAAACCTTAAGAAATACTTTATCTCCCACCTGATACTCAATATCTCTTCATTTTAAATCCGCGTATGACTTCTGACGATCTGATGCTGCCTTCGGACTTTCGCGAATTATTTTTACTTTCTTTCGGCATCGTAATCAAATCAACTCGAAAATTTTACTTTCACCGAGCTCGGTCCAAAACAATGGTGTACGACATTTACGACCGTACAAAGCCTCGTAAGGTGCCATCTTAATACTTGATTGAAAACTATTGTTGTGCGAATTCAATCAAAGGTAAATACCACTCCATGAACCACTAAACTCAAGGATGCAACATCTCAACATATCCTCGAGTATCCGAATTATCCGCTCGGATTGACCATCGATCTGTGGATGAAAAGCGGTGCTAAATGCAACTTGGTACCCAAAGCTTCTTGCAATTTCTTCCAAAATCGCGAGGTGAATCTCGGATCTCTATCCGACACAATAGAAATAGGTACCCGTGTAATCTTACAATCGAGAAACATACAATTCAGCTAGTTTATCCAATGAAAATCCATACGCACGGGGATAAAGTGAGCCGACTTAGTCGATCTATCAACAACAACCCAAATCGCATCTTTCTTACTTGCCGACAATGGCAACCCGGATACAAAATCCATCGTGACTCGATCCCATTTCCATTCGGTATCATGATCGGTGAAGTAAACACAGAGGCACTTGATGTTCCGCTTTCACTTGTTGACATATTAAACACTTGAAACAAAATCGAAATGTCTCGTTTCATACCATGCCACCAAAGCGACGTCTCGGATCGTTGTACATTTTCGTACTCCCGTGTGAATTGACATTCGGCTACAATGAGCTTCATTCGAATCATCGAAATAAGTTTCGAATTTCTTGGAACACACAAACGGCCGGAACCTCAAACATTCGTCATTGTCAATTTGAAACTCGATTCCATATTCAAAACACATTCACCCGTTTTGTAACCAATTCATCATCGACTTTTCGAGCTTCACGAATTTGATGAATCAACAATGGTTTGGTCTTTAATTCACTACTAACACATTCTGCGGATAGAACGAGACAGTGTACATTCATCGTCAGTAAAGCAAACAAAGGATTTACGACTTAAAGCATCCGCAACCACATTAGCCTTTCGGGTGATAGTCAATGACAAGCTCATAATCTTTCAATAACTCAAGCCAACGCCTTTGTCGCAGATTCAAGTCTCTTTGAGTCATCAAATATTTGAGACTTTTGTGATCCGAATATACATGGCACTTCTCACCAAATAAGTAATGTCGCCATATTTTCAAGCGAATACAATGGCGACCGATTCGAGATCATGGGTTGGATAATTTTTCTCATGTGGCTTCAATTGTCTCGACGAATAAGCTACAACTCGACCTTCTTGCATCAATACACAACCAAACCCAAGTGAGGATGCATCACTTGTAAATAACAAACTCCTTGCCTAATTCGGGCTGCACTAGTACTGGAGCTTCAGTCAAATAAGTTTTCAATTGATCAAAACTTTTCTGACATTTTTCTGTCCATTCAAACTTAACATCTTTCTGAAGTAGTTTCGTTATTGGTGTGGCTATCATCGAGAAACCCTTTACAAACCGTCTGTAGTAACCAGCAAGTCCCAAAAAGCTCCGAACCTCAGTAATATTTCTCGGAGGCTTCCAGTTAAGTATGGCTAAAATTTTGCTCGGATCAACTCGAATACCCAATGCAGATACCACATGCCCCAAAAAGCTAACTTCTTTCAACCAGAACTCACATTTACTGAACTTAGCATATAACTGCTTATTCCGTAGAATCTACAACACTAATCTCAGGTGCTCAGCATGTTCGGTTTCATTTTCCGAATAGACCAAAATATCATCGATAAACACAACTACAAACCGATCCAAATACGGTCTGAAGATCCGATTCATCAAATCCATAAATACCGCCGGGGCATTAGTGAGCCCAAACGGCATCACTAAAAACTTGTAGTGACCGTATCTCGTTCTGAAAGCAGTTTTGGGTATATCCGAATCTCGAATTCGTAACTGATAATAACCCGATCTCAAATCTATCTTTGAAAACACTGAGGCTCCCTTTAGTTGATCAAACAAATCATCAATACGTGGTAATGGATATTTATTCTTTATTGTCGCTTTATTCAGCTGACGATAGTCGATGCACAACCTCATGGTTCCGTCCTTCTTTTTCACAAACAATACTGGTGCACCCCACGGCGAGAAACTCGGTCGAGCGAAACCTCTATCCATCAACTCTTGCAACTGAGTTTTCAATTCTTTCAATTCCGTTGGTGCCATACGATACGGAGCTATCGAAATCGGTGTAGTCCCAGGTACAAGTTCGATGCCAAACTCTACCTCCCGAACAGGTTGTAACCCCGGTAATTCTTCGAGAAAAACATCCGGATATTCACAAACCACTGGTACCGATTCAGTCTCTTTTCTGACTCTTTATTATCGAATACGTATGCAAGGTACGCTTCACACCCCTTTCTCACATATTTTTGAGCTAACATCGAGGATATTATTGTTGGCAATCCATTCGAAACAGTAGACTCAACTCGGATTGTCTCATTATTTGCACACCTCAAATCAATAGTCTTACTTTTGCAATTCACAACTGCATCATGTACGCTCAACCAATCCAAACTGAGAATAACATCAAATTCATCAAACGGTAAAAGCATCAAATCGGCCGGAAAACAGGAACCTCAGATTACTAGGGGAAATTTCTTACACACTTTGTCAACAAGTACATAACGACCCAAAGGATTCGACACTCTAATAAAGAACTCAGTAGACTCAACAGGTAAAGTCTTACTGGATGCTAAAGTCGCACATACATAAGAATGAGTAGACCCAGGGTCAATCAAAGCAATCACATTAGTATCAAAGAGAGTGAAAGTACGGTAATAACATCGGCGAAGAAGCATCATCGCGCGCACGTATAGCATAAGCTCTACCAGAGCACGAGCCTCGGATCCGGTTGTAGTGTCTCTAGATCCTCTCTGACCGCCACTAGGATTTCCCGTATTTCTAGATGGTCTACCTCGACCAGTAGTAGTACCCGGTTTCCCACTCTGATTTACATTCTGCTCGCACAATCTCGTGCAATCTTTAATAAAGTGGTCAAGCGATCCGCACTTGTAACAGAGCGGTCATGGAATCTACAACTCCCGAATGCCATTTACCATAATATCGGCACTGCTACGTCTCGACGATCATTTCCAACACTGGCGACCGAAGTGACTCGTGTACTCACAGGGGGTCGATCACGATCTCGTCTAGAAAAGCCCAAAGTGTCTCTAGATCGGCCTAAATCATCTCTAAATTTCTTTGATGACTGTTGAAAGGGCTTTCCCGAAGATATCTTTCGAAACTCCTTTGCTCCCTTATCAGCTTTTCTTTTCTCCTTACTGAGCTCTTCGGCTTTGCAAGCTCGCTCGACAACTACCACAAATTCTTTGATTTCTAAAATGCCAATACACAGTTTTATATCATCGTTCAGTCCATCGTCGAAACGTTTACACATCACAGCTTCTGAAGAAATGCATTCTCGCGTGTACCGTCTAAGCCTTACAAACTTTCGTTCATAGTCAGTAACCGACATGGAACCTTGTTTAAGTTCAAGAAATTCTTTCCATTTTTTATCAATGAATCTCTGGCTGATATACTTTTTTCGAAACTCGGTTTGGAAAAACTCCCAAGTTACTTGCTCTCTGGGCACAACAGAAATCAACGTATTCCACCAATAGTAGGCGGAATACGTAGCAAGGAGATAGTACACTTTAGGCATTCATCGGGTGTGCAAGATAGTTCATTAAGTACCCGAATAGTGTTGTCCAACCAAAATTCAGCTTGCTCGGCATCGTCGCTCTCTGTAGCTTTAAATTCAGTAGCCCCGTGTTTTCGGATTCTATCAACTGGGGGCTTATTTAACCTTATCTGGTCAGTTACCAGAGGTATCGCATGTGCAGGGGTTGTATTAGTCGAGAATGGGGGTTGTGGAACAGCCGTATTAGTTCGAATGTATTGGTTGAACCAATCATTCATCACGCTATAAAAGCTCTGTCTAGCTTCATCATTCGATTACTAGCAATAGGTTGAGAGTCCACGGCGTTGTCCCTTGTGTGGGAGCAAGCGCTACACTCTCAAGATCATCACTACCGCTTCGGTTGGGATCGGGATCCTTTACTATATACAAACACATTTTTAAGCGTAAATCACCACACTATCAAATAGACACACAATGGCATGTATAGCTAGACCGAACGTATTACGGTAGTCCTAGAATCGACTAAACCGTAGCTCGATACCAACAAAATTGTAACACCCGTGCAGAGACCATTTTGAGTCGAACACGAGGTGTTAACGGACTTAATTCATTTATCTACACAAATTATTTTTTAAAATTTCAATCAAGTCGGCTAACGCATCACAGTCACCTCAAAATCATATCTCGAGTTTGAACTCGAAAACCGGTCTGTAAATTTTTTCTGAAACTAGACTCATATATCCATCTAGAATTTTTTGTCATGCCAATTAGTACAGTTTATTAGTTAAAATCTCCCCTATTTCGGGGTTCGACTACTCTACCTTCATGCATTACGACTTAGATATCTCCCTGTACAGGGCTCCAATACATATGCCGTTTATTTCTAATGAAACTAGACTCAAAAAGGAATCTGTACATATAAGGCATGACTTCTAATTATCTCTATTTAATTTATGGTGAATTTTAAAAGTCAGAACAGGGCATCCAGTAATTGCTATGGCCCTGTTTCACAAAAACTTGAACATCTCATAAAATACGGCTCATATGGTCATTTTCCTTCTTCCATATGAAAATAGACTCATCAAGATTCGATTACATAATTTATTCATTATTTAATTACATTCCTACTATTTTAGTGATTTTTCAAACTCACATCACTATCTTTGTCAAGATCTATTTTAAGGCAAATCTCACCTATTTCATAGTTTCCATGATTCAACTAGCCATTTGACATTCATAGCACCAAATATGATCGTGATTAACCATTCCAATGGCTAATCATTGCCAAGCAATTCCATACCTCTCAATAACCATGTATATACAAAATGATTATAACGCTATGCTCAAAATATATAAGCCATTTTCGCATGGCCAACCGAATATATACATTACCAAAAGATACTTAATTAACAACAAGGTCAGTCCTATACATGCCACTATCAAAGTTCAACTAAAAGAGTACCAAAAGGGCTTAGATAGTGTGGACGACTTCGACTTTGACAATACCGAGTCCGAGAGCTGACGAACAAAATCTATAAAACAGAGAATTAAAGAAACGGAGTAAGCATTTAATGCTTAGTAAGTTTTGAGTAATGAAATTATTTACGACTAAAGTATAGCGTTCATATGACTAAATGAATAATTTCATATATGCATGTTCTCAAAATCATACTTACTTCACGCTCCAACCATTATATTCATACACAGGGAATCAAACCTATCTAGAGGCTAGAAGCTCGTTAATCAATTGAGCGAATACTATTTGAAAGGAATCAACCTTTCCAATGCATATACGGAACATACCTTATCGTTTGGATTTTATGAGCGTGTTAATTGAAATTATTACAGCAAGATCACTCATTTCCAAACCCAAGTACCTTCGGGAATTAGCCGGATATAACAACTCGCACAAATGCCTTCGGGTCTTAGCCCGGATATAGTCACTAGCGCAAATGCCTTCGGAACTTAGCCCGAATATAGTCACTAGCATAAATGCCTTCGGGATTTAGGCCGGATATAGTCACTAGCACAAAGGCCTTCGGGACTTAGCCCGGATATCATCCGAATAATCATGCACATGTATCAATAAGTCATAACACATCTATATTTCATTTTCATACTAGAATTCAAACACAAGACATTTATCAACCATTACCAATTTCGGCTCAATAACCACATACAAAGAACATGATTTCGATTTGCTTTATAACATGATCTCTATACGCATTCGGCTGCCCGTCATAAGTATGAACTAATTACCTCAATATATAACTCAAATAGAATCATTATATCACCGTTTATTTGTTATGCTTATATGGCATTACTTAAACAAATCATAAACTAAGTTCCATTACTCGAAAACTTACCTCGGATGTTGTCGAACGACTCCAACGGCTATTCAATTACTTTTTCCTTCCCTTTATCGGATTTAGTTCCCCTTTGCTCTTGAGCTTAATTTAACAAATACATTGAATTAATCATCTTGAACATCGAGAGAAATTCAAGGTACTTAGCCCATATATATATCAGACATTAGAGTCATATATATGAAATCATGAATCAAATTCAACATATTAGCTAATGTTCTCCTTTAGCCGATTATCTAAGTCAAGATAGATCATCAATATGCTTACCTATAGCCAAATGTGCAACATCAATCTATCACTATCATCTACATACTTAATCAAAGGCCGAATACACCTATTCCAACATGATATCATTCCTATTTCATTTAACACTTAACATTTACCACATATCAATTAACCAATTTTTTTATAATTACAAAACTCTTCATCTATTCATGCTCTCATATTCGGTCATCCCTACCTATACTAACCATACAACTACATAATTCTAAGTTTAAACACAATTACAACATTCTAGTACCATGGCCGAATACTTCATGAAGTTGCTAAGACCCATCCTTTTCTAATTCTCACACACCCTCACATCCAATCCTTTTTGTTAAGCACTCAAACTCAATCATCTTCAAGCCTCATTACCACAACATCAAACACCAACTAGGGAAGGCAACTTCCATGGCCGAGTATCATCTTCCTCAAATAGCAAAAATTTAAACCATGGGCTAGGTAGAATTCAAACTAACAATTAAAAGTATGCATGAGTTTTATGGAATAATCATCAAACATACCTCTTCCTAAACATCAACCAACCGAACATGAAGCAAGAGAATCCTCTTCTTCTTCATTCCTCAAGTCACGGCAATGGAGGAGCATGGATGAAACAACTTTGTTTTCATCACCCCTCCCTTTTCATTACTTTATTACTAACCTTTTATTTTATTATTTTTAACACAACACATTAACACAAAATGTTTATAATATGTTTTAACCCATTGCATGGCCGGCCACTATCTAAAACTTGGGTAATTTGACATGCAAACCCATCATTTATACAACATGCATTAATAGGTCCTTATAGATTAACCTATCACATTTCAAAAGTGTCACACATAAGTCCTATTAACTAAATTCACATGCAATCGACTAAATCGAAGCTTAAAACTTTCACACATTCATATTCACATATTTTAGACAATAAATATCATATTCAAATACTTTGGTGACTCGGTTTAGCAGTCCCAAAACCGCTTCCGACTAGGGTCAATTTAGGGCTGTCACAACTCTCCTCCACTTAAGAAATTTTCGTCCCCGAAAATCTTACCGGTAAATAGGTTTGGGTATCGTTCTTTCATAGAGTTCTCAGTTTCCCAAGTAGCTTCTTCGATCCCGTGTTTGAGCCATAACACCTTTACTAACGGAACCCTTTTGTTTCGCAACTCTTTCACTTCACGAGCTAGGATACGAATCGGTTCTTCTTCATAACTCATATCGGCTTGAATTTCAACCTCGGAGGGATTTATTATGTGCGAAGGATCAGATCTGTATCGTCGAAGCATCGAAACATGAAAAACGTTGTGAATCTTCTCGAGATCAGGGGGTAAAATCAATCTATATGCCACTGGACCAACTCGTTCGGATATTTCATACGGCCCTATGAACCTCGGACTCAGTTTGCCCTTACGGCCAAATCTGAGTATCTTTTTCCAAGGTGAAACCTTAAGAAATACTTTATCTCCCACCTGATACTCAATATCTCTTCATTTTAAATCCGCGTATGAATCAACAATGGTTTGGTCTTTCTGAGCTTCACGAATTTGATGAATCAACAATGGTTTGGTCTTTAATTCAGCTACTAACACATTGCCGGATAGAACAGACAGGTGTACATTAATCGCTCGTAAAGCAAACAGTGATTTACGACTTAAAGCATCCGCAACCACATTAGCCTTTCCCGGGTGATAGTCAATGACAAGCTCATAATCTTTCAATAACTCAAGCCAACGCCTTTGTCGCAGATTCAAGTCTCTTTGAGTCATCAAATATTTGAGACTTTTGTGATCCGAATATACATGGCACTTCTCACCAAATAAGTAATGTCGCCATATTTTCAAGGCGAATATAATGGCAGCCAGTTCGAGATCATGGGTTGGATAATTTTTCTCATGTGGCTTCAATTGTCTCGACGAATAAGCTACAACTCGACCTTCTTGCATCAATACACAACCAAACCCAAGTGAGGATGCATCACTGTAAATAACAAACTCCTTGCCTAATTCGGGCTGCACTAGTACTGGAGCTTCAGTCAAATAAGTTTTCAATTGATCAAAACTTTTCTGACATTTTTCTGTCCATTCAAACTTAACATCTTTCTGAAGTAGTTTCATTATTGGTGTGGCTATCATCGAGAAACCCTTTACAAACCGTCTGTAGTAAGTAGCAAGTCCCAAAAAGCTCCGAACCTCAGTAATATTTCTCGGAGGCTTCCAGTTAAGTATGGCTGAAATTTTGCTCGGATCAACTCGAATACCCAATGCAGATACCACATGCCCCAAAAAGCTAACTTCTCTCAACCAGAACTCACATTTACTGAACTTAGCATATAACTGCTTATCCCGTAGAATCTGGAACACTAATCTCAGGTGCTCAGCATGTTCGGTTTCATTTTCTGAATAGACCAAAATATCATCGATAAACACAACTACAAACCGATCCAAATACGGTCTGAAGATCCAATTCATCAAATCCATAAATACCGCCGGGGCATTAGTGAGCCTAAACGGCATCACTAAAAACTCGTAGTGACCGTATCTCGTTCTGAAAGCAGTTTTGGGTATATCCGAATCTCGAATTCCCAACTGATAATAACCCGATCTCAAATCTATCTTTGAAAACACTAAGGCTCCCTTTAGTTGATCAAACAAATCATCAATACGAGGTAATGGATATTTATTCTTTATTGTCGCTTTATTTAGCTGACGATAGTCGATGCACAACCTCATGGTTCCGTCCTTCTTTTTCACAAGCAATACTGGTGCACCCCACGGCGAGAAACTCGGTCGAGCGAAACCTCTATCCATCAACTCTTGCAACTGAGTTTTCAATTCTTTCAATTCCGTTGGTGCCATACGACACGGAGCTATCGAAATCGGTGTAGTCCTGTACAAGTTCGATGCCAAACTCTACCTCCCGAACAGGTTGTAACCCCGGTAATTCTTCGAGAAAAACATCCGGATATTCACAAACCACTGGTACCGATTCAGTCTCTTTTCTGACTCTTTATTATCGAATACGTATGCAAGGTACGCTTCACACCCCTTTCTCACATATTTTTGAGCTAACATCGAGGATATTATTGTTGGCAATCCATTCGAAACAGTAGACTCAACTCGGATTGTCTCATTATTTGCACACCTCAAATCAATAGTCTTACTTTTGCAATTCACAACTGCATCATGTACGCTCAACCAATCCAAACCGAGAATAACATCAAATTCATCAAGCGGTAAAAGCATCAAATCGGTAGGAAAACAGAACCTCAGTTACTAGGGAAATTTCTTACACACTTTGTCAACAAGTACATAACGACCCAAAGGATTCGACACTCTAATAAAGAACTCAGTAGACTCAACAGGTAAAGTCTTACTGGATGCTAAAGTCGCACATACATAAGAATGAGTAGACCCAGGGTCAATCAAAGCAATCACATTAGTATCAAAGAGAGTGAAAGTACCGGTAATAACATCAGGCGAAGAAGCATCATCGCGTGCACGTATAGCATAAGCTCTACCAGGAGCACGAGCCTCAGATCTGGTTGTAGTGTCTCTAGATCCTCTCTGACCGCCACTAGGATTTCCCGTATTTCTAGATGGTCTACCTCGACCAGTAGTAGTACCCGGTTTCCCACTCTGATTTACATTCTGTTCAGACAATCTCAGGCAATCTTTAATAAAGTGGTCAACTGATCCGCACTTGTAACAGGAGTGGTCATGGAATCTACAACTCCCCGAATGCCATTTACCACAATACTGGCACTCTGTTCTGTCTCGACGATCATTTCCAACACTGGCGACCGAAGTGACTCGTGTACTCACAGGGGGTCGATCACGATCTCGTCTAGAAAAGCCCAAAGTGTCTCTAGATCAGCCTAAATCATCTCTAAATTTCTTCGATGACTGTTGAAAGGGCTTTTCCGAAGATATCTTTCGAAACTCCTTTGCTCCCTTATCAGCTTTTCTTTTCTCCTTATTGAGCTCTTCGGCTTTGGAAGCTCGCTCGACAAGTACCACAAATTCTTTGATTTCTAAAATGCCAATATACAGCTTTATATCATCGTTCAGTCCATCTTCGAAACGTTTACACATCACAGCTTCTGAAGAAATGCATTCTTGCGCGTACCGGCTAAGCCTTACAAACTTTCGTTCATAGTCAGTAACCGACATGGAACCTTGTTTAAGTTCAAGAAATTCTTTCCGTTTTTTATCAATCAATCTCTGGCTGATATACTTTTTTCAAACTCGGTTTGGAAAAACTCCCAAGTTACTTGCTCTCTGGGCAATAGAATCAACGTATTCCACCAATAGTAGGCGGAATCACGTAGCAAGGAGATAGTACACTTTAAGCATTCATCGGTGTGCAAGATAGTTCATTAAGTACCGAATAGTGTTGTCCAACCAAAATTCAGCTTGCTCGGCATCGTTCTGTCGTAGCTTTAAATTCATGAGTCCGTGTTTTCGGATTCTATCAACTGGGGCTTATTTAGCCTTATCGTCAGTCGATTCTGGGAGGTATCGCATGTCTTGGGGTTGTATTAGTCGGGAATGGGGTTGTGGAACACCAGTATTAGTTCGAATGTATTGGTTGAACCAATCATTCATCACGCTATAAAAGCCTGTCTAGCTTCATCATTCTGATTACTAGCAATAGGTTGAGAGTCCACCGGCGTTGTCCCTTGTGCGGGAGCAGGCGCTACACTCTCAAGATCATCAGCTACCGCTCGGTTGGGATAGAGATCCATTACTATATACAAACACATTTTTAACTGTCAGAAATCACCACACTATCAAATAGACACACAATGGCATGTATAGCTAGACCCGAACGTATTACGGTAGTCCTAGAATCGACTAAACCGTAGCTCTGATACCAATAAAATTGTAACACCCCGTACCCGAGACCGTTTCCGGAGTCGAACACGAGGTGTTAACGGACTTAATTCATTTATATACACAGATTATTTTTTTAAAATTTTCGGTCAAGCTGGCTAACTGCGTCACAGTCACCTCAAAAATCATATCTCGAGTTCCAAAACTCGAAAACTGATTCCGTAAATTTTTTCGGAAACTAGACTCATATATCCATCTAAAAATTTTTTTCTAGAATTTTTGGTCATGCCAATTAGTACAGTTTATTAGTTAAAATCTCCCCTGTTTCAGGGTTCGACTACTCTGGCCTTCATGCATTACGACTTAGATATCTCCCTGTACAGGGCTCCAATACATATGCCGTTTGTTTCTAATGAAAGTAGACTCAAAAAGGAATCTTTAAATATAAGGTATGACTTATAATTATCTCTGGTTAATTTATGGTGAATTTCAAAAGTCAGAACAGGGGATCCAGTAATTGCTCTGGCCCTATTTCACGAAAACTTAAACATCTCATAAAATACGGCTCATATGGTCGTTTTGCTTCTTCCATATGAAAATAGACTCATCAAGATTCGATTACATAATTTATTAATTATTTAATTACATTCCTACTATTTTTAGTGATTTTTCAAACTCACATCACTGCTGCTGTCAGCATCTATTTTAAGGCAAATCTCACCTATTTCATAGTTTCCATGATTCAACTAGCCATTTGACATTCATAGCACCAAATATGATCGTGATTAACCATTCCAATGGCTAATCATTGCCAAGCAATTTCACACCTCTCAATAACCATGTATATACAAAATGATTATAACGCTATGCTCAAAATATATAAGCCATTTTCGCATGGCCAACCGAATATATACATTACCAAAAGATACTTAATTAACAACAAGGTCAGTCCTATACATGACACTATCAAAGTTCAACTAAAAGAGTACCAAAAGGGCTTAGATAGTGTGGACGACATCGACTTTGACAATCCCGAGTTCGATAGCTGACGAACAAAATCTATAAAATAGAGAATTAAAGAAACAGAGTAAGCATTTAATGCTTAGTAAGTTCTGAGTAATGAAATTATTTACGACTAAAGTATAGCGTTCATATGACTAAATGAATAATTTCATATATGCATGTTCTCAAAATCATACTTCACGCTCCAACCATTATATTCATACACAGGGAATCAAACCTATCTAGAGGCCGGAAGCTCGTTTATCAATTGAAGGAATACTATTTGAAAGGAATCAACCTTTCCAATACATATACGGAACATACCTTATCGTTTGGATTTTATGAGCGTGTTAATTGAAATTATTACAGCAAGATCACTCATTTCCAAACCCAAGTACCTTCGGGAATTAGCCGGATATCGCAAATCGCACAAATGCCTTCGGGTCTTAGCCCGGATATAGTCACTAGCACAAATGCCTTGGGACCTAGCCGGATATAGTCACTAGCATAAATGCCTTGGGACTTAGCCGGATATAGTCACTAGCACAAAGGCCTTCAGGACTTAGCAGGATATCATCCGAATAATCATGCACATATATCAATAAGTCATAACACATCTATATTTCATTTTCATACTAGAATTCAAACACAAGACATTTATCAACCATTACCAATTTCGGCTCAATAACCACATACAAAGAACATGATTTCGATTTGCTTTATAACATGATCTCTATACGCATTAATTTGCCCGTCATAAGTATGAACTAATTACCTCAATATATAACTCAAATAGAATCATTATATCACCGTGTATTTGTTATGCTTATATGTCATGACTTAAACAAATCATAAACTAAGTTCCATTACTCGAAAACTTACCTCGGATGTTGTCGAACGACTCCAACGGCTATTCAATTACTTTTTCCTTCCCTTTATCGGATTTAGTTCCCCTTTGCTCTTGAGCTTAATTTAACAAATACATTGAATTAATCATCTTGAACATCGAGAGAAATTCAAGGTACTTAGCCCATATATATATCAGACATTAGAGTCATATATATGAAATCATGAATCAAATTCAACATATTAGCTAATGTTCTCCTTTAGCCGATTATCTAAGTCAAGATAGATCATCAATATGCTTACCTATAGCCGAATGTGCAACATCAATCTATCACTATCATCTACATACTTAATCAAAGGCCGAATACACCTATTCCAACATGATATCATTCCTATTTCATTTAACACTTAACATTTACCACATATCAATTAACCAATTTTTTTATAATTACAAAACTCTTCATCTATTCATGCTCTCATATTCGGTCATCCCTACCTATACTAACCATACAACTACATAATTCTAAGTTTAAACACAATTACAACATTCTAGTACCATGGCGAATACTTCATGAAGTTGCTAAGACCCATCCTTTTCTAATTCTCACACACCTCACATCCAATCCTTTTTGTTAAGCACTCAAACTCAATCATCTTCAAGCCTCATTACCACAACATCAAACACCAACTAAGGAAGGCAACTTCCATGGTCGAGTATCATCTCCTCAAATAGCAAAAATTTAAACCATGGGCTAGGTAGAATTCAAACTAACAACTAAAAGTATGCATGAGTTTTATGGAATAATCATCAAACATACCTCTTCCTAAACATCAACCAACCGAACATGAAGCAAGAGAATCCTCTTCTTCTTCCTTCCTCAAGTCATGGCAATGGAGGAGCATGGATGAAACAACTTTGTTTTCATCACCCCTCCCTTTTCATTACTTTATTACTAACCTTTTATTTTATTATTTTAACACAACACATTAACACAAAATGTTTATAATATGTTTTAACCCATTGCATGGCGGCCACTATCTAAAACTTGGGTAATTTGACATGCAAACCCATCATTTATACAACATGCATTAATAGGTCCTTATAGATTAACCTATCACATTTCAAAAGTGTCACACATAAGTCCTATAAACTAAATTCACATGCAATCGACTAAATCGAAGCTTAAAACTTTCACACATTCATATTCACATATTTTAGACAATAAATATCATATTCAAATACTTTGGTGACTCGGTTTAGCGGTCCCGAAACCGCTTTCCGACTAGGGTCAATTTAGGGCTGTCACATCGTAGGCTCGTATTAGGGACAAATTGATTAAGATTGAATGATGATTGTATGTATTGATTTAATGCATATGAAAAGTAAGTATAAATGTATCGTAAGTCCAGTAACACTCTGTAACCTTATTTCGGCATTGAATACGAGTGAGGGGTGTTACATTTTTTGTTATCAGAGTTACGGTTTAGTCGATTCTAGGACTAACGTAGCGTGTGTGAGAGTCTAGCTATACATTCCATATATAAACTGTGATAGTGTGATGAGTCCTGACATTTTAAAATGTGTTTTCATATAGTAAATTGATCCCAATCTAGCTATAGCTGATGAGGTTGAGAGTAATGCGACAGCTCCCGCTCAAGGGATAGTGCTATCTGATTCTAAACCCGTGTCGAGTAGCCAGGGAGGAGAGGCTAAAAAAGCCTTCTTCCAAATGATGAACGAGTGATTCACACAATATATCTGAACGAACTCGGCTGCTCAACAACCTCCACCCCCTCCTAATCCCCAACTGGTTCCCGTAGCTCCTCAAGAGTTGAGCTTTTAAGATTGAATAAGCTTCTAGTTGATAAGATCTGTAAACACAGGGCTAAAGAGTTCAGAGCTAATGTTGATGATGATTTTGAGAGAGCCGAGTCTTGGCTTGAAAATACGATTCAAGTGTTTGATGAGCATTCTTGCACACCTGTTGAATGTTTAAAATGTGTTATATCACTTCGGAGAGACACTGCGTATCAATGGTGGAATACATTAGTACCAGTGGTGCCGAGAGAGAGTCACTTGGGAGTTCGTTCAGAACGAGTTTCGAAAGAAATACATCAGTTAACGGTTTCTGGATCAAAAGCATAAAGAGTTTTTAAAACTGAAACAAGGCCACATGACTGTACTTGAATATGAAAGAGAATTTGTACGGTTTAGCAAGTACACTCGGGAGTATGTTTCTACCAAAAAGATTATGTACAAGTGGTTTGTTAATGGGTTGAACGAAGATATTAAACTTCTGGTCAGGATATTAGATTTAAAAGAATTCGTTGTGTTAGTTGACCGGGCTTGCAAAGTCGAAGACTTTAGCAGAGAAAAGAAGAAAGCTGATTTAGAGGCTAGAGATTCGAGAAAATGACCAATGAATAAATCTTATCATCCTTCATTAAAGAAATCCTGAGATTCGTATAGTCAATCAAATGCATTAGTGGGATACCAGAATAAAGATCATGGACATCAACATGTGAATCCTAAAGCTCAAGCTACTTTCATCTCGAGTGTTGGCAGTGTGAGAAATAACAAGCCCGAGTGTCAACAGTGTGGGAGGAAACATTTTGGAGACTGATGGAATAAGAGTAGTAAAGCTTGTTTTAAATGTGACTCGCCAGATCACTTTATTCGAGATTGCCCAGAGTTGTCCGAATAGATAAATTTTAGAACGCAAGACAGAGCATCATGACTATGAGAGGGAGACCACCGAGAAATGTGGGAAATGTATCTAATGGAAAAGGAGTGACAAATGACTCAGCTGGGAGATCCGAAGCTAGAGCACTAGCTAGAGCACCAGCTAGAGCTTGCGCTATTTGCGTTCGCGAAGAAGCGCCATCCCCATATGTTATTACGATACATTCTCTCTTTACGAAACTAATGTGATTGCTTTAATTGATCCTGGATCGACACATTCGTATGTTTGTGAGAATTTAGTGTCTAGTAAGAAATTTCTTGTTGAGTCTACAGAATTTGTAATTAAAGTATCGAACCACTTAGGCAAGTATGTTCTTGTTGACAAAGTATGCAAGAACTATTCTTTAATGTCTCAGAGTCATTATTTTTCGGCTGACTTGATTCTTTTACCATTTGATGAGTTCGATGTGATTCTGGGTATGGACTGATTGACTCTACATGATGCTGTTGTAAATTGTAAAGTAAAGACTATCAAATTGAGATGTCAGAATAATGAAATCATTCGAATTGAATCTGATGAATCGAGTGGATTGCCTACAGTAATTTCATTGATGTTAGCTCAGAGATATGTGAGAAAAGGTTGTGAGCATACTTAGCATATGTTTTAGATACCAAAGTGTTTGAAAAGAAGATTGAATCGGTGCTTGTAGTTTGTGAATATCTGGATGTATTTCCAGAAGAATTGCCTGGGTTGCCACCAGTTAGAGAGGTTGAGTTTGCTATTGAGCTAGTATTGAAAACTTCACCGATATCTATAGCTCTGTACAGAATGGCTCCGAAAGAGTTGAAAGAGTTGAAAGCTCAGTTGCAAGAGTTAATAGATAGAGGTTTTGCAGGATCGAGTTTTTCACCCTAGGGTGTGCCAATATTGTTTGTAAAGAAGAAAGACGGAAAAATGAGAATGTGTATTCACTATTTTTAGCTCAACAAGGTTACGATAAAGAATAAATATCCATTTCCGGGAATAGACAATTTATTCGTTCAGTTGAAAGGTGCAACAGAGTTTTCAAAGATTGATTTGAGATCTGGCTATTATTAGTTGCGAGTTAAAGACTCAGACGTGCCAAAACTGTGTTTAGAACGAGGTACGAACACTATGAATTCCTTGTTATGCCTTTTGGACTAACTAATGCTCCTGCCGGTTTTATGGATTTGTTGAATCGGATCTTTAGACCATATTTAGACAGATTTTTGTTGTGTTCATCGATGACATTCTGATCTATTCTCAAGATGAGTCTAAGCATGCCGAGCACTTGAGGATTGTGTTGCAAACATTGAGAGATAAGAAAATGTATGGTAAATTCAATAAATGTGAGTTTTGGCTTCAGAAAGTTGGATTTTTAGGACATATTGTCTCGGCGGATGGCATTCGAGTTGATTCAAGCAAGATTTTTGCAGTTATTGACTGGAGACCACCTAGAAATGTATCTGAGGTCAGAAGCTTTTTGGGATTAGCTGGTTACTATCAACGTTTTGTTAAAGGGTTCTCGATGATTGCTACACCGATGACCAGGCTACTATAGAAAGATGTAAAGTTTGAATGAACCAAGAAATGTCAATAGAGTTTCGGTCAATTGAAAGCATTGTTAACTGAGGCACCAGTGTTGGTTCAACCTCAGTCTGGTAAAGAATTTGTGATTTATAGTGACGTGCCATTGAACAGTTTGGGTTGCGTGTTGATGCAAGATGGAAAAGTGATAGCTTATGCTTCCAGACACTTGAAGCCGCATGAAAAAAACTATCCGACGCACGATTTATAATTGGCTGCTATAGTTTTCGCATTGAAAATTTGGCTTCATCATTTGTACGGTGAAAAATGTCACATCTTTATAGATCATAAAAGCTTAAAGTATATAATGACTCAAAAGGATTTGAATTTCCGACAACGGAGATGGCTTGAGCAACTAAAAGATTATGAGTTAGTAATCAATTATCATCTGGGGAAATAGAATGTAGTCGCAGACGCTTTGAGTAGAAAATCGTTGCTTGCTTTGAGAGCAATGAATACATAGTTGTCATTGTCTGATGATGGTTCGATTTTAGCTGAATTAAAAGCTAAACCAGTATTTCTTCAACAAATTTGCAAAGCTCAGAAGTGTGATACTAAGTTACAAGCTAAAAGAATGCAATGTGAGTTAAATAGTGATTCAGAGTAGGATCCGATGATTGTTTGATGTTCCGAGATAGAATTTGTGTACTAAGAAATCCAGAGTTGATTTAGAAAATTTTACACGAGGCACTAGTAGTAGTTTATTTTTTCACCTGGGAGTACCAAAATGTACAATGATTTGAAGAAGTTGTATTGGTGGTCGGGTATAAAATGAGAGATTTCTGAATTTGTATCGAAGTGTTTAATTTGTCAGCAAGTGAAAGCCAAGCATCAAGTGCCTTTGGGTTTACTTCAGCCTATGATGATACTGGAGTGGAAATGGGATAGAGTGACTATGGATTTCGTATCGGGATTACCCCTATCTCCGAAGTAGAAAGATACAATTTGGGTTGTCGTTGATCGATTGTTAAAATCTGCACATTTTATTTCGGTATGTACTGACTATTCACTTGATAAATTAGCTGAATCATACATTATTGAGATCATTAGATTGCACGTGGTGCCAGTTTCTATTATTTCAAATAGCGATCCGAGGTTTACGTCATGGTTTTGGAAGAAATTGAAAAAAACTTTGGGTACAAAATTGAATTTTAGTACAGCTTTTCATCTGCAAATTGACGGATAGTCTGAACGAGTAATACAGATCCTCGAAGATATGCTCAAATATTGTGTTTTAAAGCTCGAAGGCAACTGGGAGAAATATTTGCCACTAGTTGAATTTTCGTATAATAATAGCTTTCAATCAAGTATAAAGATGGCTCAATATGGAGCAATGTATGGGCGCAAATGCCGAACTGTATTGTCCTAGATCGAGCTTAGCGAGAAATGGATTCACGAGGTTGATTTGGCTAGAGAAACTGAAGAGAAAATGAAAGTAATTTATGACTATTTAAAAGCAGCATCAGATCATCAAAAGTCGTACGCAGATTTGAAACGAAAAGACATTGAATTCCAGATCAGTGACAAAGTGTTCTTGATGGTATCTCTATAACACCCCTGGCCCGTAACCGTTGCCGGAATAGGTTAAGAGGCATTGCCGAACTTGTAACTCAGATTAGAACAATCATATATCAAATATCATCTCATTTCAAATAATATAAGTCATTCTTATTCAATATGAACTTAAATCAAGCATACAAAGCCTAAATCATGCATTGGAACCAAATCAGAAACATATGGAAGTTTCAGAAACTTAGAAAATTTTTAACTTTTCGAGTACCACACGCCTGTGTGTATAGACCGTGTGCCTCACACGGCATTAGACATGTCCGTGTGTCTAAGCCTTGGAAAAATAAGGCATACATATTGACTTGCTCACACGGCCACAAGACACGCCCATGTGCCTTGACCGTGGTCGAGACTAACTTGGGCCACATGGCTAGCCACACGCCCATGTGCCTTGGCTGTGCTCGAGTCTGACTTACAATTGTAGGGTACCCTAGGGGACACATGACCGTGCAACATAGCCGTGTGTCGAACACGACTGAGACACATGCCCGTGTCTCTACCCGTGTAGACAAAAATAGGCCATTTGAATAGCCAACTTGCCACCCCAATTGGGTCAAACCTACAAGCAATAAAACAAACATATTTGCACAGCATTTTGTAACTAATTCACAATCAAAACATACATTATTCATGACTTAATATTATCAACAATTCCAATATCAATTCATCAATCAATTCATAACAAAACTTAAACTAAAATCATACCTAAACATATGTTCGATACATCATTCAATCTTATGTTCAGACTTACCAAAACTACTTAAAATTTACCATTTCATTTGGCCAACCAAAGACATACCACAATTGTGGATTAACATCACATATCATATTCCATTATCAAACTATAAGTTCAAACACAAACTAGCCATATCACATGGAAAAAAACATAATTTAAACACTTCTAGCCTATACATGCCATACTTCAATATATTTACATTTTCAAAGGTACCAAAATAAGGTTCGATAGTGTGGTGACGATCCTCAACGATCCCCGAGCTTACAGTAGCTTTAATATCTATAAAACAATGCAAACATACATAGAGTAAGCTTTCAAAAGCTTAGTAAGCCATATATACAAATAAACTTTTCATTTAAAGCATATAAACATCATCAAATTACTTATACTTTGAAGCCAAATACCAACACAAACCTCATATTCATTTACTTGAATCATAGCTCATCATTTGCACATATACTTACCTTTCATTTTCAAATATAGTGCACAATTCGAACGTACCTGAATTGGATACATATTCACTTATTCATTCATTTTCTCTGAATGCCCGTTGAACCGTTCGGAAACATAATGATACTTGGATAGCTCAGAGAACATATACAATGCCAACGTCCCAGATGTGGTCTTACATGTAATCAAACATCGATGCCACTGTCCCAGACAGGGTCTTACATGAAATCAGATACGATGCTGATGTCCCAGACATGGTCTTACGCGTAAAGTGGAAGTTGATGCCAACGTCCCAGACGTGGTCTTACACAATAACATATATCAGAATCCTATGTCATGACATATGTATCCTAACTATTCATAAGGTTCGTATGGGGCTTTTCGGACGTCGAAACTGTAACACCCCGAACCCGAGACCGTTGCCGGTGTCGGACACGAGGGGTTAACAAGCCAAAACCACTTATAGCACCGACCAACTTGACATTCCCAGGCAAGCTGGAAAACTGCATCACTGTTGCCTTAAAAAGCATATCTCGAGTTACAGAACTCGGAAACTGATTCTGTAAATTTTCCCTGAATTTAGACTCATATATCCATCCCTGGATTTTTTTCTAGAATTTTTGGTTGGGCCAATTGGTACAGTTTATTAGTTAAAGTCACCCATGTTACAGGGGTCGACTACACTGACCTTCGCGTATTACAACTTGAATATCTCTCTGTACAGGGTTTCAATACTGGTGCTGTTTCTTTCTAATGAAACTAGACTGAAAAAGGAATCTGGACATATAAGGCATGACTTCTAATTCATTCTGGATAATTTATGGTAAATTTTCAAAGTCGCGACAGGGGACCCAGAAACCGTTCTGGCCCTGTCTCACGAGAACTTTAATATCTCTCAGTATACTGTTCATATGATCGTTTCGTTACTTTCATATGAAAATAGACTCGTCAAGGTTCGATCACATAATTTATTCACTATTTAACACCATTCCTAAAAATTTTAGTGATTTTTCACATCCACGTCACTGCAGCTGGCAGCCTCTGTTTTTAAGGTAGGCTTTACCTATATTGTAGTTCCCATGGACCAACTATAGTCTAGTCATACTTAGGTCCACATATGATCATATTTAGCCATTCCAATGGCTGATCATGTGACCAACACTCTCATTCCAAACCATAATCACATCATGAAACCAAATATAATTACAAACCACATATGGTCAAATTCCATACTCCACTTTTACGAACCATTTTCGCATGGCCGCACACATATACATCACAAAGTACTTAAAACAACCGAGGGTGGTCCTATACATGCCATATCCAAAACTCAACTAAAGGAGTACCAAAAAGGGCTTTGATAGTGTGGTTGACTTCAACTTCTATGATCCCGAATCCGATCGCTAACGAGCAAAATCTATAAACAGAGAAACAAAGAAACGGAGTAAGCAATTTATGCTTAGTAAGTTTGAGCCATAATATACACACAACCAAAGCATAGCATTCAAGTAGCTAAACAATAATTCATATGCACAATTTCACAAAGACATGCTTACTTCACAATCCCAACTCTTATATTCATACACAAATAACGGCCTAGTTAATGCCGATAGCTCATTTATCATTAGAGCGAATATTCATACGACTTACTCATAGTGTGCTAAGCACACACAAAACATACCTTGTTGTTGGGAATTTCACAAGTGCATTAACTGAAAATTTTCCAGCAAGTTCAAAGTTCTCGAATCACATACCTTCGGAGTTTATCCGGATATAGCTACTGCTCAAACGCCTTCGGGACATAGCCCGTTATGGTAACCCACACAAAGGCCTTCGGACTTAACCCGGATATCACAATTTGCACAATTGCCTTCGGCTTAGCCCGGATATCATAACTCGCCTAATTGCCTTGGGCTTAGCCCGATATCATAACTCGCACAATTGCCTTCGGCTTAGCCCGATATCACTCGAACATTCATACACATCTTTGTTTCAATTTCATAACACAACTTTTATGCACAATTCACTTAGCAAAAATATCATTTCGCTCAATGGCCACATACAAAGGCACAATTTCGATTGCTTATTACTTCATTCAATCGAATCAAAATCTAAGTTTCGATACTCGAAAACTTACCTCGGACGTGGTCGAACGATTTCGATGGCTATTCGACGACTTTTTCCTTCCCCTTATCGGATTTAGCTCCCCTTGCTCTTGAGCTTAATTTAACAAATAAATTGGTTTTATCATTTGAGCATCGAAGAGGAATTCAAGATACCTAGCCAATATATATGCTCATTAGGCATCAAAGTCGCATATGTACGAAATCACGAATCGAACTCAACACATTAGTTAATATTCCTCTTAGCGAATTTTCTAAGCCAAGAATAGGCATCAATATGCTTGCCTCTAACCGAATGCATGCACACCAATTTCCCTCATGTGGCGAATATGCATGTCCATGTTGAGGCCAATTATGCACTTAATACCACACAAAACAGCATGCATTTTACTAACTAACGATTACATATTGTAGCTCAATACACATCTCTCATGTACTTCATAACCAAACATCATCACAAGCAAATATATACCTTGAAATAGTATATATGTCATGCCAATACATCATGTGCAAACATGTATACACATATAGGTGCAAGGTCAATCTCAAGGGGTTCATACCCATCCAAACACAAATTTTACCAATCAAGTAACAAGCATAAATCATGCTCATGAATGCACCATGGCGAATACATCACAACCATACTCTTTCAACTTCGGTCATGGTTAAACAAAGAATTCAATGTCCTACTCAAGAATACTAAAAAGAAATTTCAAGAGTAGTCAATCCATCATTACATGCATCATCAACAAGCTTCACATTTAGCATGCAATGGCTTTAACACAATATCAACCTTGGCCAAATACCATTTTTCATGGCATAGCAAGGATTTGAACCATGGCTAACATGCACATCAAGTTAGCAACCAAAACAAGCATAATCTCATGACACAACCTCAACATACCTTAATCTTGATGCAAGTATAGCCAAATCTCCTTCTAGATCTCTTCTAAACTAAAAATGGAGCAAAATTTCCTTCCTTCTTAGAATTTTCAGCCCAAAGAAAATGAGAATGGATGAACCAAATTTTTTCTTTTCCTTTCTCTCAACTCACGGCCAAGGGGGGAAGCATGGATGAGACCATTTTTTTCTTTCTTTGCCCATGCTCTTTATTTTATTATTTCACCCTAATGCACCAACAAAACATGTTTCATGACATGTTTTGCCCATCCACTCTTGCCATGGCGGCCACTTCATGTTGGGGAAATTGACATGCAAATCCCTTATTTTTGCATGCATGTTCAACTAGTCATCACACCTTTCCCCATCATACTTTCAAAGTTTACTACTAGGTCCTTTCTAATGAAATTCACATTTATAACTCTAAATCGAAACATCAAAATGTCACACATGAATTAACACATATTATAGGCATCAAAATAAATTATAAATTATTTTTATGCCTCGTTTTGTGGTCCCGAAACCACCTCCGACTAGGGTCAATTTTGGGCTATCATAACTCTCCCCACTTAAGAAATTTTCGTCCCCAAAATCTTACCGTAAATAGGGTTGGGTATCGCTCTTTCATAGAGTTCTCGGTTTCCTAAGTAGCTTCTTCTATCCCGTGTTTGAGCCATAACACTTTCACTAGCGGAACCCGCTTGTTTCGCAACTCTTTCACTTCACGTGATAGGATACGAATCGGTTCTTCCTCATAACTCATATTGGTTTGAATTTCAACCTCGATGGACTAATCACGTGCGATGGATCGATCTATAGCGTCAAGCATCGAAACATGAAAGACATCGTGAATCTTTTCGAGTTCAGGGGGCAAAATCAAATGATATGCCACTGGACCGACTCGCTCGGATATCTCATATGGCCCAATGAACCTCGGGCTCAACTTGCCCTTACGGCCGAATCGAGTATCTTTTTCCAAGGCGAAACCTTGAGAAACACTTTATCTCCCACCGATACTCGATGTCTTTTCGCTTCGCACCGCACGACTTCTCGACGATCGGAGGCTATCTTCGACTTTCACGGATTACTTTCACTTTCTGCTCAGCATCTCTAATTAAATCCACCCGAAAATTTTGCTTTCACCGAGCTCGGTCCAAAACAATGGTGTACGGCATTTTTAATCGCACAAAGCCTCGTAGGGTGCCATCTTAATACTTGATTGAAAACTATTGTTGTGCGAATTCAATCAAAGGCAAATATCGTTCCCATGAACCATCGAACTCGAGGATGCAACATCTTAACATATCCTCAAGTATCCGAATTATCCGCCGGATTGACCATCGGTTTGGGGTGAAAGGCGGTGTTGAAATATAGCTTGGTACCCAAAGCTTCTTGCAACTTCTTCCAAAATCGCGAGGTAAATCTCGGATCTCTATCCGATAAGATGGAATTAGGCACCCGTGTAATCTCACAACCGAGAAACGCATAATTCGGCTAGTTTGTCCATTGAAAAATCCGACGCACGGGATAAAGTGAGCCAACTTAGTCAATCTATCTACCACGACCCAAATCGCATCCTTCTTACTTGTCGACAATGGCGGTCCGGATACAAAGTCTATTGTGACTCGATCCCATTTCCACTCGGGTATCGTGGTCGGTGAAGTAATCTCAAGGCACTTGATGTTCCGCTTTCACTTGTTGACATATTAAACATCTCAAAACAAAGTCGGAGATGTCTCGTTTCATACCATGTCACCAAAACCGACGTTTCAAATCGTTGTACATCTTCGTACTCCCGGGTGGATTGCCATTCGGCTACAATGGGCTTCGCTCGAATTATCGAAATAAGTTCAATTCTTTGAACATACTGACGACTTTTGAACCTCAAACAATCGTCATCATCTATTTGAAATTCCGAGTCCTTGTTCGAACACACTCACTCGTTTTGCAACCAACTCATCGTCGACTTTCTCGAGCTTCACGAATTTGACGATCAATAATGGTTTGGCTTTCAATTCAGCTACTAACACATTGTCGGGTAGAATGCATAAGTGTACATTCATCACTCGTAAAGCGAATAATGATTTACGACTTAAGGCATCCGCAACCACATTCGCCTTTCCGGTGATAGTCAATGACCAGCTCATAATCCTTTAACAGCTCGAGCCAACGTCTTTGTCGCAGATTTAAGTCTCTTTGAGTCATCAAATATTTGAGACTTTTGTGATCCGGACACATGGCACTTCTCACCAAATAAGTAATGTCGCCATATCTTTAAGGCGAATACGATGGCGACCAATTCGAGATCATGGGTCGGATAATTTTTCTCGTGTGGCTTTAATTGCCTCGACGCGTAGGCCACAACTCGACCTTCTTGCATCAATACGCAACCTAACCCGAGTAGGGATGCGTCACTATAAATAACAAACTCTTTGCCCGATTCGGTTGCACTAGAATTGGGGCTTCATCAAATAAGTTTTCAGTTGATCGAAACTTTTTTTTTTGACATTTCTCGTCCATTCGAACTTAACATCCTTTTGGAGTAGCCGTCATTGGCGTGGCTATCGTCGAGAAACCTCTTACAAATCGTCGGTAATAACCAAGAAGCCCCAAAAGCTCGAACCTCGGTAATATTTCTGAGGCTTCAGTTAAGTATGGCTGAAATTTTGTTCGGTCGACTCGAATACCGATGCGAGATATCACATGCCCCAAGAAGCTAACCTCTCTTAACCGTAACTCACACTTTTGAACTTAGCATATAATTGCTTATTCAGTAAAATTTGCAAAGACTAACCTCGGTGTTCAAAGATGTTCGGTCTCATTTCTTGAATAGACCAAGATGTCATCAATGAACACGACTACGAACCGATCCAAATATGGTCGAAGATCCGATTCATTAAATCCATAAATACCGCAGGGCATTAGTAAGCCCAAACGGCATCACTAGGAACTCGTAGTGACCATATCTCGCTCAAGGCAATCTTGGGTACGTCTCAATCTCGAATTTGCAATCGATAATAGCCCGATCTCAAATCTATTTTCGAGAACACCGAAGCTCCTTCAGCTTGATCGAACAAATCGTCGATACGCGATAACGGATATTTGTTCTTTATCGCCGCTTTATTAAGTCGACGATAGTCGATGCACGACCTCATGGTTCCATCCTTCTTTTCACAAACAACACCGGTGCACCCCAAGGTGAAAAATTCGGTGAGCAAAACCTTTATCCACCAATTCTTGCAACCGAGCTTTCAACTCCTTTAATTCCGTTGGTGCCATACGACACGGAGCTATCGAAATTGGGGTGGTACCGGTACCAATTCGATGCCAAACTCTATTTCCGAACAGTGGTAATCCGGCAATTCTTCGTGGAAAACATCCGGTATTCACAAACCACTAGCATTGCCCATATTTCTAGGTGGCCTACCTCGAGTTGTGGTAGCACCGGGTTCCCACTTTGATTTACGTTTTGTTCGGATAAACTCGGGCAATCCTTAATGAAATGATCGGTGATCCGCACTTGTAACAGAGCGGTCACGAGTCTACAACTCCCGAATGCCATTTGCCACAATATTGGCACTCCGCTCGTCTCGACGATCATTGCCAACACTGGTGATCAAGTGACTCGCGTGCCCATAGGGGTCGATCGCGGTCTCGTCTAGAAAAGCCCAAGTGTCTCTAGACCGCCTAAGCCATCTCTAAATTTCTTTGATGATGTGGGAAGGGCTTCCCAAGACCTCTTACTAAACTCCCTTGCTCCCACTTCACTTTTCTTTTCTCCATATTGAGCTCCTCGGCTTTGCACGCCGCTCGACAAGAGCCACAAACTCTCGGATTTCCAAAATGCCAACATACGACTTTATATCATCATTCATCCATCTTCAAGCGTTTACACATCACGCCTTCGAAGAAATGCATTCGTAGCGTCCGGCTAAGCCTCACAAATTTTCGTCAGAGTCGGTAGAACCGACATGGAACCTTGTTTAAGTTCAAGAAATTCCTTCCGTTTTGATCCATAAATCTCGACCGATATACTTCTTTCGAACTCGGTTAGAAAGAACTCCCAAGTTACGTGCTCCCTAGGCACAACTGAAGTCGAGTACTCCACCAATAGTAGGCGGAATCGCGTAGCAAGGAGATAGTACACTTTAAGCATTCATCGGTGTACATGATAGCTCATCGAGCACCGGATAGTGTTGTCCAACCAAAATTCAGCTTGCTCGGCATCGTCGCTATCCGTAGCTTTAAATTCAGTAGCCCCATGTTTTCAATTTCATCGATCGGGGCTTACTTGACCTTATTTGGTCGATTCACGGAGGTATTGTAGGTGCGGGGGTTGCATTAGTCGGGAATGGAGGTTGTGGAACAGCCGTGTTAGTTCGAATGTATTGGTTGAACCAATCATTCATCACGCTATAGAAGGCTTGCTTAGCCTCATCATTCGGATTGCTAGCAATAGGTTGAGAGTCCACCGGCGCTGTCCCTTGCGCGGGAGCAGGCGCCACACTCTCCACATCATCAGCTATTGCTCGGTTGGGATCGGGATCCATGGCTATAAACAAACACAAATTTCAAAATGTTAGAAATCACCACACTATCAATTATCACTTAATGGCATGTATAGCTAGACCCCAAACATATCACGGTAGTCCTAGGATCGACTAAACCGTAGCTCTGATACCAATAAAATTGTAACATCCTGAACCCGAGACCGTTGCCGGTGTCGGACACGAGGGGTTAACAAGCCAAAACCACTTATAGCACCGACCAACTTGACATTCCCAGGCAAGCTGGAAAACTGCGTCACTGTTTCCTTAAAAAGCATATCTCGAGTTACAGAACTCGGAAACTGATTCCGTAAATTTTCCCTGAATTTAGACTCATATATCCATCCCTGGATTTTTTTCTAGAATTTTTGGTCGGACCAATTGGTACAGTTTATTAGTTAAATTCACCCATGTTACAGGGGTCGACTACACTGACCTTCGCGCGTTACAACTTGAATATCTCTCTTTACAGGGTTTCAATACTGATTCCATTTGTTTCTAATGAAACTAGACTGAAAAAGGAATCTGGACATATAAGGCATGACTTATAATTCATTCTGGATAATTTATGGTAAATTTTCAAAGTCGCGACAGGGGACCCAGAAACCGTTCTGGCCCTGTCTCACGAGAACTTTAATATCTCTCAGTATACTGTTCATATGATCGTTTCGTTACTTTCATATGAAAATAGACTCGTCAAGGTTCGATCACATAATTTATTCACTATTTAAAACCATTCCTACAAATTTTGGTGATTTTTCACATCCACGTCACTGCAGCTGGCAGCCTCTGTTTTAAGGTAGGCTTTACCTATATTGTAGTTCCCATGGACCAACTATAGTCTAGTCATACTTAGGTCCACATATGATCATATTTAGCCATTCCAATGGCTGATCATGTGACCAACACTCTCATTCCAAACCATAATCACATCATGAAACCAAATATAATTACAAACCACATATGGTCAAATTCCATACTCCACTTTTACGAACCATTTTCGCATGGCCGCACACATATACATCACAAAGTACTTAAAACAACCGAGGGTGGTCCTATACATGCCATATCCAAAACTCAACTAAAGGAGTACCAAAAAGGGCTTTGATAGTGTGGTTGACTTCAACTTCTATGATCCCGAATCCGATCGCTAACGAGCAAAATCTATAAACAGAGAAACAAAGAAACGGAGTAAGCAATTTATGCTTAGTAAGTTTCGAGCCATAATATACACACAACCAAAGCATAGCATTCAAGTAGCTAAACAATAATTCATATGCACAATTTCTCAAAGACATGCTTACTTCACAATCCCAACTCTTATATTCATACACAAATAACGGCCTAGTTAATGCCGATAGCTCATTTATCATTAGAGCGAATATTCACAAGACTTACTCATAGTGTGCGAAGCACACACAAAACATACCTTGTTGTTGGGAATTTCACAAGTGCATTAACTGAAAATTTTCCAGCAAGTTCAAAGTTCTCGAATCACATACCTTCGGAGTTTATCCGGATATAGCTACTGCTCAAACGCCTTCGACATAGCCCGGTTATGTAACCCGCACAAAGGCCTTCGGACTTAACCGGATATCACAATTTGCACAATTGCCTTCGGCTTAGCCCGGATATCATAACTCGCCTAATTGCCTTCGGGCTTAGCCCGGATATCATAACTCGCACAATTGCCTTCGGGCTTAGCCCGGATATCACTCGAACATTCATACACATCTTTGTTTCAATTTCATAACACAACTTTTATGCACAATTCACTTAGCAAAATATCATTTCGCTCAATGGCCACATACAAAGGCACAATTTCGATTGCTTATTACTTCATTCAATCGAATCAAAATCTAAGTTTCGATCCTCGAAAACTTACCTCGGACGTGGTCGAACGATTTCGACGGCTATTCAACGACTTTTTCCTTCCCCTTATCGGATTTAGCTCCCCTTTGCTCTTGAGCTTAATTTAACAAATAAATTGGTTTTATCATTTGAGCATCGAAGAGGAATTCAAGATACCTAGCCAATATATATGCTCATTAGGCATCAAAGTCGCATATGTACGAAATCACTAATCGAACTCAACACATTAGTTAATATTCCTCTTAGCCGAATTTTCTAAGCCAAGAATAGGCATCAATATGCTTGCCTCTAACCGAATGCATGCACACCAATTTCCCTCATGTGGCCGAATATGCATGTCCATGTTGAGGCCAATTATGCACTTAATACCACACAAAACAGCATGCATTTTACTAACTAACGATTACATATTGTAGCTCAATACACATCTCTCATGTACTTCATAACCAAACATCATCACAAGCAAATATATACCTTGAAATAGTATATATGTCATGCCAATACATCATGTGCAAACATGTATACACATATAGGTGCAAGGTCAATCTCAAGGGTTCATACCCATCCAAACACAAATTTTACCAATCAAGTAACAAGCATAAATCATGCTCATGAATGCACCATGGTCGAATACATCACAACCATACTCTTTCAACTTCGGTCATGGTTAAACAAAGAATTCAATGTCCTACTCAAGAATACTAAAAAGAAATTTCAAGAGTAGTCAATCCATCATTACATGCATCATCAACAAGCTTCACATTTAGCATGCAATGGCTTTAACACAATATCAACCTTGGCCAAATACCATTTTTCATGGCATAGCAAGGATTTGAACCATGGCTAACATGCACATCAAGTTAGCAACCAAAACAAGCATAATCTCATGACACAACCTCAACATACCTTAATCTTGATGCAAGTATAGCCAAATCTCCTTCTAGATCTCTTCTAAACTAAAATGGAGCAAAATTTCCTTCCTTCTTAGAATTTTCAGCCCAAAGAAAATGAGAATGGATGAACCGAATTTTTTCTTTTCCTTTCTCTCAACTCACGGCCAAGGGGGAAGCATGGATGAGACCATTTTTTTTCTTTCTTTGCCCATGCTCTTTATTTTATTATTTCACCCTAATGCACCAACAAAACATGTTTCATGACATGTTTTGCCCATCCACTCTTGCCATGGCGGCCACTTCATGTTGGGGGAAATTGACATGCAAATCCCTTATTTTTGCATGCATGTTCAACTAGTCATCACACCTTTCCCCATCATACTTTCAAAGTTTACTACTAGGTCCTTTCTAATGAAATTCACATTTATAACTCTAAATCGAAACATCAAAATGTCACACATGAATTAACACATATTATAGGCATCAAAATAAATTATAAATTATTTTTATGCCTCGGTTTTGTGGTCCCGAAACCACCTCCCGACTAGGGTCAATTTTGGGCTGTCACAGAAACTTTGTCGATACTTTCTCGGATGACATATATATATAGGTCAAATATTCATTCATCACAATTCAATATCATATGAATAATAATAATTCAATTCAAACTAGTTTATTTGTATATCGACTTACCTCGTATAGATTTGGGTAGATGGAATCGGTTACTTGAAAACTTTTGACTTTGCCTGATCTAATTTCGTTTTCTTTAATTCTTGATCTATATAAATTCAAATTTAACTTATTAAATCATAAATTCATTCGAAACAATTCATAAACACATATTTAGCGCAATTTGCAAACTAGCCCTCACATTTTCACATTTTAACACTTTAGTCTCTAATTCACAAAATCACAAAACACACATAATTTGCTTGTACACAAGCTTAGCCGAATTTCTATAAGGTTCATATAAGTCCATGTAGTTCATTTATTTCACATTTTATTCCCTCAATTTACAAATTTCACAATTTAGCCCATTTTACTCAAAATCATCAAAAATCCAAAGACAAAACATACAAACCCAACATCAAACTTTCATATTTCATCATATAACAACATAAAGCTCATGAATTCATCCATGGATAATTTCAAAATCATCATCAAAATCAGAAATTGAGGCATAGGCTTGATAGTATACGAAGCAATGATTACAAAAACGTAGAAATTATCAAAAATTGAAGCAAAAACATACCTAAATCAAAGCTTGCAAGTACCAAACCCTATCAAAGCTTTTCTCTTTTCTTTTATTTTGATTTTTGGCAGTGAAGAACACCAAATGACTTATTTTCATGCTTTTTGTTTTATTTTAATTACTTTAATAAACATTTTACCATTTTATCCATGAATTATAACATGAACAAATCATGCATATCAAGGTCACATATGTCAATTAACCATGTAAATGGTATAATAACCACATAAGGACCTCACAATCATAAAGCCAAATCAAGTAAGCACTTTAACAAGTAGCAAGCAACTTTCACATTTTACGCGATTAGGTCCTTTTTCAAAATTAAGCACACAACATTCAAATTTATATACGAGACCTTCACACATGTTCATTCACATATCATAAACACGAAAAATAATATTTAAATATTTTTCTGACTCATATATGTGGTCCCGAAACCACTGTTCTAACTAGGGTTTAAACTGGACTGTTATAATTCTCCCCTCTGTAAGGATTTTCGTCCTCGAAAATCTTACCGTTGAACAGATTTGGATATTGCTGTCTCATAGCATCTTTAGGCTCCCATGTGGCCTCTTCAATACCGTGTTGATGCCACATCACTTTTATTAATGGAATTTTCTTATTTCGTAGCTTTTTAACCTCTCGAGCTAAGATACAGATCGACTTTTCTTCGTAAGTCATATCAGATTGAATTTCAATCACAGACGGAGGAACCACATGCCAAAGATCATATATGTATCGTCAAAGCATCGATACGTGAAACACATCAGGAATCTTTCAAAAACACTTAGGACTTTTATACAACCCAATGAACTTAGGACTCAATTTGCACTTTCTACCGAAGCGAAGCACTTTCTTCCATGGAGATACTTTCAAAAACACTTTGTCGCCGATTTCAAATTCAATGTATTTTCTTTTCAAATCCGCATAAGATTTCTAACGATCAGAAGCTGCTTTCAAACTATCTCGGATCATTTTTACTTTCTGTTCGGTTTCTTTTATCAAATCAATTCCGTGAATCTTATTTTCGCTGAGCTTGGTCCAATACAAAGGTGTACGACATTTGCGACCATATAAAGCTTCGTACGGTGCCATTTTAATGCTCGATTGAAAATTGTTAATATAAGCGAATTCAATCAAAGGCAAATATTGTTCCCACATACCTTCAAACTCGAGAATGCAACATCTCAATATATCCTTGAGAATCTAAATAATCCGCTCTGATTGACCATCCTTTCGTGGGTAAAAAGCAGTACTGAAGTGCAATTTAGTACCCATAGCATCTTGCAATTTCTTCCAGAATCGTGATGTGAATCTCAGATCTCTGTCTGATACGATAGATAATGACATACTATGCAATCTCACAATATCGTAAATGTATAACTTGGCTAATGTATCAAGTGAGTAATCAGATCGTACCAGAATAAAATGAGCTGATTCTGTCAAACGATCAACTATAACCCAGGTAACATCTTTTTTTCTCGAAGACAGGGGCAAACTCGAAACAAAGTCCATTGTCACTCGATCCCATTTCCACTCTAGAACTACAATTGGTTGTAACAAACCAGATGGCACCTGATGTTCAACTTTAACTTGCTGGCAGATCAAACATTTAGAATCAAAGTGAGAGATATCTCTTTTCATTCTAGACCACCAATAATGTTGTTTCAGATAATTATACATTTTCGTACTACTCGGATACACAGATAATTGACTGTTATGAGCTTCGCTCAAAATCATATGAATTAATTTTGGATTTCTCAGAACACAAATTCTATCTCAGAATCTCAGATAATCATCTTTATCAATTTTGAATTCTGAATTAGACTCTAAGTCACACTGAGCTCGTTTAGCTAAAATCTCATTATCAATCTTCTGGGCTTCGATAATCTGTTGTAAGAACAAAGGTCTTGCTTTCAATTTAGCTAAAACTGAACCATCACCGGACAAAACCAAATGAGCATTCATTGCAAGCAAAGCAAATAATGATTTTGGACTCAAAGCATCAGCAACAACATTTGCTTTACCTGGACGATAATCAATCACAGGGTCATAGTCTTTTAGCAATTCAAGCCATCTTCTTTGTCGCAGATTCAAATCTTTCTGAGTCATTAAATATTTCAAACTTTTATGATCAGAATATACGTGACATTTCTCACCAAAAAGATAGTGGTGTCAAATCTTTAAAGCAAACACAATCGCGTCTAACTCAAGATCGCGTGTCAGATAATTCTTTTCGTGCGGCTTCAACTGTGTCGAAGCATAAGCAATGACTTTACCTTCTTGCATCAAAACACATCCCAGACCGATCAACGAAGCATCACTGTAAATCACAAATTCTTTACTCGATTCAGGTTGTACCAATACTGAAGCTTCAGCCAACAAAGTTTTCAACTGATCAAAGCTGTTTTAAAACTTTTCAGACCATTCAAACTTCACATCTTTCTGAAGTAGCTTCGTTAACGGAGTCGCAATCATAGAAAAGCCTTTTACAAACCTTTTATAGTAACCAACAAGTCCCAAAAAACTACGGACTTTAGAGACATTCCTCGGAGGTTTCCAATCCAGAATAGCTAAAATCTTGCTCGAGTCAACTCAGATACCAGATGCTGATACAATATGACCCAAAAAACTGACCTCCTACAACCAGAATTCACATTTGCTAAACTTCACATACAACTGTTTATCTCACTGAGTTTGTAGCACTATTTTCAGATGCTCGATATGTTCAGTCTCATCACGTGAATAAACCAATATGTCATCAATGAATAAAACAACAAAAAATATGGTCTAAAAATTCTGTTCATCAAATCCATAAAGATAGCAGGTGCATTAGTCAATCCGAAAGGCATAACTAAGAATTCATAGTGGCCGTACCTCGTTCGGAAAGTAGTTTTCGGAATGTCTGAATCTTTTACTCTTAACTGATAATAACTCGATCTGAGATCTATCTTCGAAAATACAACAGCTCCTTTCAACTGATCAAAGAAATCATCAATTCGGGGTAGAGGATACTTATTCTTGATAGTCACTTTGTTTATAATCAATACACATTCTCATCGTATCGTCTTTCTTTTTCACAAATAAACCAGAGCACCCTAAGGTGAGAAACTCGGTCTAGCAAACCCTCTATCAGTCAACTCTTGCAATTGAGACTTTAATTCTTTTAATTTGGTCGGAGGCATTCTATACGAAGCTATCAAAATCGAAGCAGTTCTCAGTACCAATTCAATGTCAAATTCAACTTCTTGAATCGGAGGTAATCCCGGAAGTTCTTCAGCAAACACATCAGGGAACTCACATACAATAGGCACTGATTCAACTTTTTTTTCTGACACTTTCGAATCGATTACATAAGCAAAGTAGGCTTCACACCCTTTTCTCACAATACTCAGAGCTTTCATTGAAGATATTATAGCAGGTAATCCATTCAAATCACTAGATTCAATTCTGACTATTTCATCATTCTTGCATCTCAAATTAATAATTTTCCATTTGTAGTTCACAACAGCATCATGCAAAGTTAACCAGTCCATACCCAGAATTATATCAAATTCATCAAAAGGTAACAGCAACAGATGGCCAAAAAACAAGTGTCTCGAAACATTAACGGACAATTCTTGCAGACTTTATTAACCAACACACATTTGCCTAAGGGGTTCAAAATTCTAATTACAAATTCAGTATACTCTACAGGCAAAGCCTTACTATTTATTAAGTTCATGCATATATACGAATGTGTTGATCCAGGGTCTATCAAAGCAATCACAGAAGTTTCATAAAGTGTGAAAGTACTCGTAATCACATCTGGAGATGAAGCTTCCTCACGAGCTCGAATAGCATAGGCTTTGGCAGGTGCACGAGCCTCAGATCTAACAGCTGTGTCTTTTGTCCCTCTTTGACTGCCACTTACATTTCCCGTATTTCTGAGAGGTCTACCACAAAATGCATTGCCACTTGGTCTCAGATTTTGTACAATTTCTTGCTCAACAGATTCAGGGCAATCGCGGATAAAATGATTTAACGATCCACATCTGAAACAAGCCCAATTATATAGTCTACAATTATCGGGATGTCTTTTACCATAATGCTTGCACTCAAGGCGATCAAATTTAGCATTTCTAACACTGACAATAGATGTAGCTGGAGCTTTGAAGTTCGAAAGTGATCTAGCACAATCTCTATTCGATTGCCCCATATTTGTCTTTGAACAGCTATTATCATCTCTAAACTTCTTTGATGCAAATTGAAATGGTTTGCCTGATGATCTCTGTCACACTTCTCTAGCTTCATTCTTTTCTTTTTCTCGAGATATTCGGCTTTACATGCTCGTTCAACAGGTACAACAAATTTCTTAATCTTAAGAATCCCGACTAACAAATGGATATTCTCATTTAAGCCATCCTTGAATCTTTTGCACATTATTGCTTCCATAGATACACATTCACGAGCATAATGACTCAGTCTTACAAATTCCCGCTCATATTCTGTAACAGACATACAACCTTGTTTGAGCTCGAGAAACTCTTTACGTTTTTGGTCGATGAATCTTTGATTGATGTATTTCTTTCGAAATTTGACTTGGAAGAAATCCTAGGTGACTCGCTCACTCGGAACTACCGATATCAAAGTTTTCCACCAATGGTACGTCGTATCTCTCAGAAGTGAAACGACACATTTTATACATTCCTCGGGATTCAAAGACAATTCATCAAACACTCTTATCGTGTTCTCTAACCAAAACTCGGCCTTTTATCATCATCATTTGTTACAGCTCGAAACTTTTTCGCCCCATACATTCTAATCTTATCTACCAGAGGCTTAATTAAACCGAATTCACTGATGGTATAGCAGGAGCTTGCAGAGAATTGACCAGGGGTGGGGTTGTTGAACAGCCGGATTAGTTCTAATATATTGGCTAAACCAATTGTTCATCATCTGATAGAAGGCTTGTCTAGCCTCACCATCACAGCTACTCGTAGCTAGTCTGGAATCAGATGGCGTTGTCCCTTGTACAGAAGCAGGAGCATTACTTTCGACATCGTCTGCTATGTCTCGTTCAGGATCCATTTGCTATATAAAAGCACATTTCAATGTCAAGATTCATCACACTATCACAGTTCATAAATATGGCATGTACAGCTAGACTCATATACGCTACGGTAGTCCTGGAACCCATTAAACCATAGCTCTAATATTAATAAAATGTAACACCCCTAACCCGTAACCATTGTTGGAATAGGTTAAGAGGCATTACTAGACTTGTGACTCAGATTAGAACAATCATATATCAAATATCATCTCATTTCAAATAATATAAGTCATTCTTATCCAATATGAACTTAAATCAAGCATACAAAGCCTAAATTATGCATTCAGAACCAAATCAGAAACATATGGAAGTTTCAGAAACTTAGAAAATTTTTAACTTTTCAAGTAGCACACGCCTGTGTGAACAGGCAATGTGCCTCATACAGCATTAGACATGCCCGTGTGTCTAAGCCTTGGCAAAACAGGGCATACATACTGACTTGCTCACACGGCCACAAGACACGCCTGTGTGCCTTGATCGTGGTTGAGATTGACTTGGGCCACACGACTAGCCACACGCCCATGTTCCTTGGCCGTGCTCGAGTCTGACTTACAATTGTAGGGTACCCCAAGGGACACATGACCGTGCAATAGAGCCGTGTGTCGCACACGACTGAGAGACATGCCCGTGTCTTTGCCCGTGTGAACAAAAATAGGCCATTTGAATAGCCAACTCTCCACCCCAATTGGGTCAAACCTACAAGCAATAAAACAAACATATTTGCATAGCATTTTATAACCAATTCACAATCAAAACATACATTATTCATGACTTAATATTATTAACAATTCCAATCTTAGTTCATCAATCAATTCGAAACAAAACTTAAACTAAAATCATACCTAAACATATGTTCAATACATCATTCAATCTTATGTTCAAACTTACCAAAACTCCTTAACATTTACCATTTCTTTTGGCCAACCAAAGACATACCACAATTGTGTATTAACATCATATATCATATACCATTATCAAACTATAAGTTCAAACACAAACTAGCCATATCTCATGGCTAAATATATATACATCACAAAACATAATTTAAACACTTCTAGCCTATACATGCCATACTTCAATATATTTACATTTTCAAAGGTACCAAAATAAGGTTCTGATACGTGATATTCGCGACAGGTTTTAAAAATTTATAATTAATCGTTCTTGAAACTAACTATTATCACGATGAAGGCAAGTGTACCTATCGAATAGTAGTATAGTTTTAGCAAGACCAGATTGTCGAACCTAAAGGAACCAAGAGTACTAGTAATTACTTCCTTTTTATTATCTAGCCTAAAAATTAAGGGATTTGTTTATCTAAACTAATTAACTAAACTAAGAGTGCACAGAGAGAAATTAAGGAAAAGCTTTTTGGAAAATTTGATTAATTAAGACAATACCCAAGGAAAAATCCACCTAAACTTAACTTGTTATTTGACTCTGAATTAGACGATTTATTCATTTGACTTGATCCGTAGAAATTCATAAGTTATATTATTATCTCTCTCGAGACTAATAACGTCTAACCCTAGGTTGATTAATTGAAATATCTTTCTAATTAATGCCCTAATGTTGCATTAACTCGATCTATGGATCCTCTTATTAGGTTTCACCTTAATCCGACAAAATCTTATCACCCTATCTCTAGGCATACAATCAACTCTGCTTAATCATGACAAATTTACTCTTAGACAGGGTCTTTTCCTCCTCTGAATAAGACCATTAACTTGAATCAATATCCTGGAATATTAAAACAAGAATTAAGAACACATAATTAAGAACAAGTCAAATGTTTATCATACAATTCAGATAATAACAACAAGATCTGTCTTAGGTTTCATTCCCCTTAGGCATTTAGGGGGTGTAGTTCATACTTATGAAAGAAAACATCTCAAAAGAATAAAGATAACAAAACATAAAGAAAACCCAAACCCCTGAATAGAAATTGAAGGGAGATCTTCAGTCTTGACGATGAATCCGGCTTCTGAGATGGATCAATCGGCTTCCTTGATTCATTGCCTGCTACTCCATATGTGTGTTCTAAGTGCCTCCTCAGGTGTTTAAATAGGCTTTAGAATGCCTAAGAGCCCTTAAAAGTGGCCTTTTCTGAAAAGGACTATACTTGGGCTCGGCAAGGACACGCCCGTGTGTGATTGCTCTAGCCCGTGGTCAAGGCTGTTGAATAGGCATAGGCGTGTAGTCTACCAGTGTAAGTCGTGCTTCAATCCTGCCAAATAGGCACGACCGTGTGACACGCCAGTGTGAGGAAGTCCAGGCCATGTTGATTTCCTATGTGGGTCCATTTATTCTGTTTTCGACCCGTTTCTCACTCTTTTTACTCTCCTATGCTCACCTAAGTATAAAACATGAAATTAAGGAATTAGGAGCATCGTATTCACCAAATATAAGGAGAAATCATCCATAAATGTGCTAAGCATGGGATAAAAATATGTATAAATTACGATTTATCAGGTTCAATAGTGTGGTGACGATCCTCAACGATCCCCGAGCTTACAGTAGCTTTGATATCTATAAAACAATGCAAACATACACAGAGTAAGTTTTCGAAAGCTTATTAAGCCATATATACAAATAAACTTATCATTTAAAGCATATAAACATCATCAAATTACTTATACTTTGAAGCCAAATAACAACAGAAACCTCATATTCATTTACTTGAATCATAGCTCATCATTTGCACATATACTTACCTTTCATTTTCAAATATAGTACATAATTCGAATGTCACTAAATCGAATACATATTCTCTTATTCATTCATTTTCTCAGAATGCCCGCTGAACCGTTCGGAAACATAAGGATACTAGGATAGCTCAGAGAACATATACAATGCCAACGTCCCAGACGTGGTCTTGCATGGTATCAAACATTGATGCCATTATCCTAGATAGGGTCTTACATGAAATCAGATACGATGTCGATGTCCCAGACATGGTCTTACATGTAAAATAGAAGTTGATGCCAACATCCTAGACGTGGTCTTACACGATAACACATATCAGAATCCTATGTCATGACATATGTATCCTAACTATTCCTAAGGTTCGGGGCTTTTCGGACGTCAGAACTTTGTCGATACTTTCTCGGATGACATATATATATAGTTAGAATATTCATTCATCACAATTCAATATCATATGAATAATAATAATTCAATTCAAACTCGTTTATTTGTATATCAACTCACCTCGTATAGATTCAGATGGATGAAATCGGTTACTTGACAACTGTCGACTTTCCCCAATCTAATTTCGTTTTCATTAATTCTTGATCTATATAAATTCAAATTTAACTTATTCAATCATAAATTCATTCAAAACAATTCGTAAACACATATTAGGGAAATTTGCAAACTAGCCCTCAAATTTTCACATTTTGACCCTAATTCACAAAATCACAAAACACATATAATTTGCTTATACACAAGCTTAGCTGAATTTATATAAGGTTCATGTAAGTCCATGTAGTTCATTTATTTCATATTTTGGTCCCTCAATTTACAAATTTCACAATTTAGCCCATTTTACTCAAAACCATCAAAAATCCAAAGACAAAACATATAAACCCAACATCGAACATTCATATTTCATTATATAACAACATAAAGCTCATGAATTCATCCATGGATAATTTCAAAATCATCATCAAAATCAGAAATTGAGGCATGAGCTTGATAGTATATGAAGTAATGATTACAAAAACGTAGAAATTATAAAAAACTGAAGCAAAAACATACCTAAATCAAAGCTTGCAAGTGCCGAACCCTAGCAAAGCTTTTCTCTTTTCTTTTATTTTGATTTTCGGCAATGAAGAAAACCAAATGACTTATTTTCATGCTTTTGTTTTATTTTAATTACTTTAATAAACATTTTACCATTTTATCCATGAATTATAACATCAACAAATCATGCATATCAACGTCATATATGTCCATTAACCATGTAAATGGTATAAGAATGACATAAGGACCTCACAATCATAAAGCCAAATCACATAAGCGCTTTAACAAGTAGCAAGCAACTTTCACATTTTACGCGATTAGGTTCTTTTTCAAAATTAAGCACACACATTCAAATTTCCATACGAAACTTTCACACATGCTCATTAACACAAAAAATAATATTTAAATATTTTTCTAACTTGAATATGTGGTCCCGAAACCACTGTTCCGGCTAGGGTCTAAACCAGACTATTACAATCTCCGTGGAAGAAAATACTTCGTTTCAGTCACAAAGGAAAATTGAGTCTACGATTCATCGGGCTGTATGAGATTATTGAACGAATAAGGCCAGTGGCATATCGGCTAGGTTACCTATTGAGCTAGAGAAAATCCATAATGTGTTTCATGTATCGATGTTGTGCCGATATAAAACTGATCCATCACATATGATTTCTTCATCAGAGATTGAAATTCAACCTGACATGACGTACAACAAAGAACCGATCAAAATTCTAGCACGTGAGGTTAAAGAGTTGAGAAATAAACACGTAGCTTTAGTGAAAATTTTGTGGCAATGACACGGTGTTGAAGAGGTTACGTGCGAGCTCGAGGTAGCTATGAGAAAATAGTACCCTAACCTATTTATTGGTAAGATTTTCGGGGACGAAAAACCTTAAGGGGGAGAGTTGTAATAGCTCGTTTTTGGTCAAATTGGAATAGTGGTTTTGAAACCACAAATCCGTGGATGAAAAATTATTTCAATATTATTATAAGTATTTCCATCATGATAGCATGTATATGTGAAAGTTTCATGAAGTAATTTTATCGTTTGAATGTTTAATTCGGTAAAAAGGACTAAATCGCATAAAGTGTAAAAGTGTTGTTCTATTAGTTAAAGGTATCAAATTCCAATGAAATTGAATAGTGGAAGTCCTTATGTGGTAAATATACCATTTTAATTATGAGTGGACAATTATGGGCATTTATTAAGTGAATTTTTATGCTTTAAACTAAGGTTAATTTAGTAATTTATGAAATAATGATATATCAAACAAAATCAAAATAAGTCTTCATATTTTAATTCCTTTCTCAACCAAATTTAGAACAAAACCCTAGCCATTTTTTAGTTTGAAATTTCAGCAACTTCACTTTGCTATTAAGGTATGATTTTTAACTTAGTTTTTAATGATTTCTATGTTTTTGTGATCGTTGTAACTCGTACTAGCTAGCCTAGGGGCTATTTTCCAAAACTGTTAAAGATTTTGAATGATGTCATTGATGAATACATGTGTATTTTGAAGTTTCTTGATAGATTATGAATTCTTGTTGATAGATATACAAGTTTTGTTAAGTGATTTTTAGTGAAAATACAAAATAGGGATTAATTGAGAAATGTTGAAACTTTGTGGTTAAAATGTGAAATAAATGAGAAAATAGTACCCTAACCTATTTACTGATCAAGAAAAGCAGAATTTGGATCTGGATCAGGAAAAATGAAAGTTATCGACTAAATTACTTATTTCGTTTTTTCCAATTTCGCGGTATGTTCGTATGTGATAAATTTCAATACAAATGTATTTCATATGCTTTGATATTGCATAAATTGCAAATACGAGACTGTGAATGTGAACGATAGTAATTCGACGATGATTCAACATTCAAAATCCCGCTTGAACCTTAGGAATAGTTTAGGATGCTAGTGACATGTCATTAGGGGATATATTGAGTTGGCTTCGGGCCATGATATAACACTTCGGGTACGAGATATACAGATTTGGCTTCAGGCCATGCATATTGGCTGATTTGGCTTTGGGCCATGATATTAGTACTTCAGAGATAAGTTACCTTGGTTTGGCTACGGGCTATGGTATAGATACTTATCGTGTGAGACCCTTGAGTATCCGACTTCTATTTCGAATGGTTCAACATGTAAAAGATGGACGAGAATGTGTATGAGATTAGTACGAGATGGTACAGGTATGTGAATAAATCATACTAGCTTTGTATCGAAGAAATTGTGAAGAAAGTATATAGTTTTGTGATTTTGAAATTGAAAGGTTTGTTAGTTGATTTGAATTCTTATGTCTATAATCACTGATTGAAATATGTGTATATGATTATATCAAATTTATGTCATACGAGCTTACTAAGCTTTATAGCTTACATCATTTTTTTCTATGATTTATAGTGAATTCAAAGCTAGCTCAGATTCAGGGATTGTCGGAGATATCGTCACACTATCCACCTATCTTGGTACCTATGAATTTTGGTATTTTAAGTATATGACATGTATAGGTATTTTGAGTCATTTTGATTATGGGTAGATAATGAATTTGGTTATTTTTAATGGCTTGTAAATGTATATGTTTTGGTTTGTAAATATAGCCATGAGTGTTAGTTTAATTTGGTGGATATGGTTATGGACATCTATATGCATATATGGTTGATATTTGAGCTCGTGGATGGATATATGAATGGCTTACATTATGAGGCTTATGGTTATTGATATAGTATATGTTAAATGGTTGATATTAGATATGAATTATGTTTGTGAATGGGTAGAAAATGATGAATATTTGGTAAAGGCTTAGTTAGTTAATTTGTATATGTGATTTGGTATAATTTGATTTAGAAAAATATAAGTTATAAGCATGTTAGTTGTTAGTATTGGAAATAGTATGAATTAGCCTTTAGTGTGGCTAAATTAGATGTTCATTCATGCTTTGAATTGGTGCCATTTGGGCTGTGTAGGTACATGCAAATTTGGGTGGCAAATTGGCTTGGTAAATACCCTATTTTTTTTCCACACGGGCAGAGACATGGGCGTGTGTCTCAGCCGTATGTGACACACGGTTCTATTACACGGCCGTGTGTCCCCTAGTGTGGTTTTAGAAATTAAGTCAGAATGTTCCACACAGCCTCACACATGGGCGTGTGACTTGGCCGTGTGGCATAAGTCAGTATACCCTACAGGTTCGACACGGCCTAGCACACGGCCTGGCACATGGGTGTGTATGGCCATTTTTAGGGCACACGGGCTAGCCACATGGGCATGTGTATTGGCCGTGTGACCTAATTCAGAAAGTTACACGGGGTTGGACTTGAGCTGGGACACAGCCATCAACTTCCATTTCGAATGTCTTCACGGCCTGTGACACGAACATGTCTGGTGGCTGTGTGAGACACACGGTCTTGCCACACGAATGTGTGTCCCCTATTTTGAGAAAAATTTTCCAAGTTTCGTGAAAGTTTCTTAAGTTATTGGTTTAGTCCCGAACCACTTCCAAGCATGTTTAGGGCCTTGTAGGATCATATTAGGGAAAAATTGATTGAGATTGAATGATGATTGTATGTCTTGATTTAAAGTATATGAAAATTATGTATAAATGTATCGTAAGTCCAGTAATACCCTGTAACCCTATTCCGACGTTGAATACGGGGGAGAGGTGTTACACTGCCATTACAAAGATCTCATTCCCTTCAAGACTAGAAGAAAAGCAAAAGCGGGATGAAGATGAGTTTGTAAGTTTCCTAAACTTGTTCAAAACATTAAATGTAAACCTTGCTTTACTCGAGTTAAGTGAAAAAATTCCTAAATACGCCAAGTTTTTATAGGAAATTATGTGGCATAAAAAAATTAAGGTAGGAGAATATTAACTTAAGTGCTTCTTGTAATGTTATTATTTCAAGACATGTTCCCCAAAAATTGAAAGACTCGGGAAGTTTTTCTATTTCTATACAGATAGGGATCATTTATTTTAATAGAGCTCTATGTGACTTAAGAGCTAGTATTAATTTAATGCCTCAATCCATTTTTGAAAAACTTGGGTTAGGGGATCTCAAAACTTTTAGATAACACTACAATTGGCTGACAAATCTTCAGTACATCTAAAAGGGGTATTGGAAGATGTGTTGGTCAAAGTGCAAAGCTTCATTATCCCAACAAATTTTGTGTTTCTAGACTTTGAAGAAGATCGTGAGATATTGATCTTACTAGATAGACATTTTCTAGCCACTTCTAGGTCCTCCATTGATTTAGAAAAAAATGAAGTAACCATAAAAATCAATGGTGAGAATGAAATCTTTAAATGTGATTATCGACCAAGTGAAGAAAGTAGAAGGAAGTTAAGGGAACACTGCAGAGAATTATTTGTTTCTAACACTCCTAAGTTAAGGGATATACTTCCTTTCATGCATGCAGAATGAATAAACAAGTTCAAGGAAAAAAAAACAGGCAAAGGTAGAATGGCACGAAGGAAAATGGAATAATACTGATAGAATAGAAGCATCGTCTAGCTATGAATTGATGATACTTTCGGATGAATCTAACAGTAAAAATTAAAATTATCTAAATTAATGCTAAACTTTTTTGTAAAGTGTTGTATATTTAGCTAACTATTTAGTTTAGATTTCAATTTTCACTAATTTTGCATTCTATAGAAACCTTAACACTCTAGAAAATGGAATTTTGGGTGAAAACAGAGCAAGTGTTGTAATACAAGACCCTTGTGTCATAACACTAATGATAGTTTTAGTAAAACTTAGAAAATTCTTTTGATGTCGTGACATGGACTTTCAGTGTCACGACATCGACATTAGGATACCTAGAAAACCAAAAATATTGAGTGTTTCGCAACATCAAACCCTGATGTCATGACAATGGTAAACTTTTAAGGATGTCACGACACGGAACCCTGTGTCGCGACACTGTTGCAATTTTTTGCAGGTGACCCTATTCGATAGAACAACCTGACGGCTTTGAAACCCATTTCAGCCAACTTTTTAACAACTAAACTTCTGATTTTTAACCTAAAACCTATTAACTCTCTTCTTAAACACATTTTAACCCTTTATCCTCTCAACCTTCTTAAAATCTCTCTTAACACCTTAAACCCTAAACCCCCAATCTCCTCACTTCTTTAAAATTTCCATACCTCAACCATACTTGGTACCACAAAGAGCGAGAACACTCACGTAACAATAGATGACGCATGAAATGAGGAATTGAAATGATTTCTACGAGGTTAAGGGTTCCTAATTTAATCCTTTTTATTGTTCCATAAAATTTCTCAATATTTTTCTCTCATTCATAGATTGGTAATAATGCCCCCTAGAAAATTTAGACGAGCTATGGAAATGGAGTCGCCAACGGGACAAAATCCCTGTAGTTTTTCGAATAAAAATATTCAAAAATATTTTAATGAACTTTAAGGAAAAATATTCATTCAAGAGAGGGGATTTGATCTGTTTATGACTCTTTGTAAGGATATATGGCCTTTGGTTATCATTGGTGGAAGCATTTTTGGACAATCCCAAAAGATAATGCGGTGGTCCCTTTTGTTCAAAAGTTTTATGCATTCTTAAGGGACCAAGAGCCTAGAAACACTTAAAGTCATATGTGGGACATAGTACCTGTGCGAGGGAAAGAAGTACGAGTTACCATTCGAATTACTTGCAGCTTTTATAATGCTCCATACTATGAAAAAGATTTTATCAATGAAACTATTCTAGAGTATTTTCAAGACATAGATATGAATAACATTATAAATTTTTTAACTAAAGGAAGTGGAAAATGGAAATATCACCCAGGTACTAATATTTGCACATTTTTCATCAGGCTATAATGTTTCCAAAGGCTAATATGTGGATTCAGTTGGTGTGCACGCGAATAGTCCCTATTTTAAATGTTTCTAATGTACCTTTCGAGCAGTTTTACTATATGTAATTTTACAGAAAACAAATGTGTGTATTGAAAAATAGATCCACCAAAACATGAATAGATGCATCAGTGGCCAAAAGGTGGGAGTTTTCTTTCTTCATTTAATGATGACTTTATGAAAAAAAGACAGGTGTACCGATGATATCTACTGAGCATTCGCTAAAACCTTCCAGAAGTATTATCAAAGACACCTTGTTCCAACAATACATAGAGTTACGAGTGAATCAAATAAAAGAATGGAACAAATGAAAACAAGAAGCGATGACTATGCCAACTTCATCATAGAGGATGACACAAGCTCAACAAGAAGTTGGTGAGAGTAGTCATCCAAAGCTAGATTGGATGATACAATGGATACAAGAGTCGGGACCAATATTTCAAGAATTTGCTAGGCAAAACAGCATCTGGGTCCCCAATTATACACGTTACATATTTGGGCAAACACATCCGGAGCAGGAGGAATAAGTGCCTAAAAGTGAAAAGGAAGGAGATGATGATGAGGAACACGAAATGGAGGAGATTGATTTTGAGGAGGAAGAATGAACATTTTTATAATTTTTTTTAAAAGACTTGTATCAAGTTTTTGATAATTTTAATTTTAACTTTGTAGGAGTAGGATTAATAGTAGTTTTTTTAGTTACGTTGCATGTTGTTTAAGTTTTCTATGTAAGGACCCAACATGAAGAAGACAAACAATTTGAGCGTATACGAAAAAAGGAGGAATCACCCACCATTAGTAGTTGGAACGAACATGATCAATCGAGTAACTTTTTTCCTTATCTTTTATGGGTTACAGATTGAGGATAATGTGTTAACTAAAATGCGGAGGGTATCATAGAAAATATGTTTTAAATTTTTATGTTTTCTTCAATTTTTCTTTTCTTTTGTGTGCTTGAGCTTGTAGAAATACAAGTGATTGGTTAGGAACATGTACATAGGTTTCTTGTGTTTTGATAACCAGTAATTTATACATATTTTTACCCCATGCTTGGCATGTTTATGAATGAGTTTTCCTTGGTTTTAGTTAATTTAATGCTCCTAATACTTTAATTTCATGTTTTACACTCAAGAGAGCTTAGAATAGCAAAAAGAGCAAGAAACGGGCCAAAAACAGACAAATTGGGCTTTAAAATAGTGTTACACACGACCTAAGCACTTTCACACGGGTAAACCATAGGCTCGTGTGAAGCACACGGGCAGTCCACATGCCCGTGTGTCATGGCAGTGTCGACATTAATCCAAGTCAGAATTGCACACGGTTTGAGCACTTGCACACGGGCGTGGCACATGGCTGTGTCACTATTGAGCCCAAGTCTAGTTGGGTTTGAAAGCATTCTAAAGCCTATATAAACACCCTAGAAGAGGATTAGAGGGGAACGCAGAGTTGAAGGCAGAAAATATTCGAGAACAACCATTGGAATCACCTCGGAGTTAGGATTTACATCAAGACTGAATATTTCCATCCAATTTCCTAGAAGTTCTTTGGGTTTCTTTATGTTTTGTTGTTTTCCAAACTTTTTGATGCTTTCCATTATTATCATAAACTAAACTCCCTAAATACCTAAGGGAGATGAAACCTAAGACGAATCTTATTACTATTTGAGTTCTATGATAAATACTTGTTCTTATTCTTAATTGTGAGTTTTAATTCTTGCTTTAATATTCCAGGATATTAATTCAAGTTTTTGATGTGCTTATTCAGTAGAGGAAAAGTCCCTGTTTAAGAGTAGATCATTCATAATTAAGCAGAGTTGCATGCAATCCTAGAATAGGATGACATAAATCTACCGGATTAGAGTCAAATCTAATAAAAGAATCCATAGATTGAGTTAATGCGATAATAGGGGTTTTAATTAGAAAGAGATTTCGATTAATCAACCTAGAGTCAGTTGTTTTTAGTCTCGAAAGGGATAATAACATAGATCAGAGATTTCTACGGAATAAGTCAAGTGAATAAATCGTCTAAGTCAAAGGTAATAAGTGAAGTCTAGGTGGATTCTTTCTTGGGTATTGTCTTCTCAATTGATTTTTCAAAAGTATTTTCCAACTTTCATCTCTGTCGTAATCTTAGTTAATTAGATAATTTGTTTAGTTTACAACATTCTCTTAAATTTTAGGCTAAATAATAAAAAGATAGTAATTATTAGTACTTTTAGTCCTCGTGGATACGATATTTCCGGTCTCACCATAACTATACTACTGTTCGATAGGTGCGCTTGCCTTAAGTCGAATTTTTAGTTAGTTTCATGACCATCAAGTTTTTGGCGCCGTTGCCGGGGACTAAGATATTAGGAACGCTTAATTTTTATTACTTTAGCCATTTTTTATTTTTATTGAAATTTAATTCTATTTTAATTTTGCTTAGATTACTAAATTTTCTTTTACTTACTTCTGGCAGGTTTTTATAGTTTATGACTAGAAGAAACCCGTCAGGACCCATACTTTTTGATAGTGAGATCGAAAGCACAGCTCGTAGAAACTGAAGAGAGATAAGGCAAAGCCTACGATACACAGAGGAAGGGAAAGAAGATGATATTCAAACCACAACCGAGGAGATGGCTGATAATCAAAATAATCCATTACTTCCTGTGGTTACTGCAAACCCAGTAAATCAGGATCCTGCTCCTCGTACTATGTATGATTATACTAAACCTACATTAATAGGAACTAAATCGAGTATAGTTAGGCCTGCTATTACTGCAAATAATTTTAAACTGAAACCTAACACAATTCAAATGATACAAGAGTTTGTTCAGTTTGATGGTTTGCAAGACGAGGATCCAAGCATCCATTTAGCAAATTTTCTGGAATTCTGCGACACTTTTAAGATCAATGGCGTTTCTGAGGATTCCATTCACCTTTGGTTGTTTCCATTCTCATTAAGGAACAAAGCTAAATAGTGGTTAAACTCGTTACCACGAGGGTCAATCACAACTTCGGAACAAATGACCGAAAAATTTTTACTAAAATATTTTCCCCCGACTAAAATGGCTAAACTAAGGAATGATATCTCTGCTTTTGTGTAGATGGATTTAGAAACTCTTTATGATACATGGAAGAGATATAATGATCTATTAAGAAGGTGCCCTCACCATGGGTTACCTCTATAGCTGCAGGTTCAGACGTTTTACAACAGTGTGAACCCCTCAACAAGGTATCTGATTGACGCAGCCGCCGGTGCAACTTTAAACAACAAAACACCTGAAGAGGCTTATGAATTTATTAAAGAGATGTCACTGAATAACTATCAGTGGCAAGTCATGAGAACGAAGCTGATGAAAGCTGCTAGTGTTTTCAACCTCGACGCGGTTACTATGCTATCTAACCAGGTAGATCTTTTAAAAAAGATTGATGGTTTGTATGGTTCTACTTAGGTACATCCAGTGATGAGGTGTGATTCAAATGGAGAAGTACACAACACAGATTATCCAACCTTCAACCCTAGCACCGAGGAGAAATAAGTTTAATATATGGGTAATAATAATTCTAGACCTCAAAATAACCCATACAGTAACACTTATAATACAAGTTAGAGGAACCATCCCAATTTCTCATGGGGTGGTCAAAGAAATCAAAGGCCACAACATCTGCCAGGCTTTCAACAACCACCTTACCAGTAGGAAAAGAAGCCGAACCTTGAGGAGATGCTAACGAAATTCATCTCGGTGTCAAAAATTCATTTCCAGAATACTGAAATAGTGCTTAAAAATCAACAAGCATCAATTCAAGGGCTCGAAACTCAAATAGGACAGCTTGCTAAGTTGATTCCCGAATGACCATAAGGTAGCTTGCCGAGTAATAGTGAAACTAACTCAAGGGAGTAGCTTAATGCGATTACTGTTCGAGATGAAGAAGGGTTAGTTGAACCTAAACCAGAACCGATGCAAGGACTTGTGGTAAGTAAAGGCAAGGATGAGGTGGACTACAGTGAGCAAAAAATCTGTAAGCAAAGAATATAAACCTGGTGTGCCATACCCCAGTGCGACAAGGAAAAACCACATGGACGAACAATTTGGTAAATTCCTTAAATTATTAAAGAAATTACATATTAACTTACCGTTTATCGAAGCTCTTTCACAGATGCCAAACACAGTTAAATTTTTAAAGGAGCTTTTAGCAAATAAGCAAAAGTTGGATGAGGAGTCGCATGTGGAGTTGAATGCAGTTTGCTCAGCCATTCTACAGAATAAGCTACCCAACAAGTTGAAAGATCTAGGGAGTTTCACGATTCCTTGTTTAATTGGTAGTTTAAATGTTAACAATGCTTTGGCTAATTTAGGGGAAAATATTAATGTCATGTCCCATAAAATGTTTAAATAACTCGGTCTTGGGAAACCCAAACAAACTAGGATGAGCATTCTATTGGTAGATAAAACAATTAGATTTCCTAGGGGTGTTATTGAAGAAGTACTGGTCAAAATTGATAAATTTATATTCCCAGTTGACTTTGTTGTCTTAAACATGGATGAGGATAGTGACAAACCTTTAATTTTAGGAAGACCCTTTTTAGCAACTACTAGAACTATCATAGATGTTGGCACAGGTGAATTGATACTTTGTGTAGGCGATGACATGATTACTCTCCAAGCTTGTGATTCTGCTAAAATATCTAGTAACCAAAATGATTGTTTAAGTTCGATTAACTTAAATAATGTTACAACTCAAACTTCTTTGCAGGAGTCCCCTAGGAAGAATGTGATGGAACCTCATTCTAATCCATGCCACAAAAATAGAGCGACTCACGAAGAATGAAGAATTCAGATCGATGAACTAGATGAATGGCGAACACATGTCAAGGAGAAACCAAAAGCACACGAAAAATCAAAGCGACACCAAGATGAACGTAGGGATGAAACAAAGCAAATTAAAGTGTGGGATAAAGTATTGTTAGATGAAAAGGACCCCCGAATTGCTACTTGGAAACACAAAAATTTATATACTTTTTCATACCCATTTTTACTTAAATTCATGCAAATCCGGTTAAATTCTTTAAATTCATGCAAATCCGGTTAAATTCTTGTCAAAAAATAATTAAATATTCTAAAATAATTAAATTGTGTTAGAAATATAAATATGGTGAATTTAGTTAATTTTATAATTAATTTTGATTGATTTTGATTATTTTTGACAGATTCGCACAAAGGGCGAAAATTGGCTCAGCTGACACAACCAAAAGCACAAAACTGAGAAGAACTTTGAAGTATTGAGGCCCATTAATTTCCAGCCTAAGACGGTCCAAAAATGTGTTTTAATTCATAATTTAATTAATTTTAAATTTATTTACCATTTAATTTGGGTTAAATAAATTATTTTTAATTAATTATGGAGAAAGGGTCCAGTTGAACCGCACTGGTCAAACCACATTGAGTGAACTGAACCAGCCACTAATTGGGCAGCCGAGAACCGTCCATATGCTGACCCAAATCATTATTTTAGCTGATTAAATATGCTTGCAAAAAGGCCCTTGAAGAACTTTCAAAATGCGTTCAAACCCCTCCTTCAATTGTGGCTTTATGAATTTGCCCCAAGCCTAAAATAGCAAAGTTGAACTCTCAACTTTGCCATGTGTGTGGCCAGCCAAGGGAGGTCTCTTAGGCTGATTCTTTTTTCTCTCATTCCCTCTCTCACTTTTCTCTCATTTTTCCATCCCATTTCCCTCTTGTTCAAGTGCCGATTTCTTCTCTTGGGAAAGAGGCTCTCATCAGCCATTTTGGAGCGGCAATTAGGTGTTCGTAAGCCACCTTGATAGCTGAGGGCATCGAAGAACAAAGAACAGAGCAACTAGTCAAGCCACGGAGAAACACCGAATTTGCTTATTATTCCCTATCTCTTTAATTTTTGTTGTTGTTTTGACAAACATGTTTATGAATATTTATGCCATTGAAATGGTTATTTTAATCAATTTAGCTTAAACTTAAGTTTGTGTTGGGTTGATTATATTCTGCCTGTTTGAATTGTTAAAATGATGTTTATGTTGTTATAGGCCTCGGTAAGATGCTTGATTAAGTAAAATCAAGCCTAAGTTATTCTTGCGTTACGACTGTGAGGTAGCTAATGAATTAATTATTTAAACGGATTGCAATTGTAATTAATTGACACAGTACTTAATTAGTGCATGTTTATTCTTTGAAGGTAGCTAAAGGTTAAATTAGCAATGTATCTAGCGATATTATTGCCTTGCATAACTTGCAAGATTATTGTGATTAAACTGTTTCAAGGTAGGGATGCCTTGTTGCCTCATATAGTCTTTTATATGCTAATTAGATTTAATTAATCGTTTGAATTGACATAGGGATATGCAAGAGATTAGTTCAGTTTAATGGGTATGTATGTGCAAAAACATATTTGCTTACTAGAATCTGTTTAGTCGGTTGAATTGATATAGGGATATGTCAAGAGATGAATGGATTTTTGTATGTAAGTTTGTTCATAAGTTAGTAAATTACCGGGTTGCTCTGAATTTATCCGTAACAGTGTAAACATGAGTTTAATAATTCTGAGTTCAAGAAATATAATTAATCCAACACAAGTATGTTACATTGATTAAATCTTATTTGAAATCGTGCATTAGAACTCCTTTGTTTTATTTTAATTATTTACTTAGTTTTTAAATAGTTTTTGACCACCTTTTTAAAACCAAATTATTTTTACCTTACCAAAGTGTTTTACAATTAATTTCATAAATAATTCTTTTTACAGTCCCTGTGGGTATGATAACTCGACATTTACTTGTCACTTTATTACTTGTTGCAATTGTGTACACTTGCACATATTTCCGTCGTTCCAAGTTTTTGGCGCCGTTTTCGGGGACTATTTTTTTTTAAAAAAAAAGCCATTATTTGTGAATTTGAAAGTTTTACATTTTGGTTTATTTTTTTGTTTAATTTTTAACTTAATTGAATTTTCTTTGATAATTTCAGGTGTTTATGAGTATTGACTAGATTATTGACTTACTTCCTGTAGACCTTGAGATAGAACGAACCTTTCGACAGTGAAGAAGATAAGCGAACCAGAAAAGGATTGAAGGAATGAATTTCGAGAATATGAATCAGGGAAACAGAGCAAACCTTGCTCAAAATCCTATCCTTATTATCGACGATAGAGATATGCCAATATCTAACGGTTTTAATCCGGGCATTAGGAGAGCTGAAATCGAGGCACAACCATTCGAGCTAAAGCCAATCATGTTCCAGATGCTTCAGACGGTGGGCCAATTCAGTGGAATGCCTATTGAAGATCCTCATCTTCACCTAAGACTATTTATGGAGGTGAGCGACTCTTTTAAATTAGCTGGAGTTCCCGAAGATGCATTAAGATTCACGTACTCACTAAAGGACAAAGCTCGAGCCTGGTTGAATTTATTGCCACCAAACTCAATTTCTACATGGCAAGAGTTAGCCGAAATATTTCTAATGAAGTATTTCTCACCTAGCAAGAATGCTCAGTTGAGGAACGAGATCACTTCCTTCCAACAAATAGATGATGAGTCCTTGTATGAGGCATGGGAACAATATAAAGAACTATTATGGAAATGGCCTCACCATGAAATCCCATATTGCATCCAACTTAAGACATTTTATAATAGTCTCAATGCTCACACGAGGATGGTAGTGGATGCTTCTACTAACGGTGCTCTCCTTTTTAAGTCTTATAATGAGGCTTATGAAATCATTGAGAGGATCGCCAGTAACAATTATCAATGGCCAACCAATCGAGCTGCGTTAGGAAGATGAGTCGCTAGAATACATGAAGTGGACGCTCTCACTTCACTTGTATCTCAGGTATCTTCAATCTCTTCAATGCTTAAGAATCTTACCACTAATGGGTCTAACAATTTTGCAGCCCAACCACCTCACCAATTTGAGAGTATAACTTGTGTTTATTGTGGGGTAGGGCATTTGTTCGAAGAATGTCCATTGAGCCCTGAATCCGTATATTACATGGGTAACCAGGACCAAAATTGAGGAAGACAAGGGCTGCATCCAACTTCTATAACCCATCATGGTGAAACCACTCAAATTTTTCCTGGAGTAACCAAGGGGCGGGAACCAGTAACAACTACGCCCAACCTAGACCGACTCAGCCACTTAGTTTCTCCCAAAAATCTCAGAAACCAGTTCAGGCTAAACCATCCAATAGCTTAGAGAATTTATTAAAGGCATACATGGCGAAAAATGACGCCACTCTAAGGAATTTGGAGAATCAAGTGGGCCAGCTTGCTATTGAACTCAGGAACCTACCACAAGGTGCTTTACCAAGTGATACGGAGAATCCAAGAAAACTGGGGAAGGAACATTGGAAAGCGTTAACATTGATGAGCGGAAAGATAGTAGAGCCTAACACTATCGAAGCTAAAAATGAGCTAGCTGATGCTCAAGACTTAGAGGAAGTTCAACCGAGTGTTGAAATTCTAGTTTCACAAGAACTAGAATCTACAAAACTTGACAAGGTAATTCTAGAACCAACTAATTCTGATCAATTAACAAATCCGTTAGATGCAGAATTGTCGGAGAAAACGAATCAACCAGTTCTAGTAAAGAAACCACCATCACCCTACCCTATAAGACTTCAGAAGCAGAAATAGGAAATTCAATTCAAGAAATTCCTAGACATACTCAAGCAACTTCACATCAACATCCCGTTGGTTGGAGCACTTGAACAAATGGCAAACTACGTCAAGTTCATAAAGGATATCCTGTCTAAAAAATGAAAACTTGGATAATTTGAGACGGTAGCTCTAACAAAGGAATGCGGCGCATATTTTCAAGACAAACTACCCCCAAAGCTGAAGGATCAACATTGGAGCAACATATTGTGGTAAGACACTATGTGACTTGGGTGCAAGTATAAACTTGATGCCTATGTCAATATTTAGAAAGTTGGGGACAGGTGAAGTTAGACCTACTACAGTTACACTTCAACTAGTAGATCGATCCTTAGCACATCCAGAAGGAAAAATTGAGGATGTATTGGTACGTGTAGATAAATTTATCTTCCTTGCTGGTTTTGTTATCCTAGACTTTGAAGCAGACAAAGAAGTGCCAATTATCCTAGGAAGACCGTTCTTAGCAACCAAAAGGACCCTTATTGATGTGCAGAACGGCAAGCTTACGATGCATGTTCAGGATGATCAGGTAACATTTAATGTTTTTAAGTCTATGCAATTTCCTGACACAATTGATGATTGTTCTGCAGTATCTGATTTAGTGGATTTAATAGTGGAAAAGGAGCTCAATTATGTTGAGGATCCGTTGGAACAAATTTTGACATCAGATCCTCCAAATGATGAAGAGGAGGATGAATACTTAGCTTTGTTAGAAGCTAATCAAAAGAGATTTAATTCGCAATCCCGTTTTGAATTTTTGGAGTTAGAGAAGAGGGAGTATGCCTAACCAAAAGCGTCAATCATGGAACCACCTAAAGTAGAACTCAAGGTATTACCTTCACATTTAAAATACATTTATTTAGGTAATGCTTCTACTCTGCCTGTGATTGTGATAAACCGTAATTTGTACATATTTTTACCCCATTTTTAATGCATTTTATGGATGATTTCCTATTAGAATTGGTGAATTCGATGCTCCTAATGCTTTAATTTCATGTTTTATACTTAGGAGAGCATAGGAGAGTGAAAGGAACGAGAAACGGGCCAAAAACGGAGAAAATGGGCCAAAGTACGAAATCAACACGGCCTGGACCTCCTCACACGGGCAGCCCACATGGTCGTGTCAATTTGGCAGGATCGACCACAAGCTGAAGTAATCGAACACGGGCGTGTCACACGGGCATGTCCCTACCGAGCCCAAGTTGAGTCCAATTCGGAAAAGACCACTTTTGAGGGTTTTGAGGAGACTGGAGATCCTGGAGATCTCTCCTCAATTCCCCTTCAGGAGTTTAGGGTTTTCTTTATGTTTTGTATTCTTTATTATTCTGAGATGTTTTCTTATTTAGTTATGAACTAAATCCCGTAAATACCTAAGGGGAATGAAATCTAAGGCGAATCTTGTTATTATATTCTGAATTGTATGATAAATATTTAACTTGTTCTTAATTATGTGTTCTTAATTCTTGTTTTGATATCCCAGGATACTGATTCAAGATAAGCTCTTATTTAGAGGAGGAATAGACCCTGTCTAAGAGTACATTTATCATAATTAAGTGGAGTTGATTGCGCGCCTAGACATAGGGTGACAAGATTTTGCCGGATTAGGGTGAAACCTAATAAGGGGATCCATAGATCGAGTTAATGCAACCCTAGAGTGTTAGTAGAGAAAAGTCTCGGTTATTCAATCTAGGGATTAGACGTTATTAGTCTTGAGTAGGGATAATAACATAACTTAGGGATCTCTACGGAACAAGTTAAATGAATAAATCGTCCGATTTGGAGCCAAAATAACAAGTACAGTCTAGGTGGATTTTTCCTTAGGTATTGTCTTAATTCAATCGATTTTCCCAAAAGCAATTCCTCAATTGTATTCTTTGTGAGTTCTTAGTTTAGATAATTAGTTAGTTAAAACAAAACCCCATTATTCTTAGGCTAGATAATAAAAAGACGGTCATTACTAGTACTTTTAGTTCCTTTAGGTTCGACAATCCGGTCTTGCTAAAACTATACTCTGTTCGATAGGTACACTTGCCTACATCGCTATAATAGTTAGTTTCAAGAACGATTAATTATAAATATTTAAAACCTATCACGAAATTACGCGATCAAGTTTTTGGCGCCGTTTCCGGGGAACTAAGATATTAGGAACGCTCAATTTTTATTACTTTAGCCATTTATTGTTCTTGCAATATTATTTTATATTATTAATATTATTACTTATTAATTTACTTTTTCCTTCTCTTAGCAGGTTTTTATAGTTTATGACTAGAAGAAACCCGTCAGGGCCACTACTTTAACCATTTATTTTTCTTACTCCCTATTCTGTGTGTCCCCTTTTTTCCTCTTATAGGGTGTATTTATAGGGTTTAGGGTTTTCTTTATGTTTTGTATTTATAGGCCAATTCGGAAAAGATCTCTCCTCAATTCCCCTTCAAGAGTTTAGGGTTTTCTTTATGTTTTGTATTCTTTATTATTCTTAGATGTTTTCTTATTTAGTTATGAACTAAATCCCGTAAATACCTAAGGGGAATGAAACCTAAGACGAATCTTGTTATTATATTCTGAATTGTATGATAAATATTTAACTTGTTCTTAATTATGTGTTCTTAATTCTTGTTTTGATATCCCAGGATACTGATTCAAGATAAGCTCTTATTCAGAGGAGGAATAGACCCTGTCTAAGAGTACATTTATCATAATTAAGTGGAGTTGATTGCGCGCCTAGACATAGGGTGACAAGATTTTGCCAGATTAGGGTGAAACCTAATAAGGGGATCCATAGATCGAGTTAATGCAACCCTAGAGTGTTAGTAGAGAAAAGTCTCGGTTATTCAATCTAGGGATTAGACATTATTAGTCTTGAGTAGGGATAATAACATAACTTAGGGATCTCTACAGAACAAGTTAAATGAATAAATCGTCCGATTTGGAGCCAAAATAACAAGTACAGTCTAGGTGGATTTTTCCTTAGGTATTGTCTTAATTCAATCGATTTTCCCAAAAGCAATTCCTCAATTGTATTCTCTGTGAGTTCTTAGTTTAGATAATTAGTTAGTTAAAACAGAACCCCATTATTCTTAGGCTAGATAATAAAAAGACAGTCATTACTAGTACTTTTAGTTCCTTTAGGTTCGACAATCCGGTCTTGCTAAAACTATACTACTGTTCGATAGGTACACTTGCCTACATCGCTATAATAGTTAGTTTCAAGAACGATTAATTATAAATATTTAAAACCTATCACGAAATTACGCGATCAAGTTTTTGGCGCCGTTTCCGGGGAACTAAGATATTAGGAACGCTCAATTTTTATTACTTTAGCCATTTATTTTTCTTGCAATATTATTTTATATTATTAATATTATTACTTATTAATTTACTTTTTCCTTCTCTTAGCAGGTTTTTATAGTTTATGACTAGAAGAAACCCGTCAGGGCCACTATTTTTTGACGAAGAAATCGATCACAGAGTTCGTAGAAACCAAAGAGAAATAAGGCGAAGCTTAAGATACACAGAGAACGAGCAAGAGGATGATACTCAACTCCCAACTGAAGAGATGGCTGAAAACCAAGGCAATCAGCTACCTCCTGCAATTGCAGTTAATTAATATCCTGCTCCACGCACTATGTATAATTATGCTAAACCTTCTCTAACATGAACTAAATCGAGCATAGTTAGACCTGCTGTAGCTGCAAATACTTTTGAACTGAAACCTAACACTATTCAAATGATACAACAATTTGTTCAGTTTGATGGTTTGCAGGATAAAGATCCCAACGCTCACATAGCAAATTTCTTGGAACTATGCGATACATTTAAAATCAATGGCATTTCTGATGATGCCATACGTCTTCGGTTGTTCCTTTTTCATTAAGGAACAAGGCTAAACAGTGGTTGAACTCGTTACCACGAGGGTCAATTACTACTTGGGAACAAATGACCAAAAAATTTCTATTAAAATATTTTCCATCGGCTAAAACGGCTAAATTACGTAATGATATCTCTTGTTTTGTGCAGATGGATTTAGAAACACTCTACGATGCATGGGAGAGATACAAGGACCTTTTGAGAAGGTGCCCCCACCATGGGTTATCACTTTGGCTTCAGGTTCAAACATTCCATAACGGCCTGAATACTTCGACTCGACAAATAGTTGAAGCAGTTGCTGGCAGAACCATCAATAATAAAACACCTGAAGATGCTTATGAGTTCATAGAGGAAATTTCACTGAATAACTATCAGTGGCAAGTCATGAGGACAAAGCCAACGAAAATAGTCAGTGTTTATAACGTCGATTCAGTCGCCATGCTCTCTAATCAGGTAGAACTCCTGAATAAGAAAATTGATGGCTTTCTTAGTTCTTCACAAGTTCACCCAGAAATGCAATGCGAAGTAAGTGGAGGTGGAACAAACCATTCGGAATAACAACCTTATGGCCACAACATGGATAACGAGCAATTAAACCACATGGGTAATAATCTTCAACCTTAAAACAATCCATATAGTAACACTTATAATGCAGGTTGGAAGAACCACCCAAATTTCTCGTGGGGCGGTCAAGGACATCAAAGACCACAACATCCTCCGGGCTACCAACAGCCACCCTACCAACAGGAAAAGAAGTCAAACCTTGAAGAGAAGCTCTCAAAGTTTATATCAGTGTCAGAAACCTATTTTCAGAACACCGAGACAGCACTTAAAAATCAACAAACGTCGATCCAAGGGCTCGAAACTCAGATAGGCCAGCTTTCCAAACTAATCTTTGAACGACCACAAGGTAGTTTACCAAGTAATACCGAACCTAACACAAGGAAACAACTCAACGCAATTAATATTCAAGATGATGAAAGAGTCGTTGAGCCTGAATCAGAACCAAGGCAAGAAACTGTGGTAAGCAAAGGTCAATGTGAGGTAGATCAAAATACAAACAAACCAGTGACTTTTGAATATAAACCTCGTGTGCCATACCCCAACGCGACAAGGAAAGACCAGTCAGATGAACAATTTGGTAAATTCCTTAAACTCTTAAAAAAATTACATATTAACTTACCGTTTATTAAAGCTCTATCACAGATGCCAAACGCAATGAAATTTTTAAAGGAGCTTTTAGCAAATAAGCGGAAGTTGGACGAGGCATTGCATGTGGAGCTGAACGCAGTTTGTTCGGCTATTCTCCAAAATAAACTACCCAAAAAACTAAAAGATCCAAGGAGTTTTACGATTCCTTGCTTAATTGGTAGTTTAGATGTTAATTATGCATTAGCTGATCTAGAGGCTAATATGAACATCATGCCTTACAAAATGTTTAAACAACTAGGTCTCAAGAAACCCAAACAGACTAGGATGAGCATTCAATTAGCAGATAAAACTATAAGATTCCCTAGGGGTATTATTGAAGATGTGCTAGTTAAAATCGATAAATTTATATTTTCCGTTGACTTTATTGTTCTAGATATAGAAGAGGATAACAACACTCCCTTAATTCTAGGAAGGCCCTTTTTAGCAACTGCTAAAACAATCATTGATGTTGGCACAGGTGAACTCACACTCTGGGTGGGAGACGAAACAATCACCCTTCAAGCTCGCAATTCTGGCAACACATCAGGAATTGAAGGTGATCATTTAAACCATTCTACTAAAACTAACAATATTTTGTAACTTACTTTGTAGAAAATGAGTCTGACGAAAGCACATAAGTCACTCTCAAGCAATAGTAGAGGACCTACTCACGAGGAACGATGACTACAAATAGAGGAGCTAGATGAATGGCGAACACATAAACCAAGAACACACGATAAACCAAAACTGCACCTAAATGAGCTCGATACCTTTCCAAATAACTCAAGGTTGGAGATAAAGTCTTATTAGATGCCGTAGATCTTCACATTGTCACTGCTAGAAAGGATGAAGAAATCCCTCTTACAGTACTTAGTATTTTTCCATTCGGTACGATTGAGGTGAGTCATCCCAAATTCGACACTTTTAAGGTAAACAACACCCATTTAAAACTCTATTTTGATAAGATTGATAGCAGGAATGAGGAGTATAAACTCCTTAAACCACCATGACCATTCAACGGAGAGGTAAGTCGAGCTTAGACTATAAATAAGCGCTTCTCGGGAGGCAACCCAAGCACTAACAATATTAATTTCTTTAAATTTTGGTATTTAACACCTAACTTACTAATAGAAATCTTAAATATAGGTTTTTCGACAAAGACACGGCCAAGCACACGGGCGTGCTTAGGCCTGTGTGAAAATAGGGCAAAAGATTTCCCCAACACGGGTTATGATAAAATGCCATGACCGTGCGACATGGCTGTGGTCGAGCCTGACAAAACAACACGGGCATGCAACACGCCCGTGTAGAAGAACCGTGGACGAACCTGTTAAACCAACACGGGCATGCGACACGCTCGTGTCTAACACCCGTGGTCGAACCTGTCAAATTAACACGGGTGTGGGGCTTGAACACACGGGCATGGGAGAAGCGAACGAAGTTAGACACGGTCGTACGACATGGCCGTATGGACCCACATGCCCAAGGAACACGGGCGTGTACTAAACATCAGACGCGCACAAATTCAAAATTCGCGAATCACACGGGCTGAAATTGGGGAACACGGGCGTGTGCCATGGCTGTGTGGCCCAAAATCTATAAATACCCTGCACTATTCACTTTCTTCCCCATTTAAAAACCCTAACCCTAGCATTTGCAAGTTCACACGGCCTCCCTGCCACGCCTGTGCGCCGCCTCCAACTTCATTTTTGGCGTCCATTCTCCCCTTTCTAGCGTTTGTTTACGCTTCCCCTTTTAATTACTCTCATTTATAATGCTATTTATATTAATAGTCTATATTTCGCATGTCATTTTTATCTTTCTATCACACAAATTTCATTTATGGGACAAGTCATCATCTTTTTCATGTTCAAATTCCTACTTACTACATGATTTATTTACTCCATTTAATTAGTTAGAAATGAATATCCATGGTTAGGATAGTTGAAATAATCATGCCTTTTGTATTGACATTTCTATTCATTCATATAGTAATGTGCATTCCATTCTTTGCCATTTTACTTATATCACCATGCTAGTGCCACAAACCATTGAACTTATCTTTTTAGTTAGTTTTAGTAGTTGAGGCTTGAAATTATGATTTTTTAAGATTTGTCTTCGTTTTACTTTGACCACTCATCAAGATGACTTGATGATTCTAATCACAGGTACCAAGTCATCTTTACGTGGTAAAAAAGCCACCGTACCTGCCTCGAAGAAGAGGAAGGGAGCGTCATCTTCTGCGGGTCGAACCACAAAAATTCGTCACCCTCTCCTGCAGTTCCCCCGAGGGCCCTAGGAAAAGCTTTTCCAAATACTTCGGGCTCGACCCTTAATTGCGGGCTACTGCATCGACTAGGCAGCCGTAGAACAAGTTCAATTGGATGATGTAATTCGGGCCTAACCACCGACCCTTGGGAGCTGTTCTTTGGGATTATCTACCCGACGTATCTCGAGCTCACGATGGAACTATGCTCAATGTTCCATCTCCAGGCCGTAATGACAAATTACGATGATCCTAGCATGGTCCAATTTCGCCTAAGTGGGTTAGTCCTCCAGCTAAGAGTCCCAGAGTTCGGTGCTGCACTAGGCTTATATACGGAGGAGTTCAAGGAGGAAAATGAACTACATGCTCTCACTCGCCACATACATTTTTCTCCCTCAAAGTGCTGGCACACTTTGGCCCCTAGCGCAGCCTCCTACAATCCTAGCCTCTCCAAGGCATCAGTTCTCCCACCATCCCTGAGGTACCTACACGCCATTTTAGCTCACATGATTATGAGGAGGCGAGACAGCACTGGCGTCGTTAACACTCACGATGCCTACTTCTTATGGTGTATGTCGTACGGGCACGTCATCGACCTTGCCTATTTCATCGTCCTTGCGATTCAGCACCAGATAGAGCAACATAGGAAGGGGGTCATCTCCATTGGCCCCTACATGACTCGACTGGCGTGACACTTTGGGCTCCTCGACACTGCGGCCCAAGAATCATCCTTGACCCTCATTGGCCAGATGTCTCCACAAGGTATCTCGAGCATGCTTAGCATGAGGATGATCGAGAGGCACTGAGGAACCTACCCTCCTCAATATCGTCTCGCCTAATCTACTGAGTAGGAGGCCTATGAGGACATTCTTGATGATGTCCCTTTGTAGCATGAGGACCCACCGACTCAGCCACTGTGACAGCCCAAAATTGACCCTAGTCGGAAGGTGGTCTCGGGACCACAAAACCGAGGCATAAAAATAATTAAAAATTTATTTTGATGCCTATAATATGTGTGTGCTCATGTATGACATTTTATGATGATTGATTTAGTGTTATAAGGGTGAATTCCACAAGAAAGGACTTAGTAATGAACTTTGAAAGTATGATAGGAAATGTGTGATGACTAATTAAAGCATGCATGCAAAATAATGGACTTGCATGTCAAATTCCCCTTTATAGGTGGTGGCCGGCCATAACAAGGAGGATGGGCTAAACATGTCATGAAACATGTTTTGTTGGTGCATTAGGGTGAAATAATAAACAAAGGTGTATGGGTGATAAAAAATGAAAAATAATGTGTGTGAGTGTGGTAATCCCCCCATTGCCGTGAGTTGTAGAGAAGGAAAGAAAAAATTTTGTTCATCCTTTCTTTGAGCCAAAACTAAGGAAGAAGGAGGATTTTTGCTTCATGCTTGGTTTGGAAGAGATCTAGAAGGAGATTTGGCTAAGTTTGCATCAAGATTAAGGTATGTATGAGGTTGTGTTAGGAGTTTCATGCATGTTTTGGTTGCTAACTTGATGTGCATGTTAGCCATGGCTCAAATCTTTGTTAAGCCATGGAAATGGTATTTGGCCAAAGTTGTTATGGTGATAAAGCCATTGCATGCTAAGTGTGAAGCTTGATGATGATGCATGCAATGATGGATTGTCTACTCTTGAGTAAGATTTTGAGCTTTCTTTTGTTTTATCATGATTGAAGTTGAAAAGGAGCATGATTGTCATATTCGCCATGATGCATTCATGAGCATGGTTCATGCTTCTTGCATGTTAGTTAAAATTTGTGTTTTGGATGGCTATGGACACCTTGAAATTCGCCATGCTCATATATGTATATATATGTTTGCACATGATGTTTTGGTTATGAAGGAAGTGATGAATAAGTTTGTTTAAAGAAGAAGATGTTGAAGAATAATTGTGAAATTGTAAGCACATTCGCCTAGCACACATATGAGTGCTTGATGCTATATTGTAAGTTTTGAGCTACAATATGCAAAGCATTAACTAGTAAAATGCATGCTGTTTTGTGTGGTATTAAGTGCATAATTGGCCTCAACATGGACAAGTATATTCGGCCTTGGGTAGCCTATTGAAGGCCTTATCTTTTCCTTGATGCTCGAATAAATTGTATTGAATTGCTTGATGTAGTATAAAATGTGCATGACCATTGTGTATTCAAGCTAAAGGGTGGCCATATGACTATTTAAATTCCTTGTCATATTCGCCATAAGCTAGCACAATGAGGTTTTGATAAATTGAATTTGTTTGAATTAGCTCAAGAGCTAAGAGGGCCACAATTGGACAAGGGAAGGAAAAGTAATCGAATAGCCGTAAAAGCCGCTCGACAACATCCGAGGTAAGTCCTCAAGAAGTGACCTTACTTGAATTATGTGGAATGAAATATGGATGTATTGATATTTGATTTATGTGTGTATGAGTATTGAATGATACCCGGCTAAGTCCCAAGGCGATTATGTTAGTGATTATAATTGTGTTTGAGCCTTAGTAACGAAAATAAATATGTATGTCCAATGATTATTGATGTATGTGTGCATGAGAAATTGAATGATATCCGGCTAAGCCCAAGACAATTATGCTGGAAATTATAACCGGTTAAGACCAAGGCAATTGTGCTAGTGGCTACATCCGGCTAAGACCAAGGCATTCGTATGAAGTCATTCTATCCGGCTAAGACCAAGGCATTTGTGCAAATCGTGATATCCGGGTTAAGTCCCGTAGGCCTTGGTGCGGGTTACTATAACCGGCTATGTCCCAAGGCGATTGATCGAGTAGCGACATCCGGTTAAACTCAAGGTATGTGATTTGAAAATTATAAGCTTGCTGGAAAATTTCAGCTAATGCACTTGTGAAATTTCCCAATGACAAGGTAAGTGCGGTGTGTGCTTTATGCGCTAGGAGTAGAGCGTGTGAATATCCGCTCCTATGATGGAACGAGTTATCGGCCTTAATGAAGCCGTTATTTGTGTATGAACATAAGAGTTGGGATGGTGAAGTGAGTATGATTATGTGAATGTGCATTAATGAAATGATGCATTTAACTATGTGAATGTATTGCTGTAATTAGAGTTGATTATATTCCTTGAGACTTACTAAGCATAAAAATGCTTACTCACCGCTTTGGCTCTCGCTTAGATTTCGCTCGATAGCAATCGGATTCGGGATCGTTGAAGTCGAAGTCATCCACACTATCCACGCCTCTATTTTGGTATAAATTTTGGTTGAACTTTGAAATGGCATGTATAGGACTACCCTTGTTGGTTTAAAAATGTGGCGATGTATATGTATACTGCCATGCGAAAATGGCTCGTAAAAGGAAGCATGAACTTAGACTATTTGTGGTTTGAATGTATATATATGGTGTCATGATGTGATTATGGATCGGAATGGGAGTGTTGGTCACATGATCAGCCATTGGTATGGTTAAAATGATCATATGTGAACCTATGTATGGCAAGACTAGTTGGTTGATGGAGACTACAAAATAGATAAGACCTACCTTAAAACAGATGCTGCCAGCTGCAGTGACGTGAATGTGAAAAATCACCAAAATTGTAGGAATGGTATTAAATAGTGAATAAGCTATGTAAATGAACCTTGATGAGTCTATTTTCATATGGAAGAAGCGAAATGATCATAGGAGTTACATGTTAAGAGATATTGAAGCTATTGTGAAACAGGACCAGAACGGTTTCTGGGTCCCCTGTCGCAACTTTAAAAATTCACTATAAATTATCCAGAAAGAATTAGGAGACATACCTTATATGTACAGATTCCATTTTGAGTCTAGTTTCATTAGAAACAAACGGCACCAGCATTAAAGCCCTGTACAGAGAGATATTCAAGTTATACCACGCGAAGGTCAGAGCAGTTGATCCCTGTAACATGGGTGACTTTAACTAATAAACTGTACCAATTGGCCCAACCAAAAATTCTAGAAATAAATCCATGGATGGATATATGAGTCTAAATTCAGGGAAAATTTACGAAACCAGTTTCTGAGTTTTGAAACTCGAGATATGATTTTTAAGGCGACAGTGGCGCAGTTTTCCAGCCTGACTGAAAATGTTAAATGGATGGGCAAAACAAGTGAACTTGGCTTGTTAACCCCTCGTGTCCGACACCGGCGATGGTCTCGGGTTCGGGGTGTTACAGCCACCACCTCCCTCTCATCCAGTTCATGCGACGGTTTCATATGCTGACATCTCTGAGCGCCTCACCTGATTCGAGTAGTAGTATTTTCAACGATTTGACAACATTGATGCTACTCTACAGCAGATTCGTCAGCACCTCCACATCTCATCGCCAGTCCCACCTCGCGAACCATCCAGCGATGAAGATGTTTAAAAATATTTATTTATTATTTTATTTTATTTTATTTTTATTAAAACTACTTTTTATTTTTATTAGATTTTAGAATTTTATTTTTAATTATCAAATTCGATTATTTCTTTACGAGTAATTATTCCTCCTAATATACCCTAAAAAGTTCCTGATTTTATCATAGTTAAATAAGAGCTCTTAAGCTCATCATCGCATCGAAACTAAAAACTCCACCGGGAAAGGTTCTCCATGACTGGCATGTCCTGATCGACCACGACCATAGCTACCACTAGATATAATATTCTTTTAACGCAGGACTTATGGACTAATGAACCTCTATGACCGCCGGAGTATCCTTCTCCACTCTCGAATCTATTACTCTCCAAAACTCTAGTTTGAGGAATTCATCATACAGGAAGTTTCACTTCTCTCCCTATCTTATTTTTATATTCTATAATACCTATCTTTGTACATTGAGGGCAATGTACATCTTAAGTGTGGGGGGCATTCATTTCATTATTAGAAAAATCCCTGAATGATCACTTTGTTCTCTTGAAAAGCTCTCATATGATATTTAGGATAAATTTTAATTGATTTATGACTTTGATTGATATATCTTGAATTAAAACATAGGGATTTATGCATTGATTGTTTAAACTTTAAGACATTAGAGAATCAAGCATGATAAGTTGATTTTTAAGAATTTAAAATTATAGGTTGTTTCCCTAAGTCTAGGTATTACTTTGAATTGGAATTCTCGAGTCTAAACATCAAAAAACCATAATTTTTGTGAGATTTTTGAGCCTTTTGAGCATCTATTAATTCTTTCATGCTCACTTTTATTATTGCTTTGAGTGCGTCAGTATTGAACTGTTATTCTAGAACTTGCTTGATTATGCATGTCGAGACCACACCGTTTAATTTGATATGTCAAAATGATTAAGGCACTTAGGATCAACCTACTCATGCCATGAAAAGCCTACCTCTACGATTAACCCTTAGTAAACCCCTTTGAGCCCAACAAGCCATTCCTTGTATTAACCTCAATACTGACCCTTAACTCATTATTGTTGAAATCCCCTAAATTAATTTGATCCCTATTTTTTTCGATATTTGAGTTGAAGAAATTGCTTAGCTATGTCTTGTTTCTAATAAGTTAGCCTATGTATTTAACTTGTTCTAAAAAAAAACTATGTATATATATTAGTAATTCCATATTCTGAGAAAAAGCTCTGTTGTACGCAAGTAAAGATTAACTCTTTTTCTAGTTAGGAAATTTTTCAATTCAATCTCGATTCTAACCCTTTCTTTCAGCTTGTGACCACACCCCCTAACCAAGCCTCGTTACAACCCTCTAAAGACCTTTTGATTGATGTATCATCTTAAATTATAGTGGTGGAGATTTGATTTTCATGCAAGCCTATGGTAATGACTTTTCATTATTGACTATTGAGTGCTTCATTTATTGTCCTTAAACACCTAGAGTGCTTTGAGAAAAGCTTTAGTGAGGATGTGAAACTCTGTGATATTCTAGATCAAAGGTAATTACTTAGATAAGGGGAGACACCTATGTTGCATAATTAAATACTCAACTTGGAATGTTTGAATCTTTTATGTTCTTTTAGTTGAATTCTCAATATATAATTACTTATGGATTAATTTGAGATAGTATCAATAGAAATTATTAGTTGAGAAGAATTTATTTTGATTATGAGTTGAGAATTTTGCTTGAGGACAAGCAAATGCTTAAGTGTGGGGGTATTTGATAAACCATAATTTATAAATATTTTTACCCCATGTTTAATGCATTTTATGGATGATTTCCTATTAGAATTTGTGAATTCGATGCTCCTAATGCTTTAATTTCATGTTTTATACTTAGGAGAGCATAAGAGAGCGAAAGGAACGAGAAACGGGCCAAAAACGGAGAAAATGGGCCAAAGTACGAAATCAACACGGCCTGGACCTCCTCACACGGGCAGCCCACATGGTCGTGTCAATTTGGCAGGATCGACCACAGGCTAAAGTAATCAAACACGGGCGTGTCACACAGGCGTGTCCCTACCGAGCCCAAGTTGAGTCCAATTTGCAAAAGGCCACTTTTGAGGGCTCATAGGCATTCCAAAGCCTATAAATACACCCTATAAGAGGAAAAAAGGGGACACACAGAATAGGGAGTAAGGAACTACTCCAAGAAAGCTGATTGATTCATCTCAGAAGCCGGATTCATCATCAAGACTGGAGATCTCTCCTCAATTCCCCTTCAGGAGTTTTGGGTTTTCTTTATGTTTTGTATTCTTTATTATTCTGAGATGTTTTCTTATTTAGTTATAAACTAAATCCCGTAAATACCTAAGGGGAATGAAACCTAAGACGAATCTTGTTATTATTTTCTGAATTGTATGATAAATATTTAACTTGTTCTTAATTATGTGTTCTTAATTCTTGTTTTGATATCCCAGGATACTGATTCAAGATAAACTCTTATTCAGAGGAGGAATAGACCTTTTCTAAGAGTACATTTATCATAATTAAGCGGAGTTGATTGCGCACCTAGACATAGGGTGACAAGATTTTGCTGGATTAGGGTAAAACCTAATAAGGGGATCCATAGATCGATTGAATGCAACCCTAGAGTGTTAATTAAAGAAAAGTCTCTGTTATTCAATCTAGGGATTAGACGTTATTAGCCTTGAATAGGGATAATAACATAACTTAGGGATCTCTACGGAACAAGTTAAATGAATAAATCGTCCAATTCGGAGCCAGAATAACAAGTATAGTCTAGGTGGATTTTTCCTTAGGTATTGTCTTAATTCAATCGATTTTCCCAAAAATAATTCCCCAATTCCATTCTCTGTGAGTTCTTAGTTTAGATAATTAGTTAGTTAAAAGAAAACCCCATTATTCTTAGGCTAGATAATAAAAAGGCAGTCATTACTATTACTTTTAGTTCCTTTGGGTTCGACAATCCAGTCTTGCTAAAACTATACTACTGTTTGATAGGTACACTTGCCTACATCACAATAATAGTTAGTTTCAAGAACGATTAATTATAAATATTTAAAACCTATTACGAAATCACACGATCAGATTGTTTCAGCATAATTAACTACTGAGCAAGAAGAGAAACTCATCTCAGTGTTGAAACAATTCAAGAAGGCTGTCAGATGGACCATAGTTGATATCCGTGGTATTAGTCCATCTGTATGCATGCACAAGATTATCCTGGAAGATGGCGAAAAAGGGATGATTGATGGACAATGAAGATTGAACCCCATCATGAAGGACGTGGTGAAAAAGGAGATTATCAAGTGGTTAGATGTGGGTATTATTTGTCCCATCTCAGATAGTTCGTGGATAAGTCTGGTCCAGTGTGTGCCAAAGAAGGGAGGCATCACAGTCGTAGAGAATGAGAATAATAAGTTGATACCAACTACAATAGTTACGGGTTGGAGGATGTGCATTGATTACTGGAGGCTAAACAAGGCAACTAGGAAAGATCACTTTCCTTTGCCATTCTTGGATCAGATGTTGGATAGACTCGCGGGGCGAGACTATTACTATTTTCTCGAAGGATACTTGGGGTATAATCAGATTACAGTAGCACCAGAAGATCAGCATAAGACAACGTTCACCTACCCATACGGTACATTTGCATTTCGACGCATGCCATTTGGTTTATGTAATGCACCTGCTGCATTTCAAAGATGTATGATGTCTATTTTTACTGACATGGTTGAGAAGTACTTGGAAGTTTTTATGGATGACTTTTTAGTATTTGGATATACTTATGATGATTGCTTAGCCAATCTAGTTAAGGTACTAAGGCGATGCGAAGAAACGAACCTAGTACTTAACTGGGAAAAGTGTCATTTCATGGTGCGAGAAGGAATTGTTCTAGGGCATCGAATAACAAGACATGGGATCAAGGTAGATAAAGTAAAGGTAGATGTTATTGAGAAACTCCCACCTCCAACATCTGTAAAGGGTGTTAGGAGCTTTTTGGGCCATGCCGGTTTCTACCGAATATTTATCAAAGACTTCTCAAAAATTGCTAAAACCTTATGGAAACTATTGGAGAAGGACACGACGTTCAAGTTCAATGATGAATGCTTAAAAGCTTTCAAGGATTTGAAGAGTCAATTAGTTACAGCACCCATAATCGTCACACTAAACTGGGATTTGCCATTTGAATTAATGTGTGATGGAAGCGACTTCGCGATAGGAGCTGTCATGGGCAAATGAAGGAACAAAGTTTTCCATCCCATCTACTATGCAAGCCGGACTCTTACAGGAACTCAACTGAACTATACGGTAGCAAAAAAAGAGTTACTTGCTATTGTATTTTCTTTTGACAAGTTTCGATCTTATCTTGTAAGTACCAAAGTAACTATTTATACGGACCGCTCGGTAATTAAGTACTTACTTGCCAAGAAAGATGCTAAGCCGAGACTGATTCGGTGGGTGCTTCTACTTCAAGATTTCGATCTAGAAATTCAAGGTCAGAAGGGAGTAGAAAACCAAGTAGCAGATCACTTGTCCAGATTGGAGCCGTAAGAAGGGAATTCTCCTATCATACAAATTCAGGAAACATTTCCAGATGAACATATACTGAAGGTAAGTCATGTTCATAGTACCGCTTGGTTTGCTGATATTGCTAACTATTTAGCTTGTGGTTTGATGCCAATTGATAAGACTTATCAACAAAGGAGAAAGTTTCTTCACGATGTGAAGTACTATTTCCAGGAAGAGGCATATTTGTTTAAAAGGTATGCACATCAGATGATCAGGAGATGCGTGGTAGAAGATGAAGTACAAAAGATTTTATACCATTGTCACTCAGCTCTGAGTAGGGGACACTTTGGAGGTACTCGTACGGCGGCCAAAGTATTGCAAGCTGGATTCTTTTAGCCAACACTATTCAAGGATGCATATGCGTACGTAAAGAGCTGTGACCGATGTCAAAGGGTCGGAAATGTCACCAACAGAAATGAAATGCATTAAATAAACATTATTGAGGTAGAATTGTTTGATGTATGGGGTATTTACTTTCTTGGTCCTTTCCCTCCGTCTTTTGGTCACAAGTATATATTGGTAGCAATAGACTATGTGTCCAAGTGGGTCGAGGCTGAAACTTATCTAACAAACAATGCTAGGGTTGTAATTAAATTCCTGCAAAAACACGGTTTCACAAGGTTTGGAACCCCAAGAGCTATCATTAGTGATGAAGGTTCCCACTTCGTGAACAAGTGGTCAAAATGGTTATTAGACAAGCACGAAGTGAAACACAAGGTTGCAACAGCTTACCATCTGCAGACAAATGGGCAAGCTAAATTGGAAAATAAGGAAATCAAAGGCATACTTGAGAAGGTAGTTTGCCCAAACTGACGAGATTGGTCCAAAAGGTTGGACGATGCTTTATGGGCTTACAGAACAGCATACAAGACGCCTTTAGGGATGTCACCCTACAGGTTGGTCTTTGGGAAAGCATGTCATCTACCCTTAGAGTTAGAGCACAAGGCTTACTGGGCTCTTTGACAACTCAACTTGGATCCTAAGCTTGCTAAAGAGAAACAAATGCTCCAACTCGATGAGCTAGAGGAACTCCGTCTATTCTCCTACGAAGACTTAAGAAATGGCATGACAAGTACATTCGAGTTCGAGAATTTGAAGCAGGTCAGCGAGTCCGGTTATTTAATTCCAGACTAAAGTTCTTTTCAGGTAAGCTAAAATCACATTGGTCCGGTCCATTTACGATTCATCGCGTCTATCCATACAGAGTTGTCGAGCTCCAAGGTAAGGGAGGTAATTTTCAAATTAACGCTCAGCGCCTGAAACACTATTGGGGAGATAAGATTGAACGAAATGAAATTTTGTTCATTTTATCGAATGTTTAAAATTTTCTTATTTTCCTTTCTAATAAATGATTTAGGGTATATTTTCGGGATTAGCATGTTTAAATAAATTCTATCTAAGAGATTGGAACTTAAGCGGGACCGCTTGTGACCCCTCCAATCTTTTCTGGGAATTGATTTTAACATAATTTTTCTAAAAATTATTCTCTAAATAGAAATTTCAATTTTTGATTTTTCAAATAAAAGGGTCAATTTTGATCCAAGTCTTAAATTGCAACTCAATTTCAAATTTTCATTAAGTCTAGGACATAATTGAATTATTTTTAAATTTTGGTTGCTCTTTTTGTAAATAATAAAAACTAGATGTCTCTTTTTGTAAATATTTTCAAAAGGCTTCTAAAATAAATGTTTTAGTTTAAAAATGTTAATTATTAATATATAATTATATCCATTATAATATATATTAATTATTATCAATTTTAGGATTTTGATAAGTTTTTAATGATAATAAGAAGATAATCTTTAATATATAATTATATCTATTATAATATATATATTAATCTTTATCAATTAGCATAGAATTAGGATTAATTTTTCATATCTTATCTTTGTTTAAATAATTAAATAGCAATTAATAATTTAATATGCATATATCTAATTATTAATTGTTGTTCTCTTTGCATAGGATTAGAACTTAGAATTTTTATTGTTTTAAGAATTCTACTCTAATTCCTATTTTTCCTCTATAAATTCCACCCATCTTCCCATTCATCCATCACAAAAAATCCCAAGCACCGAACCATTAAAGTGCCATAAGCCCTTAGCCACAGCAGCTCCCAGCAGACGGCTAGCACACGCACAGCACGCCGCACGCCTACCTCACGCGTACCTTCCCCTATCGCACGTTGCATTGAACACCTTACGCTGCTCCTTGGTCTGCTGCTACTCCACCCTAGTCGCCTGTGCCGTGTCTAGCACCAGTTTCGGTTTCGTCGGCATGAGCACCAGCTCGCTCAACGATCCGCAGACTATCGCCTGCCCTTTTACCCATCCGCCCAAGACACTCCAACAAATTTCTCCAAAGACTTGTGTGGCACATACCCACACCATTATCCTTAGCCGAAACCCTTCCAACCTCTTTTAATTTGCTATCTTTTTATCCATTATTAATTTCTTAGGAGTTCTTAATTCTTAAAAAAGGGTGGTAAGACCTAGTTTCTCTTAATTTTTAATTTATTCCAATTAGTTAATTTTTCAGTTTACTGAATTATTAATTTCTATAAATTAAATTTTTGAGAAAATAATTTTTCTATCTTATGATCAGGTTAATTATGCCTCGCGAGAGAACTCGTCCTTCTGCTCAAATTGATGAAACACAAAACAAGTTCCACTGTGAAAAAGCCAGAGTGAGATACGAAAGTATCTTCAAAAATCAACAGATCCATCCAGAAATAGGCTTTACATTAAAGGAAAGCAACTATAGAGACTTTATGGCAAGTATTCGTCAAGTTTCTGAAACCCTCAATTGGGAGCTATTCTGTGAAAAGAGACCTAGTGTGGATGAGGAGCTAGTTCGTGAGTTCTATGCAAATTTAACTTCAAGTGAGATGACAGAAATCCCAGTTCATGGAATCAAGGTACCGATAAATTCAAATGCTATTAATGAGTTCTTTGAATTACCAGATTTCAAACACGATGAATATTCCACATTGATGAGCAATACCAAGCCTGAAAATTTGCAAGAAATTCTCAAGGAACTGATAGTTCAAGAATCTACATGGACTGTGTTAAAACAAGGAATCCACACTTGTTGAAGAGAATATTTGACGCCACTCACAAAGGTATGGTTTTACTTCATCTGATTCAGCCTTATGCGTAGCTCACATGGGACTACAATCTCATTAGAGCGAATGGTCTTATTGTACTTGGTCCTAACTGGAAAGATCATTGATGTGGGGAAGATCATCTTGAGGGAAATACGGAATTGTGCCATTAAGCGCTCTAGCCCTGCTCACTTCCCCTTTACAATAACAATTTTATGCTTGAAAGCTGAAATTCTTGCGAATGTAAGGAAGACGGGGTATAGCCAAGGCACAATCACGGATTAGGACCTTTACCGAGTAGTTGAAGACTTAGTTCTACAGAAATGAGTTGAAGTAAGTGAGGAACCAGAGGACCCTGATAAAAAAGAAGATCCCACGATGCAATCATTTGAAGTCCCTGATAAAGTAGAATCAGTGGAGCCAAAAGCTGAACATGATACTGAAACTTCAATGTTTAGAGCTCAACCGCCTAGCCCAAACCTTCTAGATGAGCTATCAAAATTGATAGACTTAATGCAACATATGTAATGGCAGCAACAAGCCTACTGGAGATACTCAAAAGTAAGGGATGACTCGATGAGAAGTGCTTTTAAGAAAATATACAATGACCCGTTTATTTTTGTGCTTGAGTCTCCAGATTTCATATTTGAACCATGGAGTCCATTATCAAAGGAGCGAACCGATTCATGCAAGGGCAATAGTGATGGAGCAAAAGATGAGTCAGATTCGGAAGGGTCTGTAAATAAATAAATGGGGCATCTTGACTTGACTTTATTTTTGTTCTTAGACTATTTTTAGGATTAAGTTTAATTAGGAATCTTTTATTTTTTGCATAATAAAACAAGAGAGGAAAATCACTAATAAAATGTGAGCAAGTCAGAAAGTATAAAGTGTGGCAATAGATATATACATGTCTAGGATTGGATTTAGAAAGAGCTTGGTACTTAAGCAGTCAAATTGACTCACCTTCTCTTTTCTAAAATCCTACCTGGTGTATAGTATCTGTTCACTTTAAACAATGAGAACATTGTTCATTTTCAGTTGGGGGGACCGAAAATTTGAATTATTTCCACTCAGAATAAAAAGTTTCTTTTAATTATGATTAGGATATATTTTGTTCAAAATTTTGAATTTTGTTAAGTATTCTCAATTTGAGTATGAATAAAGTTTTATTATTTCAATAAATTATTATGTTAGCTTAATAATGACATGAATGTATTTTTTAATAAAGCATGCAAATTCGTACCATCAAATTTTTAGTTCTTTAGGAAAGTTAGGTATGCATGAAAGTTTAAGTCTTTAGAATTGACTTAGTAGTTTCTTGAGGCGAAATCCTAGGGAGCATGGAATGTTGGAAATGATTTAGGCAACTATTGTTTAACCGTTTGAGCCTTTCAAGCCCACCATGGTAAAGTTTTATTCTTTGAAACCCAACTTTGAGACTATATGGCCTAATTTTATTTCGACCATTGCAATAATTAGCCATTACTTTTTCGCTTAATGATCTTAAAATTATCCCAAATGCTAGACTAAGTAATATTCAAATGTACTTCGAAAATAAGTTTAGGGGAGTTGAAAAGAAGAATCAATTGCTCGAGAATTTCAGTACACAAAGTAAGTGCTCGTGTTAAAAAAAAAAGAGCACATGTATTTGAAAGAGATGTACAAAAGAGCATATGAAAGTCAAGTTGGTGTATTGAAGGTGGAAATTCTGAAGGTTCGATTGACGCTGAGTCTAGGGTTTAAAAACCAAAATTTATCCATCTTTCACTACCCCTAGCCTAGCCACATTACAACTTTTATAAAGACCTATTGATTCAAAGTCCTAATGCTACCTACATTAGTGGAGAGAAATTGATACGATCAACATATGAAGACATAAGTTAAGCTTAATGATTGCAGCTTAGTCTTGAATAAAGGAATAAAAATCAAATTGGTAAGGGTTAACATGTCTTTGTTACAAAAGAATTTAGTCTAAATTTTACTATTATAACAAGTTTTTGAATTTAATTTGAACGATATGTATACTTAAGTAGCATAACTAACAGATTTCTTGTTTTTGAGCATAAGTATTTTACATTCATAATTTTGGGAAAAATGTTGTTTTGAAGGATTTTTTTTCCAAAGGTGTTTCCAAGAAATTCTTTTCAAATTTTTTGCATTACTCGGGACGAGCAATGAATTAAGTTTGGGGGTGTGGAAACACAAAAATTTATATACTTTTTCATACCCATTTTTACTTAAATTCACGCAAATCCAGTTAAATTCTTGTCGAAAAATAATTAAAATTATAAAATAATTAAATTATGTTAAAAATATAAACATGGTGAATTTAGTTAATTTTATACTTAATTTTGATTGATTTTGATTATTTTCGACAGATTCGCGCAAAGGGCAAAAATTGGCTCGGTTGACACTGCTGAAAGCACAAAACCGAGAAGCACTTCGAAGTATCGAGGCACATTAATTTCCTGCCTAAGATGGTCTAGAAATGTGTTTTAATTCATAATTTAATTAATTTTAATTTTATTTCCCATTTAATTTGGGTTAAATAAATTATTTTTAATAAATTATGGAGAAAAGGTCCAGTTGAGCCACACTGATCGAACCATATTGAGTGAACCGAACCAGCCACTAATTGGGCAGCCGAGAATTGCCCATATGCTGACTCAAATCAGCATTTTATCTGATTAAATATGCTTGCAAAAAGGCCCTTGAAGAACTTTCAAAATGAGTTCAAACCCCTCCTTTAATTGTGGCTTTATGAATTTGCCCCAAGCCTAAAATAGCAAAGTTGAAACTCTCAACTTTGCCATGTGTGTGGCCGGCCAAGGGAGGTCTCTTAGGCTGATTTATTTTGCTATTTTTAGCTTCCATATTCAGCTATAAAAGCCACCCCTTTAGTATCATTCAAAGCATCCCTCATCCATCCCTCATTCCCTCTTTCATTTTTCCATCCCATTTCCCACTTGTTGAAGTGTCAATTTCTTCTCTTAGGAAAAAGGCTCTCATCAGCCATTTTGGAGCTGCAATTAGGTGTTCATAAGCCACCTTGATAGTCGAGGGCCATGAAGAACAAAGAATGGAGCAACTAGTCAAGCCATGAAGAAACACCGGATTTGCTTCTTGTTCCCTATCTCTTTAATTTTTGTTGTTGTTTTGATGAACATGCTTATGAATATTTATGCTATTGAAATGGTTATTTTAATCAATTTAGCTTAAACTTAAGTTTGTGTTGGGTTGATTATATTCTGCCTGCTTGAATTGTTAAAATGATGTTTATGCAGTTATAGGCCTCGGTAAGATGCTTGATTAAGTAAAATCATGCCTAAGTTATTCTTGCGTTACGACTGTGAGGTAGCTAATGAATTAATTATTTAAATGGACTGCAATTGTAAATAATTGACACAGTACTTAATCAGTGCATGTTTATTCGTCTAAGGTAGCTGAAGGTTAAATTAGCAATGTATCTAGCGATATTATTGCCTTACATAACTTGCAAGATTATTGTGATTAAACTGTTTCAAGGTAGGGATGCCTTGTTACCTCACATAGTATTTTATATGTTGATTAGATTTAATTAATCATTTGAATTGACATAGGGATATGCAAGAGATTAGTTCAGTTTAATGAGTATGTATGAGCAATAACATGTTTGCTTACTAGAATCTGTTTAGTTGGTTGAATTGACATAGGGATATGTCAAGAGATAAATGGATTTTTGTATGTAAGTTTGTTCATAAGTTAGCAAATTATCGGGTTGCTGTGAATTTATTCATAACAGTGTAAACATGAGTTTAATAATTCTGAGTTCAAGAAATATAATTAATCCAACACAAGTATGTTACATTGATTAAATCTTATTTGAAATCGTGCATTAGAACTCCTTTGTTTTATTTTAATTATTTAATTAGTTTTTAAATAGTTTTTGACCACCTTTTTAAAACCAAATTATTTTTACCTCACCAAAGTGTTTTACAATTAATTTCATAAATAATTCTTTTTACAGTCCTTGTGGGTACGATAACTCGACATTTACTTGTCACATTATTACTTATTGCAATTGTGTACACTTGCACATATTTCCATCATTCCACTACTTCAGAGCTTAATACAAACTGAGCAACTCCTTTCACAGTACTGAATTTTTTCCCATACAGTACAATCAAGGTAAATCACTCTCAATTCGACACTTTTAAAGTAAATATTACTCGACTCCGAATCTGCCGTAATCACTCGAAATTGAGGTAAGTCGAGCTTAGACTCTAAATAAGCGCTTCCCGAGAGGCAACTCAAGCACTAACATCACTAACTAGTTTATTTTAGCTATTTTTAGTGTTTTTGTGCAGGTACAGTGCACCACACGGCCTGGACACACGGGCGTGTCCTAGGCCGTGTGGAAACAGGGCTAAAAATTCCCCAAGTATTGATCCACACGGCCATGCGACACGGCCGTGTGACATACACGACTTGGACACACGGGCGTGTCCTAGGCCGTGTGAAAACTGGAGCTAAAATTTTAAATTATAATTAAGTCAGGGAGCAACATGGGCAAGGCACACGGCCGTATGTTTGGACACACGGCATGTGAAGTACTACACGGGTGTGGGAGAAGTGAAGAAACTGGCACAGGGCGTGCGACTCGACCGCGTGCACCATACGGCCTGACCACATGAGCGTGGCCCTAGGCCATGTGACAAATAGTCATAAAAATTTAGCGATAAACACAGGCTGGACGCGAGCCAGACGGGCGTGTGGGACGGCCGTGTGGCCCAACACGGGTCTCACACGACCGTGCCCATTTTTAAACCCCCCAAAACCTAATTTTTTTCCCCTTGTCTTCTTCTCCAAACTTCCCCCTACTCTCGTACACCCTCCCACACCGACGCACCAGCAGCCACCTCTACCGCCGGCCGACCCCCTCCCCTTCCTCTCCCTTTATCTTTCTTTCTTTTTCCCTTCCACCCCTTCCACCTTCGCGCCATACCAGCCACCCAACAGCCCACACCCGTGCTTTTTCCCCTGTGGCTTATTCTGACTACCAGCACAGACCATCGCCATCCACACCTCCGGCGCCACCAACGGTTTCCACCTTCTTACCCTTTAACTTGCATTCCCATTTCTGTTTATTTATTTAAATTATTTACTAATTAGTAATTAGTTTTATTAGTCTTCATGATTTTCATCCTTACATTAATCATATTGTTTATTTAGTTCTTAACTATTGCTTTTATTTTCTTGAGATTTTGGACATCTTTCATTTGGATATTGGTATTGATCTTCTTTTTTTTCTGCATGACTTTTGTTCTATTTTCCTGGATGGCTAGTCTTCTTCTTCATGTTATTAGCTATTTGTTTGATACCAGTATATGGTTTATTTATTCTTTCTACTTTTCAGCATTACCTGGTTCTCCATAGTTTAAGATTACTTTGATTATAATTGGTGATGCATTATTGCTATATTCTTTTACTTCTACAGGAACACCATGACAAATACATGAAGCAAAAAGATTGTCGTCCCCACTTCAAAAAAGTAGAAGGGTCCTGGCACAACCTCCTCAAGTGCCTCGACCGAAGCTCCCCACCCTCTACTTTGGTTCTCGTCAGACCCACAGAACGACCTGTTTCAGCTTCTACGAGTACGACCATTAGGAGTGGGTCGGTGTATTGATTGGGCCGCTTTGGATCAGGCCCAACTTGCTCAACTCGTTTGATTCCATCTCGATACTTCACCATGGGATCAGTTCTTTGCAATCATCGAGCCCACATATTTAGAGCTGACATGGGAGTTCTGCACTACTTTCCACCTATAGCAGTGATGAATACACATGACGAGGCTGGTACTATCATTTTTAGACTTGGTGGATTTGTCAGGCATATGAGTGTACCCGAGTTTGGAGCTGCTTTGGGCCTCTACACGGAGGAGCTCATGTCTTCAGAAAATTTTTTACAATTTCATCGTCACATATACTATTCACCATCTTGCTATTGGACCGACCTTACGATGAGCACGGTTCCCTATGGCGAAAGTCGCTCGAAGGCGACTTCTCTCCCTCTAGAACTACACTATATTCATGCCATCTTAGATCATACTTTGACTGGAAGGAGAGAGAGTACCGGAGTAGTTAGCACCACCGACGCGTACTTCCTATGTAGAATGAGGACTGGCCATGTATTTGACTTGGCATATTTTATCGCCCTCACCTTTCGCCACCAGACGAATCACCATAGGAGGGGCCCCATCTGCCTTGGCCTTTACGTGACTCATCTCGCTCGACATTTCAGCCTCTTCGACACTCCAAAGATGTCATCGACACTCACATTAGTTGGCCAGATGTCTCCGCAGGGAATTTCCAGTATGATCCACATGCGGAAGATAGAGCGACGCTGTGGAGTTGACCCACCTCAGTATAGACTCGTCCAATCTGCTGACCAGGATGAGCCAGAGGACATTACTGATGATGTCCCTCCCCCTCACGAGGACCCACCCACACCACCACCATTGAGTCACCGAGCTCCTGCTGCCACTTTAATAGATTTATCCGAGTGATTCACTCGTTTTGAATAGCAGTGTTTTGAGCGATTCGACAGTATCGATGCCACTCTCAGACTGATTTGCCACCACCTCCATATCTCTTCTCCAGCGCCACCAGCTCACGACTCTGATGATGAGGACCTTTGAGTCCCTTTATTTTATTTTTATTTTTATTTTTATTTAAAATTTATTTTCTCTTATTTATTTTTGAAGACTTATGTTTTATATTTTTAAACCCTACTTATCTTTATGATTATTATTGAATTATCCCTTAATTCTTTTGCACAGTGGTGTTTATTTTCTTATTAATACCTCAGAATCATGCCTTTTATTCGACTTTCTCTATAATTCTTGCTCTAGCTACTCCAAGGATCTCATCTAAATATTCAGGGCAGTTTCACTTCTCTCCCTCTCTTCTGATATTATGCTTATATTGTTATTAACTATCTTTGTACATTGAGGACAATGTACATCTTAAGTGTGGAGAGGTTATCTATGTGATTATTAGAAAATCCCTGAATTTTTATATTGTTCTTAATTAATTTTCTCATATCATTATTGGAGTAAATTTTGATTGATCTATGATTTTTATTAATATGTTTTGAATTAAATCATAAGTAACTGTGCATTGATTATTTAAACTTTAAGACACTAAAGAATCGAGTACGAATTAAAATTGCTAGGTTTTTTCCTTGAATTGAGGTATTATCTTAAAGTTTTGAATTTACAAGATTGACATCAAATAACCATAATTTTCATGAGATTTTGAGCCTTTTAAGAGCATATATCTTTCTTGCTCACTGATTTTATTGGTTATGAGTGTGTCAACATTGAATTGTTATTCTAGACCTTGCATCGATTATACATGTCAAGACCAGACCTTTGATTTGATATACTAAAATGATAAAGGCACTTAGGTTTTAACCCATTTACCCCATAAAAAGCCTACCCTCAAAATTAACCCTTAGTGAACCCCTTTGAGCTTAACAAACTATTTTTTTTTAAATTTACCCTAAATTTTAATCCCTATATCATACTTTTTGATTCGTTGAGAATTTTTCCTAATTTATTTAGTCCCTTTTTGTCGAGATTTGATTTTGTTAATTGCCTAACTATTTTCTTTCATTTGAATTTTATAATTTTCTCTTATACAATTATTTGTTCTTGTTCTTAAAAGAAAATACATATGGGTAGTAATTCTTTGTTTATGAGCTTAAGTATTTAATTCCATATTCTGATATGACGCTTATGTTTATTCAAGTGATGTTAGTTTTTTTTCCAATTAGGTAATTTATCAAGTTAATCTCGATTCTAGCCATTTCTTTTTCAGCCTTTATCCACACCTTAACCTAAAGCCCCGTTACAACCCTTCAAAAACCTTTTGATTTGTGTATCATCTCATTTATAGTGGTGGAGATTTGATTTTCATGCAAGCCTATGGTAATAACTTTTCATGTTTGACTAATGAGTGCTTAATCATTGAACCTTAAACACACTGAGTGATTTAAGTGAACCTTTAGTGAGGATGTCAATCAATGTCAATTTGGAATTAAAGATAATTATTTAGATAAAGGGGGATGCCTATAATTTTATATTAAAATGATCAACTTTGACTATTTGAAACTTTAATGTTATTTTAGTTAAATTTTTAATGTATGATTACTTGTGAATTGTTTAAAACATTATTGATGAGAATTATAAGTTGAAAAGAATTTATTTTGATTATGAGTTAAGGATTTTGCTTGAAGATAAGCAAATGCTTAAGTGTGGGGATATTTGATAAACTGTAATTTATACATATTTTTACCCCATGCTTGGCATGTTTATGAATGAGTTTTCCTTGGTTTTAGTGAATTTAATGCTCCTAATCCTTTAATTTCATGTTTTACATTCAAGAGAGATTAGAATAGCAAAAAGAGCAAGAAATGGGCCAAAAATGGACAAATTGGGCTTTAAAATAGTGTTACACACGGCCTAGGCACTTTCACACCGGTAAACCACACGCCCGTGTGAAGCACACGGGCAGTTCACACGCTTGTGTGTCATGGCTGTGCCGACATTAATCTAAGTCAGAATTGCACACGTTTGAGCACTTGCAATGGGCGTGGCACACAACCGTGTCACTGTCAAGCCCAAGTCTAGTTCTACTAGGAAAAGGCCACTTTTGAGGGTTTAGAAGCATTCTAAAGCCTATTTTAACACCCTAGAAGAGGATTAGAGGGGGACGCAGAGTTAGAGGCAAAAAATATTCGAGAACAGCCATCGAAATCACCTCCAAGCCAGGATTTACATCAAGACTGAAGATTTCCATCCAATTTCCTAGAAGTTCTTTGGGTTTCTTTATGTTTTGTTGTTTTCCAAACTTTGAGATGTTTTCCACTATTATCATAAACTAAACTCCCTAAATACCTAAGGGGGATGAAATCTAAGATAACCTCTTTGATTTATATGATAAATTGATTATATGATAAATACTTGTTTTTATTCTTAATTGTGAGTTTTAATTCTTGCTTTAATATTCCAGGATATTAATTCAGGTTTTTGATGTGCTTATTCAGTGGAGGAAAAGTCACTGTTTAAGAGTAGATTATTCATAATTAAGCAGAGTAGCATGCAATCCTAGAGATAGGACGACATAAATCTACTGGATTAGAGTCAAATCTAATAAGGGAATCCATAGATCGAGTTAATGCAATAATAGGGGTTTTAATTAGAAGGAGATTTCGATTAATCAACCTAGAGTCAGTTGTTTTTAGTCTCGAAAGGGATAATAACATAAATCAGGGATTTCTAAGGAATAAGTCAAGTGAATAAATAGTCTAAGTCAAAGGTAATAAGTGAAGTCTAGGTGGATTCTTTCTTGGGTATTGTCTTCTCAATCGATTTTTTTCAAAAGTATTTTCCAACTTTTATCTTTGTCGTAATCTTAGTTAATTAGATAATTAGTTTAGTTTAGATAATTAGTTTAGTTTACAACATTCTTTTAAATTTTAGACTAGATAATAAAAATATAGTAATTACTAGTACTTTTAGTCCTCGTGGATACGATATTTCCGGTCTCACCATAACTATACTACTGTTCGATAGGTGCGCTTGCCTTAAGTCAAATTTTTAGTTAGTTTCAAGACCATGTTTACAAATAAATTTGGCATGATGATAGGTGATTTTAAAATTTATTATTATTAGACTGCTAAGTTCTATATGTTACACTGTAAATAGGCATTAAGAATCAACTATACCAAATGATATAGAAATACAAGGAAACGAGCATGCTAGTATGAATGATAAATGGTTTGAATTTGAGTTTGTTTGGTTGTTTGAATTTGTGCATATTGAGATATTAAGGGATAACCTAAGGCACTGTTTGGAACACATCCAAAGCTAAAAAGCTGACCTATTTGTATTTGACCTTTAGTACTGATTTTAGAGTCTATTAGCACTTTTTAATGAACCTCATTACAAACCCCGAGCATGAAACATTAATCTATATTTTCCATTTTTCTTTGGTCATACATTGCACGGCTATAGACGTCTGGCCATACGTATGAAGGGTTAAGTAGATACATCAAGGTAGAGTTTGTAAAAATAGAGTGAAATAGGAAAGATTGGTGTGATATGGGAACTATAGGTTAGCCTGAAAGTGTAAAACAAAAGAAAATTTCAAAAAGAAATACGAGTAGAAATAGTTCTTGGAAAGAAAAAAACATTCGTGAGTGAGATGAACTGAAAAAGAAAAGTCACAAAGTCATAAGAATAAGAAAAAACTTATTCATTAGTGCACATAAACTTGTAGGCTAGTCGTAGTTACTATGTCATGCTATGATTTCCTATGTAGAGAAACAATGAAGGTGAGATAAGGAGAAATTAGGTGGTGAACGGGTAAGGGCCACTAAAGGAGAAGAATAGGGATCAATATGATGTGCCAAACACTTTTCATGTTTGTAACCACTTTTTTTTCTTATTGTCTTTGAATTCCATACTTGTCCTAAGCCTTAGAATGTTACAAGCCAAAAAGTCCTATGTGACCTAAATATCTTTGTGCATGACATTATATTAAACAATCGCATAAATCACTATTTGTAGTTTGCCCGAATAATCAAATTACTTGTATAATTTGTTGATTCCGTATAGGTTAGACCCTTAATACTTGTATATTTTGTAACATACTGAACTTAGTTGTTTGTGGTCAAAAGTGGTAAATCAAATATGCATCATGTTAAAGTTGTTAGTGAATGTGAAATGCCTAAGTCATGTGCTCCAAAGTCAATACTTGTATTATATTTGCTCAAGGGTCATCATTTTTATTTCTTGTTTTTGTTCATGTTGCTTGTGGATAGGCAATGGCTTAAGTGTGGGGGAGTTTGATCTATCGTAATTTGGTGTAGTAGATAAAACTAATGTCCGCACTTTAGGAGCTTGAAAACAAGTATTTTCATTAAGTTTTAATAATGTTTTCTTAAGTTTCTTTTAAGTTAATAAAATGTGAAAATTGAGTCTTTTATTGACCTTAAGGGCCGAATGGGGCCTAAAGGTGAGCTGATAAACTTTATAAGTGTATAAGAGACAATTAGAAGGTGTAATAAACTAATATTGGCCGCTATGTTGTATCACAGAGTGCTCAATGTCGTAAAAAACGGAGCGAATAGAGAATTGACAAGACTGCCTTCGATGTCGCGACACAGACTAGTGGTGTCGTGACATACCCCTAAAGATGCCCAGGAGTACAATGACTACTATGTCGTGACACAGGTCTTGGTGTGTTGTGACATTAACTGTGGGTAGAATTAAACACGAGTCAAAGGGCATTTTGGTCCACACAATCAAACTTAAAGTTTGGAAATGTCATCTAACCTAGGTTTAAGGACGACGACCGCGTGAAATCTATAAATACCTTTGTCACATGTAAGAGACACTAATTACTCAGCATAAAATTTCACTCTTAATTTCAGTTTAGTTTTTTTTATTCTTAGGTTTTAGGTTTAATTTTTTGAGTTTGTTTTTGCCTGATCTCTGTGGATTTAATTTATGGAGGCTGTCAAACCCTGTGGATTCATTTCATCTTTAATACAAATCAGGCATTTTTTAAAATTCTACATTGAAATTCATTCATCATGTTCACTTTTTACATTAATTCCATATTGTTTATGAAATTCATGAGGAACTAATCCTTCTATGGGGGATTAGCGAGTAGAGGTATGATCTATTAACTATTTTGTAGGGTTACTAAATGGATCAGTTGTTTGGGAAAGGAAGAACTTAAAACCCTATGCCTAATAACCCTAGGAAGTCATCAAGGTGGGAATTAACCCAAAATTGGTATGACCTATCTGTGAACACCTTTACCCCAAACTAGTCTGGACTATGAGGTTGGAAGATAAGTAATTCTTGCAGACTCATTATTCGAGTGGATGGTCGAAACATCCTACTGGGATAGTGACTAGTGGATTGACAAGGAACCCGAAGCGAAAGTTGATGGGAATTATCTAAACAAGCTAATTACCCATAATCAAATTTAATTTATTCTATCTTTTGATCTATTGAATTTTATTTCTTTATGTTATTTTCTTTTATTATTATAGAAAGCCTAAAAAACTCCCTTTATTTTACTTTTGTACTATAACCCAGTTAAAGTAATAATTAGTTCTTTTTGTGTTTAGTTTAGAATTGATCTAGCACTCACCTCCGTTTGGTACGATTCTCAGAGCACTCACCTACTCCGTTTTCACTATATTACAACTAGATTTGTATACTTGCGGATATTACCTCACATATCCATATCTTTTACTACAGTGTTTACACTCTGGGCGTTATTACGTCCGTAGGTGGGTAATACTCGGGGGTATTTGGTTACTGGGCCTACGACACACCCAGACGACATTCTGTCAGTGCCTTCCATTTTAAATTTGGCACACCGATGTTCAACACTAGTAACACTTAGACGAACAGGCCATCAAGTTATTGGAGTGGGCCAAACAGAAGTGATTTTTTGGTTGACATTAGATTTATAAGAATGAATAATCTACTTTCGAAAACCTCGACTAGTAAGGGCACATCCAACCCTAGACTTGCAACCTAGGTTGATAACGAAAATGGAGAAGAGAATGAAAAGGTCGAAGAGGAAGAAGAAATATATAATGACCCAATAGCGGAGCCAAGGCATGATGGTGTAGAAATTACAATAATTTTAGAACCGAACCCCATTCCTATTAAACTAGAAGACAGCGGATCTGATGATAAAGCTGTGGACATTGCTCGATGGGATGACTCGGGTTTCATGGCGTACCAATCACCATCCTACATGCGAACCCTCAATCTTGTTGCTGAGGGGGGTTTAAAATTCCCAAACCTCACTCATAAGAGACTAGGTCATGTGTCTTCATCTACAAATTTCAACCATGTAGAGGTTGGGATGGAGTTTTGACCAACTTTGGACATACTAACGTCTGGGTTGTGAATACTACAGTAAATGATATAGATTTATGAGGCGGTATCACGAGGTATACGAGTATAGTTGTAATATAGTTCCAACGGAGTAGGTGAGTACTCTCAGGATTGTACCCAAGGGAGGCAAGTGCTAGATCAATTTTAACTTAGACACTGAAAGATCAAATTAGTACCTTGTAACACCCCAAACTTGGCCTAGATGTTATGGCCGAATCTGTGGTGTCACATTGGAGTGTTTTTCCAAAACACAAATTGTCAAAAAATCCATTCTTCGTGACAAAATTCTTTAGGTTCTTAATAATAGGTTAGGATTTCTAGTTCATTGTGAAAACTCAAGTTATTTAAACAAAATACTAGTTATTCTAGTTTATTAGATTTTAAAACAGTGTTTGTTGCAGAAACTTTTAAAACGGGTTGCGTAAGCGTGCTGTTTTCAGAAAAACATTTGTTTCTATTTTCTTGAAAACCCGAGTCCTATTGCTAACAGGTAAAATAAATAAATTACCAAATTAAAATAAACTTTTTAAAGGCCTTATTACCAAGTGAAAGCCCAAGAATAAAGTCTTAACCATAATCTTTAGTAAAATACTACGTCAAGTGGCCACCTCTGAGTCCTCCGTCACCTCGATCCATCTAAGCTCGGGGAGTTCCTACATAGATAATAGACAAGTGAGTTTACGAAAACTCAATATGTGAAATCTCAAAAGAAAATCAGACAATCAGAGTAAAACTGTGACAGCCCAAAATTGACCCTAGTCGGAAGGTGGTCTCGGGACCACAAAACCGAGGCATAAAAATAATTAAAAATTTATTTTGATGCCTATAATATGTGTGTGCTCATGTATGACATTTTATGATGATTGATTTAGTGTTATAAGGGTGAATTCCACAAGAAAGGACTTAGTAATGAACTTTGAAAGTATGATAGGAAATGTGTGATGACTAATTAAAGCATGCATGCAAAATAATGGACTTGCATGTCAAATTCCCCTTTATAGGTGGTGGCCGGCCATGACAAGGAGGATGGGCTAAACATGTCATGAAACATGTTTTGTTGGTGCATTAGGGTGAAATAATAAACAAAGGTGTATGGGTGATAAAAAATGAAAAAAAATGTGTGTGAGTGTGGTAATCCCCCATTGCCGTGAGTTGTAGAGAAGGAAAGAAAAAATTTTGTTCATCCTTTCTTTGAGCCAAAACTAAGGAAGAAGGAGGATTTTTGCTTCATGCTTGGTTTGGAAGAGATCTAGAAGGAGATTTGGCCAAGTTTGCATCAAGATTAAGGTATGTATGAGGTTGTGTTAGGAGTTTCATGCATGTTTTGGTTGCTAACTTGATGTGCATGTTAGCCATGGCTCAAATCTTTGTTAAGCCATGGAAATGGTATTTGGCCAAAGTTGTTATGGTGATAAAGCCATTGCATGCTAAGTGTGAAGCTTGATGATGATGCATGCAATGATGGATTGTCTACTCTTGAGCAAGATTTTGAGCCTTCTTTTTGATTTATCATGATTGAAGTTGAAAAGGAGCATGATTGTCATATTCGGCCATTCATGAGCATGGTTCATGCTTCTTGCATGTTAGTTAAAATTTGTATTTTTGGATGGCTATGGACACCTTGAAAATTCGCCATGCTCATATTGTATATATATGTTTGCACATGATGTTTTGGCTATGAAGTAAGTGATGAATAAGTTGGTTTAAAGAAGAAGATGTTGAAGAATAATTGTGAAATTTCAAGCCCAATTCGCCTAGCACACATATAAGTGCTTGATGCTATATTATAAGTTTTGAGCCACAATATGCAAAGCATTAACTAGTAAAATGCATGCTGTTTTTGTGAGGTATTAAGTGCATAATTGGCCTCAACATGTACATGAATATTCGCCTTGGGTAGCCTATTGAAGGCCTTAGCATTTCCTTGATGCTCAAATAAATTGTATTGAATTGCTTGATGTAGTATAAAATGTGCATGACCATTGTGTATTCAAGCTAAAGAGTGGCCATATGACCATTTAAAATCCTTGTCATATTCGGCCATAAGCAAGCACAATGAGGTTTTAATAAATTGAATTTGTTTGAATTAGCTCAAGAGCTAAGAGGGCCACAATTGGACAAGGGGAAGGAAAAGGTGATCGAATAGCCGAAAAAGCCGTTCGACAACATCCGAGGTAAGTCCTCAAGAAGTGATCTTACTTGAATTATGTAAGATGAAACATGGATGTGTATGATTATTGATCATGTGTGTATGAGTATTTGAATTCCACCCGGCTAAGTCCCCAAGGCTAATATGCTAATGATTATAATTGTGTTTGAGCCTTAGTAACGAAAATGAAATATGTATGTCCAATGATTATTGATGTATGTGTGCATGAGAAATTGAATGATATCGGGCTAAGCCTCAAGACAATTATGCTGAAATTTATATCCGGTTAAGACCAAGGCAATTGTGCTAGTAGCTATATCCGGCTAAGACCAAGGCATTCGTGCAAGTTGTTAAATCCGGGCTAAGACCAAGGCATTTGTGCAAATCGTGATATCCGGGTAAAGTCCCGCTGGCCTTGGTGCGGGTTACCATAACCGGGCTATGTCCCAAGGCGATTGAACGAGTACCGACATCCGGATAAACTCCGAAGGTATGTGATTTGAAAATTATGAGCTTGCTGGAAAATTTCAGCTAATGCACTTGTGAAATTTCCCAATGATAAGGTAAGTGCGGTGTGTGCTTTGCGTGCTAGGAGTAAGAGCGAGATGAATATCCGCTCCTATGATGGAGCGAGTTATCGGCCTTAATGAAGCCGTTATTTGTGTATGAACATAAGAGTTGGGATGGTAAAGTAAGTATGATTATGTGAATGCGCATTAATGAAATGATGCATTTAACTATGTGAATGTATTGCTGTAATTAGAGTTGATTATATTCCTTGAGACTTACTAAGCATAAAATGCTTACTCACCGCTTTGGCTCTCGTTTTCTAGATTTCGCCGATAGCAATCGGATTCGGGATCGTTGAAGTCGAAGTCATCCATACTATCAAGCCCCATTTTGGTATAAATTCTTGGTTGAACTTGAAATGGCATGTATAGGACTACCCTTGTTTGTTAAATATGTGGTGATGTAAGTATGTACGGCCATGCGAAAATGGCTCAAAAGGAACATGAACTTAGAATAATTGTGGTTTGTATGTATATATTTGGTGTCATGATGTGGCTATGGCTTGAAATGGGAATGTTGGTCATATGATCAGCCATTGGCATGGTTAAAATGATCATATATGAACCTATGTATGGCAAAGACTAGTTGGTTCATGGAGACTACCAAATAGGTAAGACCTACCTTAAAACAGATGCTGCCAGCTGCAGTGACGTGAATGTGAAAAATCACCAAAATTCGTAGAAATGGAATTAAATAGTGAATAAGCTATGTAAATGAACCTTGATGAGTCTATTTTCATATGGAAGAAACGAAATGGTCATAGGAGTTACATGTTAAGAGATATTAATGCTATTGTGAGACAGGGCCAGAACGGTTTCTGGGTTCCCTGTCGCAACTTCAAAAATTTACTATAAATTATCCAGAAATAATTAGGCAACATACCTTATATGTAAAGATTCCATTTTGAGTCTAGTTTCATTAGAAACAAACGAAACAAGCATTAAATCCCTGTACAGAGAGATATTCAAGTTATACCGCGTGAAGGTCAGAGCAGTCGATCCCTGTAACATGGGTGACTTTAACTAATAAACTGTACCAATTGGCCCATCCAAAAATTCTAGAAATAAATCCATGGATGGATATATGAGTCTAAATTCAGGGAAAATTTACGAAACCAGTTTCCGAGTTTTGAAACTCGAGATATGATTTTTAAGGCGACGGTGATGCAGTCTTCCAGCCTGACTGGAAATGTCAAATTGGTGGGCAAACCATGTGAACTTGGCTTGTTAACCCTCGTGTCCGACACCAAGCAATGGTCTCGGGTTCGGGTGTTACAATTTTATGGTATCGAGCCACGGTTTAGTCGATTCTAGGACTACCGTGAGGTGTTTGGGGTCTAGCTATACATGCCATTTAATGATGAATCGATAGTGTGGTGATTTCGACAATTTGACTTTGAGTTTGTTTATAGCAATGGGTCCCGATCCCAACCGAGCAATAGCTGATGATGTGGAGAGTGTGGCGCCTGCCCCGACAAGGGACAGCACCGCGGACTCTCAACCTATGGCCAGCAATCCGAATGATGAGGCTAGGCAAGCCTTTTATAGTGTGATGAACGAATGGTTTAATCAATACATTCGAACTAACACGGCTGTCCCACGACCTCCATTCCCGACAAATGCAACCCCAAGACCTACAATACCTCCCAGAATCGACCAAATAAGGTCAAGTAAGCCCCAATCGATAGGATTCGAAAACATGGGGCCACTGAATTTAAAGCTACGGATGATGATGATGCCGAACGAGCTGAATTTCGGTTGGACAACACTATCCGGTGCTCGATGAGCTATCTTGTACACCGATGAATGCTTAAAGTGTACCATCTCCTTGCTACGTGATTCCACCTACTATTGGTGGAGTACTCGACTTCGTGGTACCTAGAGAGCAAGTGACTTGGGAATTTCTTGATCTTAAGCAAGGTTCTATGTCGGTTCGACTATGAACGAAAATTTGTGAGGCTTAGCCGATACACGCGAGAATGCATTTCGTCCGAAGCTATCATGTGTAAATGCTTCGAGGATGGGCTGAATGATGATATAAGGATGTTCGTTGGCATTCTCGAAATACGAGAGATCGTAGTACTTGTTGAGCGAGCTTGTAAAGTCGAAGAGCTTAGAAAGGAGAAACAAAAAGTCGATGTGGGAACGGAGAATTTCGAAGAGGTCCTCGGAAAGTCTCTTCAACAGCAATCAAGAGATTTCGAGATGATGTGAACCGGTCTAGAGGCGCTTTGGGCTTTTTAGACGAGGACGCGATCGACCCCTGTGACCACACGAGTCACTTCGATCGCTGATGGTGGAAATGATCGCCGAGAGAGGCGGAGTGTCAACATTGTGGCAAATGGCATTCGGGAGTCTGTTGGTTTCGTGATCACTCCCGCTATAAGTGTGGATCGGCCGACCACTTTAGGAAGGATTGCCCGAGGAAGCTTGAGCAGAATGTGAGTCGAGTGGAAACTCGGGTGCTACCATCGCCGAGGTAGGCCACCTAGAAATATGGGCAATGTCAATGGCGGTCGAGAGGATCTAGAGATGCTACCATCGATCCGAGGCTCGTGCTCTCGCGAGGACTTATGCCATACGCCAGACGCCGAGGATGTCGCCTCTCCGGATGTCATTACGGTGCTTTCACCCTTTTCAATACTAAAGTGATTGCGTTGATTGACCCCGGTTCTACTCAATCTTATATATGTGAAACCTTAGCATCCAAAGAAGACTTTGCCTATTGAGTCTCATCGAGTTTGTAATTCGGTGTCAAACCCTTGGGTCATTACGTGCTTGTCAACAAAGTGTGCAAGAAAAGTCTCCTAGTGTTCCGAGGTTCTTGTTTCGGCGGACTTGATGCTTTTGCCGTTCGATGAATTCGACGTTATTCTTGGTTTGGATGGGTTGACCATGCACGATGCGGTCGTAAATTGCAAAAGCAAGACTATCGATTTGAGGTGCGCGAATAACGAGATAATTCGGGTTAAGTCTACGGACTTAAAGGGTTGCCACCGTAATATCGCAATGTTGGCCCGAAAATATGTAAGAAAAGAGTGCGAAGCGCACACGGCGACGTGCTCGATGACAAGGAATCGAAAAAACCCGAATCTGCGTCGTGGTTTGTGAATACCGGATGTTTTCCTCAAGAATTGCCGGGTTTACCACTGTTCGGAAATAGAATTTGGCATCGAATTGGTACGGTACCACTCCAATTTCGATAGCTCCGTATCGTATGGCACCAACGGAATTAAAGGAGTTGGAAGCTCGGTTGCAAGAATTGGTGGATAGAGGTTTTGCTCGCCCGAAGTTTTTCGCCTTAGGGTGTGCCGGTGTTGTTCGTGAAAAGAAGGATGGAACCATGCGGTTGCAGATCGACTATCGTCGACTTAATAAAGCGACGATAAAGAACAAATATCCGTTGCCACGTATTGACGACTTGTTCGATCAACTCAAGGAGCCTCGGTGTTCTCGAAAATAGATTTGAGATCGGGCTATTATCAATTGCGAATCCGAGATTGGACGTGCCCAAGACCGCCTTGAGCGAGATATGGTCACTATGAGTTCCTAGTGATGCCGTTTGGGCTCACTAATGCCCTCGCGGTATTTATGGATTTAATGAATCGGATCTTTAGACCATATTTGGATCGATTAGTAGTCATGTTCATTGATGACATCTTGGTCTATTCAAGAAATGAGACCGAACATCTTGAACACCGCGGTTAGTGTTGCAAATTTTACGGACAAGCAATTATATGCTAAGTCCAGCAAGTGTGAGTTCGGTTAAGAGAGGTTAGCTTCTTGGGTCATGTGGTATTCAGATCGGTATTCGAGTCTAATTCGAATAAAATTTCAGCCATACTTAATTGGAAGCCTCAGAAATATTACCGAGGTTCGGAGCTTTTTGGGGCTTAGGTTATTACCGACGATTTGTAAAGGCTTCTCAACGATAGCCACGCCGATGACGGCTACTCGAAAAGGACGTTAAGTTCGAATGGATTTGAGAAATGCCAAAAAGTTTCGATCAACGAAAACTTATTTGATGAAGCCCCAATTCTAGTGCAACCCGAGTCCCGCAAGGAGTTTGTCATCTATAGCGACGCCTCTCTACTTGGGTTAGGTTGCGATTAATGCAAGAAGGTCGAGTTGTGGCCTATGCGTCGAGGCAATTAAAGCCACATGAGAAAAATTATCCGACTCATGATCTCGAAGTGGCCGCCATCGATTCGCCTTAAAGATTTGGCGACATTACTTATTTGGTGAAAGGTGCCATGTATACTCGGATCACAAAAGTCTCAAATATTTGATGACCCAAAGAGACTTAAATCTGCGACAAAGACGTTGGCTCGAGTGTTAAAGGATTATGAGTGATCATTGACTATCACCCGGAAAGGCGAATATGGTTGCGGATGCCTTGAGTCGTAAATCGTTATTCACTTACGAGCGATGAATGTGCACTTGTCCGTCCGATCCGAGCGGTGTGTTAGTGGCTGAATTGAAAGCCAAACCATTATTGACACACCAAATTCGAGAAGCTCGTAAAGTCGACAACGAGTTGGTTGCAAACGGCTGCGTGTGTTCGAACAAGGACTCGGAGTTTCAAATCGACGATGACGATTGTTTGAGGTTCAAAAGTCGTCGGTGTGTCCCAAAGAATTGAACTCATTTCGATAATTCGAATGAAGCCCATTGTAGCCGAATGGCAATCCACCCGGGAGTACGAAGATGTACAATGATTTGAAACGTCGGTTTTGGTGGCATGGTATGAAGCGAGACATCTCCGACTTTGTTTCAAGATGTTTAATATGTCAACAAGTGAAAGCGGAACATCGGTGCCTTCAGTTACTTGACCAATCACGATACCCGAGTGGAAATGGGATCGAGTCACAATGGACTTTGTATCCGGACCGCCATTGTCGACAAGTAAGAAGGATGCGGTTTGGGTCGTGGTAGATCGATTGACTAAGTCGACCCACTTTGTCCTCGACGCACGGATTTTTCAATGGACAAATTAGCGGAATTGTACGTTTCGAGTTGTGAGATTACATGGGTGCCTATTTCCATCGTGTCGGATAGAGATCCGAGATTTACCTCGCGATTTTGGAAAAAGTTGCAAGAAGCTTTGGGTACCAAGTTGCATTTCAAGACCGCCTTTCACCCCCAAACCGATGGTCAATCCGGAGAGATAATTCAGATACTTGAGGATATGTTAAGATGTTGCGTCCTCGAGTTTAGTGGTTCATGGGAACGGTATTTGCCGTTGATTGAATTCGCTTACAACAACGACTTTCAATCAAGTATTAAAATGGCACCCTACGAGGCCTTGTACGGTCGTAAATGCCGTACACCATTGTTTTGGACCGAGCTCGGTGAAAGTAAGATTTTCGGTGGATTTGATTAGGGATGCTGAACAGAAGTGAAAGTAATCCGTGAAAGTCTCAAGATAACCTCCGATCGTCGAAGTCGACGCGGATCCAAGCGTAAGGATATCGAGTATCGTGGGTGATAAAGTGTTCCTCAAGGTATCGCCTTGGAAAAAGATACTCGATTCTACCGTAAGGGCAAGTTGAGCCCGAGGTTCGTTGGGCCATATGAGATATCCGAGCGAGTCGATCCGGTGGCATATCGTTTGACTTTGCCCCTAAACTCGAAAAGGTTCACGATGTCTTTCACGTTTGATGCTTCGACGCTATAGATCCGATCCATCGCACGTGATTAGTCCATCGAAATTGAAATTCAAGCTAATATGAGTTATGAGGAAGAACCGATTCGTATCCTATCACGAAGTGAAAGAGTTGTGAAACAAGCGGGTTCATTGGTAAAAGTGTTATGGCTCAAGCACGGGATAGAAGAAGCTACTTGGGAGACCGAGAACTCTATGAAAGACCGATATCCAAACCTATTTACGGTAAGATTTTGGGACGAAAATTTCTTAAGTGGGGAGAGTTGTGACAGCCCAAAATTGACCCTAGTCGGAAGGTGGTCTCGGGACCACAAAACCGAGGCATAAAAATAATTAAAATTTATTTTGATGCCTATAATATGTGTGTGCTCATGTATGACATTTTATGATGATTGATTTAGTGTTATAAGGGTGAATTCCACAAGAAAGGACTTAGTAATGAACTTTGAAAGTATGATAGGAAATGTGTGATGACTAATTAAAGCATGCATGCAAAATAATGGACTTGCATGTCAAATTCCCCTTTTATAGGTGGTGGCCGCCATGACAAGGAGGATGGGCTAAACATGTCATGAAACATGTTTTGTTGGTGCATTAGGGTGAAATAATAAACAAAGGTGTATGGGTGATAAAAAATGAAAAAAAAATGTGTGTGAGTGTGGTAATCCCCCATTGCCGTGAGTTGTAGAGAAGGAAAGAAAAAATTTTGTTCATCCTTTCTTTGAGCCAAAACTAAGGAAGAAGGAGGATTTTTGCTTCATGCTTGGTTTGGAAGAGATCTAGAAGGAGATTTGGCCAAGTTTGCATCAAGATTAAGGTATGTATGAGGTTGTGTTAGGAGTTTCATGCATGTTTTGGTTGCTAACTTGATGTGCATGTTAGCCATGGCTCAAATCTTTGTTAAGCCATGGAAATGGTATTTGGCCAAAGTTGTTATGGTGATAAAGCCATTGCATGCTAAGTGTGAAGCTTGATGATGATGCATGCAATGATGGATTGTCTACTCTTGAGCAAGATTTTGAGCCTTCTTTTGATTTATCATGATTGAAGTTGAAAAGGAGCATGATTGTCATATTCGCCATTCATGAGCATGGTTCATGCTTCTTGCATGTTAGTTAAAATTTGTATTTTGGATGGCTATGGACACCTTGAAAATTCGGCCATGCTCATATTGTATATATATGTTTGCACATGATGTTTTGGCTATGAAGTAAGTGATGAATAAGTTGGTTTAAAGAAGAAGATGTTGAAGAATAATTGTGAAATTTCAAGCCCAATTCGCCTAGCACACATATAAGTGCTTGATGCTATATTATAAGTTTTGAGCCACAATATGCAAAGCATTAACTAGTAAAATGCATGCTGTTTTTGTGAGGTATTAAGTGCATAATTGGCCTCAACATGTACATGAATATTCGCCTTGGGTAGCCTATTGAAGGCCTTAGCATTTCCTTGATGCTCAAATAAATTGTATTGAATTGCTTGATGTAGTATAAAATGTGCATGACCATTGTGTATTCAAGCTAAAGAGTGGCCATATGACCATTTAAAATCCTTGTCATATTCGCCATAAGCAAGCACAATGAGGTTTTAATAAATTGAATTTGTTTGAATTAGCTCAAGAGCTAAGAGGGCCACAATTGGACAAGGGAAGGAAAAGGTGATCGAATAGCCGAAAAAGCCGTTCGACAACATCCGAGGTAAGTCCTCAAGAAGTGATCTTACTTGAATTATGTAAGATGAAACATGGATGTGTATGATTATTGATCATGTGTGTATGAGTATTTGAATTCCACCGGGCTAAGTCCCAAGGCGAATATGCTAATGATTATAATTGTGTTTGAGCCTTAGTAACGAAAATGAAATATGTATGTCCAATGATTATTGATGTATGTGTGCATGAGAAATTGAATGATATCCGGGCTAAGCCCAAGACAATTATGCTGAAATTTATATCCGGTTAAGACCAAGGCAATTGTGCTAGTAGCTATATCCGGCTAAGACCAAGGCATTCGTGCAAGTTGTTAAATCCGGGCTAAGACCAAGGCATTTGTGCAAATCGTGATATCCGGGTAAAGTCCGTTGGCCTTGGTGCGGGTTACCATAACCGGGCTATGTCCCAAGGCGATTGAACGAGTACCGACATCCGGATAAACTCCGAAGGTATGTGATTTGAAAATTATGAGCTTGCTGGAAAATTTCAGCTAATGCACTTGTGAAATTTCCCAATGATAAGGTAAGTGCGGTGTGTGCTGCGTGCTAGGAGTAAGAGCGTATGAATATCCGCTCCTATGATGGAGCGAGTTATCGGCCTTAATGAAGCCGTTATTTGTGTATGAACATAAGAGTTGGGATGGTAAAGTAAGTATGATTATGTGAATGCGCATTAATGAAATGATGCATTTAACTATGTGAATGTATTGCTGTAATTAGAGTTGATTATATTCCTTGAGACTTACTAAGCATAAAATGCTTACTCACCGCTTTGGCTCTCGTTTTTAGATTTCGCCGATAGCAATCGGATTCGGGATCGTTGAAGTCGAAGTCATCCATACTATCAAGCCCCCATTTTGGTATAAATTCTTGGTTGAACTTGAAATGGCATGTATAGGACTACCCTTGTTTGTTAAATATGTGGTGATGTAAGTATGTACGGCCATGCGAAAATGGCTCGAAAAGGAACATGAACTTAGAATAATTGTGGTTTGTATGTATATATTTGGTGTCATGATGTGGCTATGGCTTGAAATGGGAATGTTGGTCATATGATCAGCCATTGGCATGGTTAAAATGATCATATATGAACCTATGTATGGCAAAGACTAGTTGGTTCATGGAGACTACCAAATAGGTAAGACCTACCTTAAAAACAGATGCTGCCAGCTGCAGTGACGTGAATGTGAAAAATCACCAAAATTCGTAGAAATGGAATTAAATAGTGAATAAGCTATGTAAATGAACCTTGATGAGTCTATTTTCATATGGAAGAAACGAAATGGTCATAGGAGTTACATGTTAAGAGATATTAATGCTATTGTGAGACAGGGCCAGAACGGTTTCTGGGTTCCCTGTCGCAACTTCAAAAATTTACTATAAATTATCCAGAAAGAATTAGGCAACATACCTTATATGTACAGATTCCATTTTGAGTCTAGTTTCATTAGAAACAAACGAAACAAGTATTAAATCCCTGTACAGAGAGATATTCAAGTTATACCGCGTGAAGGTCAGAGCAGTCGATCCCTGTAACATGGGTGACTTTAACTAATAAACTGTACCAATTGGCCCATCCAAAAATTCTAGAAATAAATCCATGGATGGATATATGAGTCTAAATTCAGGGAAAATTTACGAAACCAGTTTCCGAGTTTTGAAACTCGAGATATGATTTTTAAGGCGACGGTGATGCAGTCTTCCAGCCTGACTGGAAATGTCAAATTGGTGGGCAAACCATGTGAACTTGGCTTGTTAACCCCTCGTGTCCGACACCGGCAATGGTCTCGGGTTCGGGGTGTTACAAAAACCTAGGCCTAAGCCCTTTTATTTTTAGCTAGGGGCCTTACCCCCTTTTCCAGTAACAATCGCAGTCTAGGCCTAAGCCCATTTCAGTAATAGTGACAGTTGGGCCTAAGCCCATTTCAGTACAGTATACAAAGAAAGAATCCTACCCAATCCATCCGCTACACACGATCTCCGTACCAGCCCTACATACCATGTGGGGATAAAATCGACCTACCCAACCCTACACACCAAGTCGTACCGATTTCGGTACCAAAACAATATTTGCAGTGGAGCTGCCAGTAATAGGCTTATAGCCTTTCGGTACACTTCCTCCAAAATTATATAGCCCACCCCATGTAATGCAACATAATAACATACGTGTATGTAAAACTATCATGCCTAGAAACAGTCATACATAATACAGAGGTAATTTAGTTTATTTACCATACAAGGGCATAATGGTCATTTCATCACTATGGGGTCTAAGAACTTATCGACCAATAGTAGGTCCACAGTTGTCTTAGGCGACCCGTGCAACTTAACAGTCAATCAGTGACTATGGGCCTATAGCCCATATTGCGACCCATGTGGGCCTGTACTCTCGTATGGCCCACAAAGCCTAGAATTGACCTTATCCATGTAGTTTACACAGCCTAGCCCACAATTTACCATACTTTTTGTGATTTTTTCGTGTGAGGCCCATGGGCCTATTAGGCCAATACGGCCTAAATTGGCCCAATACCACTTCGGCTCATGAAATTGCTCATGGCCATTATGTCGACCACGCGGCCTCGTTTTACTACTCGACCTGCCCCACGGACGGCCACATGCCAGTGTGGTGTCCATAACCCACTTTTCGGCTTTTCGACTTTTCGCCGATCTGTGTTAATAGTAGTGTGATTACACATACCTGGTTGCAAAAATGAGTGAAATAGCTCTTGAGCACTCCAACCTAATATCAGAACAACTTCGGTTAAAACCAACACACAAGTCAAAAGAACCCTAACTAAAAACTTGTTCAAGGATTACTTACTATCGCTTTGCTTGATCAAGCATGCTTCTAGCCCACTTAGTTCACCGATGAGGGTTGATAATGCTAATCTGTAGGGAAAAAGGATCTATTAACCATATTGCTTACCCAAAACGGTTGAACAATATGGCATCCCAAAGAAAACGCAACTCACAAGGGTGAAAAGAAGCATTCGGCCAAGACTTATAATCCTTAAACTAAAATGCCTCAGTTTAGTATAATACCAACGAATATTATTACCTTAAGACGAGAGATGAAAGGAGATTTCAATTGCTTCTAGAATACTAGCGAACCCCCCTTCACTCCACGAGCAGTACTAAAACTCGACATATCACCATGACCAAGCGAAAGAAAAAGACAGATATGAGAGTCAGTGTTAGGACAAGAAGAGAAGAAATTGAAAAAGAAAAACCACACAGAGACTGACCAATCAATGTTTGACCATCGCTAGGGTATTTCTAACTCTGAGGCACGAAGTAAATAATCTCACTCTCTAGAAGAACTGTCACAAAGAAGAGGTGTTAAACAGAGATAAGTGGTAAGCATTCAAAGTATTACTATGAAGGGATGTCAAAAGGAGAAAAGAGAGAGTATTCGGTAATGGACAAGGAAATAGAGATGAAAGAAAACAAAGATTGGAGAGAGGAAAGCAAAGAATGGAAGAGAGTAGAGTAGTTCGGCCAAGCTTGAGAAAAAGAGGAGGAGCAAACGGTAGAACACTTAGAGAGAGGCACGAAAAAAATCAAAATAGAGCAGAAAAGCTAGAAGCAACAATCGGCAACAAGGAGAGAGGGAAAATCAAATGAACTCTTCACTGATTTTACCAAAAAAAACTCCACCTACCAAACAACACTTCCACTTTTGGTTCCACAGTCCCACTCTTCCCAAAACCGCTTATTTTCCTCTTCAAAAATCTCCCCATATCACTCAACCACCAAATCCCCTATCCGATCCCCCCATCCACTCCTCAAAATTGGTTATTCACTCTCCACTCAACTACTCACCTTTCAGAGTTTCAGTCAACCAAAAAGTCTTACCTGGCCAAGTAGAAAAATAGAACACCTTTGCGTATAAGAGGACTCGCACTCAAGACCATTTAAGCAACCCACTTAGCACTAGACTATTAGGCTTTTTATGACATGCAACCCTCACATTAACTTAAGAGGCCTATTGTCAGAAGTCAAGTGTTTTTTCAATTAGGAACAAAATTTTGCTCAAGCCAAGGCTTGAACCTACAACTTCCCAGACACTCCCAAAACCAACACCCACTAAGCCAGGCATACTTTCACGTCACAGACATACAAAATTAATTTTAATCGGGATTTTGGGATTTGAGAAATTGGGGCGTTACATACCTTGATTTAGTTATAGTACGAAAGTAAAATAGAAGGATTTTTTAAGTTTTTTTATAATAATAAAATAAAATAACATAAAGAAATAAAATTCAAGATGTTAAAAAATAGAATAAATCAAATTTGATTATGGGTGATTAGCTCGCTTCGGTAATCCCTATTAAATGTCACTTCGATTTCCTGGTCAATCAACTAGTCGCTACCCAGTAGGATGTTTTTATCTTCCACTCAAACAACAAGTTAGCAAGGACTACTTATCTTCCAACCTCATAGTCCACACTAGTTTGGGGTGAAGGTGTTCATAGGTAGAGCATACCAAATTTGGGTTAATTCCCACCTTGATGATTTCTTAGGGTTTTCAAGCCTAGGGTTAAGGTTCTTCTATTTCGAAATAGTTGATCCATTAAATAACCCTCTAAAATAGTTAATAAATCATACATCCACTCACTAATCCCCCAAAGAAGGATTAGTTCCTCATGATTTTCATAAATAATATGGAATTGATGTAAAGAGAAAACATGATAAATGATTGAAGTGTAGAGTTTAAGAAAACACCTTATTTGTATTAAGAATGAAGTGAATCCACAAGTTTGATTGTCTCCACAAATCAGAACTCCTAAAATAAACAAAATAACTAGAAAATAAACCTAAAACCTAAGAATAAAGAAAAGCTAAACTAAACTTAAAAGCAAAATTCTAAGCTAAGTAGTTGGTGTTTTTTACATGTGATAAAGGAACTTATTTATTGATTTCAGTTGGTCGTCATATTTAACTCTAGGTTAGCTAATGTTACTGAGCTTTAAGTTTGATTGTACAGACCAAAACGTCCTCCGTCTTGTGTTTAATTCTCATCCAAAGTCAATATCATGACACACCAAGACCTGTGTCCTGAAATAGGAGTCAGTATACTCCTCTTGGGATATTTTTAGGTGTATTTCGTGACACATTTAGGCTATGTCGTGACATAAAAAGTAGTATCATGATTTCTCCATTTTTCTCCCTATATTGCGACATTGAGCATTTTGTGTTATGACCTAGTAACCAATATCGGTTTAGTACGCCTTCTAGTGGTCTTCTACACACTTACAAAGGTCATTAGCTCACCCTTAGGTCTCATTTGGCCCCTAAGGTCAATAAAAGACTTAATTTGCACATTTTATTAACTTAATCACAACTTATGAAAACATACCTAAAACCTAATGGAAATGCTTGCTTTCAAGATCATAAAGTGTAAAAATTATTTTAATCTGTTACATTAAATTACGATAGATCAAGTTTGACTCTATAGATTCTTTTGCAGTTGCTATCAAGTGGTGCCACATACAACTTGGTGTCAACTTCACCCTTACATGCTCCCGATCCGTGAAATATGAGGCGAAGTGTGCAACACATGGAATAGGATGTCCATGGAAAATCATGGCATTTGTGAGGAAGAAATCGCCATTCTGGATGATCAGGAAGTGTATCGCGCCATATACATGTGTTGTAGTTGGTATGTATCATGGTTAACAATATCAATCGAATTTTGACCTTTTCTTTGACATTCTATTACGTATGGTGACCCAATTTATTATTTCTTAGGCATGTCAAATGATCATTTGAAATTGGATTCGGATATGATATTTAACTTTATATTACTCATGGTCAAAGCGAGTCCTAGGATTTCAGTCCCTGTTTTGATTGCCCACATCCGTAGCGAGTTCAATTACATCGTGTCCTGCAACAAGGCATAGTTGGCAAAAAAAAAAGGCATTGGAGAAGAAACAGAGTGGGTGGGAGAAATCGTACAATGAATTTTGACAATGGTGTCAGTTATTGGAGTGGTACGTACCATGTTTTGTAACCAAGCTGCAAATGGAGCTGTGTATTACGATGACTGCTTAGTCCCTAAAAAAAGAGTCTTCCATCATTTCTTTTACTTAAAAGCAATGTGTAACTGCATTTTGGTACAGTAAGCCACTTGTCCAAATCAACAGCACATTCTTGTATAAGAGATATGAACATAAGTTGTTAATAGTTGTTACACAGGATGGTAATCGAAGAATTCTATCAATAGCCTTTGCAATAACTTTAGAAGAGTCAAGTGATGACTGAGATTTCTTCTTAACTAACCTGAGAAGGCATGTCGTGTCTCAGCCCAATGTGTGCATCATTTTCAATAGGGGCACCAAAATATAGGCTACATTCGATCAATATTCAAGCCTATGGGATCGTGCATACCATAGGTGTTGTTTGCATCACTTAGGGTCTAACTACATGGATCGATAACATAAAGATACTGAGCAATGACATTTCGTTAACATGGGTACATTGTGCATAGAATTGGTTTCTTGTAAAACAATATAACATATACATTTTGGGTCACTTTTCTTGAATGCATTGGTGATTGTCATACAAATGGTACAAGCTCGTCTAACATCGATTGTATGAAATGTTGGAGAGACTACGAGCTATAAACCAACTAAGTGTGCAGTACCTCGATGAGATACCAAAGAAGTAGTGGACGCAGTCATATGATGGAGGACTAAGGTATAGACACATGAACTCAAGCCTAATAGGAATGCATTAATTTTGTACTAAAGGAGACGCATCATTTACTGGTAACATCAATGGTTAAGAAAACATATTTTTTATTAGCAGCCTTGTTTCCAAAGTAAGCTGAGACATACGTGGGATAGCTAAAGGGCGGTCACATTTGGTACAAGTTAGTGCTAAAAGACATTGGGGAAAATGTAGAAATCACAAACTCAATTACTTTAGTGTGTCACTTGAGACCAAATCTAGTATTTGAGATTAATCAACCCTATAGACTTGACCATGGAGTTGTTGATGGAGCTTACCACGTAGACCTCAGACAAATGACTTGTAACTGTGGGAGATTTCAAGCACTACGTTATCGATGAACACATGCAATTTGAACGCAGAAAGTACTTTCTCTATTCTCTATTTGTGTCACCCATGTGATCAGAATTTAAGTTAAATTCAAACTCTGAAAAATCCTGTAGGGTAATATTTAGTGGGATTTTATTTTATTTTTTAAAATTTTGAAAATATCCCCAAAAGGAAAATTCTCTCACGTTCCTTATCCACTTTCCTCTCACGTCCCCACTCTTTCACTCTCTCTCATCCTTGTCATTCCACTTTTTTCTTTTCTTCTCATTTTTTCCTATTTTTTAAGTTTTTTTTTCCATTTTCCCTTGTAGTGATTTTAGCCCTTTAATCTTTCTTTTTTGTTGTTGCTAATTTGTCGTAATTAAATGTAGCAGATTAAACTAATTTCTACACTCTAGGAGCTTGAAAATATATTTTTTCATTAAGTTTTAATTATGCTTTCTGAAGTTTCTTTAAGTTCATAGAATGTGCAAATTGAGTCTTTCATTGACATTAGGGCCAAATGAGGCCTAAGGGTGAGTTGATGAACTTTATAAGTGTGCAGAAAACCATTAGAAGGCATAATAAACTGATATTGGTCACTATGTTGCAATACGAGTGCTCAACATTGCAACATAGAGAGCATAATGGAAAATTCACGAGATTTCATTCAGTGTCGCGACACAAACTAGTGGTGTCACTACATACCCCTAAAAGACTCCTTTTATTTTACTTTCGTTTATAACTTAGTTAAAGTACTAATTAGATCATTTTGTGTTTAGGTTAGAATCGATCTAAAACTCGCCTCCCTTGGGTACGATCCTAGGAGTACTCACTTACTCCGTATTAACTATATTACAACTAGACCCGTATACTTGCAGATATCGCCTCTCATATCTATGTCTTTTACTGCAATATTCACACTGTGGACGTTAGTACGTCTGAAGGCGGTCAAGTTGTTGGCGCCATTGTCGGGGAGGCGACATCACTAGTTTGTTTTTAATTTTTGCATTCAGAAGGAATAATTAGGAGTTTTTTAGGTTGTAGATACAGTCTTTAATTTATTTAACTGACTAAATTTACTATTACTCATCTATTTTTCTTAGGAAGATCTTTGTGCACCTCCCAAATTAGAATTATAGCTGTCATAACTAAAGAAGACCGGTCAACAGGAGAATGGATTATTCCGATGATATATGTTTAGATGAAGACTTAGATTATAATGATGACATTTACAAGTAAGGAGTCTATGAGGATTGGGAGATACAGGAATACCAATTATTATTAATGCTTGAATTCAGTCAACTCTAAGGAGAAACCTTAGTCCTTTCCCAATATAATAAAAATGACATTGGTATTCCATAAAAAAGGCACCAAGATGCGTCAAGTCTAGAGTTCAGCAAATAAGATAATGCCATCAGAGATACTTGCGAGGGAAAGGAACTCCTAAACCATTTGTCTCAGCAGACAGAAGAATTTCTAGAATGGGTGAACAAAACAATAATAGAAAAAGATGATCTTCCGAAATTCGGTGTAGCAGGTTAAACTATTTTTCACACTTAAGGAGCCTAAATACAAGCATTTTCATTACATTTTAGTTAAGTTTTTTAGTTTTTTTTACATTCAATAAAATGTGTAAATTGAGTCTTTTACTGACTCTAAGTGCCGAATGAGGACTAAACGAGAGCTAACGCACTTTTTGAGTGTGCAAGAGACCATTAAAAGACATTTTAGGATGATACTGGATGTTATGTCGCAACACGGGAGGACTAATGTTGTTGCGTGTAAGTATAATGTGCAAGTGTGCAAGCATTCACGTCAAATCTAGTAATATAATGATAAGTAAGATCGTCTCCACAAGGATTGGATAGGATTAACTTGGTTAAGTTGCTGTTATGAAGTTTGTCAATTATGCTAAGTCAAAACAATGAACTAAATGCAATGGTAATCAAAGTAATAATGATGTGCGCAATATTTAAACAAGCAAATATTTAAAAATATGGTATGGCAAAGATACTAAGAAAAAAGTGAGAGGGTCTACGCTATTGAATGGAAAAGCTGGGATTATTAGGAATCTTTCCTTATAAACCAATAATGCCTCAGCAAATTCTTAATCAACTTACTACTCAAAATGGATATAAAATGCTCTACTTCTTTTAAGATAAGACCTAAGGATACCTCACCTAAGGAAATATACGTCTATAGACCTAAAATGTAATTGTAACACCCCTTATTTGTACCCGAGACTGGGAGAAGGTACGGGGAATTATTGTACACAATCATGTCATTTCTAGAAAATCACAGGCTATAAAATTTTGTTCCAAATTAAAACAAATCAAACATATTCATAGTGTCCCTATTATGGGCCTACGAGACCCAAAAACATGCATTAAGAATGGTCCAGGACTAAACCAAGAGCTTAAGAAAATCTTAGGAAAATTTCTAGGTTTAAGCCTTACACGCCCATGTGGAGGCAATGCACACGCCCGTGTGCTTGGGACACGCTCGTGTCTCTTACTCGTGTGGAATTAATTGAATTTATTTTTCCTTTCGAACCTATAGGGGTTTTCACACGGCTGAGCACATGCCCGTGTCCCTGGCCCGTATCCTTCACAAGGCCTAGACATGCCCGTGTCCAAAAAGTTGAGCATTTTGTTTATGATGTCATCATGCATTGAGGGGTACACGACCAAGACACATGCCCGTATGCTAGGCCATGTCCTCCACATGGTTGAGACACACGGCTGTGTCTCTACCTATGTGTTTACTACCATGCGTACTGATCTAAAAATTTTAGGTGTAGGGGACACACGGCCATACCACATGCCCATGTGTCTACCCGTGTAGACCTTTTTGGAGGCTACAATCCAAGCCAATTGTCACCCTCAACATCTACTCACATCTGTGAACTTCTATTGTATTTAACAGGGCCTAAATATGCCCAATGACTACCTTCAATGGTCTATTGCATGTTAACCTCAACTTATTGGTTTTATACACGCTAGATTATCCTCTTTGTATTAAGGATTACCATATCATCAAACACATTTAGACTGGGCTCATTTTATAACTCATTGCCAATTATGACCTAGCCATCTCCAAGTGATCTGGCCACATCCCACATGTCCATTCATGATATACCACATTTAACCATCTCATGAACATTTAAACACCAACATGCACAATTAGTAAGTTACAACCTACATCAATGAGCCATGTCTTATGGCCATATACAAAATGAATAGGTATATCATTCAAGCCCTTACATTGGCTAACCAATGACACATATAACAAAATAACCAAAAACCTATACATGCCATTGAAACAAAGTAAAGGTATCTATATAACAAAGCAAGATAAGCTGATAGTGTTGACAATACTCCAATCGTCTTCCAATCTTCACAAGTCCACGAGCTTTGTAAAATAGGGAAAGGAAATGGGGTAAGCATTAACATGCTTAGTAAGTTCAGATAACAGGAAGGTAAACTTACCGTTTATTTAGCATACAACCAAAAAAGATATTCATGCCAAACATGCATAGTATAAATACCCTATCATATACACTTAATCATCAAGTTAGTTTCCTCTCAAGCAATATAGCATTAATCTTAGGTGACCTCATTAATTCAAACATTTCCATTCTTGTTTCTCATTATAGTTCCGTTGAGTTTCTCGAAAATCTCGATTGGTATCCTGTTTATCATCAAGTCATGCTAGTGACCATTTTAAATATACACTCTTGTGAACTTCACTCTTACGGTGGGATTACCACTCCAGGTTAAATCCCTCATAACATAAATTCAAGGAGTATTGTCGAGATTACCATTCCAGGCTAAATCCCTTACAACGACAATTACTCCAATATGCTCGGATCTGAAATGCCAGTCCAGGCTAATTTCAGTCCTTAATCGTATTACCCATCCGGGCTAAATCCACAATGCACATATATTCATTGGGAGGTTTGATCACTTAAGGAACACCCGTCCGGGATGGATCCTCACTATACTGAGATCATCGGATTACCTGTCCGGGCTAAATCCCTTTTTGCAACACATGCAGGATCTCATGTCATGTAAATAAGAATTTACCCATCGAATCTCCTTTTTTCATTCAATCAGGACAATTGTCATCTTTTTCATTTCACACTACCATATTTCATGGATTGACATGCAATCAATATCTAAATTAACATGCATTTAAGAATATGCATTTTCAAGTATATTTAAAGTTTACCTCAAGTTACACGAACTTACCTAGTAATTACTTCAGTTTCGTATTTTGGTTATTCCGAAACCTTTGGTTTTCCACGGTCGACCTCCAGAATTGTTTCATCGAGGTCTATATCAGGAAAAATAAATTATTAGTACCTCATACCATTCATTTTAGACCTAAATTTTACCCTGGGAAAAATGACCATTTTGCCCCTAACATTTCATATTTTTATAAATTAGTCCCTAGGCTCGTATAATGGAATGCATGAAATTCCTTGGTTACCCATGCCTAGCCGAATGTATCCTAAGCTCATACCAGCCCATTTTTTCCTCTATTTCACATTTCTACCACATATTTTATACTTTTTACAAAATGGTCCTTTAAGCCATTTCCATGAAAACCTACCTAGTAGAAGTTGTTTACTATCCTTTAAACTCTCATATTCCTCCATAAATCATAAAAACACAAGCATCTCATGCATGGGTAAATTTCCAAACATGTACCCTAGCTTGAGATATGGGTAGAAATGGATAGAGCATGTTACAAGGATTTCAAAATTACAAAGAACATTAAAAACGGGGCTATGGAGCACTTACTATTGAGCTTGAAATGTTGAAAACCCTAGCTTATGGAGCTCTAGGAATTTCAGCAGCTATAGGGAAGAAGATCGTTGGCTTTCTTTTTCCTTTTTTATTAAGTTTATTAACAAATGACCAAAATGCCCCTCCTTACAAAACTTCTAAATTTTTCTATGCATGCCCATTTTTGTCCAAAAACTTAGAAATTAGGAAAATTGCTATTTAAGACCTTCTAATTTATAATTCAGAGTAATTTCATGCAAATTTCTTCTAGAACCTGAGTTTTTCAATTTATTCAATTTGATCCCTAATTTCCAATTGGACACCTTATACTTAGAATTTCTTCATGAAACTTTAACACATGCTTATTTTCATATCCTAGAACTCATAATAATCATAAAAAAATATTTTAACGTCAAATTTGTGGTCCCAAAACCACTGTTCTGCCTAAGCCCTATTTTAGGATATTACAGTAATTCCCAATATTGATTACTTTTTACTCTATATGAGCGATGCTTTATGTCTAGATATTACTATGGGCATTCTGTTGGATTCCCACTCATATCAACCAATTGTGGTCTAACGAACCTAACCTTTTCAAAATTAGATTATGTTTATAAACACATTATGCATTCATCTATATCTAGAGACTATATGCATACAATTCGAAAGAACAAATTGAAAGAAACAACAAAATAGATCAGATCCAACCTCCAACATTAATGGAAAATCAAAGTATCATTGAATAATACCAACCCGATGAGATTTAACTCATGGGTTTGTTAATCAAATTGGAATTCAAAATATCATTTAACATCTTCAATAATTAATCTCGCAAATAAGCAATTTAAGAAAGTAAAGGAAGAACTTCAGGAAGCTTTCGCCAATCCAGCCTCAACTCTGGTGGCACAATGTCTTGTAAAGACCAGGTTGAGTGCCTTCTTCTCTCTCATGTTCTGCTCTGCTGCTGAACCTCTATTGCTACCCTCGTTCTCTCCTTAGGATCCTTCCCCTCAAAAAAGACTCTCCAAAAGTCTCTCTCCTTTTCTCGTTTTATATTTTTGTTTTTCTGGTAAGTTTCTCAACCGATTCTTTTTCACTCCCACTTTCTAGGTATATTTTCTGGTAAAAATACAATTGGGGATAGTACACGTTGAGTGTTGATTCGGCATCTTAATGGCATTGCCATGGCATTAGTGTTGGCAAATTGACCAACCTTTTTCCATGACAAAACTTCACTTTGTTACTTCCTTTTTCTCATTCTTTCCATCCACAAGTAAAAGTAATATATAATAACACTTAAGCCCAGTCCAAGCTCCATGATGTAATGTTCTAAAAATATATTAATATAATATCCTAAAATGCAACTAAATTCACCTAAGTATAAGCAATTAACCAAGTCTAAAGACATGAAATATAACTCTTTTCAAGAGTTACCATACCCTCAAACTTGAATTATTACTTACCCTCTAGCAAAAAATGCACGAGTGCATGAATGAAAGAATTACCATATCAACATAATTACCTTTGTATTGCTAAACAACATAGAGCATATTTTTGTACTTTAGTTCTCAGCAGTCTTCTACATCTAAAATTCTGTTCAAGCTTCATAAGCTTATTTAGCAAAGCCGGTGTAGAAAATATTACCCTAAAAATAAAAAATCTAAGTCTTCATGCAATTCTGACTATATGAAATGTCTCCTAAATTACTTAGTTCATCTTTTAACCAAATTCAATTTTTCTTTTTAAACTTGGCATCTTGCATACTTTAATAAGTATATATCTATTTATTATAAAATTTTCAACTAGGGGATTCTTCTTATTATATGGTTTTTTTTTTTACTCGACAATCACAGTAGAGCGTATATTGAATTGTCGACTACTCAATCATGTCATGATTTGAATGGGATTTACTCATGAAGCCAATGCTTTTAACTTACAAAATGGATGGAGCAAACAACTACCTCCTTAGCTATTATTACTACAGTGGAGTGCCCCTAAACTATTTATTATTATCACTATTATTATTTAAACACTCTTACTTAAACCTGCTTTTCTAATCAACTACACAATAGAGCAAACAAAATGTTGCTAACCTATTCGGCAGTTTCAAGCATTGGAGTGTTGGAGTGTTTCATGGAATTTTTTTTATTTTTCTCTTAATTTTACTTAAACTTTGACATTTTATTTGTTATTGAGTATTGCCATTTTACTGAATTTAGCTTCAAGAATCTCTAAGTTTATTAAAAGAAACTTACTATAGACCAATAATAATAGGAGTTAGGGTATTCTATTTTTAAAGATCAATTTTCAAGCAACTATCCTAAGCTAAAATCACCTAATCCATTATCACAATTTTCTAGATTTATTGAAGAATTAATCTCATCATCGAACATCATAGACAAACATATACTCATCATAGTCTAAACAGTCATTGGCATTTATGTGTCATGGTAGAATGAATGACAAAATGAACAAAAAAAATACTAAAATGAACATACTTAACTAAATATCTAATGCATCCTACATGCACAACACACCCCCAAACCTAAGGGATGCATTGTCTTCAATGCATTAAAAGACAAGAATCATAAAGGAAAAAACATATATATACATAAAATGATATGACAAAAATTATGAATGCATGATGTAATAAAATAAAAAGACGAACAAATGGTAAAAAATTTTGATTAAATGATTGGAGCTAAGTTTACATTGTTACTTTAATTTGTGCTGGTGGATTTGTGTGCAACATGCTTGTAGTGCAACTTTCATTTCAATGTATTTAATGGCATTTCCTCCTTCTCATAACCAGATTTGGTGGGATCATCAATGAGCTGATTGATCTCCTGATCTTGTGCAGATATAGGTTTAGTCGATGGAGATGGGATAGTAGTAGTGCTATCCATTGATGGTGCAGGAGTTGGAGTTGCTTCTACTCTTTCCTCATTATCAGTTTCAATACTAACTAATTTAGTCTTGTCTTCTTCCCCAGGTTCCTCTACTTCTTGTCTTTCAGTAGCAGTGTGTGTGAGGATAAGGTTTGTCGCACCGGCCTCTGCTTTACCTTCCCCTTCCCCTTCCTCTTCATCTGTATGCAGTTCATTAGGAAAGTTAGGAAATGTAGGCATAGGTTTGGTGAAGTTCTTTTGAAGGGAACTCTTTATGATAGCTTCTCTTCTTTCCACATAAGATCAGAATATGACCATTTGTTCTTGTGCCCGTGCCAAGTCTATAGCAATGCGTAGTTGTTAAGTCTCAAATAGATTGAGCCGCTTGTGCAACTTATCGTAGGATCTGAGCACTTGCTACTCAAAGATGCTATTAGTAGTAGAGTGTGGTGCCATAGCACAAATTAGGGTAGAAGAAGTAGTGGTAGAACCAAGAGGTTGGTGCCGTGACAAATCCTTCCCTAAAATCTTCACTACAATTTGCTTTGTAATGGCCCCTTTGTTTGTGGTGACATCTTCATTGGCCTGGACAGAGACATTCATAGGCTGGCACAATGCGGTGATGAGAAGGGAAAATTAAGGCTCCCTGCTTCCTTCTGGGCACACCGGTGGACTTCTTTGAATATGATTTGTCCCACATTTATCTTCCTCCCTTTTATGATGGAATGGGGCAGCAACATTCGCTCTTTAGAAATCATGGAGTTATGAGTTGAAGGATTTAGGTATGACTTAAGGAAGTCATACAAAACCCTACAATTGGGTTTCAAAGAAGCCCTCTCCACAGTGTAGCAATCCTATTTTGACACTGCCCATTTAGTACCTTTTATGCACTAGCCTTGAAAAACTTGAGTCAGACCCTCAGCAATGATTGTAGCAGCAAACTAGTTATGCTCATCTTGAACAGCATGGAGGAGAAAAAGAAGAGGGATAATAAAGAGTTCATAGACTTCCTCAAGATGTTCAAAGCCTTGAATATAAACCTCCCCTTATTAGAACTCCTTAAGAAAATGCCTAAATATGCGAAGTTCCTTAGGGAAGCTATGTCTCATTAGAGGAAAATAGGGAGAGGAGAGCAACTTGCACTTAACAAAGAATGTAGTGTGGTAGTGTCTAGAAGAGTTCCTCCCAATCTAAAGGATCCCAATAGCTTTACCATTCCCATTGAGATAGGTGAAGTGAGTTTCGGGAAGGCCCTATGTGACTTTGGAGCCATTATTAACCTCATGCCATTGTCAATGTATATGATGTTGGGTTTGGGAGAGCTAAAGGACAAAAAAAGTCATTTTACAATTAGTTGACCAATTCTTAGTACGTCCTAAAGGATTCTTTGAAGATGTGTTACTGAGGGTTACACAATTTATTTTTCCTATTGACTTTATCTTGCTTGACTTTAAGAAGGATCTAAAAATTCCTATACTCTTAAGGAGACATTTCTTAACCACACCTAGGGCACCATAGACGTAGGACGGGGTGAATTGACTATGGACACTGGAGGAGAAATCAAAATTTTCAAATGTGTCTAGCCCAAGACTAGGTCTAAAGAAATGTTTGTGTCACAAGAGAATACATTGCAAGTAATTGAGACAAAGAATACGTGTCAAGTAATTGAGACAAAGACTTATCATGCTAACATATTTGTAACTTTCATGAAATTGTTTAATTTTTCAAGTGTTCATGGGTCATGCAAAAGAGTCAAAAAATGAACGAGAATAAGAAGGAAAATATAATTCCTAAGAGGCTCTGGTCACATGCTAAAAAAAGACGTGTTCGAGTGTCGAAGACACCGATGAAACACCATTTTAGTGGTGTGACTAACTGCTCAAAGTTGAATTTTTAACTCACCGCTTATGGAGATTGAACAAAAATTTGTAAATAATTAGATGTTTTGAGCATGGACTCCTTTTATTTTCTACATTTAGATTAGAATTTTAATTTTTATTAGTTTAATTTTAAAGCTGGTTGGTTGGATTTTTGAGGTTTGAGATGAAAATTGATGATTTTGTCATGTTTTTAGGGATTAGTTCAGTGAAATCACGATACCCAAGAAGGATATTGCGATTTCATGGATAGTTTCAAGAGGGACCAAAAATCTTTTGGGTATCATGATATTGGGTCCTTTGTATCGAGATACCCTTGGAATTTAAAAATTAAAAAGATTTTGTTTTACATAGTAGTATCGCGATACGCACCCCTCGATATCGTGATATCACAGACAGACTCAAAGGTGAAGAGCCCAAAAATAGGGGATATCGTGATATAAAAAGTTGGATATCGCGATATCCAAGTTAGGTCATGTGATACACGGTTTCAGATATTGCAACATCTGTGTTTTGGAGGCTTTTTAAGCCTCCAGACACCCCATTCACCTCATTTTACCCTAAAAAATTCATTCTAAATCCCAAAAAATTCCCCCCTCTCTATTTTCTCTCAATCCTCCTTTCAAATCCCTTTCAATTCATTTTTTGATTTCTTTTATTTTGCCTTACTTTTTGTCAGTTTTCTTTCTTTGCAAGTATTGCATCATTTTGGCTTGGGGAATACGTCACTTCTGGATTCAATCCATTCGACTACGACAATCAAGGTGGTTTAAGTTTTCCTTTCCCTTACTTATTATTACTTTTTTTTTTTAATTTTCATTTTAAGTTTTTAGTTTATAGATTGATTGCTAGTGATTGGGTAATTAATTGATTTCTATTGCTCTTAATTGAGAAAACTATAAAAATGTCCTTGAGAAAGCAAAAAACAATCTCGTTCCCAAACTTCCTCGGTTTCGACGTCAGAATTCGATGGCGTCAAATTTTCTCGAAAGGAGGTCGCAGGATTCTATCAAACCATTCAGGACATACGTTCATCCCTAAACGTGGTTTCAATTTGGCTTTATCATTTAATGATGAAATTTAGGATGATGTTTGTTTTCATCGGTGGGATAACTTTTGCTTCTTCCTAAACAACCTGTCGTTATACCTGTGGTGCTGGAGTTTTACTCCAATTTAAAAGTTGCTAAACATGATAGGGTATACGTCAGACATAAATAATCGCCTCTAGACGTACTAATGCCCAGAGTGTGAATACTGAAATAAAATATAGACTTACGAGGCGATATCTACAAGTATACAGGTCTAGTTGTAATATAGTTTTACAACAAAGTGGGTGAGTACTCTGAGGATTGTACCCAAGAGAGGTGAGTGCTAAATCAATTCTAACCTAAGCACTAAAAGATCTAATTAGTTCTTTAGATTCAATTATAGTACAAAGAATGTAAAAGAAAGGATTTTTTGGGTTTTTATAATGATAAAAATAAAACAACATAAAAAGATAAAATTCAAGAGACTCAAAAGGAAGAATAAATCAAATCTGATTATGGGTAATTAGCTCACTTCAGTAATATCCATCAATTGACGCTTCGGGTTCCTTGTCAATCAACTAGTTGCTACCCTAGTAGGATCTTCTGATCTTCCACTGACATAACAAGTCAGTAAGAACTACTTATCTTCTGACCTCACAGTTTAGACTAGTTTGGGGTTAAGGTGATCACGGATGGCCAATACCAATTTTGGGTTAATTCCCACCTTGATGACTTCCCTGGGTTGTTAGGCCTCGGGATTGTTTCATATTTTCCCTTTCCTAAATAGCTGATTCGTTGAGTAAACCTACAAAATAGTTAACAGATCATACATCCACTCGCTAATCCCCCATAGAAGGATTAGTTTCAAATGGCTTCATAAACAATATATAATTGATATAAAGAGAAAGTATGCTAATTAAATCAACAAGATAGAGTAAATGAAAGAGCCTAATTATATTGACATTAAGTGCAAATCCATAGAGTTGAATGATTCCACAATCCAAATCTCTTGAAAGAAAATGAATAAACCAAACTCTAGAAACCTAAGAAAGAAAATGAAACTAAATTTGAAGAAAGAGACTAGGTTAATGAAAAAGTGTCTTTGACATGCCTATTTATAGCCTTTAGGTGGCCGTCGTCCTTAACCCTAGGTCATATGACGCTCCCGAGCTTTAAATTTGATTGTAAGGGCCAAAACACCCCTAGTTCATGTTTAATTTTCATATCAGAGTTGATGTCGCGACACACCAGGACTTATGTCACGACATAGCAACCAAAATGCTCATTTGTAGCCATCTTCAAAGGTATGTCATGTTTAATGTTGTTCCCTATGTTCCGACATCAATCCTCTCATATTACGACATAGCGTCCAGTATTGATCTAAAATGCCTTCTAATGGTCTCTTGCACACTTAAAAAGTACGTTAGCTCTGCCTTAGGCCTCATTTGGCCCTTAAGGTCAATAAAAGTCTTAATTTTCAAATATTATTGAATGTAAGTAAAACTAAAGAAACTTAACTAAAATGTAATGAAAATGCTTGTATTCAGGCTCCTTAAGGATGAAAACTAGTTTAATCTGCTACACCAAATTTTGGCAGATCAAAGTCCTCCACACTTAAGTCATTGTTTGTCCTCAAGCAATATAAACAAAAATGACAAATAAACATGATGACCCTTGAGCAAGTATGATACAAGTATTGACTTCGGAGCATATGACTTAGGCATTTCATGTTTACTAACAACTTCAACATGATGAATAGTTGATTTACCACCTTTGATTTCAAACATCTAAGTTCAGTATGTTATATACAAGTATTAAAGGTCTCTTCTATAGTAATCCATCAACAAATCATACAAGTACTTTAATTTTAATTATATAAGAAGACTACAAATAGTCATTTATGCACATGTCTATTATGATGTCCATTCATGTATAAGAATATTTAGGTCACATAGGAATTTTCAGCTCGTAACATTCTGAAGCTTAGGATAGGTATGGAATTCAAAAACAGTAAGCATTGAAAGGGTTACAAACACGAAAATAGTTTGGCACATCGTATTGATCATTATTCTTCCCCCTTATTGACCCTTTCCCACTCACCGCCTTATTTCTCCTTCTCTCACCATTCTTATCTCTCCACATAGGAAATCATAGCATGACATAATAACTACGGCTAGCCTTCGAGTTTTTTGTGCACTAATGAATGAGTTTTTCTCTCTTTCGTGACTTTGTAACTTTTCTTTTTTTCAATACATCTCAGTCATGAATGTTTTGTTGGCTTTTCAGGTACTTTTTCTACTCGTATGGATTTTGTTTTATTTTTCTTCTTATTTTGCGCTTTCAGGCTAACCTATAATTCCCATATCACACTAATATTTCCTTTGTCACTCTATTTTTACAAAATCCACCATGATACTAAACCTTCAATACATATGGCTAAACGTTTATAATTGTGCAGTGTAGGACCAAAGAACAAGTGCAAATACAAATTGACATTTTCAGGCTTGAGGCTTGTAATATGGTTCATCAAGAAGTTTAAGAAAATTTTCTATGTTACCCCCCACACATTAGTTGACACAATATCCTCAATGTGTAGCCCATAAATAAATAAGGAAGAAAGTTACCCGATTGGTCTTGGTCGCTCCAATTGCTAATGGTGGGTACTTCCTCCTTTGATCGTGTTAGCTAGAATTGTTTGTTTCCTCTTCGTGTTGGGTTCCTACATAGAAAATTTAACAAAGTGCAACAAAACAAAAAATATATTTATTGTTCCTACTCTTACAAAGTCTAAATTAAAATCACCCAAAAATTAATACAAGTCTTTTAAAAGTGAAAATAATAAAAAAAATTCAATCTTCCTCTGAATCATCGAGGGGATGAGAACGTCTTTTCTCCATAGAGCCTTTTTCCTTTCCTTTGACATAAGTTTTGTGGTAGTTCCCACCCATTAAAGGTGCATGGTGAGTTGGGCTTCGAATGACAGGCCCTTTTGGTGTAGAAAATTGCTGCTGAAATGTCACTTCATTCTTGTCCCACATTCTAGGGTATTCCTGAGCAGCACCTTCCTCCTCAAGATAAACCCCCTTACCCTAATGAGTCGGAGTCAACCTGAACATGTCTGGGGGATAATTTGGAGCACGTAACCCACTCATCCTTGTAAATTCTTGAAGTACTAGTCCTGTCTCGTGCGTTTATCGAATCATTTCGTCAAGTCTTGCATCTATGTCTCCGCTAGCTCCCTTTCTAATCTTTAGGTGACCTTTTTGTTTGAGTGATATTGGTACTTCCAATTTTGTCTTCCTCCTTTGATTCCATTCAGTTATTTGCTTTCATTGAAGTTCGACATATTGGGTATATAATGTATCTCCTATAATACTCCTCGTTGGTTTCATAAATTGCTTATTTTCACTCATTGGAACCTCTGCCTGATAGCATAGTGCCGTTACAAGGTGAGGGAAGAAAAGTCCAACTTTTTGGCTCTATATGCACCTTTTCATTTCTTGAAAGACCCAATTCCCTACATTGATTTGTTTTCACTGCATGATACCATATAACAAGATAGCTAGAAACACATTAACATTAGAAACATTTAATGCGAGTGCAATTATAGTGCTAGTGAATTGCATCCACATTTTAGCAACAGGAAACATAATAAATTGATTAAAATTCGTGGGAAGCTCAGTGTCTGGCATGTAGTTCCAACTACCCCTGCCTTGTGTTAGATATTTTATATCATCTTCCATGTCAATATTTTGAAATCCTTCTAGATTAGTATAATCAATAAAATCTTTTGGATAAAACGGGATGTTATCAAACTCACAGATAACATTATGGGATATTAGAACGTCTTCCCTTTGCACTTCAACATCAGTTATAAGTGAATTATAATTTTACACCCTTAACCTGTCTCCATCGTCGGATCAGGGTTACAGATTATTATTGTAAAAAATAGAATATTAAACATCAAAATGGAATCAAAATTCCATTTGTATATTAACATTTGATAACAAAATTAAATTATAGCATAATTACCTTTTTGGACTAAAATCGAACCTAAAAGGCCTTAAAAATAGTTTGGAAACAATTAGTGACCTATTCAAAATAAATAAAAAATTTCAAACCAAGCTTGAGAATTTTCAAAATAGGGGTCACACGGCTGTGTGACATAGCCTAGGTTGTATGGGCATTCAAACTATGGGACACACGGCCGTGTCCTAGCCTATGTGCCAGACCATGTGAAACTTGCACCTAAATTAATATGACACACAGCCGTGTGAGGTGACTGTGTGTGGCACACGACTGTGAGACTGCCCGTGTCTCATGCCGTGCGTAACAAAAAGTGCCCCTTAAACAAACCATTTCAAATTCAATTACTTGCATGCCAATGCACACCATATCTAAACTATTTCACATGGTTAAAAGTATTTCCAAAGCATCAAAAACATGCCAAATTCTCATCCAATCTATGACTAACCAATATGTCATCAATAAACTCTTCAATTCACACTCCAAAATCATTCATGAACTAAATTACAATATCATATGTCAATCATATATCATGAATACCAAAAGACCATTTCTTTTCAAATTATACCATCAAAACTCACCACTTTAGATGGGTAAAATTAAAATGACCATATCCATAAAAATTTTAAACATATACAAGCCAAATCAAGCTATATATATACTACTAGACACAAGAAGAACCAAAATACACCATGTGATCAAACTAGATAAGCACCTATTACATGCCAAAGCACAAAGTTTTTTTAATCCTAGCACTAGTTGGATAAACAAACAATAGGTGTACCCTGCACTAGTCGGATAAACTGACAATGTTTTGTACCCAACGCTAGTTATATAACTTGACGATATCAAATGTGTGTCCAGCACTAGCTGGATAAACCGATAATGTTTTGCGCCCAACGCTAGTCAGAAAAACTGACGATATCAAATGTATGCCCGACACTAGTCAGATAAACTGACAATAAATTGCGCCTAGCACTAGTCGAATAAACCGACGATATCAAATGTGTGCCCAGCACTAGTCGAATAAACTGAAAATACATACATAATTACATCATTCCAGATTTCTTCAATTCATAATTTAAATCCTTTACATTAAACTTCTATATTAAATTTCTATAATCCATTCCATAACCATTTACATATATATATTTCTATAACATTACATGTAACATCCCGAAATAGGGCCTAGTCGGAATAGTAGTTTTGGGACCACAAATCTGACATCAAAATATTTACTTTATGATTATTGTGAGGCCTAGAATACGAATATATTCATGTGCTAAAGTTTCATGAAGAAATTCTAAGTAAGGTGTCCAATTGGAAATTTGGGACTAAATTGAATAAATTTCAAAACTTGGATTCTAGAAGCAATTTGTATGAAAATTATTTAGATTATGAATTAGAAGGTCTTGGACAGTAATTTTCCCAAATTCTAATTTTTTGGACAAAAATGGGCTTGCATGGATGAAATTTTAAATAAAGGGCATAAGGGCATTTTGGTCATTTGTCATTTTAATGAAATAAAATGGGAAAAATGAACCAAAATCAGCTCATTTTCTCCTTCATCCAACCGAAACTTCAAGGGTCACCATAGCTAGGGTTTTCAAGCTTTCCAAGCTAAATAATAAGTGCTCTTAAGCCCCGTTTTTCATGTTCTTTGTATTTTTGAAATCCCGATAGCTTGCTCTCTTCATTTCTACCCATATTTCATGCTAGGGTTCACGTTCAAAAATTTACCCATACATGAGTTATTGGTATTTTGATGGATTATGGAGGAATATGAAAGATAAATATGTGTTAAACATCTTTTCCAAGTTGGTTTTCATGAGAAACCCTTATAGGGACTATTTTACAAAAGATGTAAATGTGTGGTAGAAATGGGGAAGATGATGAAAAATGTGGGTTTCCATAAGAGAGAAAAATGTTCGGTTAGGCTTGGGTAAGATAGAAATTGCATGTGTTTCATTATACGAGCCTAGGGACTAAATCATAAAAATGTCAAAGGCTAGGGGCAAAACGGTCATTCGGACCGAGGGTAGATATTAAACTTGAAATGTATAATGTGGGGTATTAATAAGTTAATTTTGCTGTTATAAACCCCGAGGAACAAATTTCGGAGGTCGATCGTGGTAAACGCAAGGTTTCAGAATAACCGAAACACAATCCTAAAAAGAATACCAGGTAAGTTCGGATAACTTAAAGTAAACCCCTAATATGCATAATTGTATGATTTATGAATGCATGATATTTTCATTTATTGATGGTATAAAGATGCATGAAATGCACCTTTGGTAATGACTTGTTGATAACCATCTCGGTTGAGGTTAAAAAGGGGATTCGATGGATAAACCATGTTTTGCATGTGAATTGAGATCCTGCATGTGTTGCAGTAAGGATTTAGCCCAGACGGGTAATCCGAGATCTTAAGTATAGAAAGGAATCTAGCCCGGACAGGTGTTCCTTGAATGATCGAGCCTTCCGAAGAATATACGTGCATTACGAATTTAGCGGACGGGTAATCTGATTAGGGTCTGAATTTAGCCTGGATTGGTAATTCAGATCCGAGCTCATTAAGGGTGTTTATCGCTATAAAGGATTTAGCCTGGACTTGTAATCCCGACATCGCCTTACGAGTTCATGATATGGGGGATTTAACCTGGACTGGAAATCCTGCCATATAATGTGAGGTTCGCGGGAGTGCATATATGGAATGATCATACCTATGAATTGACGGATAATGGGTATTCCATCGAGATTTCCTAGAAACTCAACGAGATTAACATGGGATATACATATACGAATGAAATGTTAAATGATGAACTCATCTAGTTAAATTACATGATACATGATTATGTGACTAACTCAGTGATTGAGTGCATGTGATAGGAAATCATTTCATAATGGATGATTTCATGAATTAAGTATGGATGTATGCTAATTACTCGGTAAGTTTACTTTCCAGTTATTCGAGCTTACTAAGTATGAAAATGCTTACCCCCTCTCTTTTTCCTATTTTACAGAGCTCGAGGACTCATAAGGATTAGAAGACGGTTGGAGAAGCAACACACTATCAACTAGTTAAGCTTTGGTATAAAGACACTTCTATTTTGTTAATGGCATGTATAGGGCTTGAGTATTTTGTCATATGTGTTATTTGAATTGCCAAATGAAGGCATGTAAAGATGCATTCATCTTTTTTGTATAAGGTCATGGAAATTGGCATATTTAAAAAAAGGCTATGACCTGCCTTTACATGCATGTTTATGCTCTATTATGATAAGTTGCTACAAGTGGCAATGAGTTCAAAAACGAGCCAAATTTTGAATGTGCTACAATAACATAAGAACCCATAAATATTAGATGGGAAATAACCTTTTTGTATGAAACCAATGATATGAAGTTTCCATACAACTAACTTCATCAAGATCATTTACAAGTGTATAATCATGTTTTACTTTGAATTTGGTATCTTCTAAGAAGAAGAAGTAGAAAGGGGTGACTAAAGGCTTGGTAAATAGCCTATTAAAGTTCACATGGTTAGAAACACGGGCGTGTGTCTAGGCCGTGTATGACACATGGCCTATCCCCATGGGCGTGTGGTATGGCCATGTGTCCCCTGCACCTAAAACTTTAAGTCAATTTAGTACACGGGTAGGACGCACGGGCGTGTGTCTGGGTCGTGTTAATTTAACAGAATGCTCAAGTTTTGGACACGGGGTGAAAGCACGGGCGTGAGCTTTGGCCATGTCTAAAAGTCAGTGTTGCCCACGGGTTAAATACATGGACGTGCCCTAGACCACACGGGTGTGGGTGATCACACGGCCCCTCATACACGGGCATGTGACACTTCTAAATAAGGAAATTTTCTAAAGTTATGGAATGTTCCCGTTCCTATCCCCAATCATCTCTATGTATATCTAAGGCCTTGAAGGCTTGTAAGTTTCAGTTCTGAGCTAAACTTGGTGAGTCGATTCAATACGTTTTAAATGAAAAGTTTCGGTAATGCCTCGAACCCTATCCCGGTGCCTGATACGGGTGAGGGGTGTTACATTACATTTAAAATACTAATCATTTGAATACATATAATTGACTATCAAATTAACTAATAATCAAACTAATCAAATAAATAATGTTCGAGTTTAAGGACTACGAACTTACCTGACTTCAAAAATGACTTTTTACATGAACCAACTACTATTCCGCTATTTTGGCTTTTTCGCGATTTGTGTCTGTTAGAGTTGTTTCTTGATCTAGATAAATATTTTTATTCAATTAATCTCATTCCAGCATTTAAAATAATTAATTCAAGCCTATAACCCTTATCTTTAAGAATTTACTAAATTAACCCTAATGTTTTAGTATTTTTACAATTTAGTCCTAAATCTCGAAATTTATGAATTATCCACATTTGATCAAAATACCAACTAGCCTAATTTCATATGATTTATAATTAGCCCATATCCATTATCAATCCCCAATATTTACATGAAGTTTTACTATTTTAACAAACTAATCCTTAAACATTAAAATCATTAAAAATAACTTAACAAAATAAGTATATCTAACAATCAAGCTTCCAACAAAACCAATTAGCATCAAAGATCTAACAATCAAGCTTCTAACAAAACCAATTAGCATCAGAGACATTCAAAATCATAAATGGTAAATTTCTAACTATTTGACGGTTTCACAAATTAATCCTCAATTTAGCTAGATATCAAAACAACCATCAAAAATACACAAAATTCATGAAAAACAAGTCAAGAAATACTTACATGCAAAGGAAAAAAAAATCAAAGCTCCCTCTTTTACTACAATGGTGTTCGGCTAAAGAAATAAAAGAAGGAAGATGATTGATGCTTTTGGTTGTTTTATTTTATTACTTTAACTTTTGTTTAATTAATTTAAATTATAAGTTTCTTTTCTTTTCATTTCCTACATCCACTAACCGGCCATAATTCATTATTATGGCAACAATTGTAACTTTAATAATTTACCAATTAACACCTTTTTAACTAATAAAACTCACTTTTACAACCTTTATGATTTAGTCCTTTTAATTAAATAACTATTTAAATGATAAAATTTCCTAACAAAATTGTAATATAACCTTAATGAAAATTAGTAAATATTTAATAAAATATTTATGGGCTCAGTTATAGAAACAAGTCCCTATACCTCCTTTTCTAAAACTACTTGACTTTAGTATTTACCACTTGAACCTAATTATTCATTTAAATAATATAAATTATCAAATTAAAATTTATTATAATACTATATTTGGCTCGTAATTATTAAATAATAATATTTACGAATTCACTCGTCAAATTTGTCGCCTTGAAACCACTGTTTCCGACACCACTGAAAAATTGACTGTTATAACCCTTGAAATTTCTTACCTAAAAACAGTGTTGGTTATTGTGTTCTGAAAGACTCCTTGACTCTTATGTTTCAACGAACTTGTTTTCGCTTCATTCTGACCATTATAATGAAGTTCTACAAATGTTATAATAAATGAATACCAACCGTAAATATTTTCCAAATTACCCCTGTTTGCATGATAGCTTTTTGAATTTCAGACACATACAAATCGTCTAGCTTTTAAACTAATAATATGTTTTGACAGGACCAAAAAAATTGAGTCCTTTTCATTGGAAGTCCAGATACAGAATCCAGATGCAGAAGCCATCAACTTGCCTTCATATCCCATCAAAACTATAATAAATGGTAACAACTCAGACAATAATTGATGTTCAACTTTGACATACTAGTTATCTAGATGCAGACTCTAAAATTTCATATTTTAAACTCAACTATCAACAACTATGTCTCAAGACATTTCATGGTTTGTCACACTTGACTGATTCAAATAGAAACTGCAATAAGCCTCTCATAAGATATCTCATATAAACTCCTATTTTTTCAATACATATATTTGATCTATTAACACAATCCATACTATATCAATGATCTAATTATTTTGAATTTATCCCAGTTTAACTATCAAATTCAAATATTTTCTTTTCATCTCACAAATTTTCTGAAGAATCAACGATTTAACTCTTATCTGTATACTAATCGAATGAACATAATTCAAGGTTACTTGAGTAAAACACGACTGTTGACAATGAATTTCTTCCCGGATGTAGACAAATTTTGAATTGAAGCTTCTATCAAAAGAAATTTTCAACTAGTTAGAACTTTGCTGATACTTATCTGATCAAAGAAATTTAACATTTTCTTGTAATAAATTTGTTCTCGGCAATACAATTATTGAAAATTTGTTAATGAATCATTTGTCGAGATGTGGCTAAAAGACTTGATTTGTTAGATCCATTAATGCTGTGGCGGTATCAGTTAATCTGAAAGCGTAATCAACACTCGTAGTGTCCGTCACAACTTCTGAGTGCTACTTTCGGCATATCTATATCTTTAACTAACAACTGATAGTAACTAGGTTGGAAATTTATCTTCAAGAACACTGTAACGTTTTTCAGCTGATCGTAAAAATCTTCAATACTGAACAACTACTTAATCTGATCTTTCTTTTTACCATGACATATTCAATTGTTGATAATCTCTACACAATCCAACTATCCCATTTTTTTCTTTTCTTCTTCATTTTTTTTTACGAACAGAACAAATGCATCTCAAAGGTGATACACTCATTTGAATTAAACCTCTATCAATAGATTCTTACAACTAAACTTTTAATTCTTTTAATCCATTTGAAATCGCTTTGTACAAAACGATAATAATTGAAGTAGTCTTGGGCAGTAATTCAAATTCAATAGCATGTTTGACTTCTCATTCTGGTAGTAAACTCAGCAATTTCTTCGGATAAACATATGTAAACTCGTAATTTGTTAGTACCTGATCAACTGTCATTTTTGATACTCTGGAATCTAGGAGATATGCATAAAAATGCATCACAACCAGTAATAAAATTAGGGTTGAGGCCTTTTCGTGTGCATAGATCCGTTGAGTCTTAGCAAGTGCTTAAGCTTCAGATTGAATGAGTGTATCTTTAGTGTCACTTCCTGTAACTCAAATGATGCCACTATTTCTTGGTTGTTCATCTTTAATAAGAATAACAATAGGCTTTACATTCTGATCTCTATTCAATTTAGTTCGACTTGGACAATCTTTCTTGTAAAGATCGTGATATCCACAAGTAAAGAAGGATATCCCTTTCTATCTACATATCTCAAAATGATTCCATCCATAAAGACTATATTCAAGTTTACTTACATTTCTTACGCTACTCGCACTGGCTACTAAAGTCACTATTGATCTCACAAAACTTTATTTCATTTTATCTCTATCAAAAAACCTTGATGGCACTGAAAATGGCTACTCAGTTCTTTAATTTTTCTTTGACGGAAGTAGAAAACATTCTAGATACATTTCATTTATTGAAGTCTTGAACCTTTGACTCACTCTATTTTTAATGATAACAAGTTTCTTTAATTTCCAATTTTTTTCTAAACTTGATTAACTATAATTACTAACTCACGAAATTCTATTGTAAACACAAACATTTTAAACTCGTTAATCAATCGACCTTCACAACAAATACACAACTCCTTTCCAGTTAGCATAATCATATAGCATATTTACTGAGGCGAACAATCTCTCACTCGTATTCCGCAACTAATCTGATTCCTCACTTCAACACAAGAAATTCCTTTTGCTTTTTGTATAAATATCGTTTGCTAACATCAGTCTTTTGAAAATCAAATTAAAAGAAATCCGAGTTAATCTGTTGTTTCAATACCAAAGCAATATCTTCGTAAATATTTGGGAAGTCATAACATTTCATCTAAAGCTCTCTATGTTTGCTAACCAATACTTGGCCCTGAATGAATCATTACTCACTTTACCTATAAACTCTTCAGCTCCACACTTTCAAACTTTATCAATAGAAACCCTATGAATATTCTGTCACAAGACTTTGACCACGAGGGAATGGAGGTCGTTGAGTCACAAAAATTTATTTTCATATACACAATAAATATATTATTCATCATTAATAAAAATACTATGAACATTTTCTCTAGACTTCTTGAATTTTAGCACATTTTAAGCAGCCCCATGATTGGAGACTTGAGCATTGCTCACAACTTCATCACAATTAGCTCGGTTGAAAGACATCTTTATCTATGTGAAAAACAAAATCCACTTGAGTCAGGAGACATTACACTATCACAGGTTTTAAAATGACATGTATTTCTAGACTCCATACATGCTATGTTCAGTCTGAGAACTGACTAAACCATAGCTCTGATACTATTAAATGTAACATCCCTAACCTGTCTCTGTCATCGGATTAGGGTTATAGAGTATTACTGTATAAAATAAAATATTTAACATCGAAAGAGAACAACATGAAATTTATATATTAACATTTGATAACATAATTAAATTATATCATAATTACTTTTTCTGCCTAAAATTGAACCAAAGAGGCTTTAAAAAAATAGTTTAGAAATAATCAGGGACTTATTTGAAACAAATCAAAAATTTCAGGCCAAACTTGAGAATTTTCAAAATAGGGGTCATACGGTTGTGTGAACATTCAAACTATGTGACACACGGCCATATCCCAACTCGTGTGTCAAACTATGTAACTCATTAACTTGGGTCACACTGCTGTGTGCTAGATCGTGTGAAACTTGCACTTAAATTAATGACACACGGCATATAATTACAACAATGCATTTCTTTTTCATCACCAAGAAATACTAGTCAAACATTCATCTAATATTCCTATTTGTGATACATATCTCACCCAAAACATGTTACTTGAATAGCGAACGATTGAAGGATGAGATATCGACCTTTTCGTTGATATCTTTTTTGACCTTTTCATTTATATCTTTGTCAATCTTCTTCAATGGATCGTTTATAAATCATCAACATGGATCAATCTATTTTTGGCACTTGGTGCCGGACGGATAAACCATAACAAAGTTTTGTGCATAGCGCTAGTCGGATAAACCAATGATATCAAATGTGTGCCCAACATTAGTTGGATAAACCGACAATGTTTTGCGCCCAGCGCTAATAGGATAAATCGACAATATCAAATGTGTGCCAAGCACTAGTCAAATTAACCAACAATGATTTTGTGCCCAGTGCTAGTTGAATAAACCAAAATATACATACATAATTACATCATTCCACATTTCTTCAATTCATAATTTAAATCATTTACATTAATCTTCTATATTAAATTTCTATAACCCACTCCATAATCATTTTCATATATATATTTCCATAGCATTACATTTAAAATACTAATCATTTGAATAAATATAATTGACTATCAAATTAACTAATAATCAAATTAATTAAATAAATAATGTTCAAGTTTAAGGACGACGAACCTACCTGAACTCAAAAATGACTTTTAACATGAATCGACTACTATTCTGCTACTTTGACTTTTCTGCGATTTGTGTCCGTTCGAGTTGTTTCTTAATTTAGATAAATATTTTTATTCAATTAATCTCATTCCAAAATTTAAAATAATTACTTCGAGCCTATAACCCTTATCTTTAAGAATTTACTAAATTACCCCAATGTTTTAGCCTTTTTGCAATTTAGTCCTAAATCTTGAAATTCATGAATTATCCACATTTAATCAAAATACCAGCTAGCCCAATTTCATATGATTTATAATCAACCCATATCCATTATCAATTCCCAATATTTACATGAAGTTTTACTATTTTAACAAATTAATCCTTAAACATTAAAATCATTAAAAATCACTTAACAAAATAAGCATATCTAACAATCAAGCTTCCAACAAAACCAATTAGCATAAAAGACATTCAAAATCATCAATGGTAAATTTCTAAATGTTTGACAGTTTTACAAATTAATCTTAAATTTAGATATCAAAACAACCATCACAAATACATAAAAAAATAAAAAAAAATAAGTAAAGAAATACTTACATGCAAAGATATATAGAAAAACCAAAGTTCCCTCCTTCCTACAATGGTGTTCGGCTAAGGAAATAAAAGAAATAAGATGATGGATGCTTTTGGTTGTTTTATTTTAATACTTTAACTTTTGTTTAATTAATAAATGTATATTAAATTATTAGTTTTTCTTTTCTTTTCAATTCCTACATCCACTAACCAGCCATAATTCATTATTATGGTCTAATTGCATCATAAACTCTTGTCACTTTAATAATTTATCAATTAACACCTTTTTAACTAATAAAACTCACTTTTGTAATCGTTACGATTTAGTTCTTTTTAATTAATTAACTACTTAAATAATAAAATATTCTAACAAAACTGTAATATGACCTTAATAACACTCTGTAAATATTTAATAAAATATTTACGGGCTCGGTTTAAAGAAATGAGGTCCTGATACCTCATTTTCTAAAACCACTTGATTTTAGGATTTACCACTTGAACCTAATTATTCATTCAAATAATATATATAATCAAATAAAAATTTATTATAATACTATATTTGGCTCATAATTATTAAATAATAATATTTACAAACCCACTCATTGAATTTGTGGCCTCGAAGTGACTTGGGAGTTGGAAGAAATGATGAGATCTCAATATCCTCACCTCTTTTCAGATAAATTTCGGGGACGAAATTTATTAAGGGGGAGAGATTTATAACGACCCAAAAGTCAGTTATGTCGGGAAGTGTATTTTCGGAGTCTCATTTCCATAAACCGGGCCCATAAATATTTTTATTAAATATTCACGGAGTTATGTTAGAAGTAAATTAAATTCCGGTTACGTAATTTCATTGAATTAGAATTTTTTTAAGTATAAGGATTTAATTGCATAAGTGTTAAAAGTTGAATTTTTCATTAAATCATAAGTGAACATCTAACAAAGGGCTTATTAGGAAAATAAACCATTAATCTAGTTAGTGGACGGTATCATGATACCTTGGATTAAAATATGTTATAAGTTTTATTATTATAATAAAACATAAGTTAAATTATTAATATTAGATAATAATGAAATGAAAGGATAAAAATTAGAAAACAAATAGCTTAGTTGAAAGAGAAATAAATAAAGGGAAGTTTTATGCTCTTCTTTGCATGCCGAAAATTGAGAAGGAAGGTTAGCACCATTCGCCCATTATTGTTTATGTTTTAAAGCTCAAATTGGTTGGTATATGTTGATTCTTTTTAATTAAATTTTATATTTTTTAGTGCGTAGTTGAAAGCACTAAAAATAATCTATCCCTAAGAAATAACGATAAGAATAGTACAAGGGAAGTAGGTCAAATTCTCAGGGACCGAATCACTACAATTTCTTTTTCCTCGAAATATTGGGCACAGTCATACCCAAAAAAAATGTCTTACCTGATAAAAAAATAAAAAATAGAATTAAAAATATGGACGAGTTAAAATTGAATAAATTGAAATTGCAATTGTAAAAAGAAACAAAGTTAAAGGAAGGGTTTTTTGATTTGAGGGATTCCAACCTTCGATTATCTCGATCCTCCTTGGATTCAATCATAGGCTTTTGGTGATCGTTCTCATGATCAAATAAGCAAGTTATGGTGGAGGAGGACGTTTACGACCACTAGCTCCACTTAGGTTTTAGCCTTACGATTTAGAGGAACTTGACTCTAGCCAACTATCACTTTTGTGGGACCGTTTTACACTAGCTCATCATTTCTCAATGATGACTGCCACGCCATTTCATCTCTTGGGCTCGACAACCACTGATGCGATAAGTTAGCGAACCAACTGTGCCCAATATTCATGCCATTCCATCCCCTCTTTATAGTACATAAAAAACCTAGTTTGTTCCTATTTAAATTCTAGATGATAATGTTTGAAAGATATTGTAACACCCCTAACCCGTATCTGTCACTGTACTAAGGTAAAGAGGCATTACCGGACACATCAAAAAATTTCGCATTCATTTCATAAACATCATAGCATCATGGTTATACATCAAGATCAAGTTTCTTATAATAGGTCAACAAGACCTTAAATATGCTTTAGAAAGGGGTTGAGACTAAACCGAGCACATACAAATTTTTCCAAAACTTAAACATTTTTTTTAAGTTTTAAAGGTCACACACTCGTGTGAACAGGCCGTGTACCTCACACGGTATTAGACACGCTCGTTGTCTAAACAGCAGCAAAACAGGGCATACATACTAACTTAACCACACGGCCACAAGACACGCCCGTGTACCTTGGCCGTGGTCGAAACTGACTTGGGTCACACGGTCGACCACACGCCCGTGTGTCTAGCCCGTGTACCCTTCGAAATGGCCATACACGCCCATGTACCAAGGTTGTGTGCCTCACACGGCCACTAGACACTCCCGTTTGTCTAGGCAGTGCTCGAGGCTGACTTGAATAACTAAATTACAATAGAAACACGATTGAGACACAAGCCCGTGTACTCAACCATGTGAGGTGAAATTAAGCTTGGTTTAAGCCACAATTTCGACCTATCTCAAGCACTCCAAAACCACAACATTTTAGCATCATTTGCATACATTCATAGGCAACCAAATCAACCAATTTATATATATTCATACCATTCAATTACCATCCAATTCACTACTCAATTTCTCAACCAAAACATACCTAGTCAATGTACCAAAATCATCTCAACTTACATAAGTTTCAAAAGTATAATCTCACCATCTTATCACGTATTTCATACCACAAATTTTACCACCTCAACATTTCACAATTAAACCATTATATAAGCAATATATATACATCATTTAACTTACTTATCAAACAAATTATTTAGGTCAACTTAAAAGGTCATACATATTAACATTTATAAGTAAAATCTCATGGCTAATATTCACAACACAATACATACCAAAATGACACTGGCCTATACATGCCATATACCATTAATACAACTCTCAAAATAGTACCAAAATAAATGTTCGATAGAGTGATTGATATCGCTGACGATCCCTAGATCCGAGCTAACTTTGTAACACTATAAAACTAAAAACATTTCACACAATAAACTTTAAAGCTTAGTAAGTTCGTACCATGAATAATCAACAGTTTATAATATATGAAACATCAACTAATAAACACTTAGTAATTCACAATTCATCCATCCATCAATTCTATTCTATCTCATTTAATATGTTCATGCGAATTCAATAAGCTTCATACACATAGTATCATCTACCACATAGGTATCGAACATACCTGAACTTTCCCGTAATTATTCATTTCATTCACATCTCTCGTTCAATTACATTAATTCATTCAGAAGTCTGTCCATGCTTTAAGAATTCGCACACTTAATGCATCAATGATTTGCCAAAGCTGTAACAATCTCGCACACTTAGTGTGATTTCAATAAACCAGAGCTATCTCGGTATCGCACACTTAGTGCCTCAATAGCCGAAGCTATTTCAACTCGCACACTTAGTGCCATTTGTAGCCAAATCTATTTCGACCCGCACACTTAGTGCCGAACATAGTCGATCACCATCATGCTCAACTCGTAATCAAATATTTATACAATTTGTGCATTATCAAAGCATTAAAACATAACTATAGCATCATTTATCACTTACGAACTTACCTCATACTCGGATTTGACAATTTGGATCGTTTACTCGATAATCTTTGATTTCCCTAGATCTGAATTTGAATTCCTCTTTTCTTGATCTATATGTATTCAAAATTAACCCTTTTATTCAACAAATTATTCAATTCAATCCAATATACATATTTAAGGTATTTTACAAATTAGCCCTCACATTTTCACATTTTAACATTTTAGTCCCTATTTCACCAAAACACAAAATACACATAATTTCAATGAACCCATGCATAGCCGAATATCATAAGGACTTCTAGGAGACCAAAAATTTTATTTATTTTACAATTCTACCCCTCAATTTACACTTTTCTAAATTAAATCCCTAATCTACATTTTTACTCAAAATTTCTTTACAAAACATGTATATCAAGCACTAAGCTTTCATAATTCATTATTAAACATCATAAAACATATGAATTCATCAATGAAATCTTTCAAATTCATCAACCAATTCAAAAATTAGGGCATGGGCTTGATAGATTACTAAGCAGTGATCTCAAAAACGTAAAAATCATCAAAAACCTAGCTCAAAACATACCTTAATCACCAATTCTCCTAGCTGAACCCTAAGCTTGAATTTTCTTCTTTTTCTTTTGATAATTTCAGCTAATAAGGATGAATAAATAATCCATTAACTTATTTTATTTTATTGTAACACCTATTAATATTAATACATCATTTACCAATTTGCCCTTCATTAATAAACATTCAAAACATTAACATATAAGGTCATTATTGTCCACTTACCATATAAATGGCATATTAACACCATAAGGACCTCTCATTTAGAGAGACATAACAAATAGGCACACTTAACATATGGCAATCAAAGTTTACATTTTACGCAATTAGGGCATTTTATCAAATTAATCACACAATTGATAAAATTAACACACGAAACTTTCACACATACCTAAACATATACTTTAAACATGAAAAATAATATTAAAATATTTTTCTGATTCAGACTAGGGTCTAAATCGGGATGTTACAGATATAATTTGAAATTAAATCTAAACAATATCATAATAATCCTAGCAATAATCCTAAAAATAAAATTCAAATTTAAATAAAGTTTTATGTTCATAAATCTCTTCTTTGAATTTTTGCCCCAAGCCTTCCACACTTTATATTTTCGACACCATTTCTTCCCTATTTTGCATGCTGACCCATTTTTTCTTTAAATTCACGCTTTTGCCCCTAAATTTCCTTTTACTTTCAATTTAGTCCCTACAAGATAAAAAATCATAAACAGCCCAAATTAGTAAGATCATACTCAAAATATATATGTAATTAACACAGAAAAGTATGTCATTTTAGAGTATTATCATATTCCCCCTACTTAGCCCATGCTTGCCCTCAAGTATGGTTCCTATCCCACTATGTAAATTAGATTTTATCATGAAAGAAGTATCACTCCAAAGTTTTATAAAAATTAGGCATAATGCATATGAAAAATAAAGAGAACCTTTAGCTTGGTTTAAGTAAAATAGAAAAGTATTCCAACTTAAACACACAAAAGTTAAATCAACTTGGATTGTTTCATGAAAATTATGTAATTTACTAAACTTACCAAGACACCTTATTTGTTCCACCGTTAGTCCCCAAATGATTTTTTTTTCTTTTTTTTCTAAGTTTTTTTCCCTTAAGAATGTACTGGCCCTTTTGACGCGAAGAGGGATGACAACCTAAGCACCCCACCCCGATTACTCAGCCCAACACACTCCTATTTTATTATTATTATTATTATTATTATTATTATTATTATTATTTGGTTAAGAATGTTTTGGGCATTTTGACGAAAATTGAATAAGTGTTAAAAGTTGAATTTTTAATTAAATCATAAGTGAACATCTAACAAGGGGCTTATTAGGCAAATAAACCATTGATCTAGTTAGTGGACGGTATCATGATAGCTTGGATTAAAATTATGTTATAAATTTTATTATAATAAAACATAAGTTAAATTATTAATATTTGATAATGAAATGGAAGGAGCTTAATGGAAAGAGAAAAATAAATAAAGGAAAGCTTTATGTTCTTCTTTGCATGCTGAAAATTGAGAAGGAAGATTAGCACCATTCAGCCATTGTTGTTTATGCTTTAAAGCTCAAATTGGTTGGTATGTGTTGGTTTTTTTTAATTAAATGTTATATTTTTGGAACCTTAAAGATCATGTAGAAGCTTACTCATGTTGATGATATTTGTGGAAATTGTCATTGTTGAGAAATTCAAATCCTTAGTGTTAATTTATTGGGTTTAAAATTTGGGAGTTATTTATTGAATGATTCTTGATTTTTTTTTTAAAGTTAGGGACTTATTTATAAAAATAGTAAACTCAAGGATTAATTTGTGAGTTAATGGAAAATATGATTTGTGTTTAACCTTTGGGAAAAAAATGGAATGGTTAGTATGATATTTTGCTGATTGTCATTGAATTTCATGATTTTTAATAGAGGAATTCATTTATATTAAAAGCTTATGTTGAAAGCAAATTTGGAAAATGTAATTAAAAGTTTAATGGTTTGTGTATAAATATTTTTAGGTGGTAGAATTAAGTAAATTAATTAAGCTATTGATTTTAGATCGAGAAGCAATAGGATCTATTGATAACCGTGGAAAGGAGAAGGTTGCCGAGTAATCATCTTCGATTTTAGTAGCTATCGTAATATGGTAAGTTCAGAGTCTTTGACTCAAATTTTGTGTTTAATTTAATTATTTGGTTGATTTTAATATCAAATTATATCTTTTAATATGATCGGTTACATTTATCAAATTCATATAATAGAATAATATATGAATCATTATGAGATAGATAAAAATTGTTACCATGGTTGTTGTGATTGATTAAATTATGAAATGTGATATTGTTGACTTAATTATTAGTGAGCAAATATTTGTCGGAATCCGACTAGTGTTGGGCATACATTTAACATCGTCGATTCATCCGACTAGCGTAGGGCACAAATATTTGTCAGTTAATCTGACTAGTGCTGGGAACACATTTAACATTGTCGATTCATCTGACTAGCACTGGGCACAAATATTTGTCGGTTAATTCAACTAGTGTTAGGCACACATTTAACATCGTCGGTTCATCCGACTAGTGCTGGATATAAATCTTTGTCGATTAATCTGACTAGTTCTAGGCACACTTTTACTATTGTCGATTTATCCAACTAGCGCTGGGTGCAAAATTTATTATGGTTTATTCGTCAAGTACTAGGTGTCAATAACAAGTTGGTTAAAATTAATATAGTTTAACTTATTTTTAGAAGATGGTTGGTAAATGAGAGATTTCTTTAATTGTGTATGAAATGTTCATGAGTAAATTATGGTATATTATGTGGTAATAACCATTATAAATTAGATATTTGAATTGATGGATTATTAAACTTGTATGTAGTTCTTGTATTAAGGAAATTATTTAGTAACTGATCATTCTTTGTGTGTGCAAGTTAGGTATTTATATTTTAACTATTGACTCAGCATCCAACAACAAATCCCAAACTTAACGTTAGTGATATATTTCTTTTTGTTGTGTCTTGGGATGTTCCTAGGGTGATAATATTTTTGGGAAATGGTCTTTTGGTAATTAGTTGAATTTAGTATAGGTTATTTGTTTTGGATGTTGTCATATAAGCTTTGAATTATATTTTGCCTTAAAAGTAAATGCTTGTATATATATAGATGTGGTTCATATAAGTATGTTTTATTAAATTAACTCTTTTGAATGCATATGTTATATGTTAAATGATTTTGAATGAGATAAATTAGATTGGCGGTTAATGATCTTTAGGTGTATGTTTATGTATTTTTGGGTAGAAGATGTTGCATATAGTTGATGTTTTAGATCCTATAGAATTGGCTCTTTAGATGTAGATAAATTAGGTCATTTTGGTTGGTTTGTTATATGGTAGGATAGAGTAATTAATGTTGATAATATCTTAATTGCGGTGTAAGATGAATGTATGATTTGATCAACGTTAAATGCTTTTGTATATGTTGATTAGAATGTGGTACCAATGAGGGCACATTGGTTAGGCACCTAGGTTGTATAAAATTGGCATTTTTTGAATTATTTTGAAGAGTATTTGATGATGTTTAGAGGATGGTTTTAGGCTTGAATTGTTAACCAAGTTATATGTGATTATTTCCTTATTTTTGAAGTAAATTGTGGCACACATGGCCTGGGACATAGGCTGCCACACGGCCATGTGTCCTATATTTTCAAAATTTTCAAATTTTTTCCTAACTTTTTTGTTTTGTTTCAAATTGACCCCAAAATGTTTTTAATATATTTTTTAGGGCCCCGTAAACTCGGTTTAAGGCCCATAAGTGTATGTTTATTGTGAATGGATTGTGATTTGATAAATTGTAATTATAATTGAAAATTCGTTTGTAAGTGGCATTTAATGTTAGAAATGTTATCGTAATACTCCGTGACCCTAATTCGGCAATAGAGATGGGTTAAGGGTATACATTTAGTGGTATCAGAGCTATAGGTTTAGTCGATTCTCAAACTAAATCGAGCTTAAAATTGAGTCTAGAGGTACATACCAAAGTTGAATTAAATTTGAGACGGGATTGGATGTTGATTAATATTATCCCTATCTTATAGTTAAAAGATGTCAAGAGATACTAATAATGTAGTGGATCAAGAAATTCATAGGTGATGATTCTGTTGAGGAATTTGATGAAACTGAGTCAGTAACACTGAGTATTCAGTTTGATGGTGCTCAACAAGCAGGTGCTAAAATAGGCACTAATGAAGCATAAAATGATACTAATATATTACGAGTCATTGTGAAATATTTTCAGAGGGTTGCAGGAGTCACTTTTCTGGTAATACCCGCACATATGATTAAACGAGCTCTTATTAAAGAATTGAGGAGATACGGTGCTATGGAATTTGCAGGATTAAAAGGTGTTGATCCATTAATCGCTAAAATGTAGCTGGAATCAACTACTTGAGTTCTTCAACAAATTGAATGTACTTCCTGAGAGAGTGTTAATTGTGTTGTTTTGTTATTAGTGTTAATTGTGTTGTTTCGTTATTACAAGGAGAAGCTTACACATGGTGGCAAATCATCACGTGACATGTTCCTACAGAGGCCTTTCAAGCGAAATTTCAAATGAAATATGTCAGGGAACTATATCTCGAGGATCGAAAATAGAAATTTCTTTTATTAAAGCAAGAAGATTTATCTATGGTAGATTATGAATGAGAACATATGGATCTTAGCAAGTATGCTAGGGAACTTATCCCTACCAAAGAAGCAAGTTGTAAGTAGTTTTTGCGGGGAATGCAAGATGAAATTCGAACTCAGCTAGTGGCATTAAAAAGTAAGAAGTTCGATGATCTCTCTAAATGGGCAAAATGATAGAGCAATCATTGGGATTATGTAAGAAATCTAAACCTTCTTATGTTATGAGAAAGCATTTTGGGACTTCTAGTTCATATTTAACAAAGAAAAGCAAAGGGTCTCAGGATTTTGGAAAGACAGTTGCAAGATCGACAACATCGAATATAATGCGAGACTGACAACCTACAATTTCTGTTGGGAGTGTAAAAGGGCTGGATAAAACTTCTAAAATGCCGACCTGTGAACATTGTGATAAAAACAGTCGGGAAAATGTTAGAAATTGACAAAGGGTTGTTACCATTGTAGATCGTTGGAGCATTTCACTCGTGAGTGTCTGAAGAATGAAAATATGATAAACCATAATTTATACATATTATTATCCCATGCTTAACATATTTTTTGGATGAATTATCCTTAGATTTGGTGAATTCGATGCTCCTAATCCTTTAATTTCATATTTTATACTTAGTAGAGCATAGAAACGGGCCACAAACGGAGAAAATGGACCCACATGGGAAATTAACACGGCCTGGACTTCCTCACATGGGTAAGCCACACGCCCATGTCCATTTGGCAGGATCGAAGCATGACTTACACGGGTAGACTACACGTCCGTGCCTATTTAGCAGCCTTGACCACGGTCTGGAACAATTGCATATGGGCGTGTCCCTGTCGAGCCTAAGTATAGTCCTATTCGGAAAAGGCCACTTTTGAGGGCTCTTAGGCATTCTAAAGCTTATTTAAACACCTGGGAAGGCACTAGGACACACAAAGTAGGAAGCAAGGAATTACTCGAAGAAAGTCGATTGATCCATCTCAGAAACCGGATTATTCATCAAGACTGAAGATCTCCCTTCAATTTCCGTTCAGGAGTTTTGGGTTTTCTTTATGTTTTGTATTCATTATTCTTCTGAGATGTTTTCTTTTATAATTATGAACTAAACCCCCTAAATACCTAAGGGCAATGAAACCTAAGACAGATCTTGTTATTATTATCTAAATTATATGATAAATATTTGACTTGTTCTTAATTATGTGTTCTTAATTCTTGTCTTAATATTTCAGGAATATTGATTCGAGTTAATGCGCTTATTCAGAGGAGCAAAAGTCATTGTCTAAGAGTAAATTTGTCATAATTAAGTGGAGTTGATTGCACGCCTAGAGATAGGGTGAAAAGATTTTGACGGATTAGGGTGAAACCTAATAAGGGGATCCATAGATCGGGTTAATGCAACACTAGGACGTTAATTAGAAAGAGATTTCAATTAATCAACCTATGGTTAGACATTATTAGTCTCGAAAGAGATAATAATATAACTTAAGGATTTCTACCGATCAAGTCAAATGAATAAATCATCTAATTCAAAGTCAATTAATAAGTGAAGTCTAGATAGATTTTTCCTTGGGTATTGTCTTAATCAATCGAATTTTCTAAAAGTACTTTCCCCAACTTTCTTTCTCTGCACCCTTAGTTTAGTTAATTAGTTTTGATAAACAAATCCCTTAATTTTTAGGCTAGATAATAAAAAGAAAGTAATTACGAGTACTCTTGGTTCCTTTGGGTTCGACAATTCAGTCTTGCTAAAGCTATACTACTGTTCGATAGATACACTTGCCTTCATCGTGATAATAGTTGGTTTCAAGAACGATCATTTATAAATTATTTAAAACTTATCGCAAATATCATGAATCAAGTTTTTGGCGCCGTTGCCAATGAACTAAGATATTAGGAGCACTTAATTTTTATTACTTTAGCCATTTTACTTTATTTGCAAGTTAAATTTTTATTTTCTTTTCTAATTTTTCTTTTATTCGCTCCTAGCAGGTTTTTATAGTGTATGACTAGAAGAAACCCGTTAGGACCATTATTATTTGATAGTGCGATCGATCGCATAGTTCGTAGAAACCGAAGAGAAATAAGGCGAAGCTTAAGATACACAGAGAAAGATTAAAAGGACGATACTTCAAACACAACCGAGGAGATGGCTAAAAACCAGGAAAATCTACTACCTCCTGCGATTGCCGCTGATCTAGTAAATCAGAATTCTACTCCACGCGCTATGTATGATTATGCTAAACCTACTTTAACAGGAACTGAGTCAAGTATAGTTAGGCCTGCTGTTGCTGCAAATAATTTTGAACTAAAACTTAACACAATTCAAATGATACAGCAATTTGTTCAGTTTGATGGTTTGTAGGATGAGGATCCAAACAACCACTTGGCAAATTTTCTAGAGTTTTGCGATACATTTAAAATCAATAGCATTTCTGATGATGCCATTCACCTTTGGTTATTCCCTTTTTCAGTAAGGAACAAAGCTAAACAGTGGTTGAACTTGTTACCACCAGGGTCAATCACTACTTGGGAACAAATGACCGAAAAATTTTTATTAAAATATTTTCCATCAACTAAAACAGCCAAATTACATAATGATATCTCTTCTTTTGTACAGATGGATTTAGAAACACTCTATGATGCATGGGAGAGATACAAGGACCTTTTAAGAAGATGCTCTCAACATAGGTTACCACTCTGGCTACAGGTTCAAATGTTTCACAATGGCCTGAATCCTTCGACTAGACAGATGACTAACGTAGCTATTGGAGGAACTATCAATAATAAGACACCTGAGGAGGTTATGAATTTATAGAAGAGATGTCACTGAATAATTACCAGTGGCAAGTCATGAAGACAAAGCCGACGAAAGAAGCTGGCGTTTTTAACGTTGATTCGGTCACCATGCTCTCTAACCGGGTAGAACTTTTGAATAGAAAAATTGACTATTTTCTTGGTTCTTCACATGTTCACCCAGTAATGCAATGCAAGTGGAGGAGGATTGACCAATTCAGAATACCCACCCTACGGCCACAACATAGAAAATGTGCAATTAAATTATATGGGTAATAATCCTTGACCTCAAAATAATCCTTATAGTAACACTTACAATGCAGGATGGAGGAACCACCCAAATTTCTCATGGGGAGGCCAATGGAATCAGAGACCACCACCACCTCCAGGTTTCCAACAACAACTTTACCAGCAAGAGAAAAAGCTGAACCTTGAGGAGATGCTAACAAAATTCATCTCGGTGTTGGAAACTCATTTCTAGAATACCGAGATAGCACTTAAAAATCAACAAGCGTCAATCCAAGGGCTCGAAACTCAGATAAGCCAGCTTGCTAAATTGATATCCGAACGACCACAAGGTAGCCTACGGAGTAACACTGAATCTAACCCAAGGGAGCAACTCAATGCGATTGCCATTCAAGATGAGGAAGGGTTAGTTACATCTGAACCAGAACTGAGGCATGAAACTGTGGTAAGTAAAGGTAAATGTGGGGTAGATCACAACAAGCAGAAAACGGTAAGTAAAGAGTACAAACCATGAGTGCCATACCAAAATGTGAAAGGAAAGACCACACAGATGAATAATTTGGTAAATTTCTTAAACTATTAAAGAAATTACACATTAACTTACCATTTATTGAAGCCCTTTCGCAGATGCCAAACGCAGTTAAATTTTTAAAGGAGCTTTTAGCAAATAAGCTGAAGTTGGATGAAGCGTCACATGTGGAGCTGAACTCAGTTTGCTCAGCTATTCTACAGAATAAGTTGCCAACAAATTAAAAGATCCAGGGATTTTTACAATTCCTTGTTTAATTGGTAGCTTAGATGTTAATAATGCTTTGGCTGATTTAGGGGCTAGCATAAATGTCATTCCTTACAAAATGTTTAAGCAACTAGGTCTTAGGAAACTCAAACAAACTAGGATGAGTATTCAATTAGCCGATAAAACAATCAGATTTCCTAGGGGAATTATTGAAGATGTACTCGTTAAAATTGACAAATTTATATTCCCAGCTGATTTCGTTATTCTAGACATAGAGGAGGATAGTAATGTTCCTTTCATTTTAGGGAGGCCTGATGGCGTTATGTCGTGATAGGTTTTAAATATTTATAATTAATCGTTCTTGAAACTAACTATTATCGCGATGTAGACAAGTGTACCTATCGAACAGTAGTATAGTTTTAGCAAGACCGGATTGTCGAACCCAAAGGAACTAAAAGTACTAGTAATGACTGTCTTTTTATTATCTAGCCTAAGAATAATGGGGTTTTATTTTAACTAACTAATTATCTAAACTAAGAACTCACAGAGAATAGAATTGGGGAATTGCTTTTGGAAAAATCGATTGAATTAAGACAATACCTAAGGAAAAATCCACCTAGACTGTACTTGTTATTCTTGTAACATTCTGATTTTCGGGTTTTTTCGCGATTCTAGATATTTTGGTAAAGTTTTTAAAATTTGGTATTTGGTTGTGGAATTCATAATTTGAATAGGTAAATGGGCTTATGGAAGGCCCATGTGCTGGCCAAAACCCGGTGGAATTTTTGAATTTTGGACTTAAGAAGTTAGGGGCCTTGGATAGGTGGTCTTATTAAAATTTGTGGGTAAAATGTAACATAAATGAGCCTTTGGTAAAGTGGCTAAGTGATGTCACTAGGGAGCTATAAGGGTGGTGTGTAAGTGTTGGGGGAAAGACCTGGGTTCGATTCCCTGTGATGGCAAAGGTAATGTTATTTTTATACTTGTACATGCTAGAGTTTAAAGCTGGATGGAACTCTGTGGGAGAGTTTGAATCAGTCAAATGTATAAATTAAGGAGGGATAAGGGGAGAGATTTTAGGGATTTAAGAGGAGGATAGAGCTTAGCCAAATTAAGGGGATTAAAGAGGGGATTTCGGCAGAGGGGTTTTAGTTAGGGTTTTTCGGCAATAGGAATTAGGGTGTGCCGTTTTCTCCTTTTGGTGTAGTTTTTTTTCTTTTTTCTTTTCCAGCTGAATCTACCTTCCTCCCTCTCATCTTTTTTTTTTTTCTTTTCTAGATCCAGCCCACTACTCCCCTTCATTCACCTATTATTTTTCTTACCACCACTACTGCCGAAATACCGCAAAAGCCAAAAACTGTGAAGCTAGGTGGTGCCGATTTCTTGTTGACCAGCAAACCTCTTTTTCTTTTCACTTTTTGGTGGCCAATCCCTTTATCTTTTAAGCATAAACAGGTTCAAGAAGAGAGACTGTGGTAAGTGCTCGAACTCTAAATGATTCCTATAGTAACTGTTAACAAAAGTCGAAACCCCTATAGTTTAAGAGATGGCCGAATGTGGGTATAGGCTCTATTGGGTTTTTCTTTTAATCTTTTTATGGTTTGTTTAGTGAAGGAGCAACAAGGCGTAGGGTCGACTTGGATTAGTTTAGATCATCGGAGTGGCTAGAGCTAGTCATCAATTTCGGCAAAAGTAAGGTTCTTAAGGCCATTATGGAGGGTGGCCGAATGTGTAAGTGTTGATATTAGATGGTTCTTGATTTGGTTCAATTATTGTGAGCTGATCTACTAACGGTTGATTATAGGAGAAATCGTGTAGGAGATCTCGTCAAGGAATATCGCAAAATATGTGTGTAACGAACCCTTTTTCATAGCTTAAAACAATAAATGCTGAAAAGCCGAAATGCCAAAATTCTGGCATTTCAAGGACTTGTGAGCAAGCAAACACTCATTGGTTAGTTAGATTCACTAAGTTGATGACCGGGATCGTTGGAACAGGTAAGAGCACGATTTTTGGCATTACGGTAAGTTGGGCCTCGAAGGGCTGAAGTTGGGCCCAATGGGCTTTCGGGCCCATTTAGGTAAAATTGGTAGAAAATGAAAACCTGTTAAATTGTGCATTAAGACTAGTAACAACATTATGGAATATAGGCTAAATGGGCCTAGATGACAAAATCGGCTATGTAGGGCCCATTAGGGGTTTTTGGCCCAATAACTCGGTATCGCGAAAAATAGGCCAGAATTGCTGTTTAAAACATATGAATGGTTAGTAGCTAATAATGAACATGGAAAACCCTAATATTTGGTAAAATTATGAAACTACCTTTATAATATGGAAATGACTGTTTTGCTCCTAGGTAAAAATGACCATTATACCCCTAGGGTTTAATTATAAATTTGATACGTGGGATATGATATACATGATTGATATGATATGCACATGATATGTATGATATGCACATGATATGTATGAAATGCACATGATGAATTCATAAATGCATTGGGTTAGGTTTTTATATGGGTGGAGGAAGTGCAAAAGGGCTTGTGCCCCAGTTTATTAAAAAGGGCTTATGCCCCAGTTTATTGAAAAGGGCTTATGCCCCAGTTTACCGAAAAGGGTTTTGCCCCAATTATTAAAGAGGCTAGGCCTCCAGATATATGACAAAGCAGTTATGCTGCCAGTGGTGTGTTGGTTGGGTGGGTTGAGTTATTCCCCACTTGGTGTGTTAGTTGGTATGGGTGGAGAGTAGCGGATGGTGGGTTGAGTAGTCTCCCCAAATGGGCTTGCACATATTCATTGATATTACATGTGATATTGAAATGAGCCTATGGGCCATACCATTTACAGTAAAGGCTTCGGCCTAGTAATATGAAATATGAAAAGGCTTCGGCCCAGTATACGCTGAGATTGAAGTTGGGCTTAGGCCCAGCAGGATGATATTGCTTTGGGCTCTGAAAGGGGCTTGTTACACATTGAGTTTCCAAACTCACCCCCTTTCCTTAACCTTGCAGGTGAGCCTTGATTTGGGGACTTGGAGCCGGAGGGGATTTAGAGTGGCCACGGTGATCGCCTTTGGGCTTTTGAATAAGTGTTTGGTTTTCATAAAGTTTGCTTTATTTATTATTTATTTTTGGGTTGTAATAAGGCCATTTTGACTTGATTTTCTTTCTTTTCTGGGATTATTTTATTTTTAATAACTTTAACTGCATTTGTTAATAAATGGGCTAGACTTAGGGCGTGTTTTCAAAATGATAATTGTTTTCAAAATAACACCACGTCACGATTATCCAATTTATCAAAGATTTCAACTTAAATAAATTACAACTCGATTTAACCAAGTGTGGCAATGGTTGTGGGCATGTCTAGGATTGGATCCATTCAAGAGCTTGGTACTTAGCGACCTTCATGGCTCACCTCTCTGTTATTTAATTCCTACCGGTGCCCGACTTCCATTCACTTTGTTAGCTTAATAAAAGTCAGTTTTTAAAGCACTAAAACGAAACATGGATTTTTAACTTCAACGTGGCACGTCAGATTCAGCCATAACGTCTGGGCCAAGTTTGGGGTGTTACATTTAGTGGTATCAGAGCCAGGTTGCAACAACTCGGCTGTGGATCGGGTCCGAAAAACTTTTCAAAAAAAATAAAAATAAAAATTTACCAAGAAGTGTATTTTTTGGAAATAGTTTTGAAAAGATTTTCTCAAAAATGTTTTATAAAGGTATACATGATAAAATGGTTTAAGTTTTTCTAGGTTTTTTTAAAAATGGGTCTAAAATCGAGAATTTCAAAAACAAAGATATTTTTTGCAAATTCTAAGATAATCTATTTTCTGTGATTAAATACATGGTTTGTGGTTTTTGGTTTGGAGAAAGTAGTAGCGCACTGAATCCCCGGCACCAAGTCTGTAAGTATATTCTCTTTACGATATGTGATAATGATTTGATGCTATAAATAGAACTGAAACCCTACTATGATACTTTAGATAGGGTAAAACTGAAAAACAGTACGAATGAAAATTGTAGCTAGGCTACGACGATGCGAAAACAATCCTTGAACTCTTATATTTCCATAAGACATCTCGTAATAAAAAATTGAACATTAGACTAATGTCATAAAATTCATAATCAGATAAGTCGATATGAGTACAAGAGGAACTCGTGGATGTGGCTGCGGACGTGGTCGCGGAAGGGTGCAAGCTGAATCTTCATCCTCAGGGCATAGGCCAGCTGAGGAGGCATCTGTGCTACTGCAACAGAGATCGGGTCTTATGATCAGCTACGGGATGATGCTTTGTCCCAAGCCATGTTAAGGGTTTTAGAAAGAGTTGCTGGAGCTAGCACTGGAACAATAAATAGGGGATCCATCTCCGAGCGACTTCGGGCTAACGGAGCAGAAGTTTTTAGGGGCGTATCTGGAGTAGCCCCAAATGTGGCGGAGTATTGGCTAGAGGCAACAGAGCGGATTATGGACGATTTAGATTGCTCTGTGGAGCAAAAGCTGAAGGGGGCTGTGTCGCTACTACATGATGAGGCATACCGATGGTGGATCACCGTAAGGGAGAGTACCCCAATTGAGCGAGTAACCTGGGAATTGTTCAAAACTGCTTTTAAGGGGAGGTATGTTGGAGCTAGTTATGTGGATGCTCGTCGGAAGGAATTTTTGAATCTGACTCAGGGTAATAAGACTGTCGCGAAGTATGAGGCTGAGTTTTTGAGGCTGAGTCGATATGCCAGTGGGATAGTTGCAACTGAGTATGAGCACAATGTTCGGTTTGAGGATGGCCTCCGCGATGAGCTTAGGATATTAATAGCTCCACAGAGGGAGCGTGATTTTGTTGAATTGGTGGAGAAGGCTAAGATAGCCGAAGTGGTAAAATGGACTGAGTGGCAAAATTGTGAGAAGGACCGACCCAGATTTAAGAGGGATTTTAAACCTTCGAGTGCTACGAATAGGAATGTTAAAAGAGCAAGGATGGAGGAACCGATTCGAGCAGTTCCAGTAAATACTTTTAGACCGCAGGCTTGCAGGGACTGTGGTAAGGTGCATATGGGGGAGTGTTGGAAACGAACTGGAGCATGTTTTCGATGTGGGTCCAAGGAGCATAAGTTCAGAGAATGTCCTCAGAGAACAGCTCAGGAACTAGCTGCGGAGCAAAGGGATGTCCAAACACAACGAGGAGGACCACCACCACAGAGAGGTCGTGGGCAAGGTAGAGGTGGCAATGGTAATGGATGAGGACGTGGGGCACCTGGAAGGGGTGCTAGACATGCTGAATGTAATGCCCCCACGCCCGAAACCGTCACCGGAGTCGAGCTTGAGGAGTTACCGAACATAATTTATCAAATTAAGAACTTCAAATCTTTTGTTTCTACATTCACAGCTTTCTAGCTATTCACGTCACAGTTACAAGAAAAATTATATCTCGAGTTAAGAAACTTTAAATCAAGATCCGTAAATTTTCCCTAAATCTAGACTCATATATCTATTTACTAATTTTTTTCTAGAATTTTTGGTTGGGCCAATTAGTACATTTTATTAGTTAAAGTCTCCCCTGTTTCAGGGTTTGACTGCTCTGACATCTGTGTATTACGAATCAGATATCTCTCTATACATAATTTCAATGACTACGAGGTTTGTTTCTATTAAAAATAGACTAAATAAAAAATCTGTACATATAAATAATTACTTCTAATTATTTTTCTACAATTTATTATGAATTTTTAAAATCAGAACAGAGGATCCAGAAATCACTCTGGCCCTGTTTCACAAGGTTTCAAATATCTCATAAAGTATAATTTATATGCCTCTTTTTTTATCCATATGAAAATAGACTCATTAAGCTTCAATTTCATAACTTGCTCATCATTTAATTCCATTAATACTATTTTTAGTGATTTTTCAAATTCATGTCATTGCTGCAGCAATATTCTGTTTTAAGGCAAATTTCATCTTTTCATGAGTTATTATGAACTAGATAACCTATTAAACTTCCATGATATCAAACATGATCTAAATTTAACCATCACCATGACTTATCAATATCAAACATTTTCTCAACCAATCATGGCCATATCATAAAATTATTTACACAAAATAAATATATTGCTACACATGCCATACTTAAATTTTACAAGCCATTTACCCAGACGAAAGTCCTTTGGATAGTGTGATCGAACCTTCGACCCGTCCCGATTCCCGAGCTGGCTTGTTGAAAACTACAGTAAATAAAGAGGAGGGAGTAAGCATAAATGCTTAGTAAGTTCATATGTAAATAACAAGTAACATAACAATACAAATATACCAAACAACTTTAGCATGGTATCACCAAAACATATATCATATTTCTAAACATCATTCATCATCTTACTACCTTATCGTTGTTGTATCTATTATCAACCCGAGGGTTAAGAACATACCTGTCCAAAGTGTCCATTTCACAACACTTACCAAAATTTCGCTTGCATCTTAATTGTTCTTTCATTTCACTAGAAATTTCACCCGTTGAACACATTGGAATACAACTCGGATACACGGATAATTTGCACATAAGTGCCTCATATGTAATCAAGAAATCATGTAACCCGCCCCTAAGTGAACTCGGACTCAACTCAATGAGCTCGGGCGTTCGCATCCATAAGTGAACTCGGACTCAACTTAATGAGTTCAGATGCCTAGTTACATTTCACGAACTCGGACTCAACTCAACGAGTTCGGACATTCGCATCCATAAGTGAACTCGGACTCAACTCAACGAGTTCGGATGCTCAACCATCCTAGTGACATGTCACTTGTATCCAAATCTATTCCTAAGGTTCAAACGGGCTTTTTTCCTCGATCTCACATTGCCGTCTTCCATGGAATATCAGAACCGATACTCGGTAGCAATTCATATTTATCAAGTAGTAAACATAATTTGCATATTACTCAACATTAACCACAAAGCATAATATTTCACGATAAAAAAATCAGCATATCATATAATTAACATCAATAACTTAAAAATAACATTTATGCTACATTATTTACACATGAACTTACCTCGTATGCGAAAATGGCTACTTTTACCATTTCGTCCACAACTTGGTATTTTTCCATTTTAGCCTGAATTTCAGTTTTCCTTGCTCTATCATTTAAAATATAGTCTAATTAGGACTCACATTATTCAAATTGACCCAAAATCATATTTTGGCAAAATTACAATTTTTCCCCTATACTTTTGTATATTTACACTTTTTCCCCAAAGCTCGTAAATTAAACTTCAGCCTATTTTATTATGTTTTATGACATGCTGATCATTTTTCCCTTCTATGGAAACATCAAATTCTCACTCTAACATGTACTTATGACTATTAGGTATTTTTACCGATTAAGCCCTTTTGCTAGTTTTCGCTTAAAACTGAGTAGCACAAGTTGTCTAACATAATTTAAAACCTCATATTCTATCATAAAACACCAAAATACACAAATTTCACCTATGGGTATTTTTCCAAATATGAACCCTAGGTTGAATTATTGCTAGCATAAGCTTAATCGAGCTACCGGGACTCCAAAAAAGTAAAAATCATTAAAAATGAGGCTAGAACGGACTTACAATCGAGCTTGGAAGCTTGAAAAACCCTAGCCATGGTTTCTCCTTGCAATATTCGTCCATGGGGTTGAAGATGAGCAAAATTGGCTTTTAATTTTGTATTTTAATTCATTTTACCCCTAAATGACCAAAATGCCTTTAGTACTAAACTTTCCAAAAATTCCATCCATGTCCAATTTTTGTCCATAGACTTAGAAATTGGTAAAATTTCTATTTAAGACCTCCTAATTAATATTTCAAAACAATTTCATACTAGAAACTTCTAGAATGCAAGTTTTACAAATTATTCGATTTAGTCCCTAATTTCAATTTAAGCACTTTATGCATAAAATTTCTTCACAAAATTTTCACACAATCATGCAATCATATCATAGACCTCAAAATAATCATAAAATAATTATTTCTATCTCGGATTTTGTGGTCACGAAACCATTATTTCGACTAGGCCCAAAATCAGGATATTACACTGAAGCTCGACAGCCGGCATTGGTTTATGCTGCACGACGTCGTGAGGAGGGTGACGCTCTTGATGTTATAACTGGTACATTCTTCATTCATAGTACGCCTTGCACTGCTTTGATTGATGTGGGTTCCACTCACTCGTATGTTGCTTGTGATGTATCTAGGGAATTGGGTGTGCTTCCTGAGGAGACTGTGAGTGGGGTATCGATGATAAGCCCTTTAAGACACTCGGTTAAGGTAGATAAACTCTTTAGGGCAGTGCCTTTAGAGACACAAGGTAATATTTTTGAAGGAGATTTGATGGAGCTGCCATTTGGGGATTTTGATATTATCTTGGGAATGGACTGGCTAACTAAGCATAAGGCGACGTTGGATTGTGCTGTAAAGAGAATGGTACTAAGAACTGCCAAAGATGAGGAGATAATGGTCATAGGGGAACGAAGGAATTATTTGTCCAATGTTGTTTCGGCTTTAAGGGCCGAGAAGTTGATGCGAAAAGGTTGTGAGGCGTACTTGGCTTTTGTAAGTCAAACTGAACTGGAGGAGGTAACGGTAGAGTCGGTTAGGACCATTAAGGAATTTTAAGATGTATTCCGAGAGAAACTTCCTGGATTACCCCCGAGCAGAGAAGTCGAGTTCGGAATCGACTTGTTACCTGGAACAGCTCCTGTGTCCATTGCGCCTTATAGGATGGCACCTAAGGAGTTGGTAGAATTAAAAGCTCAGATTCAAGAACTATTGGATAAAAGGTTTATAAGACCAAGTGTATCCCCGTGGGGCGCACCAGTGTTGTTCATAAAGAAGAAAAATGAGACTATGTGAATGTGTATTGATTATCAGCAGTTGAATAAACTGACCATCAAGAACAAGTATCTGTTACCAAGAATCGACGATCTGTTCGATCAATTAAGAGGAGCCTCGGTATTTTCTAAGATCGACCTTCGGTCAGGATATCATCAATTAAGAGTCAAAGAAGTGGATATTTATAAGACGGCGTTCAGGACTCGATATGGTCATTACGAGTTTCTAGTAATGCCTTTTGGTTTGACTAGTGCACTGGCAGCATTCATGGATTTAATAAATCGGGTGTTTTAGCCATACCTAGATCGGTTCGTAGTTGTTTTTATCGATGATATCTTGGTGTATTCGGAAATGGAAGAGAAGCATGATGAGCATCTTCGTGTTGTACTGCAAGTGTTAAGGGAAAAGCAACTTTATACGAAGTTTAGTAAGTGCGAGTTTTGGCTGAGGGAAGTCACTTTCTTGGGGCATGTTGTGTCTGCTGAGGGGATCAAGGTGGACCCTCGAAAGATTAAGGCAATTCTGGAATGGAAGCCACCAAAGTCGATAACAGAGATCCGAAGTGTTTTGGGGTTGGCAGGTTATTATCGGAGATTCGTGAAAGGATTTTCTGTGTTGGCAGCACCGTTAACGAAACTTATAAGGAAGGGAGCACCTTTCGTGTGGAGGAATAAGCAGCAAGAGGCTTTTGAGAAGCTGAAGAAGGTTTTGACAGAAGCGCCAATGTTGACTCAGCCAGAGCCTGGTAAGGATTTCACTGTTTACAACGACGCGTCACATATAGGTTTGGGCTACGTGTTGATGCAAGAAGGTAAGGTGGTCGCTTATGCGTCATAACAGCTTAAGCCTCACGAGGTGAACTATCCTACACATGACTTGGAGTTGGCAGCGGTGATTTTTGCGCTTAAGATATGGAGGCATTACTTGTATGGGGAGAGATGCATTATCTATACGGATCACAAGAGTCTTAAGTACTTGCTGACTCAAAAGGAGCTGAATCTTAGACAGCGAAGGTGGATAGAGTTGTTAAAGGACTATGACTACTCGATTGAGTATCATCCAGGAAAGGTAAATGTCGTGGCTGATGCGTTAAGTCGAAGGACTATGGCGGAGTTGAAGGCAATGTTTGCTCGTCTAAGTTTGTATGACGATGGAAGCTTATTGGCAGAGTTACAAGTGAGACCAACTTGGATAGAGCAGATTAAGAAGCAACAGTTGGAAGATGAGTCATTGGTTTCTCGGTTTCAGTAAGTGGAGAAGGGGGAGAATCTAGACTTTGGGTTAAATAGCGATGGAGTTCTTTGTTTTCGAGGAAGAATTTGTATGCCGAAGGACTCTGACTTGAGATTGATGATTTTGAAAGAGGCACATAATGGACCTTGTGCTATGCATCTAGGAGGGAGTAAGTTGTATCGGGACTTGCGAGAACTATATTGGTAGCCTGGGCTTAAGCGAGAAGTGACTGAATTTGTGGGGATATGTTTGACATGTCAACAAGTGAAGGCCGAGCATCAACTGCCTTCAGGATTGTTACAGCTGGTAAAGATACCACTTTGGAAGTGGGAAAGGGTAACTATGGATTTTGTGAGTAGGTTGCCATTGACACCTTCTAAGAAGGATTCGGTTTGGGTAATTGTGGATAGGCTCACGAAATCTGCCCATTTCATACCCGTCCGAACCGATTACTCACTTCAGAAGCTGGCCAAGTTGTATGTGGCGGAGATAGTACGGTTGCATGGGGTGCCAGTATCGATAATTTCTGACTGAGACCCAAGGTTTACATTTCAGTTTTGGCAGAAATTGCATGAGGCGTTGGGAACGCGATTGGATTTTAGTACGGCTTTTCACCCTCAGTCGGATGGGCAGTCAGAGAGGGTTATTTAGATTTTAGAAGACATGTTGAGAGGTTGTGTTATTGAGTTTAGGGGTAGCTGGGAGGACTATTTGCCATTGGCGGAGTTCGCGTATAACAACAGTTACCAAGCAAGTATTCAGATGGCTCCTTACGAGGCACTATATGGGTGAAGGTGTCGTTCGCCTACTTGTTCGGCAGAATTAGGGGAAAGGCAAGTACTTGGGCTAGAGTTGGTAATAGATACTGAAGACAAGATTAAGGTGATCAGGAATCGGTTGAAGGAGGCAGCGGATTGACAAAATTCTTATACCGATCTGAAACGTAAGGATATTGAATATGCAGTAGGGAACATGGTCTTTTTGAAAGTTTCACCTTGGAAGAAGATATTGAGATTTTGTAAGAAGGGTAAGTTGAGCCCACGGTTTATTGGGCCTTACCGAATTATTAAGTGGATAAGGTTGGTGGCTTATCAACTAGAGTTACCTCCAGAGCTGGATCGTATTCACGACGTTTTTCATGTGTCCATGCTAAGGCGATATCATTCGGACCCAACTCATATCGTGCCAGTTGCAGAAATCGAAGTACAGTCGGATTTGACTTTCGAAGAGGAACCTGTGCAAATACTTGATCGCGACGTCAAGGTGTTAAGAAGGAAGTTAGTCCCATTAGTGAAGGTACTTTGGAGGAACCATGGCAAGGAAGAAGCTACTTGGGAGACCAAGAAGAAGCGTCGTCGTGATACCCTCAACTGTTTGGATCAGGTAAATTTCGAGGCCGAAATTTCTTTAAGGAGGGTAGAGTTGTAACATCCTGATTTTTGGGTTTTTTCGCGATTCTAGATATTTTGTTAAAGTTTTTAAAATTTTGTATTTGATTGTGGAATTCATAATTTGAGTAGGTAAATGGGCTTATGGAAGGCCCATGTGCTGGCCAAAACCTGGTGGAATTTTTGAATTTTGGACTTAAGAAGTTATGGGCCTTGGATAGGTGGTCTTATTAAAATTTGTGGGTAAAATGTAACAGAAATGAGCCTTTGGTAAAGTGGCTAAGTGACGCCACTAGGGAGCTATAAGGGTGGCGTGTAAGTGTTGGGGGGGAAGACCTAGGTTCGATTCCCTGTGATGGCAAAGGTAATGTTATTTTTATGCTTGTGCATGCTAGAGTTTAAAGTTGGTTGGAACTCTGTGGGAGAGTTTGAATCAGTCAAATGCATAAATTAAGGAGGGATAAGGGGAGAGATTTTAGGGATTTGAGAGGAGGATAGAGCTTAGCTGAATTGAGGGGATTAGAGAGGGGATTTCGGCAGAGCGGTTTTAGTTAGGGATTTTCGGCAATAGGAATTAGGGTGTGCTATTTTCTCCTTTTGGTGTAGTTTTTTTTCTCTTTTCTTTTCCAGCCGAATCTACCTTCCTCCCTTTCATCTTTTCTTTTTTTTTCTTTTCCAAAACCAGCCCACTACTCCCCTTCATTCACCTATTATTTTTCTTACCACCACTCTTCTTAGAAATACATAAAAGTCAAATCTGTGAAGCTAGGTGGTGCCAATTTCTTGTTGACCAGCAAACCTCTTTTCTTTTCACTTTTGGTGGCCAATCCTTTATCTTTTAAGCATAAACGGGTTCAAGAAGAGATTGTGGTAAGTGCTCGAACTCTAAACGATTCCTATAGTAAGCTTGTTGAAAGCGAAACCCCTTATAGTTTAGGAGATGGCCGAATGTAGGTATAGGCTCTATTGGGTTTTTCTTTTAATCTTTTTATGGTTTTTTTAGTGGAGGAGCAGCAAGGCGTAGGGTCGACTTGGATTAGTTTGGATCATCGGAGTGGCTAGAGCTAGTCATCAATTTCGGCAAAAGTAAGGTTCTTAAGGCCATTATGGAGGGTGGCCGAATGTGTAAGTGTTGATATTAGATGGTTCTCGATTTGGTTCAATTATTGTGAGCTGATCTATTAACGGTTGACTATAGGAGAAATCGTGTAGGAGATCTTGTAGAGGAATATCACAGAACAGGTGTGTAACGAACCCTTTTTCATAGCTTAAAACGATAAATGCTGAAATGCCGAAATGCCGAAATTCTGGCATTTAAAGGACTTGTGAGCAAGCGAACGCTCATTAGTTTGTTAGATTTTCTAAGTTGATGATCGGAATCGTTGAAACAGGTAAGAGAACGATTTTTGGCATTACGGTAAGTTGGGCCTCGAGGGGCTGAAGTTGGGCCCAATGGGCTTTCGGGCCCATTTGGGTAAAATTGGTAGAAAATGAAAACCTGTTAAATTGCGCATTAAGACTGGTAACAACATTACGGAATATAGGCTAAATGGGCCTAGATGACAAAATCGGCTATGTAGGGCCCATTAGGGGTTTTTGGCCCAATAACTCGATATCGCGAAAAATGGGCCAGAATCGCTGTTTAAAACATATGAATGGTTACTAACTAATAATGAACATGGGAAACCCTAATATTTGGTAAAATTATGAAACTACCTTTATAATATGGAAATGACTATTTTGCCCGTAGGTAAAAATGACCATTATACCCCTAGGGTTTAATTATAAATTTGATACGTGGGATATGATATACATGATTGATATGATATGCACATGATATGTATGAAATGCACATGATGAATTCATAAATGCATTGGGTTGGGTTTTTATATGGATGGAGGAAGTGCAAAAGGGCTTATGCCCCAGTTTATTGAAAAGGGCTTATGCCCCAGTTTACCGAAAAGGGCTTTGCCCCAGTTATTAAAGAGGCTAGGCCTCCGGATATATGAGAAAGCAGCTATCTTTGCCGGTGGTGTGTTGGTTGGGTGGGTTGAGTTATTCCCACATGGTGTGTTGGTTGGTACGGTGGAGAGTAGCGGATGGTGGGTTGAGTAGTCTCCCCAAATGGGCTTGCATATATTCATTGATATTACATGTGATATTGAAATGGGCCTCTGGGCCATACCATTTACAGTAAAGGCTTCGGCCCAGTAATATGAAATATGAAAAGGCTTGACCCAAGATATCTGTTGAGATTGAAGTTGGGCTTAGGCCCAAGAGTCGATATTGCTTTGGGCTCGAAGGGCTTGTTACATATTGAGTTTCCAAACTCACCCCCTTTCCTTAACCTTACAGGTGAGCCTTGATTTGGGGACTTGGAGCCAGAGGGGATTCAGAGTGGCCACGGTGATCGCCTTTGGGCTTTTGAATAAGTGTTTGGTTTTCATAAAGTTTACTTTATTTATTATTTATTTTTGGGTTGTAATAAGGCCATTTTGACTTGATTTTCTTTCTTTGCTGGGATTATTTTATTTTTAATAACTTTAATCTATTTGTTAATAAATGGGCTAGACTTAGGACGTGTTTTCAAAATGATAATTGTTTTCAAAAAAACACCACGCCATGATTATCCGATTTATCAAATATTTCAACTTAAATAAATTACAACTCGATTTAACCAAGTGTGGCAATGGTTGTGGGCATGTCTAGGATTGGATCCATTCGAAGAGCTTGGTACTTAAGCAACCTTCATGGCTCACCTCCTCTGTTATGAATTCCTACCTGGTGCCCAGCTTCCATTCACTTTGTTAGCTTAACAAAAGTCAGTTTTTAAAGCACTAAAATGAAACATGGATTTTTAACTTCAATGTGGCACGTCAGATTCGGCCATAACGTCTGGGTCGGGTTTGGTGTGTTACTAATGGCGTCTAACCCTAGATTGAATAATTGAGACCTTTCTCTAATTAACACCCTAGGGTTGCATTAACTCTATCTATGAATCCCTTTATTAGGTTTCACCCTAATCTGGAAAAATCCTGTCACCCTATGTCTAGGCACGCAATCAAATCCGCTTAATTATGAAAAATGTACTCTTAGACAGGGTCTATTCCTCCTCTGAATAAGAGCTTATATTGTATCAGTTTCTTGGGATATCAAAACAAGAATTAAGAACACATAATTAAGAACAAGTTAAATATTTATCATACAATTCAGAAAATAATAACAAGATTCGTCTTAGGTTTTATTCCCCTTAGGTATTTAGGGAATTTAGTTCATAACTAAATAATAAAATATCTCAGAATAATAAAGAATACAAAACATAAAGAAAACCCAAAACTCCTGAAGGGGAATTGAGGAGAGATCTTTAGTCCTGATGATGAATCCGGCTTCTGAGATGAATAAATCGGCTTCCTTGGAGTAATTCCTTACTCACTATTTTGTGTGTCCTCCTTTCTCCTCTTCTAGGGTGTATTTATAGGCTTTGGAATGCCTAAGAGCCCTCAAAATTAGGCCTTTTCAAATTGGACTCAACTTGGGCTCGGCAGGGACAGGCCCGTGTAACACGCTCGTGTGTAATTACTTCAGGCCATTCTCGAGCCTGCCAAATTGACACGACCGTATGGTCTACCCGTGTGAGGAGGTCCAAGCCGTGTTGATTTTGTACTTTGGCCTATTTTCTCTGTTTTTGGCCGTTTCTCGTTCCTTTCGCTCTCTTATGCTCTCCTAAGAATAAAACATAAAATTAAAGCATTAGGAGCGTTGAATTCACCAATTCTAATGGAAAATCATCCATAAAATGCGTTAAACATGGGATAACAATATGTATAAATTACGGTTTATCAAATACCCCCACACTTAAGCATTTGCTTGTCCTCAAGCAAGATCCTCAACTCATAATCAAAATAAATTCTTCTCAACTTATAATTTCTATCGATAATATCTCAAAATAATCTATAGGTAATCATACATTGAGAATTCAACTAAAAGAACATAAAAGTTTCAAACATTCCAAGTTGAGTATTTAATTATGCAACATAGGTGTCTCCCCTCATCTGAGTAATTACCTTTGATTCAGAATATCATAGAGTTTCACATCCTCACTAAAGATTCACTCAAATCACTCGAGGTGTTTAAGGACAATAAATGAAGCACTCAATAGTCAATAGTGAAAAGTCATTACCATAGGCTTGCATGAAAATCAAATCTCCACCACTATAATTTAAGATGATACATCAATCAACAAATCTTTAGAGGGTTGTAGTGAGGCTTGGTTAAGGGGTGTGGTCACAAGCTGAAAGAAAGAGCTAGAATCAAGATTGAATTGAAAAATTGCCTAACTAGAAAAAGAGTTAATATCACTTGCGTACAACAGAGCCTCTTCTCAGAATATGGAATTACTAATGTGTATACATAGTTTTTTTTAGAACAAGTTAAATAACATAGGCTAACTTATTACAAACAAGACATAGCTAAGCAATTTCTTCAACTCAAATCTCGACAAAAATAGGGATCAAATTATTTTAGGGGATTTCAACAATAATGGGTTAAGGGTTAATATTGAGGTTAATACAAGGAATGGCTTGTTGGGCTTAAAATTGGTTTACTAAGGGTTAATCGTGGAGGTAGGCTTTTGATGGCATGAGTGGGTTAATCCTAAGTGCCTTAATCATTTTGACATATCAAATCAAATGGTGTGGACTCGACATGCATAATCAAGCAAATTCTAGAATAATAGTTCAATACTGACGCACTCAAAGCAATAATAAAAGTGAGCATGAAAGAATTAATAGTTGCTCAAAAGGCTCAAAAATCTCACAAAAATTATGGCTTTTTGATGTTTAGACTCGTGAATTCCAATTCAAAGTAATACCTAGACTTGGGGAAACAACATATAATTTTAAATTCTTAAAAATCAACTTATCATGCTTGATTCTCTGATGTCTTAAACTTTAAACAACCAATGCATAAATCCTTATGTTTTAATTCAAGATATATCAATCAAAATCATAAATCAATTAAAATTTATCCTAAATATGATATGAGAACTCTTCAAGAGAACAAGGTAATCATTCAGAGATTTTTTTGATAATGAAATGAATGCCCCCCCACACTTAAGATGTACATTTCCCTCAATGTACTAAGATAAATATTTTAAAATCTAAAACTAAGATAGGGAGAGAAGTGAAACTTCCTGTATGATGAATTCCTCGAACTAAAGTTTTGGAGAGTAATCGGTTCGAGAGTGGAGGAGGATACTCCGGCGGTCGTAGAGGTTCATTAGTCCATAAGTCCTGCACCAAAAGAATATTATATCTAGTGGTAGCTATGGTCGTGGTCGATCAGTACATGGCAGTCGTGGAGAACCTTTCCCAGTGGAGTATTTAGTTCCTATGCAATGATGAGCTTAAGATCTCTATTTAACTGTGATAAGATCAGGAACTTTTTAGGGGGTATTAGAAAGAATAATTACTCGTAAAGAAATAACCAAATTTGATAATTAAAAATAAAATTCTAAATTCTAATAAAAATAAAAAGTAGTTTTAATAAAAATAAAAAAAAACATAAAATAATAAATAAATGTTTTTAAACATCTTCATCGCTGGATGGTTCGCAAGGTGGGACTGGCGATGAGATGTGGAGGTGCTGACAAATCTGCTGTAGAGTAGCATCAATGTTGTCAATTCATTGAAAACACTGCTGCTCGAATCGAGTAAGGCGCTCAGAGATGTCAGCATATGAAGCCGTCGCATGAACTGGATGAGAGGGTGGTGGTGGCTGAGTCGGTGGATCCTTGTGCTGTAAAGGGACATCATCAAGAATGTCCTTGTAGGCCTCCTCCTCGGTAGATTGGGCGAGATGATATTGAGGAGGGTAGGTTCCTCGGCGCCTCTCGATCATCCTCATGCTAAGCATACTCAAGATGCCTTGTGGAGACATCTGACCAATGAGGGTCAAGGATGATTCTTGGGCCGCGGTGTCGAGGAGGTCCAAAGTGTCGAGCCAATCGCGTCACATAGGGCCAATGGAGATGACCCCCTTCCTATACCACTCCGTTTGGTGCTGGATTGTGAGGGCAATGAAATAGGTAAGGTCAATGACGTGCCCATGTGACATGCATCATAAAAAGTAGGCATCGTGAGTGTTGACGACGCCAGTGCTCTCTCGCCTTCCTGTAATCGTGTGAGCCAAAATGGCGTGTAGGTACCTTAGGGAAGGTGGGAGAACTGATGCCTTGGAGCGGCTAGGATTGTAGGAGGCTGTGCTAGGGGCCAAAGTGTGCCAGCACTTTGAGGGCGAGAAGTGTATGTGGCGACTAAGAGCATGTAGTTCATTCTCCTCCTTGAACTCCTCCGCATATAAGCCCAGTGCAGCACCGAACTCTGGGAGACTTAGCTGGCGGACTAACCCACCTAAGCAAAAATGAACCGTACCAGGAATGGTCTGAAGATGGAATGTTGAGCATAGTTCCATCATGAGCTTGAGGTATGTTGGTTCGATGATCCCAAAGAACAGCTCCCAAGGGTCGGTGGTTAGGGAGGCCCGAATCGCATCAGCCAACTGAACTTGTTCTACGGCAACCCAGTCGATGCAGTGGCTCGCAATTAAAGGTCGGGCCCGAAGTATTTGGAAAAGCTCTTCTTGAGGCTCTCGAGGGAACTGCAGGAGAGAGTGACGAATTTCTGTGGTTAGACCCGTGGAAGATGACGCTCCCTTCCTCTTTTCGAAGTAGATACGGCGATTTTCTTTCCTCGTGAAGACGACATGGTACCTGTGATGAAGAACCATTAATTCATTTTGAGGAATGATCAAAGGAAAATGAAGATAATTTGTAATAACAATCATAATGTCAGCAACTACTAAGACTAACAAGTTAATCAAAGCAATCAATTGTATGGCATAAAAATGGTAACGAATTTCATGGAATGCAATATGTGTGACTGAAGAAAAATCTTAACACTAAAGGCATGAGTATATATATTGTTCTAATCATGAATATTTACTTCTAACTTAATCAAATAAAGTAGAGAAATCATATAATAAGTAAAAATTTTAACATGAGAAAGAGAATAACTATTCTAGATATAACATTTATATGATAAAAATAAGACAGAACATGAAATATTTCATATTATTATTATAAATAGCCCTAGAAATTAGTAAGAATAAACGAGAAAAGAGTGAACAAACGCTAGAAAGAGGAGAATGGGCATCAAAAATAGAGTTGGAGGCAGCGCACGGGCGTGACAAGGAGGCCGTGTGAACTTGCAGTGACTAGGGTTAGGGTTTTTGAATGGGGAAGAAAGTGAATAGTGCAGGGTATTTATAGATTTTTGGCCACACGGCCAAGGCACACGCCCGTGTTCCCTAATTTTTGCCAGTGTGTTTCGTGTTTTTCCTATTTGGGCACATTTGAAATTCGTCCTACGCTTGTGTACCTTGGGCATATAGGTGCACACGACTGTGTCGCAGGACCATGTCTAGCTTCGTTCGCTTTTCCCACGCCTGTATAGGTAAGCCCCATGCCCGTGGTAATTTGACAGGTTCGACCACGAGTGTTAGACACGGGCATGTCACACGCCCGTGCTAGTTTCTCGGTTTCAACTACGATTCTTCCACATGGGCGTGTCGCACACCCGTGTTGTTTTAGCAGGCTTGACCACGGCCATATCGCATGACCATGGCATTTTATTATAGCCCATGCTTGGAGATATCTTTTTCCTGCTTTCACACGGCCATAAGCACGCCCGTGTTGTTGGTCGTGTCTCTGTGGAAAACCTGTATTCAAGTGCTCCGTTAGTAAGTTAGATGTTGAAGACTAAATTCTAAAGAAGTTAATACAGTTAGTGCTCGGGTTGCCTCCCGAGAAGCGCTTATTTATAGTCTAAGCTCGACTTACCTTTCCATTGAATGGTCATGGTGGTTCAAGGAGTTTATACTCCTCATTCCCGCTATCAATCTCATCAAGATAGGGTTTTAAATGGGTGTTGTTTACCTTAAAAGTGCCGAACTTGGGGTGACTAACCTCGACCGTACCAAATGGAAAAATACTAAGTACTGTAAGAGGGATTTCTTTATCCTTTCTGGCAGTGACAATGTAAGGATCTAAGGCATCTAATAAGACTTTATCGCCAACCTTGAGTTGATTTGGAAAGGTATCGAGCCCATTTTAGAGCAGTTTTGGTTTATCGTGTGTTCTTGGTTTACGTGTTCGCCATTCATCTAGCTCCTCTATTTGTAGTCTTCGTTGCTTGTGAGTAGGTCCTCTACTATTGCTTGAGAATGACTTATGTGCCTCATTCAGACTTATTTTCTACAAAGTAGGCTGCACCATATTGTTAGTTTTAGTAGAATGGTTTAAACGATCACCTTCAATTTCTGATGTGTTGCCAGAATTGCGTGCTTGAAGGGTGATTGTTTCGTCTTCCACCCGGAGTATAAGTTCACTTGTACCAACATCAATGATTTTTTTAGCAGTTGCTAAAAAGGGCCTTCCTAGAATTAAGGGAGTGTTGCTATCCTCTTCTATGTTTAGAACAATAAAGTCAACGGGAAATATAAATTTATCGATTTTAACTAGCACATCTTCAATAATACCCCTAGGGAATCTTATAGTTTTATCTGCTAATTGGATGCTCATCCTAGTCTGTTTGGGTTTCCTGAGACCTAGTTGCTTAAACATTTTGTAAGGCATGACGTTGATACCATCCTCTAGATCAGCTAATGCATAATTAACCTCTAAACTACCAATTAAACAAGGAATCGTAAAACTCCCTGGATCTTTTAGTTTGTTGGGTAGTTTATTTTGGAGAATAGCCGAGCAAACTGCGTTCAGCTCCACATGCAACACCTCGTCCAACTTTCGCTTATTTGCTAGAAGCTCCTTTAAAAATTTCATTGCGTTTAGCATCTATGATAGAGCTTCAATAAACGGTAAGTTAATATGTAATTTTTTAAGAGTTTAAGGAATTTACCAAATTGTTCATCTGAACGGTCTTTCCTTGTCGCGTTGGGGTATGGCACATGAGGTTTATATTCGATAGTCACTGGTTTGTTTTTATTATAGTCTACCTCACCTTTACCTTTGCTTACCACTGTTTCTTGCCTTGGTTCTGGCTCAGCCTAAACAACTCCTTCGTCATCTTGAATATTAATTGCGTTGAGCTGTTCCATTGGGTTGGGTTCAGTATTACTTGGCAAGCTACCTTGTGGTCATTCGGAAATTAGTTTGGAAAGCTGGCCTATCTAAGTTTTGAGCCCTTGGATCGACGCTTGTTGATTTTTAAGTGTTGTCTCGATGTTCTGAAAATAGGTTTCTGACACCGATATAAACTTTGAGAGCATCTCTTCAAGGTTCAGTTTCTTTTCCTGTTGATAGGGTGGCTGTGGTAGCCTGGAGGTGGTCGTTGATTTCCTTGGCCTCCCCATGAGAAATTGGGGTGGTTCCTCCAACCTGCATTATAAGTGTTACTATATGGATTGTTTTGAGGTCGAGGATTATTACCCATGTAATTTAATTGCTCGTTCTGTAACACCCCTAACCCGTATCCGTCGTCGGAGGGGTAAGGAATATTACCAAATAAGTACGAAAATTCATTTGACAATACTCAGGTAATTTCCAATAGCATACCTTTGAATTCGAATTTCGTTTATACACTATGCAAAGCAATCTTCTCAATTTAAATAGTACATTAATTCATTCCTAAGTTTAATTCACATCAAAACATTTAAAACATTAATCGATTATCATCCACACATACACATTAATTATGTGGAGCGCATATAATAACTTAACAAGCCATTTTCGCATGGCTATACATATATACATCACCAAAAAGATACGTAATTAACATCAAAAGTCAATCCTATACATGCCATTATCAAGGTTCATTTACAAGAGTACCGAAAGGTTTAGATAGTGTGGACGACTTCGACTTTGGATCTCCCGAGTCCGATAGTTCACGAACAAAATCTATAAAACAGGGAATGAAGGCAAAAAGAGTAAGCATTTCGATGCTTAGTAAGTCTTAAGTAATGAAATCATTTATAACTAAAGCATAGCATTCATAAGGCTCATCATCTTTCTGACTAAATGTAGTCATGATTAAATATACCCCTATTGTTCATACATGTCATCATAAATTTTTCCTTAAACACGAATTCGTATCATGTAGATAATCTCTTTTTACCCAACTAACCTCATAATTATGCCGAATACATCTAATTCGATTACAAGGCTAAATAAATGCAAATACGAAAAAATCACATACTTATGTTACTTCACACTTCAACCCATATACTTATATGCTCATAGTCAATCTTAACTTAATTTCAATGTATATACGGTGCATACCTGATCATCTTAGGGTTGTAAGCCCATCAATAGAAATTATTACGACAAGATCGCACATTTCCAACCCAATTGCCTTCGGGATTTAGCCCGGATGTAACAACCAGCACAAATGCCTTCGGGACTTAACCCGAAAATAGCAACCAGCACGAATGCCTTCGGGACTTAACCCGAAAATAACAACCAGCACGAATGCCTTCGGGACTTAACCCGAAAATAACAACCAGCATGAATGCCTTCGGGACTTAACCTGGATAAAATCCTCAATTGTCATGCACAAAATATATTTATATTATAAATCATTAACAATTCATTTACATTATTAGATCACAAACACAACATGATTATCCATCATTCCATTTTTGGCTCAACAGCTCATACAAATAACACGATTCCGTTTCGCTACTCTACATGATTTTCTATAACCATTCGACTACAAGCCGATGCACTACCCATTTATTTCAATATGTAAATCAAGAGAAACCATCGGGTCACAATTTATTTATTGTGCTATATTTATAAATATATAACATTGTTTAATCAAACCATAAGCTAAGTTCCATTACTCAAAGACTTACCTCGGATTTAATTGAACAACTGCGGATAGGCTACTCGATTGCTTTCTCTTTTCCCTTATTCGAAATTGCCCCCTATGCTCTTGAGCTTTAATTCAACAAATTTTAAACTAATCATTAATCGACTATTCAAATATTATTTTCAGAATATAATACATATATATTCAACTTTCACGCATACAGATTATAGTAAGCTTATAAGAAAACATTAAGCAACTCCTTAACAAATTTTTATCAATGATTACCTAATATTCACAAATTCACAATAAGCTGTCTTCCTGAGCAACAGTCACTAAATTATTTACAACTGGAGCTACGAAACTCAAAATCAATTGTTGTAAAATTTCCCTGAAAATAGACTCATATATCTTTTATCCATAAAATTTTCAGAATTTTTAGTTTGGCCAATCAATACCAGATTTTTCTTAAAGTTTCCCTTGTTTTACTGTTTGACTAATCTGACCACTCTTCACTACGAAATAAATTTCTCATTGTACAGAATTCAAAACATGTCCTTGTTTATTTCATTTGAAACTATACTCATTAAGGAGTCTAAGCATATAAATTTCATCATTTGAATATTTTTATACGTTTTATAGTGATTTTATAAAAACAGAACAGGGGATCTAGAAGTCATTTTGACTATGTCCCACATTACTTCAATTATCTCATTATCGGAAATTCTTTTGCTTTTATAGTTTCTTTTATAAGAAACTAGACTCATCAAGCTTTAATACATAATTTATTCAGCTTCTAACTCAACTCCCACAATTTATAGTGATTTTTCCAAAATCACTTTACTGCTGCTGTCCTAAAGAGATTATTGCCAATTCACTCTTTCACACATTCTTTGCATACATATTATTTAATTATTTATCACCCTAGATATTATTAGCTAAATAGATCAATTGTATATATACCGCCAAGACCGTACCTAATAATTTTACTTATACATAACATTACTCAAATTCTTCGAAATCATACTAACAAAATATCATGTACTATGCCGAACCTTTAGGAAATCAAGCACCTAATTTATCCATTTCAAAACACCTAATCGGCATTTGTTCAAGACATTAAGCAAAGTCTATGTTCGGCTATTACACCTATGAGTATTAGAAATTATAGTTTTTAACAAGATCAACTTCTTTCATCAACAATTTCTTCATCAAAACTTAAAGATAAAAATCAAATTCCTTCCTTATCTACCATAACCGAATGTTCAATTCAACCATCCAAATTCAAAGTTTTGGCATGGGCTAAGTAAGTAGCATGATGAGTAACCTAAAACAAACTAGAATTTCAAAAATCTAACTTGATTTACTAACCTTCCTTAGGTTTCAAATGGCGAATGTTTGCTCCCTTTTTCTCCCTTTTGGTTCGGCTAAGAAGAACAAAGTTAAGACTTTGTTTTCTTCACCATTCTTTCTATTATTATTTTCATTTTATTCATCTATACTATAAAATATAAAGCCATTAACTAATAATTAATACATATTTTATATATCACTTCATCATGGCGGCCACTACTTGTCAAAATGGATATTTGACATGCAAACCCATCCTTTTCTAACATGCATTATTACACCACTTTGAGATTAACCTATCATCTTTCACATTTATTTCACATGAGTCCTATTTAATCTATTTCACATACAAATGATAAAATTAAAACATGAAACTTTCACACGTGCATGTACACATACAGTAAGCATAGATTATAACGGTTAATTATTTTTATGACTCGATTTTGTGGTCCCGAAACTACTTTCCGACTAGGGCCAAATTAGGGTTGTCACATGTTCTCCATGTTGTGGCCATAAGGTTGGTATTCCGAATGGATTGTTCCACCTCCACTTGCTTTGCATTGCATCACTGGGTGAACCTGTGAAGAACTAAGAAAACCATCAATTTTCTTATTCAAGAGTTCTACCTGATTAGAAAGCATGGAAACTGAATCGACATTATAAACACTAGCTGTTTTCGTTGGCTTTGTCCTCATGACCTGCCACTGATAGTTATTTAGTGACATTTCCTCTATGAACTCATAAGCATCTTCAGGTGTTTTATTATTAATGGTTCTGCCAGCAGGTGCGTCAACCATTTGTCAAGTCGAAGGATTTAAGCCGTTATGGAATGTTTGAACCTGAAGCTAAAGCGATAACCCATGGTGGGGGCACCTTCTCAAAAGGTCCTTGTATCTCTCCCATGCATCGTAGAGTGTTTCTAAATCCATCTGCACAAAAGAAGAGATATCATTACGTAATTTAACCGTTTTAGCCGACAGAAAATATTTTAGTAAAAATTTTTCAGTCATTTGTTCCCGAGTAGTAATTGACCCTCGTGGTAACGAGTTCAACCACTGTTTAGCCTTATTCCTTAATGAAAAGGGGAATAACCGAAGACGTATGGCATCATCAGAAACGTCATTGATTTTAAATGTATCGCATAGTTCCAAAAAGTTTGCTAAGTGAGCGTTGGGATCTTCATCCTGCAAACCATCAAACTGAGCAAACTGTTGTATCACTTGAATTGTGTTAGGTTTCAGTTCAAAAGTATTTGCAGCTACAGCAGGTCTAACTATGCTCGATTCAGTTCCTGTTAAAGAAGGTTTAGCATAATCATACATAATGCGTGGAGCAGGATTTTGATTAGCAGCAATTGTAGGAGGTAGCTGATTGCCTTGGTTTTCAGCCATCTCTTCGGTTGGGGGTTGAGAATCGTCCTTTTGCTCGTTCTCTGTGTATCTTAAGTTTCACCTTATTTCTCTTTGGTTTCTGCGAACCGTGCGATCGATTTCTTCGTCAAAAAGTAGTGGCCTTGACGGGTTTCTTCTAGTCATAAACTATAAAAACCTGCCAAGAAAAGGAAAAAGTAAATTAATAAGTAATAATAATAATTAAATTAAATTAAATTGCAAGAAAATTAAATGGCTAAAGTAATAAAAATTGAGCGTTCCTAATATCTTAGTTCCCCGGCAACGGCGCCAAAAACTTGATTACGTTATTTCATGATAGGTTTTAAATATTTATAATTAATCGTTCTTGAAACTAACTATTATCGCGATGTAGGCAAGTGTACCTATCGAACAGTAGTATAGTTTTAGCAAGACCGGATTGTCGAACCCCAAGGAACTAAAAGTACTAGTAATGACTATCTTTTTATTATCTAGCCTAAAAATTATGGGGTTTTGTTTTAACTAACTAATTATCTAAACTAAGAACTCACAGAGAATAGAATTGGGGAATTGCTTTTGGGAAAATCTATTGAATTAAGACAATACCTAAGGAAAAATCCACCTAGACTGTACTTGTTATTCTGGCTCTGAATCGGACGATTTATTCATTTAACTTGTTCCGTAGAGATCCCTAGGTTATGTTATTATCCCTATTCAAGACTAATAACATATAATCCCTAGATTGAATAATTGAGACCTTTCTCTAATTAACACCCTAGGTGTGACAGCTCTAATTTGACCCTAGTCGGAAAGTGGTTTCGGGACCACGAAACCGAGTCATAAAAATAATTAACAGTCATATTTGATGCTTATTATATATGAATATGCATGTGTGAAAAATTCATGCTTAAATTTTGTATATAGTATGTGAAATTTATTAAATAGGACTTGTATGAGAAAATTTAGAAATGTGCTAGGCAAATGCTAAAGTGGTGTGACAGCCCAAAATTGACCCTAGTCGGAAGGTGGTCTCGGGACCACAAAACCGAGGCATAAAAATAATTTAAAATTTATTTCGATGCCTATAATATGTGTGTATTCATGTATGACATTTTTTGATGATTGGTTTAGTGTTATAAAGGTGAATTTCACTAGAAATGACCTAGTAGTGAACTTTGAAAGTATGATGGGGAAATGTGTGATGACTAATTAAAGCATGCATGCAAAATAATGGACTTGCATGTCAAATTCCCCTTTATAGGTGGTGGCGGCCATGACAAGGAGGATGGGCTAAACATGTCATGAAACATGTTTTGTTGGTGCATTAGGGTGAAATAATAAACAAAGGTGTATGGGTGATAAAAATGAAAAAAAAATGTGTGTGAGTGTGGTAATCCCCCTTGCCGTGAGTTGAGAAAGAGGGAAGAAAAAATTTTGTTGTGTTCATCCTTTCTCATCCTTTTGGCCGAAAATCATAAGGGAAGAAAGAGGATTTTTGCTTCATGCTTGGTTTAGAAGAGATCTAGAAGGTGATTTGGCTAAATTGGCATCAAGATTAAGGTATGTATGAGGTTGTGTTAGGAGTTTCATGCATGTTTTGGTTGCTAACTTGATGTGCATGTTAGCCATGGCTCAAATCTTTGTTATGCCATGGAAATGGTATTTGGCCAAAGTTGTTATGGTGATAAAGCCATTGCATGCTAAGTGTGAAGCTTGATGATGATGCATGCAATGATGGATTGTCTACTCTTGAGTAAGATTTTGAGTTTTCTTTTGTGTTTAACCATGATTGAAGTTGAAAGGAGCATGATTGTCATATTCGCCATGATGCATTCATGAGCATGGTTCATGCTTCTTGCATGTTAGTTAAAATTTGTATTTTGGATGGCTATGGACACCTTGAAATTGCCATGCTCATATATGTATATATATGTTTGCACATGATGTTTTGGCTATGAAGTAAGTGATGAATATATTGGTTTAAAGAAGAAGATGTTGAAGAATGCTTGTGAAATTGCAAGCACAATTCGCCTAGCACACATATAAGTGCTTGATGCTATATTATAAGTTTTGAGCCACAATGTGCAAAGCATTAACTAGTAAAATGCATGCTGTTTTGTGAGGTATTAAGTGCATAATTGGCCTCAACATGTATATGAATATTCGCCTTGGGTAGCCTATTGAAGGCCTTAGCTTTTCCTTGATGCTCAAATAAATTGTATTGAATTGCTTGATGTAGTATAAAATGTGCATGACCATTGTGTATTCAAGCTAAAGAGTGGCCATATGACCATTTAAACTCCTTGTCATATTCGCCATAAGCAAGCACAATGAGGTTTTAATAAATTGAATTTGTTTGAATTAGCTCAAGAGCTAAGAGGGCCACAATTGGACAAGGGAAGGAAAAAGTGATCGAATAGCCGAAAAAGCCGTTCGACAACATCCGAGGTAAGTCCTCAAGAAGTGACCTTACTTGAATTATGTGAGATGAAGTATGAATGTGTATGATTATTGATTTATGTGAGTATGAGAAATTGAATGATACCGGGCTAAGTCCCGAAGGCGAATATGCTTGTGAATATATGTGCGTTTGAGCCTTAGTAACGAAAATGAAATATGTATGTCCAATGATTATTGATGTATGTGTACATGAGAAATTGAATGATATCCGGGCTAAGCCCGAGGACAATTATGCTGGAAATTATATCCGGTTAAGACCGAAGGCAATTGTGCTAGTGGCTATATCGGGCTAAGACCCAAGGCATTCGTGCGAGTTATTCTATCCGGCTAAGACCAAGGCATTTGTGCACGTGATTATATCCGGTTATATTCGAAGAATCTTGGGCTGGAGGTGAGTGTTGGTTGCTGTAATGAATTCAATTAATGCGTACACTCGAAAAGCCCAAAGGATAAGGTACGTTATATGTGCATTGGAAAGTCGACATGTTTGAGCATCATTCGCTCAGTCGACTAATGAATTTTAGTTATCGAATTGATTGATACTTTGTGAAAGTATATAATGATGAAGTGTGAAGTAAGAATGCGTATTAATGAAATGATGCATGTGGCTATGCGAATGTATTGCTGTAATTAGAGTTGATTATATTCCTTGAGACTTACTAAGCATAAAAAAATGCTTACCCCGTTACTTTGGCCCTCTGTTTTATAGATTTCGCTCGATAGCAATCGGATTCGGGATCAATAAAGTCGAAGTCATCCACACTATCCACGCCTCTATTTTGGTATAAATTTTGGTTGAACTTTGAAATGGCATGTATAGGACTACCCCTTGTTGGTTGAATATGTTGTGATGTATATATGTACGACCATGCGAAAATGGCTCGTAAAAGTGAAGTATCGACTTAGACTAATTGTGGTTTGTATGTATATATTTGGTGTCATGATGTGGCTATGGCTTGGAAATGGGAATTTTGGTCATATGATCAGCCATTGGCATGGTTAAAATGATCATATATGAACCTATGTATGGCAAGACTAGTTGGTTCATGGAGACTACCAAATAGGTAAGACCTACCTTAAAACAGATGCTGCCAGCTGCAGTGACGTGAATGTGAAAAATCACCAAAATTCGTAGGAATGGAATTAAATAGTGAATAAGCTATGTAAATGAACCTTGATGAGTCTATTTTCATATGGAAGAAACGAAATGGTCATAGGAGTTACATGTTAAGAGATATTAAAACTATTGTGAGACAGGACCAGAACGGTTTCTGGGTTCCCTGTCGCAACTTTAAAATTTACTATAAATTATACAAAAGAATTAGGAGACATAACTTATATGTACAGATTCCATTTTGAGTCTAGTTTCATTAGAAACAAACAGAACCAGCATTAAAGCCCTGTACAGAGAGATATTCAAGTTATACCGCGCAAAGGTCAGAGCAGTCGATCCCTGTAACATGGGTGACTTTAACTAATAAACTGTACCAATTGGCCCGACCAAAAATTCTAGAAATAAATACATGGATGGATATATGAGTCTAAATTCAGGGAAAAATTTACGAAACCAGTTTCCGAGTTTTGAAACTCGAGATATGATTTTTAAGGCGACAGTGACGCAGTTTTCCAGCCTGACTGGAAATGTCAAATGGATGGGCAAAACAAGTGAACTTGGCTTGTTAACCCTCGTGTCCGATAACGGCGATGGTCTTGGGTTCGGGTGTTACAATTTTATTGGTATCAGAGCCACGGTTTAGTCGATTCTAGGACTACCGTGATGTGTTTGGGGTCTAGCTATACATGCCATTAAATGATGAATCGATAGTGTGGTGATTTTTGACAATTTGACTTTGTGTTTGTTTATAGCAATGGATCCCGATCCCAACCGAAGCGATAGTGATGATGTGGAGAGTGTGGCACCTGCTCCGCGCAAGGGACAGCGCCGGCGGACTCTCAACCTATGGCCAGCAACCCGAATGATGAGGCTAGGCAAGCCTTTTATAGTGTGATGAACGAATGGTTTAATCAATACATTCGAACTAACACGGCTGTTCCACAACCTCCATTCCGACAAATGCAACCCCGCACCTACAATACCTCCGGTGATGACCAAATAAGGTCAAGTAAGCCCCAATCGATAGGATTGAAAACATGGGGCCACTGAATTTAAGGCTACGGATGATGATGATGCCGAAGCGAGCTGAATTTTGGTTAGATAACACTATCCGGGTGCTTGATGAGCTATCCTGTACACCGATGAGTGCTTAAAGTGTACCATCTCCTTGCTACGCGAGTCCGCCTACTATTGGTGGAGTACTCGACTTGTGGTGCCTAGAGAGCAAGTGACTTGGGAATTCTTTCAAACCGAGTTCAAAAAAGTATATCGATCGAGATTCATCGACCAAAAGCGGAGGGAATTCCTTGATCTTAAGCAAGGTTCGATGTCGCCACCGACTCACGAACGAAAATTTGTGAGGCTTAGCCAGACGCGAGAATGCATTTCGTCCAAGTCGTTATGTAAACGCTTCGAGGATGGGCTGAATGATGATATAAGGATGTTTGTTGGCATCCTCGAGATACGAGAGTTCGTAGTACTTGTTGAGCGAGCTTGTAAAGTCAAGAGCTTAGAAAGGAGAAACAAAAAGCTGATGTGGGAACTGGAGAATTCGAAGAGGTCCTCGGAAAGTCTCTTCAACAAGCATCGAAGAGATTTCGAGATGATGCGAGCAGATCTAGAGGCGTTCGGGCTTTTCTAGACGAGGACGCGATCGACCCCTGTGACCACACGAGTCACTTCGATCGCTGATGGTGGAAATGATCGCCGAGAGAGGGCGGAGTGTCCACATTGTGGCAAATGGCATTCGGGAGCTGTTGGTTTCGTGATCGCTCTGCTATAAGTGTGGATCGGCCGACCACTTTATGAAGGATTGCCCGAGGATGCATGAGCAGAATGTAAGTCGAGTGGAAACCCGGTGCTACCACTACTCGAGGTAGGCCACCTAGAAATGTGGGCAATGTCGATTGGCGGTCGAGAGGATCTAGAGATGCTACCATCGATCTCGAGGCTCGTGCTCTGCTAGGACTTATGCCATACGCGCACGCGAGGATCTTGCCTCTCGGATGTCATTACGGTACTTTCACTCTTTTCAATACAAATGTGATTGCTTTGATTGACCCCGGTTCTACTCATTCATATATATGTGAAACCTTAGCATCCAAAGAAGACTTTGCCTATTGAGTCTCTCGAGTTTGTAATTCGGTGTCAAACCCCTTGGGTCATTACGTGCTTGTCAACAAAGTGTGCAAGAAAAGTCCCCTAGTGTTCCGACGTTCTTGTTTTCCGGCGGACTTGATGCTTTTGGTTTGGATTGGTTGACCATGTACGATGCGGTTGTAAATTGCAAGAGCAAGACTATCGATTTGAGGTGCGCGAATAATGAAATAATTCGGGTTGAGTCTACGGACTTAATGGAGTTGCCAGCTGTAATATCAGCGATGTTGGCCCAGAAATATGTAAGGAAAGGGTGCGAAGTGTACCTTGCGTACGTGCTCGATGACAAGGAATCAGAAAAGAAACCCGAATCTGTGCCGTGGTTTGTGAATACCGGATGTTTTCCCAGAAGAATTACCGGGTTTACCACTGCTCGGAAATAGAATTTGGCATCGAATTGGTACCGGTACCACTCCAATTCGATAGCTCCGTATCATATGGCACCAACGAATTAAAGGAGTTGAAAGCTCGGTTGCAAGAATTGGTGGATAGAGGTTTTGCTCGCCCGAGTTTCTCGCCTTGGGTGCGCCGGTGTTGTTTGTGAAAAGAAAGATGGAACCATGCGGTGTAGATCGACTATCGTCGACTTAATAAAGCGACGATAAAGAACAAATATCCGTTACCACGTATCGATGACTTGTTCGATCAACTCGAAGGAGCCTCGGTGTTCTCGAAAATAGATTTGAGATCGGGCTATTATCAATTGCGAATCCGAGATTCGGACGTACCAAGACCGCCTTCGAACAAGATATGGTCACTATGAGTTCCTAGTGATGCCGTTTGGGTTCACTAATGCCCTGCAGATTTATGGATTTAATGAATCAGATCTTTAGACCATATTTGGATCGATTCGTAGTCGTGTTCATTGATGACATCTTGGTCTATTCAAGAAATGAGACCAAACATCTTTGAACACTGCGGTTAGTGCTACAAATTTTACGGGATAAGCAATTATATGCTAAGTTCAGCAAGTGTGAGTTACGGTTAAGAGGTTAGCTTCTTGGGTCATGTGGTATCTGACGGTATTCGAGTCGACCGAATAAAATTTCAGCCATACTTAATTGGAAGCCTCGAGAAATATTTATCGAGGTTCGAGCTTTTTGAGGCTTGCAGGTTATTACCGACGATTTGTAAAGGCTTCTCAACGATAGCCACGCCGATGACGGCTACTCCAAAAGGATGTTAAGTTGAATGGATTGAGAAATGCCAAAAAGTTTCGATCAATCGAAAACTTATTTGATTGAAGCCCCAATTCTAGTGCAACCCGAGTCCGGCAAAGAGTTTGTCATCTATAGCGACGCCTCTCTACTTGGGTTAGGTTGCGTATTAATGCAAGAAGGTCGAGTTGTGGCCTATGCGTCGAGGCAATTAAAGCCACATGAGAAAAATTATCCGACTCATGATCTCGAATTGGCCGCCATCGTATTCGCCTTGAAGATTTGGCGACATTACTTATTTGGTGAAAGGTGCCATGTATACTCGGATCACAAAAGTCTCAAATATTTGATGACCCAAAGAGACTTAAATCTGCGACAAAGACGTTGGCTCGAGCTGTTAAAGGATTATGAGTGGTCATTGACTATCACCCGGAAAGGCGAATGTGGTCGCGGATGCCTTGAGTCGTAAATCATTATTCGCTTTACGAGCGATGAACGTGCACTTGTCTGTTCATCCGATAGTGTATTAGTAGCTGAATTGAAAGCCAAACCACTGTTGATACATCAAATTCGAGAAGCTCAGAAAGTCGACGACGAGTTGGCTGCAAAACGGGCTGAGTGTGTGCCGAACAAGGACTCGGAATTTCAAATCGATGATGACGATTGTTTGAGGTTCAAAAGTCGTCTGTGTGTTCCAAAGAATTCGGAACTCATTTCGATAATTCTGAATGAAGCCCATTGTAGCCGAATGGCAATCCACCCGGGGAGTACGAAGATGTACAATGATTTGAAACGTCGGTTTTGGTGGCATGGTATGAAGCGAGACATCTCCGACTTTGTTTCGAGATGTTTAATATGTCAACAAGTGAAAGCGGAACATCAGGTGCCTTCAAGATTACTTCAGCCAATCACGATACCCGAGTGGAAATGGGATCGAGTCACAATGGACTTTGTATCCGGACTGCCATTGTCGCAAGTAAGAAGGATGCGGTTTGGGTCGTGGTAGATCGATTGACTAAGTCGCCCACTTTGTCCCGTCGACGCACGGATTTTTCAATGGACAAATTAGCGAAATTGTACGTTTCTCAGATTGTGAGATTACACGGGGTGCCTATTTCCATCGTGTCGGATAGAGATCCGAGATTTACCTCGCGATTTTGGAAAAAGTTGCAAGAAGCTTTGGGTACCAAGTTGCATTTCAGCACCGCCTTTCACCCCCAAACCGATGGTCAATCCGGCGGATAATTCGGATACTTGAGGATATGTTAAGATGTTGCGTCCTCGAGTTTAGTGGTTCATGGAATGGTATTTGCCGTTGATTGAATTCGCTTACAACATGACTTTCAATCAAGTATTAAGATGGCACCTACGAGGCCTTGTACGATTCGTAAATGCCGTACACCATTGTTTAGGACCGAGCTCGGTGAAAGCAAGATTTTCGTGGTGGATTTGATTAGGGATGCTGAGCAGAAAGTGAAAGTAATCCGTGAAAGTCGAAGATAGCCTCCGATCGTCGTAAGTCGTGACGCGGATCTGAAGCGTAAGGATATCGAGTATCGTGGGTGATAAAGTGTTTCTCAAGGTATCGCCTTGGAAAAGATACTCGTGTTCGGCCGTAAGGGCAAGTTGAGCCCGAGGTTCATTGGGCCATATGAGATATCCGAGCGAGTCGGTCCGGTGGCATATCATTTGATTTTGCCCCGAACTCAAAAGGTTCACGATGTCTTTCACGTTTCGATGCTTCGACGCTATAGATCCGATCCATCGCACGTGATTAGTCCATCGAAATTGAAATTCAAGCTAATATGAGTTATGAGGAAGAACCGATTCGTATCCTATCACGAGAAGTGAAAGAGTTATGAAACAAGCGGGTTCCGCTAGTGAAAGTGTTATGGCTCAAGCACGGATAGAAGAAGCTACTTGGGAGACCGAGAACTCTATGAAAGAGCGATATCCAAGCCTATTTACGGTAAGATTTTTGGGACGAAAATTTCTTAAGTGGGGAGAGTTGTGACACCCAAAATTGACCCTAGTCGGAAGGTGGTCTCGGGACCACAAAACCGAGGCATAAAAATAATTTAAAATTTATTTCGATGCCTATAATATGTGTGTATTCATGTATGACATTTTTGATGATTGGTTTAGTGTTATAAAGGTGAATTTCACTAGAAATGACCTAGTAGTGAACTTTGAAAGTATGATGGGGAAATGTGTGATGACTAATTAAAGCATGCATGCAAAATAATGGACTTGCATGTCAAATTCCCCTTTATAGGTGGTGGCCGGCCATGACAAGGAGGATGGGCTAAACATGTCATGAAACATGTTTTGTTGGTGCATTACGGTGAAATAATAAACAAAGGTGTATGGGTGATAAAAAATGAAAAAAAATGTGTGTGAGTGTGGTAATCCCCCCTTGCCGTGAGTTGAGAAAGAGGAAGAAAAAATTTTGTTGTGTTCATCCTTTCTCATCCTTTTGGCCGAAAATCATAAGGGAAGAAAGAGGATTTTTGCTTCATGCTTGGTTTAGAAGAGATCTAGAAGGTGATTTGGCTAAATTGGCATCAAGATTAAGGTATGTATGAGGTTGTGTTAGGAGTTTCATGCATGTTTTGGTTGCTAACTTGATGTGCATGTTAGCCATGGCTCAAATCTTTGTTATGCCATGGAAATGGTATTTGGCCAAAGTTGTTATGGTGATAAAGCCATTGCATGCTAAGTGTGAAGCTTGATGATGATGCATGCAATGATGGATTGTCTACTCTTGAGTAAGATTTTGAGTTTTCTTTTGTGTTTAACCATGATTGAAGTTGAAAGGAGCATGATTGTCATATTCGCCATGATGCATTCATGAGCATGGTTCATGCTTCTTGCATGTTAGTTAAAATTTGTATTTTGGATGGCTATGGACACCTTGAAATTCGCCATGCTCATATATGTATATATATGTTTGCACATGATGTTTTGGCTATGAAGTAAGTGATGAATATATTGGTTTAAAGAAGAAGATGTTGAAGAATGCTTGTGAAATTGCAAGCACAATTCGCCTAGCACACATATAAGTGCTTGATGCTATATTATAAGTTTTGAGCCACAATGTGCAAAGCATTAACTAGTAAAATGCATGCTGTTTTTGTGAGGTATTAAGTGCATAATTGGCCTCAACATGTATATGAATATTCGCCTTGGGTAGCCTATTGAAGGCCTTAGCTTTTCCTTGATGCTCAAATAAATTGTATTGAATTGCTTGATGTAGTATAAAATGTGCATGACCATTGTGTATTCAAGCTAAAGAGTGGCCATATGACCATTTAAACTCCTTGTCATATTCGCCATAAGCAAGCACAATGAGGTTTTAATAAATTGAATTTGTTTGAATTAGCTCAAGAGCTAAGAGGGCCACAATTGGACAAGGGAAGGAAAAAGTGATCGAATAGCCGAAAAAGCCGCTCGACAACATCCGAGGTAAGTCCTCAAGAAGTGACCTTACTTGAATTATGTGAGATGAAGTATGAATGTGTATGATTATTGATTTATGTGAGTATGAGAAATTGAATGATACCGGGCTAAGTCCCGGCTAATATGCTTGTGAATATATGTGCGTTTGAGCCTTAGTAACGAAAATGAAATATGTATGTCCAATGATTATTGATGTATGTGTACATGAGAAATTGAATGATATCCGGGCTAAGCCCGAGGACAATTATGCTGAAATTATATCCGGGTTAAGACCAAGGCAATTGTGCTAGTGGCTATATCCTGCTAAGACCAAGGCATTCGTGCGAAGTTATTCTATCCGGCTAAGACCAAGGCATTTGTGCACGTGATTATATCCGGTTATATTCAAGAATCTTGGGCTGGAGGTGAGTGTTGGTTGTTGTAATGAATTCAATTAGTACGTACACTCGAAAAGCCCAAAGGATAAGGTACGTTATATGTGCATTGGAAAGTCGACATGTTTGAGCATCATTCGCTCAGTCGACTAATGAATTTTAGTTATCGAATTGATTGATACTTTGTGAAAGTATATAATGATGAAGTGTGAAGTAAGAATGCGATTAATGAAATGATGCATGTGGCTATGCGAATGTATTGCTGTAATTAGAGTTGATTATATTCCTTGAGACTTACTAAGCATAAAAAATGCTTACCCTGTTACTTTGGCCCTCTGTTTTATAGATTTCGCCGATAGCAATCGGATTCGGGATCAATAAAGTCGAAGTCATCCACACTATCCACGCCTCTATTTTGGTATAAATTTTGGTTGAACTTTGAAATGGCATGTATAGGACTACCCCTTGTTGGTTGAATATGTTGTGATGTATATATGTACGGCCATGCGAAAATGGCTCGTAAAAGTGAAGTATCGACTTAGACTAATTGTGGTTTGTATGTATATATTTGGTGTCATGATGTGGCTATGGCTTGGAAATGGGAATTTTGGTCATATGATCAGCTATGAACAATTACTTAATAACGAAGAGAATATAAGCTTAATGCTAAAGTAGCATTCAACCTCGGAGTAAGTTAAATTAGTAGGAAAATAAATTTTGAGATGGAAAATTATGTGTTTGACTAAAGAAAAGAAATCGTTGAAGAGTGTTTGTGAACATGGTAAGTATATTCGGCCACATAAATAATATAATTACATGATGTTATATTATGATTATTGAGCTTATGTATGTGGGTGCATGTATATCTAGTAATATAATGACATTTGGTTTTGATAGTCGATTGATAAGTTATTACTTTAATTACAAGAGCATTTGGTGAAAGTAACATTTGTGTATGAACATATATTAGTTATGAAATCGGTAGGTTTAAGACTAATTGTGGTAATGATAATATATTAAAATGAGATGGATATTTGATTACCGAATGTGAATAATAAGTAAACACTATTGATCAAAATATTAAACATCTCTATTTATACTTATTTAGCTCAAGAGCAAGGGGTCAAAGTTGGATAGGGAAAGGAAAAAGTGATCGAATAGCTGTTGAAATCGTTCGACAACATCCGAGGTAAGTCTTTAAGTAATGGAACTTAGCTTATGATTTGATAAAGCAATTATATATATATATATATGCATATATGTGTGAATGTTAATCGGGGTTTAAATCCGAGCTTGGTCTCGAAGGGCTTTTGAGCCAGTGTCATAATCGAACCTAGTTTCAAGGGCCTTCGCCAATGTCATAATCCGAGCTTGGTCTCGAAGGGCTTTTTGAGTCGGCGCTAAGAATCGGGCTTGGTTCGAAGGGCGTCTCGTGACGGCATAATATTGAGTTGAAAACTCATAAATATTAACGAGAAATCATATAATACATGTTGAAACAATTTTAAACCAATGTGTTACTTACAGTAAGATAACTAGGTAAGTAATTTACTCTCGTTGAGAATATGATTATGTTAAATTATGACTTTGAAATTGGTGGGGATGCTTAGACCATTGTTTAAAATCATTCGAACGTTTATGATCTGATTATGATGTATGAGTTCCGAATTAGAGAGTTCAACTTCACAAATGTGAGATGTAGGTGTATATGCATGAGATTGACACGAAAATGTGAGATGAACGTATTCGACTATAGAATGAATTTAGTTGGATATATATATTGCTTTCACCTTTGTGATATGAATGATAAAAGTAGTACCTTAGTTATTTTCTATTCGGCCAAAGGATGAAACAAACAAACTTAGATATTATTATGCCATTCTTTTAAATGATTTCATCATTTAAAACTTACTAAGCATCGAAATGCTTATTCTTTTGCTTTAATTCTCGGTTTTATAGATTTTGTTCGTCAACTATTGGACTCGGAAGTGTCAAAGTCGAAGTCATCCACACTATCTAAGCCACTTTTTGGTACTCTTCAGTTGAACTTGATAATGGCATGTATAGGGCTGACCCTTGTTGTTGATTAAGTATCTTTTGGTAATGTATATTTGTATAGCCATGCGAAAATGGCTTGTATATTTTGAGTATAACATTATGATCATTTTGTATATATGGTCTTATGATATGGTTATTAAGTGGTGTGGAAATGTTTGGTAATGATTAGCCATTGGAATGGCCAATCATGGTCCTATTGGTGCTACGTATGTCATGGCTAATCGTGATTATACTTGGAAATAATGTATGTCAAATTACTAGTTGATTCATGGAAAACTATGAAATAGGTAAAATTTACCTTAAAATAGATGCTGACAGCAGCAGTGATGTGAATTTGAAAAATCACTAAAAATAGTAGAAATGGAATTAAATAATGAATAAATTATGTAATTGAATCTTATGAGTCTAATTTCACATGAAAGAAACGAAACGACCATATGGGCCGTACTTTATGAGATGTTTAAGTTTTCGTGAAACAGGACAAGAGCTATTTTTGGATCCCCTGTTCTGACTTTGGAAATTCACCATAAATTAACCAGAGATAATTAGAAGTCATGCTTTATATGTACAGATTCCTTTTTGAGTCTAGTTTCATTAGAAACAAACAGCATAAGTATTTAAGCCCTTTACTGGGAGATATTTAAGTCGTAATGCATGAAGGTCAGAGTAATCAAACCCTGAAACAGGGGAGACTTTAACTAATAAACTGTACTAATTTGCCCAACCAAAAATTCTAGAAAGAAATTAGTAAATATATGTATGAGTCTAGTTTCAGGAAAAATTTACGGAATTGGATTTCGAGTTTTGGAACTCGAGATATGATTTTTAGAGTGACTGTGATGCAGTTAGCCAGCTCGTCTGGAAATTTTAAAAATGAATTGTATGAGCTGTTTAAGTAAGGAATTAAGTCCGTTAGCACCTCGAGTTCGACTCCGGTAATGGTCTCGGGTACGGGGTGTGACATTTAATTGGTATCAGAGCTACGGTTTAGTCGATTCTAGGACTACCGTAATACGTAGGGGAATAGCTATACATGCCATTATGTGTTTATCGATAGTGTGGTGATTTACGATTAAAAATGTGTTTATTTATAGTAATGGATCCCGATCCCAACCGAAGCGGTGGTGATGATGTTGAGAGTGTAGCGCGCGCTCTCGCACATGGGACGCGCTGGTGGACTCTCAACCTATTGCTAGTAATCAGAATGATGAAGCTAGGCAGGCTTTTTATAGCGTGATGAATGATTGGTTCAATCAGTATATTCGAACTAATACGGCTATCCCACAACCCCCACCCCCGACTAATACACCCCCTGCAACCGCGATACCTCCGGTGATTGATCAGATGAGGTTAAATAAGCCCCAGTTGATGAATCCAAAGCATGAGACTCTATGAATTTAAAGCTACGACAACGATGATGCCGAGCAAGCTGAATTTTGGTTGGACAACACTATTCGGGTACTTGATGAACTATCTTGCACACCCGATGAATGTCTGAAGTGTACTATTTCTTTACTACGTGATTACGCATACTATTGGTAGAATCGTTGATTTCTGTTGTGCCTTGAGAACGAGTAACTTGGGAGTTTTTCCAAACCGAGTTTCAAAAAGTATATTAGCCGAGATTCATTGATCAAAAACGGAAGGAATTTCTTGAACTTAAACAAGGTTCCATGTCTCACATCGATTATGAACGAAAGTTTGTGAGGCTTAGCCGATGACGTTCGAGAATGCATTTCTTGAAGTCGTAATGTGTAAACGTTTGAAGATGGATGAATAAAGATATAAAAGCGTATGTTGGCATTCTTGAAATCGAGAATTTGTAGTACTTGTTGAGCGAGCTTGCAAAGTCAAGAGCTCAACAAGGAGAAAAAAAAGCGATATGGGAGCAAAAGAGTTTCAGAAGAGATCTTGGAAAGCCCTTTCAACGATCATCGAAGAAATTTAGAGATGAGTCAGGCCGATCTAAAGACACTTCGGGTTTTTCTAGACGAGATCGTGATCGACCCCTTGTGAGTACGCGAGTCACTTCGGTTGCCAGTGTTGGAAATGATCATCGGGACAGGACAGAGTGCCAGTATTGTGGTAAATGGCATTCGGGGAGTTGTAGATTCCATAACCGCTCCTGTTATAAGAGCGGATCAGCTGACCACTTTATCAAAGATTGTCCGAGACTGTCTGAACAAAATGTAAATCAGAGTGGGAAACTGGGTGCTACTATAGCACGAAGTAGGCCACCTAAAAATGCGGGGAATGCTAGTGGCGGTCAGAGAGGATCTAGAGATGTTACCACCAGATCTGAGGCTCGTGCTCCTGCTAGAGCTTATGCTATACGTGCACGCGAGGATGCTTCTTCACCTGATGTTATTACCGGTACTTTCACTCTCTTTGATACTGATGTGATTGCTTTAATTGACCCTGGATCTACTCATTCTTATGTATGTGAGGCTTTAGCATCCAGTAAGACTTTACCTGTTGAGTCTACTGAGTTCGTTATTAGAGTGTCGAATCCCTTGGGTCGTTATGTGCTTGTCGACAAGGTGTGTAAGAAATGCCCCTTAATAATCCGAGGCTCCTGTTTTCCGGCCGACTTGATGCTTTTACCGTTTGATGAATTTGATGTTATTCTCGGTGTGGATTGGTTGACCGTACATGATGCAGTTGTGAATTGCAAAAGTAAGACTATTGATTTGAGATGTGCAAATAATGAGATAATCCGAGTTGAGTCTACTAATTGGAACGGATTACCAACAATAATATCCTCAATGTTAGCTCAAAAATATGTGAGAAAGGGGTGTGAAGCGTATCTTGCATACGTACTTGATAATAAAGAATCAAAAAAGAAACTTGAATCGGTACCAGTGGTTTGTGAATATTCGGATGTTTTTCAGAAGAATTAGGGGTTACCACTGTTCGGAGGTAGAGTTTGGCATCGAACTTGTACAGGACTACACCGATTTCGATAGCTCCGATCGTATGGCACCAACGAATTGAAAGAATTAAAACCTCAGTTGCAAGAGTTGACGGATAGAGGTTTTGCTCGATCGAGTTTTTCACCTTGGGGTGCACCAGTATTGTTTGTGAAAAAGAAGGACGGAACCATGAGGTTGTGCATCAACTATCGTCAGCTGAATAAAGTGACAATAAAGAATAAATATCCGTTACTGCGTATTGATGATTTGTTTGATCAACTAAAGGGGCCTCGGTGTTTTCAAAGATAGATTTGAGATCGGGTTATTATCGATTCTTGAGTTCGAAATTCGAGATATACCCAAAACGCTTTTAGAACGAGATACGGTCACTACGAGTTCTTAGTGATGCCATTTGGACTCACTAATGCCCCTGCGATATTTATGGATTTGATGAATCGGATCTTGAACGATTTGGATCGATTTGTAGTTGTGTTTATTGATGACATTTTGGTCTATTCGAGGGATGAAACCGAACATGCTGAACACCTGAGATTAGTGTTACAGATTTTACGGGATAAGCAGTTATATGACAAGTTCAGTAAATGTGAGTTCTGGTTGAGAGAAGTTAGCTTTTTGGGTCATGTGGTATCTGCATCGGGTATTAGAGTTGATTCGAGCAAAATTTCAGCCGTACTTAACTGGAAGCCTCCGAGAAATATTATTGAGGTTCGGAGCTTTTTGGGACTTGCCGGTTACTACAGACGGTTTGTAAAGGGTTTCTCGATGATAGCCACACCAATGACGAAACTACTTCAGAAAGATGTTAAGTTTGAATGGACAGAAAAATGTCAGAAAAGTTTCGATCAACTAAAAACTTATTTGACTGAAGCTCCAGTACTAGTGCAGCCCGAATCAGGCAAAGAGTTTGTCATTTACAGTGATGCATCCTTGCTTGGGTTGGGTTGTGTATTGATGCAAGAAGGTCGAGTTGTAGCTTATGCGTCGAGGCAATTGAAGCCACATGAGAAAAATTATCCAACCCATGATCTCGAATTAGCTGCCATCGTATTCGCTTTGAAAATATGGCGACATTACTTATTTGGTGAGAAGTGCCATGTATTTTCGGATCACAAAAGTCTCAAATATTTGACGACTCAAAGAGATTTGAATCTGCGACAAAGACGTTGGCTTGAGTTGTTAAAAGATTATGAGCTTGTCATTGACTATCACCCGGGAAAGGCTAATGTGGTTGCGGATGCTTTAAGTCGTAAATCACTGTTTGCTTTACAAGCGATGAATGTACACTTGTCCGTTCTATCCGATAATGTGTTAGTAGCAGAATTAAAGGCCAAACCATTGTTGATTCATCAAATTCGTGAAGCTCAGAAAGTCGATGATGAATTGGTTGCAAAATGGGCTGAATGTGTTTCGAATATGGAATCAGAGTTTCAAATTGATGATGACGATTGTTTGAGGTTCAGAAGTCATTTGTGTGTTCCAAGAAATTCAGAACTTATCTCGACAATTCTGAACGAAGCTCATTGTAGCCAAATGTCAATTCACCCGGGGAGTACGAAAATGTACAACGATCTGAGACGTCAGTTTTGGTGGCATGGTATGAAACGAGACATATCCGATTTTGTTTCGAAGTGTTTAATATGTCAACAAGTGAAAGCGGAACATCAAGTGCCTACGGGTTTACTTCAGCCAATCATGATACCTGAATGGAAGTGGGATCGAGTCACGATGGATTTTGTATCTGGATTGCCATTGTCATCAAGCAAAAAAGATGCGATCTGGGTTGTTGTTGATAGACTGACAAAGTCGGCTCATTTTATCCCTGTATGTATAGATTACTCCCTTGACAAGCTAGTTGAAATGTATGTATCTCATATTGTAAGGTTACATGGAGTACCCGTTTCTATTGTGTCAGATAGAGATCCAAGATTCACATCGCAATTTTGGAAGAAATTTCAAGAAGCTTTGGGTCCCAAATTGCATTTCAGCACCGCTTTTCATCCCCAGACCGATGGTCAATCTAAGCGGATAATTCAGATACTCGAGGATATGTTGAGATGTTGCATTCTTGAGTTTAGTGGTTCGTGGGAACGGTATTTACCCTTGATTGAATTTGCTTACAACAATAGTTTTCAATCAAGCATTAAGATGGCACCTTACGAGGCTTTGTACGGTCGTAAATGCCGTACACCGTTATTTTGGACCGAACTCAATGAAAATAAAATTTTCGGAGTTGATTTGATTAAAGATGCTGAACAGAAAGTAAAAATAATCCGTGAAAGTCTGAAGGCAGCTTCAGATCGTCAGAAGTCGTACGCGGATTTGAAACGAAAAGACATTGAGTATTAGGTAGGAGACAAAGTGTTTCTTAAAGTTTCACCTTGGAAAAAGATACTCAGATTTGGCCGTAAGGGCAAATTGAGTCCGAGGTTCATTGGGCCGTATGAAATATCCGAACGAATTGGTCCAGTTGCATATAGATTGATTTTACCCCCTGAACTCGAAAAGATTCACAACGTTTTTCATGTTTCGATGCTTCGACGTTATAGATCCGATCCTTCGCACATAATTAATCTATCAGAGGTTGAAATTCAATCCGATATAAGTTATGAAGAAGAACCGATTCGTATCCTAACTCGTGAAGTGAAAGAATTACGAAACAAAAAGGTTCCTTTAGTAAAAGTGTTATGGCACAAGCACGGGATGGAAGAAGCTACTTGGGAACCTGAGAACTCTATGAAAGAACGATATCCTAACTTGTTCACTGGTAAGATTTTCGGGGACGAAAATTTCTTATGTGGGGGAGAGTTGTAACAGTCCTAATTTGACCCTAGTCGGAAGTGGTTTCGGACCACGAAACCGAAGTCATAAAATAATTAATAAATCATATTTGATGCTTATTATATATGAATATGCATGTGTGAAAAATTCATGCTTAAATTTTGTATATAGTATGTGAAATTTATTAAATAGGACTTGTATGAGAAAATTTAGAAATGTGCTAGGCAAATGCTAAAGTGGCCTATTAATATATGTTGAAAGTGCTTGTACTTGCATGTCAAATTAGCCAAACTATAGGTAGTGGCCGCCATGCTACAAATTATATAATCAAATATGAATTTTCTATTAACTTTAATTAGCTAGATGCCATATTATCATGGATGAATGTAATAAAATAAAGAAATAATAATTAAAGGAAGGAAATGGGTGAAAGAAACAAAGTCTTCATCCATGTTTCTTCCTAGCCGATTCTAAAGAAAGAAAAGAACAACCATTCGGTGATCTTGAACTCAAAATAAGGTGAGTAGTTCATGCTAATTCTTGAAATTTTAGTATATTTTGAGTTAGTTCTTAAGTTCTTTGCTTAACCCATGACAAAATTTTGAGTTGGGTAATGTCTTAAGCTTTCTACCATAGTAGAAATTAAGGGTTAGATTGTTGTTTTTTTTTGTGGTTATTTGAAGTTGAACTAGTTAATACTTAAGTGTTAGTATTTGTACATGAAATAGATGAATGTGGATTTGTTGAGTTACTTGAACAAATTCGACTTTGTAATTGATTTTTTTTAGTATAAACCTTGAGTAATGCTAGACATAGATTTTGGTTTTGATAGTGCTTATATGAGTTTAATTAATTCAATTTTGATAATATAATGATAGCTTAAGATAAACAACATTCGGTTACTTAATTTTTGTGTTAAATCGAAAATGGATGCTAGTTGAGCTATGAACAATTACTTAATAACGAAGAGAATATAAGCTTAATGCTAAAGTAGCATTCAACCTCGGAGTAAGTTAAATTAGTAGGAAAATAAATTTTGAGATGGAAAATTATGTGTTTGACTAAAGAAAAGAAATCGTTGAAGAGTGTTTGTGAACATGGTAAGTATATTCGGCCACATAAATAATATAATTACATGATGTTATATTATGATTATTGAGCTTATAGATGTGGGTGCATGTATATCTAGTAATATAATGACATTTGGTTTTGATAGTCGATTGATAAGTTATTAATTTAATTACAAGAGCATTTGGTGAAAGTAACATTTGTGTATGAACATATATTAGTTATGAAATCGGTACGTTTAAGACTAATTGTGGTAATGATAATATATTAAAATGAGATGGATATTTGATTACCGAATGTGAATAATAAGTAAACACTATTGATCAAAATATTAAACATCTCTATTTATACTTATTTAGCTCAAGAGCAAGGGGGGTCAAAGTTGGATAGGGCAAAGGAAAAAGTGATCGAATACTGTTGAAATCGTTCGACAACATCCGAGGTAAGTCTTTAAGTAATGGAACTTAGCTTATGATTTGATAAAGCAATTATATATATATATATATATATATATATATGCATATATGTGTGAATGTTAATCGGGGTTTAAATCCGAGCTTGGTCTCGAAGGGCTTTTGAGCCAGTGTCATAATTCGAGCTTGGTCTCGAAGGGCTTTTGAGCCAGTGTCATAACCGAACCTAGTTTCGAAGGGCCTTCAGGCCAATGTCATAATCCGAGCTTGGTCTCGAAGGGCTTTTTGAGTCAGCGCTAAGAATCGGGCTTGGTTCCGAAGGGCGTCTGTGACGGCATAATATTGAGTCAAAAACTCGTAAATATTCGTACGACAAATCATATAATACATGTTGAAACAATTTTAAACCAATGTGTTACTTACAGTAAGATAACTAGGTAAGTAATTTACTCTCGTTGAGAATATGATTATGTTAAATTATGACTTTGAAATTGGTGGGGATGCTTAGACCATTGTTTAAAATCATTCGAACGTTTATGATCTGATTATGATGTATGAGTTCCGAATTAGAGAGTTCAACTTCACAAATGTGAGATGTAGGTGTATATGCATGAGATTGACACGGAAATGTGAGATGAACGTATTCGACTATAGAATGAATTTAGTTGGATATATATATTGCTTTCACCTTTGTGATATGAATGATAAAAGTAGTACCTTAGTTATTTTCTATTCGGCCAAAGGATGAAACAAACAAACTTAGATATTATTATGCCATTCTTTTAAATGATTTCATCATTTAAAACTTACTAAGCATCGAAATGCTTATTCTTTTGCTTTAATTCTCGGTTTTATAGATTTTGTTCGTCGCACTATTGGACTCGGAAGTGTCAAAGTCAAGTCATCCACACTATCTAAGCCACTTTTTGGTACTCTTCAGTTGAACTTGATAATGGCATGTATAGGGCTGACCCTTGTTGTTGATTAAGTATCTTTTGGTAATGTATATTTGTATAGCCATGCGAAAATGGCTTGTATATTTTGAGTATAACATTATGATCATTTTGTATATATGGTCTTATGATATGGTTATTAAGTGGTGTGGAAATGTTTGGTAATGATTAGCCATTGGAATGGCCAATCATTGTCCTATTAGTGCTACGTATGTCATGGCTAATCGTGATTATACTTGGAAATAATGTATGTCAAATTACTAGTTGATTCATGGAAAACTATGAAATAGGTAAAATTTACCTTAAAATAGATGCTGACAGCAGCAGTGATATGAATTTGAAAAATCACTAAAAATAGTAGAAATGGAATTAAATAATGAATAAATTATGTAATCGAATCATGATGAGTCTAATTTCACATGAAAGAAACGAAATGACCATATGAGCCGTATTGTATGAGATGTTTAAGTTTTCGTGAAACAGGGCCAGAGTGATTTCTGGATCTCCTATTCTGACTTTGGAAATTCACCATAAATTAACCAGAGATAATTGGAATTCATGCTTTATATGTACAGATTCCTTTGTGAGTCTAGTTTCATTAGAAACAAACGGAATAAGTATTGAAGCTCTTTACTGGGAGATATTTAAGTCGTAATGCATGAAGGTCAGAGTAGTCGAACCCTGAAACAGGGGAGACTTTAACTAATAAACTGTACTAATTGGCCTGACCGAAAATTCTAGAAACAAATTAGTAAATATATGTATGAGTCTAGTTTCAGGAAAAATTTACGGAATTGGATTTCGAGTTTTGGAACTCGAGATATGATTTTTAGAGTGACTGTGATGCGTTAGCCACTCGTCTGAAAATTTTAAAAATGAATTGTATGAAATTTGTTTAAGTAAGGAATTAAGTCCGTTAGCACCTCGAGTTCGACTCCGGCAATGGTCTCGGGTACGGGGTGTGACACTAGGGTTGCATTAACTCGATCTATGGATCCCCTTATTAGGTTTCACCCTAATCCGGCAAAATCCTGTCACCCTATGTCTAGGCGCGCAATCAACTCCACTTAATTATGACAAATCTACTCTTAGACAGGGTCTATTCGTCCTCTGAATAAGAGCTTATCTTGAATCAGTATCCTGGGATATCAAAACAGGAATTAAGAACACATAATTAAGAACAAGTTAAATATTTATCATACAATTCAAAAAATAATAAAAAGATTCATCTTAGGTTTCATTCCCCATAGGTATTTAGGGAATTTAGTTCATAACTAAATAAGAAAACATCTCAGAATAATAAAGAATACAAAACATAAAGAAAACGCGAAACTCCTAAAGGGGAATTGAGGAGAGATCTTCAGTCCTGATGATGAATTCGGCTTCTGAGATGAATAAATCGGCTTCCTTGGAGTAATTCCTTACTCCCTATTCTGCGTGTCCTCTTTTCTCCTTTTCTAGGGTGTATTTATAGGCTTTGGAATGCCTAAGAGCCCTCAAAATTAGCCTTTTCCGAATTGGACTCAACTTGGGCTCGATAGGGACACGCCCGTGTAACACGCTCATGTGCAATTACTTCAGGCTGTGCTCGAGCCTGCCAAATTGACACGGCCGTGTGGTCTGCCCGTGTGAGAAGGTCCAGGCCGTGTTGATTTTGTACTTTGGCCCATTTTCTCCATTTTTGGCCGGTTTCTCGTTCCTTTCACTCTCCTATGCTCTTCTAAGTATAATACATAAAATTAAAGCATTAGGAGCATCGAATTCACCAATTCTAATGGAAAATCATACATAAAATGTGTTAAACATGGGATAAAAATATGTATAAATTACGGTTTATCAAGGCCTTTTTCAGCAACTAATAGAACAGTAATTGATGTTGGCACAGGTGAACTCACACTTTGTGTGGAGTTGAAACAATCACCCTTCAAGCTAGTAATTCGAGTAACACATCGAAAATTGAAGGTGGTTGTATAAATCATACTATTAAAACTGATCATGTAATGAAACCTTCCTGGCAGGAAACACGTTCAAAGAACACACCTGAGCCATGTTCGAGTAACGACAAAGGACCTATCTATGAAGAACGAAGGCTACAACTCGAGGAACTAGATGAATGGCGGACACATAAACCGAGGACACACAATAAACCAAAACCACGCCATGATGAGCTCAATATTTCACGAAATCAACTTAAGGTTGGAGACAAAGTACTACTACATGCAGTAGACCCTCGTACTGCCACTTCTGAACCTAACGGAGCAATCCCTCTTACGGTTCTCAATATTTTCCCATATGGAAAAGTCGAGGTAATTCATCCCAAATTCGGCACTTTTAAGGTAAACAGTACTCGTCTTAAACCTTATTTTGATAAAATTGATAGCAGGGATGAGGAGTGTGAACTCTTCACACCACCATGACCATGCAACAGAAAGGTAAGTCGAGCTCAGACTATAAATAAGCGCTTCTCGAGAGGCAACCCGAGCACTAACTACGTTAACTTCTTTAAAATTTTAGTTTTTAACATCTAATCACTTACTGAGTCATTGAAACACAGGTTTTCTAATCCACACAGCCAAGCACATGGGCCTGCCTTAGGTTGTGCTCACACCACGGGAAAAGACACAGCCGTGTGAAAGCAGGGCAAATTTTTTCCTTAACACGGGATGCGATAAGTTGCCACGGTAGTTCAACGTGGCCATGGGCGAGTCTGTCAAACTAACACGGGCATACGACACGCCTGTGCCTATAAATCGTGGTTGAAACTAAGAATTTAGCATGAGCGTACGACACGACCGTGCCCATCAATGGTGCTCAAGACTGATAAAATAACACGGGCATGGACATCCATACACGAGCGTCGGAGAAGCGAAAGAAGCAGAACACAGCCGTGCGACACGGCCGTGTGCACAAACACGCCCAAAGAGCATAGGCGTGTGACGAATTTCAGACGCGCCCAAATTTGAAAATCACGATAAACACGGGCTGAAATAAAGCACGGCCGTGTGCCCCAAAATCTATATAAATCCCTCACTATTCATCACCCTCTTCCAAAAAATCCAAAACCCTAGCCGTTGCACCTTCACACCCCCTACCTGCCACGCCCGTACTCCGACCACAGCACCACCTTCGACGACCCAAAGCTCCTCCCTCTTACGTTTGTTCATTTGTTTCCCTCTATTCTCTTCATTTTTTTACTTATTTCATGATAGTTTGTTTTATTTTAAGTAAATAATCATAGTTATAATGATAGAATACTTATGCTATTTGTTAAGAAATTTGCCATGTTAGTCAATACATTTTGCTACATTCATCCATTTTTCTTGTTTCCATAGATTTCATGCTTACCCACACCAGATTTCATACTTATCAAACCCACATGCATTCATTCACTAGATATTTCCGTTAGCATTACTCTCGTAGTCCTATTCATAGAAATGACTTAATCTATCTGATTGGGTTTTTTTTTTTAGCATAGTTGTTCTTTAGTACATGACTTCTATGAAGTATCTCTATTAGTCTTCCCATGCATATTTTTTCCATGCTATTGTTGGGGAGTAATTTTATTTTATTTCGTCTTGCCAATGCAGGTATACTATCTCAACCTCACGTGGTAAGAAGACCGCCGTCCCCGCTTCAAATAAAAGGAAAGGAGCAACATCATCCTTGGGTCCTACCGCTGAGATCCGACATCCTTTTCTCTAGTTTCCCTTGGAACTCCAAGAGGAACTACTTCAGATATTACGGGCCCGACCCCTAGGTGTGGGCTGCTGCATTGTCTAGGCCGCACTTAAACAAATTCAAATGGCTGACGCAGTCTGAGCCCTCCTGATGACTGACCTGTAGGGGCTCTTCTTTGAGATCATCGAGCCGACGTACCTCGAGCTCACAATGGAACTCTGCTCGACCTTCTATCTTCAAGTCGTCATGACAAACTTCGACGATCCTGGAACGGTCCAATTCTGCCTCGGTGGTCTAGTACACCAGTTGAGCGTACCGGAGTTCTGAATTGCACTAGGGCTATATACGGAGGAGTTCATGGATGACAACGAACTCGAGACCCTCCATCGCCACATCCACTACTCTCCCTCCAAATGCTTGAAGGACCTCGTCCCTACCTTGGCCACCTATGATCCTAGTCGCTCTAAGACATCAGCCCTCGCCCCATCCCTGTGATACCTACATACCATCTCAGCCCACACTCTGACAGGGCAGGGAGAGAGCACCGGCGTCGTCAACACTCACGACGCCTACTTTTTATGGAGCATGGTGAATGGGCACGTCTTCGACCTTGCCTATTTCATTGCCCTCAACACATCAGCACAATCATCCTCTGTAACACCCCTATCCCGTATCCGTCGCCGGAATAGGTAAAGGGCATTACCAGACAACAGAACATTTCAAACCAATTCAAAATCATAGATATCATAAAACTTCATTTCATAAGCAATCATCTCTTAAGATGGTCTACGAGACCCAAAATGTACTTTTAAGAGATATTCGGGACTAAACCGAACATATTCATAAAGTTCAGAACTTTTTTTTAAAAAAAAATCAATTCTATAGGGGTCACATGCCCGTGTGACCAGGCCGTTTGCCCCACACGAGCATCAGACACCCTCATGTGAACCAGCCGTGCCAAAACAGAGCTTATATACTGACTTATTCCCACGGCCAACAAATACGTCTGTGTGCCACGACCGTGTGGCACAATGCAGGCTTGGTCTAAGCCAATTTGCCACCCCTTTATGGGTCATTCCTACAAGCCAAATTAAACAACATTCATACGAAATATTCAGCCAATTCATGCTCAAAACATGCTTCATTACAACTATTTCATCATCATTCAACAACTCATTCAAACCATACCAGAACTTAGCACAAACATACCATTTGATAGTCAACTTTCATTGCGTAACCTATATTTACAATTCAAAACTTGATACATAAACCTTCTAGCCTATACATGCCATACTTCAAAATATGTACACTTTCAAAAGTACCAAAATGAGATCGATAGTGTGGTGATAATCCTCGACTATCCCCGAGCCTTCAATAGCTACGATAACTGTAAAATAGACAGTAAACACACAGAGTAAGCTACAAAGAGCTTAGTAAGCTAAAAACAATTGGTCTAACTACTAAAGCATATAAATACAATTCACCCAAATAGATTCATAACCATTTCATAGAATAATTCATAAACTTAACCATGCTTCTTTGTTTGCATATATGTCATGCTCCATTTCCATACATATTTCACAAAGACAGAGTTTTTCATATTCAGAAATTTAGTACGACACGAACGTACCTGCATAGGTTATACATTTCATATACTCAACTCAGATTTCGTACGCTATCATCAGACGGGTTAGAAATGATATAGATGCTCATAAACAAGTACAATGTCGATGTCCCGGACGTGGTATTACATGTAATTCAATATCGATGCCTCTGTCCCAGACAGGGTCTTACATGAAATCAAATATGATGCCGATGTCCCAGACATGGTCTTATACGTAAATCTCAATCGAGGCCTATGTCCCAGACACGTCCTTACACGATGTCTCTGACAGATGCCAACTTTTCTTAGAAACATACAAAGCTTTTCAGATATTAACATATTATCATACTTTACTACAAAGATATTCATCAGGTACTCAAGGCCATCCAATTACAATTTATATGTGTAGAATTTATTTCAATTTAACACGTAATTGTAATTTGACTTACCTTGAACGGATTTCGGATAAAATGAGTCGTCTATTCAACTATTTTGGACTTCCCCTGATCTAAGTTTGATTTTCTTTGTTCTTGATCTAATACAATACAAGTTCAACCATTCAACCATTCATTTCATTCAATTTAATCCATATACACATATTTAGGGCACTTTACATTTTAACCCTTACATTTTCACACTTTGACAATTTAGTCTATTTTTCTCAAAATCACCAATATGCAAAATTTCTTTGCAACAAGGGCTAGCCGAATTTTCATGGCTTCTATTGTAACACCCCTAACCCGTACCCATCGCCGGACTAGGGTTAAGCGGCATTACCAAACATATCGAAACTCTTTGCATTCATTTCACAAACATCATAGCATCATAGTCAAACATCAATATAAGTCTTTTTCTTAGGTCAATGAGACCTTAAAAATGTATTAGGAAGAGGTCGGGACTAAACCAAACATGTTCACCCTTTTCAACACTTAGAGAATTTTTCTATTCTATTAAGGTCATACGCCCGTGTGACCAAGCCGTGTACCTTACGCGGGCATCAAACACACCCATATGAACCAGCCGTGCCAAAACAGAGCAGGCATACTGACTTTCACCCATGGCCAATAGACACGCCCGTGTGCTATGGCCGTGTGATACTTAGCTAGTTACTGACTTATGCCCTCTACCATATGACACACCCGTGTGTCAAAGCCGTGTGACTTTTAAGAGGTTACTGCCAAAAAAACACGGCTACAAAGCACACCCGTGGCCTTTGACCGTGTGGCACAATGCAAGCTTGGTTTAAGCCAAATTGTCACCCTTTTTTGGGTCAACCTACAAGCATAGAAACAAGAATATGTGTACAATCCAATTTCTCATGCTAAAACACATACATCATTCATGCAATAATATTATCAACCATTTACATACTTATAACCTTACCTATTCATACTAAAACATAATGTAAAATTATATCGAAAACATCATTCATTCTTATACCATGAACTCACCAAACTTACCTTCTCCATTATCCAACTAGAAAATGCCACTATTGTAAAATAACATCACTTATCATAAGCCTTTCTCAGCTACAAGTTCAAACACAAATTAGCCAATTTAGATGGCTAAATATATATATATATATATATATATATGTATATATACATCACAAAACATACTCCTAACTACTAGCCTATACATTCCATACTTCAAATATATATGTACATTTCTAAAGTACCAAAATGAGATCGATAGTGTGGTGACGATCCTCGACTATCCCCGAGCCTTCAGTAGCTACGATAATTGTAAAATAGACAGTAATCACACAAAGTAAGCTTTCAAAAGCTTAGTAAGCTCGTACTCAAAACATTCATAGTATATGAACATAAAATGATAACCTATAAGTATTTGCACAATTTCAATCCATATAACTATATCAACTCAATGAGATTCATATACATAACATTATCTACCACTTAGGCATCATACATACCTGAAGCTTCCCGTACTTATTCACTTTTGTACTTATCTCATGTTGAATGTTATAAGACTTTCCAAAAGCTATTTGTATTTTATACATGAGCACACTTAGTGCTATAAGGTTAGCCGAAGCTAAATATTTCCGCACACTTAGTGCCATCTCAAATAATCGAGACTAAGTCGGTATCGCACACCTAGCGCCCAAGCTAGTTTAAATTGAACACGTAGTGCCAAAACTTCCGTTTCATCACCATATTATCCAATTCAATTATATACAACTTATGTATAATAAAGACATCAAAACATACTTAACATCATATTTTAAGTAAGAACTTACCTCGTACTCGAAGGTGTCGACTCGAACGTTTATTCTATAATTTTCGACTTCCCTCTATCTAAATCCGAATTCCTCTTTTCTTGATCTATTAATATTCAAAATTAATCCTTTTATTCACCAATTAATACAATTCCATCTATAAACACATATTTAGGGCATTTTACAAACTAGCCCTCACATTTTTACATTTCGACACTTTAGTCCCTATTTCACAAAATCACAAAATACACATAATTTGCATATACACAAGCTTAGCTGAATTCTCTTAGTACTTATACTAGTCCACACATTTCATTTATTTCACATTTTACTCCCTCAAAATAACATTTTCACAAATTTGCCCAATTTACTCAAATCCAACTAAAATCCAAAGACAAAACATGTAAACCCAACATCAAGCTTTCATATTTCACCATTTAACAACACAAAACTCATGAATTCATCCATGACACATTTTCAAATCATCAACAAAATCAGAAATTGAGTCATGGGCTTTATAGTACACTTAGCAACGATCTCAAAAACATAGAAATTATCAAAAATCAAAGCAAAAACATACCTCAATCAAGGAATACAATGGTCGAACCCTAGATGTTCTTTTTCTTTTATTTTCTTTGTATTTTCGGTTAAGAATGGACATAAAATGATCCATTTACATGTATTTGTTTTTTATTATTAACATAAAATTTAAATGACCATTTTTCCCTTTCATTCAACCATTAAAAATTCACCTAACACATGCCCTTTTATGTCCATTCAAATCTCCAATGGTCAAATAACCACATAAGGACCTTTACTCTAGAAAGCCAACTCAAATAAGCACTTAAACATCTAGCACACAGCTTTTATATTTTATGCAATTAGGTCTTTTTTATAAATTAAGCACACAAACAGTTAAATTTTCACATGAGACTTTCACACATGTCAATTCACTTATCAAATACATAGAAATTAATATTAAAATATTTTTTTCTAACTCGAATTTGTGGTCCCGAAACGATTATTCCGACTAGGGTCAAAACTGACCTGTTACATCTATATAAGCCCATACAAAATGTTCAATTCACAATTTAGTCCTTCTAAACCTTATTTTCAAAATTTAACCCAAATAGCTCAATTTTATCAAAAACTCAAAGACAAAACTTATGAACCATCTACCAAGCCTTTATAATGCATTCAAAAAAATCACAAAACTCATGATATCAACAATGGCATTTCATGAAATCTTTAACAGAAATAGAAATTCAGACATGGGTTTTAAAGAACACGAAGCAAAGATCACAGAAATGTAGAAATTATCAAAAATGGACCAAAGTACATACCTTAATCAACCAAATCAATGGCCGAACCCTAGGATGGTCTTCTTCTTTCTATTTCTTTGTATTTTTGGCAATACATGCATGAAATGGCTTCATTTTCATGTTTATTTTCATTTAATAACTTTAATAATCATTTTCCCATTTTGCCCTTGGCATATATCATCAAATTTTCAACCACTAATGTCCATCATTGTCTACCATTAATATAAATGGTAAATTTGACATGTAAGGACCTTTATTTTAAAAGCCAAGCGAATTTGGTGCTTTAACATTTAACACTCAACTTTTATGCTTTACGCGATTTAATCCTTTTTCATAATTAAGCACAGAAAAGGACAAATTAAATCACAGAAATTTCACAGATATAAATTCACATATAACAGACACAAAAAATAATATTAAAATATTCTTTGGACTCGAATTTATCGTCCCGAAACCACTATTCTGACTAGGGTCAAAACCAAACTGTTACAATTCTCCCCCCTTAGGGATTTTCGTCCCTAAAAATCTTACCATTAAACAGTTTTGAATATTGCTGTTTTATTGCATCCTCGAGCTCCCACGTAGCCTCTTCTACACCGTGACGATGCCACATCACTTTAACTAGAGGAATTTTCTTATTTTGTAACTCATTAATCTCACGGGCTAAAATACGAATTGGCTTTTCTTTTAAGTCATATCAGACTGGATTTCAATCTCAGAAGGGGATATCACATGAGACGGATTAGATCTATACCGTCGAAGCATCGATACATAAAATACATTATGAATCTTTTCTACAACCCAAATTGCGTCTTTCTTTTTCAGAGACAGAGGCAAACCTGAAACAAAATCCATGGTCACTCGATCCCATTTCCATTCCGGAATCATAACCGGTTATAATAACCCAGATGGCACCTGATGCTCAGCTTTAACTTGCTGATAGATTAAACATCTCGAGAAAAAGTCAGAAATATCTCTTTTCATTCTCAGCCACCAATATAGTTGCCTCAAATTGTTATACATTTTCATACTTCCCGGATGTACAGAAAATCTACTACTGTGAGCTTTATTCAAAATCGTTTGAATCAAATCTGGATTTCTTGGAACACAAAGTCTATTTCTGAACCTCAAACAATCATCATCATCTATTCGAAATTCAGAATCAGAATCAAAATTAAACTGAGTTCGTTCAGCCATAATCTCATTATCAACCTTCTGAGCTTCGATAATCTATTGTAAAAACAAAGGTCTCGCTTTTAATTCAGCTAAAACTGAACCATCATCAAATAGAACTAAATGAGCATTCATTGCAAATAATGATTTTTGACTCAAAGGATCAACAACCACATTTTTTTTTCTCGGGTGATAATCAATCACAAGTTCGTAGTCTTTTAGCAGTTCTAACCATCTTCTCTGTCGCAAATTCAAATCTTTTTGCATCACTAAATATTTCAGACTTTTATGATCAGAAAACACGTGACATTTTTCACCAAACAGATAGTGATGCCAGATCTTCAAAGCAAATACAATGGCAGCTAACTCAAGGTCGTGTGTTGGATAGTTCTTCTCATGCAGCTTTAATTGTCTCGAAGCATAAGCAACAAATTTTCCTTCTTGCATTAAAACACAACCGAGTCCATTCAATGAAGCATCGCTGTAAACAACGAATTCTTTACCTGACTCAGGTTGTACCAATACCGAAGCTTCAGTTAATAGAGCTTTTAACCGATCAAAACTTATCTGACATTTCTCAGACCATTCAAATTTCACATCTTTCTGAAGCAATTTAGTTAACAGAGTTGCTATCACAAAGAAATCTTTTACAAATCATCTGTAGTAACCGGCAAGTCCCAGAAAACTGCAGACTTCAGATACATTCCTCGGAGGCTTCCAATCTAGAATAGCTGAAATCTTGCTCGGATCAACTCTAATTCCGGAAGTTGATACATATGACCCAGAAAACCAACTTCTCGCAACCAGAATTCACATTTACTAAACTTTGCATACAACTATTTATCTCGCAAAGTCTGTAGCACTATTTTCAAATGCTTGGCATGTTCAGATTCATCACGTGAATAAATCAATATGTCATCAATGAATACTACAACAAATTGATCTAAATATGGTCTAAATATTCTATTCATTAAATCCATAAATACAGCAGGTGCATTCGATAATCCAAAAGGCATAACTAAAAATTCATAATGCCCATACCTTTTCTAACAATAGTTTTTGGAATGTCAGAGTCCTTTACTCGCAACTGGTAGTATCCCGATCTCAGATCTACCTTAGAAAACACAGTAACACATTTCAACTGATAGAATAAATCATCAATTCTAGGCAGACGTTATTTGTTCTTTATAATCACTTTATTAAGTTGTCGGTAATCAATACACATTCTCATTATGCCATCTTTCTTTTTCACAAACAGTACAGGAGCACCCCATGGTGAAAAACTCGGTCTAGCAAATCCTCAATCGATCAATTCTTGCAACTGAGATTTCAATTCCTTCAATTCGGTCGGAGCCATTCTATACGGAGCTATCAATATCGGAGTAGTACCAGGTACTAATTCAATGCCAAACTCAACTTCTCGAATCGGAGGCAAACCAGGTAGTTCTTCAGGAAACACATCGAGAATTTACAAACAACAGGCACTGATTCAACTTTCTTATCATTCACTTTTGAATCTAACACATAAGCTAAGTAGGCTTCACAACCTTTCTTCATATATTTTCGTATTTTCATTGCAGATACCACAGCTGGTAGTCCATTCAGATCACTAAACTCAATTTGGATTATCTCATCATTCTTACACCTTAAATCAATTACTTTTCGTTCGCAATTCACAATAGCATCATGCAAAGTTAACCAATCCATTCCTAGAATTATGTCAAAATTTATCAAAAGGTAAAAGAATCAAATCAGCAGGAAAACAGATATCTCGTAACATTAACGGGCAATTCTTGTAGACTTTATCAATCAAGACACTTTTGCCTAAAGGGGTTCGATACTCTAATTACGAATTCAGTAGACTCTACAGGAAAAGTCTTGTTGTGCACTAAATTTATACAGATATAAGAATGCGTCGATCTAGGGTTTATCAATGCAATCACAGAAGTATCATAAAGAGTAAAGGTACCAGTAATCATGTCTGGAGATGAGGCTTCCTCACGAGCTCGGATAGCATAGGCTCTGGTGGGTGCTCGGCCTCAGATCTAACAATAGTATCTCCAGTAGTTCTTTGACCACTACTTGCATTTCTTGCATTTCTAGAAGGTCTACCTCTAGCTGAGGCGTTGCTCGATCTCAGATTCTGCACATTCTCTTGCTCAGCAGGTTCAGAACAATCTTTTACAAAATGGTCCAAAGATCCACATCGGAAACAGGCTCGGTCATTCAATCTAAAATTTCCCGGATGTCTTTTACCACAGTGTTTATATTCAGGACTCTCAGATCGAACATTCCCGACACTTGCAACGGAAGTAGCAGGGACTCTGAAGTTCGAATGCGATCTAGCTCGATCTCAGTTTGAATGTCCCACATTAGCATTTGGACAGCTTTGATCATCTTAGAATTTCTTTGACATAGATTGAATGATCTACTCGAAGATCTCTTTTTAGCATCTCTAGCCTCAGAATCAACTTTTCTTTTCTCTTTACTTAATTTTTCAGCTTTACATGCTCGCACAACGGGCACTACCATTTCTTTAATTTCCAAAATCCCAACTAACAGACAGATATCTTTGTTTAGTCCATCTTCAAACTTTTTACACATTATTGCTTGATTCGATACATATTCCCTAGCATATTGGCTCAATCTCACAAATTCACGTTCGTGTTCAGTAACAAACATACGGCCCTGTTTAAGCTCAAGAAGCTCTTTACGTTTTTTATCAATGAATCTTTGACTGATATATTTCTTTCAAAATTCAGATTGAAAGAAATCCCAAGTAACCCGTTCACTCGGGACTACAGATATTAAATTTTTCCACCAATGATACGCCGTATCTCTCAAAAGTGAAATGACACATTTAACACATTTCTACGGACTCAAAGACATTTCATCAAACACTCGTATTATATTTTCTAACCAGAATTCAACTCTTTCAGCATCATCATTCGTTGTAGCTCGAAATTCTTTAGCCCCATACTTTATAATCTTATCAACCGGTGGTCTACTTAGTTGAACCAAACTCACCGAGGGCATAGCAAGAATTTGAGAAGAATTAACTGAGGGTGGAGGTTCTTGTACAGCCGGATTGGTTCTAATATATTAAGTAAACCAATCATTCATCATCTGATAGAAGGCTTGCTTAGCCTCGCTATCACGACTACTCATAGTCGGTCTAGAATCAGCTTGCACCATCCCTTGCGCGGGAGAAGGCGCATTGCTTTCAACATCGTCAGCTACAGCTCTATCGGGATCCATTTGCTATATAAAAGAACATTTCAAAGTTAGGAGTCATCATAATATCACAGATTCAAATATATGGCATGTATAGCTAGACTCATATACGCTATGATAGTCCTAGAACCGACTAAACCATAGCTCTAATACCAATAAAATATAACACCTTTATCCCGTATCCGTCGCCGGAATAGGTAAGGGGCATTACTAGACAAACAGAGCATTTCAAACCAATTCAGAATCACAGATATCATATAACATTATTTCATAAGCAATCATCTCTTAAGATGGTCTACGAAATCTAAAATGTACTTTTAAGAGACATTCGGAACTAAACTGAACACATTCATCAAGTTCAGAACTTTTTTTAAAAAAATTTCATTTCTATAGAGGTCACACCCCCGTGTGACCAGGCCGTGTGCCCCACACGAGCATCAGACAGGCCCATGTGAACCAGCCGTGCCAAAATAGAGCTTATATACTGACTTATTTCCACGGCCAACAAACACGCCCATGTGCCACAGCCGTGTCATTCTTAGCTAGCTACTGACTTAAGCCCACGGCCAACAAACATGCCCGTGTGCCACGGCCATGTGGCACAATGCAGGCTTGGTTTAAGCCAATTTGCCACCCCTTTATGGGTCATTCCCACAAGCCAAATTAAACAACATTCATTCAAAATATTTAGCCAATTCATGCTCAAAACATGCTTCATTACAACTATTTCATCATCATTCAACAACTCATTCAAACCATACCAAAACTTAAGACAAACATACCATTTGATAGCCAACTTTCATTCCATAACCTATATTTACAATTCAAAACTTAATACATAAACCTTCTAGCCTATAAATGCCATACTTTAAAATATGTACACTTTCAAAAGTACCAAAATGAGATAGATAGTGTGGTGACAATCCTCGACTATCCCCGAGCCTTCAGTAGCTATGATAACTGTAAAACAGATAGTAAACACATAGAGTAAGCTACAAAGAGCTTAGTAAGCCAAATATAATTGGTCTAACTACTAAAGCATATAAATACAATTCACCCAAATATATTTGTAACCATTTCATAGAATAATTCATAAACTTAACCATGCTCCTTTGTTTGTACATATGTCATGCTTCATTTCCATACATATTTCACAGAGACAGAGTTTTTCATATTAAAAAATTTAGTACGATACAAACGTACCTGCATAGGTTATACATTTTATATACTCAACTCAGATTTTGTACGCTGTCATCAGATGGATCAGAAATGATATAGATGCTCATAAACAAGTACAATCCTGACGTCTCGGACATGATCTTACATGTAATTCAATATCGATGCCTCTATCCCAAACAGGGTCTTACATGAAATCAGATATGATGTCGATGTCCCAAACATGGTCTTATACGTAAATCTCAATCGAGGCCTGTGTCCCAGACACGGTCTTACACGATGTCTCAGACAGATGTCAACTTTTCTTAGAAACATACAGAGCTTTACAGATATTAACATATTATCATACTTTACTCCAAAGATATTCATCAGGCACTCAAGGCCATCCAATACAGATTACAGTTTATATGTACAGAATTTATTTCAATTTAACATGTAATTTGAATTTGACTTACCTCGACCAGATTTCGGATAAAACGAGTCATCTATTCAACTATTTTGGACTTCCCCCAATCTAAGTTTAATTTCCTTTGTTCTTGATCTAATACAATACAAGTTCAACCATTTAATCATTCATTTCATTCAATTTAATCCATATACACATATTTAGGGCACTTTACATTTTAGCCCTTACATTTTCACACTTTGACAATTTAGTCCATTTTTCTCAAAATCACCAATATGCAAATTTTTTTTTGCAACAAGGGCTAGTCAAATTTTCATGGCTTCTATATAAGCCCATACAACATGTTCAATTCACAATTTAGTCCTTCTAAACCTCTTTTTCAAAATTTAACCCAAATAGCTCAATTTCATCAAAAACTCAAAGACAAAACTTATGAACCATCTACCAAGCCTTTATAATTCATTCAAAAACATCACAAAACTCATGATATCAACAATGCCATTTCATGAAATCTTTAACAGAAATAGAAATTCAGACATGGGTTTTGAAGAACACGAAGCAACGATCACAAAAACGTAGAAATTTTCAAAAACGGACCAAAGTACATACCTTAATAAACTAAATCAATGGCCGAACCCTAAGATGGTCTTCTTCTTTCTATTTCTTTGTATTTTCGGCAATACATGCATAAAATGGCTTCATTTTGATGTTTATTTCCATTTAATAACTTTAATAATCATTTTCCCTTTTTGCCCTTGGCATATATCATCAAATTTTCAACCACTAATGTCCATCATTGTCTACCATTAATATAAATGGTAAATTTGACATGCAAGGACCTTTATTTTAAAAGCCAATCCAATTAGGTGCTTTAACATTTAGCACTCAACTTTTATACTTTACGTGATTTAATCATTTTTCATAATTAAGCACAGAAAAGGACAAATTAAATCACAAAAATTTCATAGACCTAAATTCACATATCACAGACACATAAAATAATATTAAAGTATTCTTCGGACTCAGATTTATGGTCCTAAAACCACTATTCTGACTATGGTCAAAACCAGACTGTTACATCCTCCCTCACTCTCATTGGTCAGATGTCCCCACAAGGCATCTCGAGTATGCTACATATGAGGATGGTCGAGAAACGACGTGGAACCTACCCTCCTCAGTACCGCCTCGTCCAGTCCACCGAGGAGGAGGACCTAGAGGACATTACTGATGATGTCCCTCCATGTCATGAGGACCCACCGTCTCAGCCACCACCCATCCATTGTCCAGTTCATGCGGCGGCTTCATACTCTGACATCTCTGAGCACCTTACTCGGTTTGAGCAGTAGTGTTTTCAACGCTTTGATCACATTAATGCTACTCTTCATCAGATTTGTCAGTACCTTCACATCTCATCACCACCACCACCTCGCGAACCATCCGGAGATGACGATGTTTAAAGACTTTTTGTTTTTTATTTTTATTTCCACTTTTATCTTTATTTATCTTCTTTAATTACTTTTTATTTTATTTTCCTTTAACATATTTCCAATTTTAGGTTTTATAATTTTTATTGAATAATTTATAGTTTCGCTATTTCATTACAAGTAATTATGCTTCCTTATATTTCATAAAGAGTTCTTAATTTTATCATAGTTATAAAGAGCTCCAAAGCTCATCATCACTTAGGAACTAAAAATTCCACTAGAAAAGGTTCTCCACGACTGCCATGTCCTACTCGACCACAACCATAGATACTACCAGATATAATATTCTTTTGGCACAAGACTTAAGGACTAATGAACCTCTACCACCACCGGAGTATCCTCCTCCACTCTCATCTTTGCCTTGGCCGATTATTCTCCATAACTCCAATTCAAGGAGTTCATTCATCATTCAGGAAGTTTCACTTCTCTCCCTATCTTATGATTATATATTTATATTTTTCAGTATATCTATCTTTGTACATTGAGGGCAATGTACATCTGAAGTGTGGGGGGTCTTTTATATCATTATCAGAAAAATCTCTGAATTTTGTCTTTGTCTCAAATAATCTTCTTATATCATTATTAGAATGAATTTTGATTAATTTATGATTGTTATTAATATGTCTTGAATTAAAACATAGGCATTCATGCATTGATTTTTTAAACTTTAAGGAATTAGAGAATCAAGCACGATAAGTTGATTTTTGAGAATTAAAAATTTTTAGGTTGTTTTTTCAAGTTTAGGTATTATCTCGAGTTAAAATTCACAGGATTAACATCAAAAAGCCATAATTTCTGTGAGATCTTGAGCCTTTAGAGCATCTATTATTTCTTTCATGCTCATTGTTATTATTGATAATGAGTGTGTCAATATTGATTTGTTATTCTAGAACTTGCTTGATTATGTATGTCAAGACCACACTCTTAAGTTAATATGTCAAGATGATAAAGGCACTTAGGTTTAACCCACTCACTCCATAAAAGCCTACCTTCATAATTAACCCTTAGTGAACCCCTTTGAGCCTAACAAGCCATTAATTGATTTACCCTCAATGTTAACCCATAACCCATTATTATTGAAATCCCCTAATTTGATCCCTATTTTTGTCGAGATTTGATTTGAATTAATTGCTTAGCTATGTTTTATTCTTCGTGCAATAATTAGCAAAGTTCTATGTTATTTGACTTGTTCTTTAAAAAAATAAAAAAATAAAAAAATACAATACTTACATACATATTAGTAGTAATTTGTCGTTTTTGAGCTTAAGTGTTAATTCCATATTCTGAGAAGAAGCTCACTTGTATTCAACTGATAATTAGTTATTTTTCTAGTTAGGTGATTTTTCTTTCAATTCAATCTCGATTCTAACCTTTTCTTTCAGCTTGTGACCACACCCCCTAACCAAAGCCACGTTACAACCCTCTAAAGACCATTTGATTGACATTTCATCTCATTTTATAGTGGTGGAGATTTGATTTTCATGCAAGCCTATGATAATAACTTTTCATATTGACTGTTGAGTGTTTTATTTGATGTCTTTAAACACCTCGAGTGATTTGAGTGAACCTTTAGTGAGGATGCTAAACTCTATGATATTTTGATCAAAGGTGATTACTTAGATGGGGGGGACACCTATGTTTTCATGATAAAATGCTCAACTTGGAATGTTTGAAACTTTGATGTACTTTTAGTTGAATTTTCAATGTATGATTACTTATGGATTATTTTGAGATATTACTGATACGGATTATAAATTGAGAAAAATTTATTTTGATTATGAGTTGAGGATTTTGCTTAAGGACAAGCAAAAGCTTAAGTGTGGGGGTATTTGATAAACCATAATTTATACATATTATTATCCCATTCTTAACACATTTTTTGGATGAATTATCCTTATATTTGGTGAATTCGATGCTCATAATCCTTTAATTTCATATTTTATACTTAGGAGAGCGTAAGAGGGCAAAAAGAGTGAGAAATGGGCCGAAAACAAAGAAAATGGACCCACATAGGAAATCAACACGGCCTGGACTTCTTCACACGGGTAAGCCACACGGCCGTGTCCATTTGGCAGGATTGAAACACGACTTACAAGGGTAGACTACACACCCATGCCTATTTAACAGCCTTAACCACGGTCTGGAGCAATCGCACAAGGGTGTGTCACACGGGCGTGTCCTTGTCGAGCCCAAGTATAGTCCTATTCGGAAAAGGCCACTTTGAAGGCTCTTAGGCATTCTAAAGCCTATTTAAACACCTGAGGAGGCACTTAGGAGGACACACGGAATAGGAAGCAAGGATTTACTCAAAGAAAGTTGATTGATCCATCTCAGAAGTTGGATTATTCATCAAGACTGAAGATCTCCCTTCAATTTACATTCAGGAGTTTTTGGTTTTCTTTATGTTTTGTATTCATTATTCTTCTGAGATGTTTTCTTTTATAATTATGAACTAAACCCCCTAAATACCTAAGGGGAATGAAACCTAAGTTAGATCTTATTATTATTATCTGAATTATATAATAAATATTTGACTTGTTCTAAATTATGTGTTCTTAATTCTTGTCTTAATATTCCATAAATATTGATTCGAGTTAATGCATTTATTCAGAGGAGCAAAAGTCCTTGCCTAAGAGTAAATTTGTCATAATTAAGCGGAGTTGATTGCACACCTAGAGATAGGGTGACAAGATTTTGACAAATTAGGGTGAAACTTAGTAAGGGGATCGACAAATCGAGTTAATACAACACTAGGATGTTAATTAGAAAGAGATTTCAATTAATCAACCTAGGGTTAGACGTTATTAGTCTCGAGAGAGAAAATAATATAACTTAGGGATTTCTACAGATCAAGTCAAATGAATAAATCGTCTAATAACAAGTGAAGTCTAGGTGGATTTTTCCTTGGGTATTGTCTTAATCAATCGAATTTTCTAAAAGCATTTTCCCCAACTTTCTTTCTCTGCACCCTTAGTTTAGTTAATTAGTTTTGATAAACAAATCCCTTAATTTTTAGGCTGGATAATAAAAAAAAATAATTACGAGTACTCTTGGTTCCTTTGGGTTCAACAATCCGGTCTTGCTAAAGCTATACTACTTTTGATAGGTACACTTGCCTTCATCATGATAAAAGTTGGTTTCAAGAATGATCATTTATAAATTATTTAAAGCTTATCGCAAATATCACGAATCAAAATAATACATCTGATGCCACACAGAAGCCACCTCTATAGTTAGGGTTTGAGGGACGAGTAGAGATGGATCAGTTACGAGAGGTGGACTGAGAAAATGAGGTAAAGCAGTCATTCATCAGCCTGAGGCCAGAGCGCTGGCTTGTACTTATGCTGTGTGGACACATGATGAGGGAGATGCTACCGATGTTGTAACAGGTATTTTTTTTGTTATTCTCTAGACCTGTTTATAGTTTGATTGATCCTAGTTCTTCCTATTTGTATGTTAATACCAAGCTAGTTAAACCTGGAACTATGAAATCTGAGTTATCAAAAGTAGCCATGTTTGTATCATGTCCTTTGGGCCAAACAGTGTTAGTTAATCAGGTCTGTAAATGATGTCCACTGAAAATTCAAAATTTGACATTTCTAGTAGACTTATTAATCACGCCTTTTGGTGATTTTGACGTAATTTTGGGAATAGACTGGTTAACTGAACACAGAGTAGTTCTTGAATGCTAGAAGAAAAAATTTTCAGTCCAAGATTCAAACAGTAAGATTATTGAAGTTGACGACGTTAAAACGAATGGTTTAACTCAAATTATTTTTTTTATCCAAGTTGATAAATTATTGAAGTCAAGTTGTGAACCTTTCCAGCTTGTGTTATAAATTTGAAGACTGGGATAGCAAAATCATTAATATTCAAACTGTTTGTGAATTTTTTAATGTGTTTCTTGAGGAATTTTCGAGATTACCATGTAATCAGGAGGTTGAATTTTCAATTGAAGTATTCCCTAGTATAGCTCCAGTGTCAATACCCCCTTATCTTATAGCACTGATTGAATTGAAGGAATTGAAAATTCAACTATAAGATTTATTGGACCGTGGTTTTATACGTCCTAGTATATAGCCCTGGGGAGCTCTAGTTTTGTTCGTTAAAAAGAAAGATGGTTTGATATGACTTTGTATTGACTATCGTCAATTGAATAAGTTGACAATTAAGAATTGGTACCTTCTTCCTCGTATCGATGATTTGTTTGATCAGCTGAAGAGAGCTTAGTCTTTTCTAAGATTGATTTAAGACCTGGTTATTATCAATTGAAAGTGAAAAGATAGTGACGTGCCAAAAACTGTCTTCCGTACGCGTTATGGCCACTACCAATTTTTAATGATACCCTTCGGATTGAGGAACGCTCTTGTGGAATTTATGGATCTCATGAATCGCATCTTTCATCCCCACCTGGATTAGATCGTGATAGTTTTTTTTGATAATATTTTGATCTATTCAAAATTAGAAGCTAAACATGAACAACATTTGTATATTGTTTTACAAGTGTTGCGAGAAAATCAACTCTACAGGAAACTTAGTAAATGTGAATTTTGGCTATCAGAAGTAGTATTTTTGGGTCATGTCATTTCTGCGGATAGGATCCGCATTGATTTGAAAAAGATTGAAGCCATAATTCAATGGAAAGCACTGAGGAATGTGTTAGAAATTCATAGTTTCCTTGGTTTACCTGGTTATTACCAAAGATTTGTTAGTGGATTTTCTAAGATAGCTTTGCCGATGAAAAAGCTATTTCAAAAGAACGTACAATTTGTTCGAAATGAGCAATGCCAAGAAATTTGGGAAACTAAAACAAATGTTGACTGAAGCACCAGTTTTAACTTTACCAAAATCAGGAAAAAGACTTGGTGGTTTATAGTGATGCCTCGTTAAGTTGTTTGGGTAATGTCTTGGTACAAGAAGGGAAGATGATTGCATATACATCTCGGTAGTTAAAAATGCAAGAACGCAATTATTTGATACATAATTTAATGCTTTCTACTATAGTTTTTGCTCTAAAGATTTTGAAGCAGTACCTGTACGATGAAAAGTGTAATATATTCACTGACAAAAAAATTATTAAATATCTCTTAACTCAAAAAGAGTTGAATTTAAGACAACTTCATTGGGTTGAGCTTTGGAAAGATTATGGTTGTGTTATAGATTACCACCCTGGTAAAGCTAATGTCGCTGCAGATGTGTTGAGCAAAAAAGCTGTAGTCGAGCTACGAACGATGTTTGCTCAACTCAATATTAATAGTGACGATAGTTTACCTACTGAGTTGAAAGTCAAACCAGTGTTATTTGATCAGATTTAGAGAAGCACAGTTAGTGGATAACAAGTTGGTTGAAAAGAGAAAAATGGTTCAAGATGGCTCAATTGGAAATTTTAGCATTGATGATTGTGATTGTCTGCGGCTTCGTAATCGAATCTGTATTCCAAATGTTGCTAAGTTAAAAGAATTGATACTTATTGAATCTCACAATATCCCTTTTGCTTTACACCCTAGTGGAACGAAGATGTATTGGGACCTTTAAAAGTTGTATTGGTGGCCCAACATGAAAAGGGAAATAGTTGAGTTTTTAGCTTGATGTGTAACCTATCAATGGGTTAAGGCGGAACACCAAGTCTCCACCAGATTAATTCAATCTACCTCTATTCCTAAATGGAAATGGGATCGCATAACAATGTATTTCGTGATAAGATTACCATTGTCCCCAGGAAATAAAAAAGTTGTTTGGGAGATAGTTAATTGACTTACGAAATTAGCCCATTTCATTACTGTCAGAACCGATAGGTCACTTCTAAATCATACTCAAATTTACATTCGGGAGATTGTTAGATTACATGGCATACCTATGTCAATTATCTCTGATCAGGATCCCTGATTCACTTCAATATTTTGGAAGCAATTGCATGAATCACGCAATACAAGACTCAATTTTAGCACGACTTTTCATCTGTAGATGGATTCAGATTTTAGAATAAATGCTTTGAGTCTGTGTATTTGATTTTGAATTAGATTAGGAACATTATTTACCTTTAGCCGAGTTTTTTATAATAATAGCTTCCAATCGAGTATACAAATGGCTTCGTACGAAGCCTTATATGGTCGCAGATGTCAAATCCCTGTCTGCTTATCAGAATTAAGTGAGAAGAAAGTAGTTGGACCGGAATTAATCCAAGAAATGGAAAATATGGTTAAAATGATTCAAGATAGATTGAAAGCAACTTTCGAAAGACAGAATCTTATACAGATTTGAAGCGACTTGATTTTGCTGTAGGTGATAAAGTATTTTTAAAGATTTCACTGTGGAAGAAATTTTTACGATTTGGTCGAAAAGGAAAATTGAGTCCTCGTTTTATAGGACCATACGAACTTACTGAAAGAATTGGACCTGTTGCTTATCAGTTGGTATTGCCTTTGGAAATACAGAAAATACATGATGTTTTCTACGTGTCCATGCTTAGGAGATATCGTTCGAATCCGTCTCATAGTATTTCAATGGAAGATATAGAAATTCAGCCTGGTTTATCTTACAAAGAAGAACCTGTTGAAATTTTAGCTCGTGAGGTGAAGAAGTTGCATAACAAACATATTCCTCTAGTAAAAGTTCATTGGTGTAGTCTAAGCATTGAAGAAGTGACTTGGGAGTCAGAAGAAACAATGAGATATCAATATCCTCACCTCTTTTCAGGTAAATTTCGGAGACGAAATTTATTAAGGGGGAGAGAATTGTGACAACCGGAAAGTTAGTTGTGCCAGGAAGCATATTTTCGAAGCCTCTTTTCCATAAACCGAGCTAGTAAATATTTTTATTAAATATTCACGGAGTTATGTTAGAAGTAAATTAAATTTTGGTTAGGTAATTTCATTGAATTAGAGTTTTTCTTAGGAAAATTGATTTAATTGAATAAGTGTTAAAAGTTGAATTTTTAATTAAATCATAAGTGAACATCTAACAAGGGGCTTATTAGGTAAATAAACCATTGATCTAGTTAGTGGATAGCTTGGATTAAAAAATGTTATAAATTTTATTATTATATCAAAGCATAAGTTAAATTATTAATATTAGATAATAATGAAATGAAAGGATAAAAATTAGAAAACAAATAGCTTAGTAGAAAGGGAAAAATAAATAAAGGGAAGCTTTATGTTCTTCTTTCTATGCTGAAAATTGAGAAGGAAGGTTAGCACCATTCGGCCATTGTTGTTTATGTTTTAAAGCTCAAATTGGTATGTAACCTCCCAAACCTAGCCTAGACATTATGATCGAATCGAGAAGGCCATATTAAACACCCTAGTGTCGAACTTGCCCTAATAATAGTTAAAAACCTTCAAGTACTTATTTTTATAAATCATTGGTTTCTATTGTTAGCTTTGGAAAATGTCCATTTACTTAGTCCAACCATGATTAGGCCAAATTAGCAAAATAGGTGAGTTTTTGTAAAACCTTACTGACGGCATTGCCTTTGAAAAAACCATTTTGTTATCTTCTTAGCAGCAGAAATGTACCATTAGTTGTAACACCCCAAACCCGGCCTAAACGTTATGACCGAATCTTTGATGTCACATTAGAGTGTGTTTTAAAAAGCATAGTTCTATTAGAAAAGTCCATTTGTGTTAAACCTTGTTTGTGATCTTTATGAAAAGCTAACTTATTTTATTCATTTGTCAAGTTACAGGTCTGTCTAGCAAAACATGTTTCATACTAAATCATTATTACACTTTAAAACATTTTTTATTGCGGAAGCTTTTAAAACCAGTTCGTGGTATGGTAGTTGAAAATCACTTACCTTTTGAAAACCCGAGTCCTATTGCTAACAGATTTAAGTCAATTTAAATAAATCCCCAAGTAAAAATAAAAACTTAAAACGTCCTTATTACATTAAATTTACCCAAATAAAACTACCTTTACTAGAAATCAAAAACGAAAAACATAAACAGTGGTGTGGCCATCTCCGACTCTCTCAAAGACCAACTCGCTTAAGGATTACTGCTAGTGACTAAGCGTAAAAGTGAGTTTATGGAAACTCAGTGTGTAATCCCTATTTATCAAACAGTAAATCATGCAGTGTAAATAGTCTAGCCTAAGCCCTTATCAGTAGCAATATCAGTGTGGGCCTTAGCCCATTACAGTAGCAGTAGCAATGTGGGCCTTAGCCTAATTCAGTACAGTATTAGAGATGCAAACAGAGATCCTACCCATCCATCCTCTACACTCCACTCCGTCCAACCCTACACTCCATGTGGGGATAAAATCGTCCCACCCATCCTTACACTCCAGAATATAGCACCGATTGCGGCACTAAATAGTATATGCAGCAGAGTTGCCAATACAGTACACTTCCTCCAAACATATCAAACCCACCCTCATGCAACATGCCATGTCATAATATATACGTGTATGCAAAATGTCATGCTTGAATATAGTCAAATATAGCATAGGGGTATATCAGTCCTTTTACCTCTAGGGGTATAACAGCCATTTTATCAGTATGGAGTCTAAGTGTACTTACCGACCCACCAGTAGGCCTCTAGTATTCTTAGACGACCCATGTGACCTTAACAGTCAAACAGTGGAAATGGGCCCAAAGCCCATAATATGGCTCATGTGGGCCCACACGCTCGTGTGGCCCAATAAGCCCAAATAATGGCCTTCGTTGTGTAAGCACAATTATCTCCACACAATAGTATGGTTTACCCGTGCGAGGCCCACTTCCAGTGGGGTTCGGCCCAACGTGTCCCAAAACGACCTAAGCCCACAAAATCTCTCATGGTGGTCTCTACACTCACATGCTCACACTTATGCGTTTAGAGGACCACACGAGCGAGCGTACGCCAGTGTGGCATCGTTGGTACCAATTTTTCGGCTTTTGCCTTTTCACAATTGAAGTAGTGTGATTACACACATGTTTGTGAAAAAGTAAGCAAATCTCCACAACGCCAAACCTAGATTCAATCATAACCCCACGTTAGTCCTTTAATCGTTAAAGTTACCATCCTCACATAGCATCTAATTCTCAAAATGGTGATGGTTGCCTACCTTAAATAGCAAACGGTTTCTCTCTTAAACCACTGATCGAAGCTACCTTCGAAAATTTGACAAACTCTGTATAGCAATACCACCTTATTAACTAAGACCGTGAATGAAAATGATTAGAACCAAATGAACAACAACTTACCACCACTTAGAAGTATTCGGCCTGCAAAGGTACACTCTAGGATTGAGTCCCACGAAGAACGGTCACACCCCTGTCAAAAATGGTGGATAAAAGATTGTAACACCCTTAACCTGTATCCATCATTGGATTAGGGTCATGAGGTATTACTAAACCGTACACAGCTTAAAAGAGTCAAATGTTACTATTCATGTTCATGTTTAAGGTAATACAAACTCAATTATACGAATCGTATGTACATTTCCTTTATAGCATTTAAAAGATTTTATTACATCAAATTTTAATACATAACAAATTTCATGCGCATACCTTAAATCATTCAAACACAAATATCAAATACATGCTATTATATCTATTTAATTTAATAAATTTCAAACATATTATTTAATTAACTTTACATGTGTGCACGGTAACAGCCAAACACACTATTACACGCCAATTCAAGTCCAAACATATATGCAACCTCAATATTATTACTATATGGCCGAACCTAACTTTAAAGCAATATATATATTGCACATTTTAGCGTACCACTACGAACCATTAAATAAGCACAGAATACAACCCATAGTACACTCACTCGAATGTAAATTATTATACACCATTAATATTCACATAACCAAGTACACATGCTCATACCATTGGTGGAAACACTTATTTTACTTGTGACTATCCAATTATAGCTATTTACTTAGTATTTCTTTTTACTATTCAAATGATCATAATTTCAATCATCAAATATATTTACACAAGAATCATACTAATCCATCACATAAAATATGCCATAAAAACACTTTTAAAATAATTTAGTAACATAGCGAGAATACACAATATACTTAACATTACTCTTTTACCGAATCATATAACAACATCACAAATATATATACTTCATATTAAGTTTATTAACTTGGACTATTCATGATACAAATTATATATTTTAATATGCCAATATTTAATCACAACTAAAATATATATATATATACATAACCCATGACTAAAGTTACTTAAACATTAGAACATTAGCACTAGGATCAAGCCATTTTCGCATGGCTTTATATACATACACATCCAAAATAAACTAACTCCAAGACTAGCCTATACATGCCATAAATTGAGTTTAACTTATAAAATACCGAAACTGTAAATAGTGTGATGGACTGTGCTGACGATCCTCGAGCTCGTAACTTGATCCAAAATCTATAAAACAAAAATGAGCATACACACAGAGTAAGCTTTTATAGTTTAGTAAGTCATAAGCAAATAACAATTCAAGACATTATTAATTCATTTAAATCAAACCATATTATACTATCATAACTACATTTAATCCCACATTTAACATTTCATATATTTATCCTATGCTTTTATAATAAACCTTATCTTAACCGAATGTACATATATATATACTCAAAGTATTATTCAATTTCAAAGGCATATTAACACCATGTAACCAAATGTTCATAGACTAATATACATATTGTAACACCCCAAACCCGGCCTAGACGTTATGACCGGATCTGATGCGTCACATCGAAGCGTTCAAAACCTTCCGTATTACTTAATTTGGAAAAACTTAGTTGGTGTTGTAAAAGACACTTTTAAAAGTAGGTTAAAGTGAACGGAAGCTGTGCACCAGGTAGGAAACCAGGAAGAAGAGGAGGTGAGTCCGTCGGACTACTTAAGTACCAAGCTCCCTTCGGATCCAATCCTAGACATGCACACCGCCATTTCCACACTCTAACATCTCGTATAATTTTGAGAAAACCGTTTGGTTATGTCCATCTTAAGAAAGTGATTAAGGTTGAAAACATTTGCTTAGCGGAAGTCTTACTTGTATTCGTGTTATTTTGAAATCACTTAACGTTTTTGAAAACGCGTCCTAGAGCTAATCCATTCCGTTAATTATCATAGATCAGTTTTATCATAATAGAATTAAATAATAAAGAAACAACCCAAACCATAAAAATAATTAACGGCCTTATTACAAAAAAAACCCAAAACCATAAACGAAAATATGGAAAATATAGTTCACCAGAAGAAAACGAATTTGCAGAAAACGTGTGGCCACTCCGAATCCCGCCCAGCTTCAAGTCCACCAACTAGGGCTCACCTACAAGGATGGAAGGAAAAAGGGGTGAGTTTGGGAAAACTCAGTGTATACAGAAACCCATCCAAAGCCCAAATCAGCTCAAGCCCATTGGGCCTAAGCCCTATTCAGATAACAGTACACAGTGGACCAAAGCCCTTTTCAGAATACAGTAGCAAGGCCTTAGCCCTTTTTAACATAACAGTGTGGCCCATAAGCCCAGTTCAGTAACATAGGTAACAATAGTAGTAATGCATGCAAACCCATCTGGGGAGACTACTCAACCCACCAACCGCTACATCGCCTGCATCACTCTACACTCCATGTGGGGAATATCTCAACCCACCCAAATTTCTACACTCCACAGTTGCAAAGAACGGCACTCAAATATCAGTAAGTTGAGGCAAAGCCTCCAGTACATGGATGAACCACTTTCAATACTTCCTCCATCAATACCCCAATCCCATGCAATAGATATTAATAAAGCACATCATGTACAATACAGTATTAATCAATCATGCAGTTTAGCTAATTTAAACCCTAGGGGTATTTTGGTAATTATGCTCTTTAGGGGTAATTTTGTACTTACGCAACTACACAAGGTATTTCAGTAATTTTTAGTCGTTTTATGCAATTTGGTTCCACCATCTAACTAACATGCTACTTTGCCCATCTCTTACCCATATTGGTCCGTAAGCCCATTAGGCCCAATTTTGGCCCATCTGGCCCCTTTTTCCGAAGTACGCTAGAATGTCACACGAACTTACTTACCACTTTGCGGTACTAGATCTAACAATTACTCTATGTCTTGAGAGCATTCGCATACTCACAAGCCTATGAAATGCCAGAATTTCGGCATTTCGGCTTTTGCCGAATTGAACTAAGGAAGGGTGTTCTAGACACACCGATTTATGATTTAATCGCTACCGAGATCCCTTTCGATGTCCTACAATTGATTAGTACAGTTCTTATTTACAAACCGTAATCACTAAACCCAAAACTTGCTCAACCAAAGTCAAACCATGTTCTTAAAAAGCCTTTGAACCCTTACCTTTTTGCCAAAATCGATAGCTAGCTCAGAATCCGATTGTTCCAATGATTCACGCTTTTGATCCAACGCTAAGAAGACTCTAATCACCGAAAGAAAACATCGATTACAAACCCTTAAAGCCTTATGCTCAAATCGATGACCTCCCTAATTTTTAGGGATTTCGCTTTTCCTAACATCGTAAAATAAGAACAGATCTGAGATGATAAGTACTTACCCCTCACTCCTACTTGATTTCCACGCAATCCGGTGTAGATTTATCCTTAGAATAATGGTAAAAGCCGAATCCAAGGGTTGAAGAAGTTTCAGCTATAAGCCCCTAAACGAATGGTACTTTCGACTTTTGGGTGGTGAAGGAGATGACAATATGAGGCTATGACCTTGAAGTAGAATTGCCGTCAGGTATCTAGGATTAAGAAAAGATAATCGAGATTTAATAAAAACAAAAGAACATAGAAGGACACGGCTTTGAAGAAATCGGCACAAGCAAAGGATCACAGATTTCGCTTTTGCGACTTCGCAAAGGTGCCGATGAATAGCAGTTTGATGGACGACTTTGGGGAAGAAAAATAGAAAAAGAAGAATAGGGGAAGTGGTAGTTTCGGCTAGAGAGGAAAAAAAGAGAGAAAAGAAAACCTTGTGATGTCTGAGCAGAAGAGAACGGCACCATTCAATACCCTAGGTGCCGAAATACTAACCTCAAAACCCCCTGCCGATTTTCCCCTCTTCAATTCCCAAAATTCGGCCAACTCCTAGCCTCTCTCCTAATCCCTTAAATCTCTCCCCTTATCACTCCTTAATCCAAGCATTTAGACTGATCCAAACTCCCCTTTAGCAGAATCCACCTGGACTCCAACACTACCCTCCCGCACTTAAAAATAAATGCATCTATTTGTCAACACAGGAATCGATCCCATGCCTTCCCCAATGCTCCACACGCCACCTTTTAGGAGCCTAGTGGCGCCACCCTTGCCACTTTACTAAGGCTCTTTTGTGATGCAATTTACCCATCACTCCACTTAAGGGCCACTTAGCGTAACCCCTAACTCCTAAGTCCAAAAATTCAAAAATTCAACCAGGTTTTGGCCAACACATGGGCATTCGATAAGCCCATTTACCTACTCAAAATATTAATTTCACAACCAAATACAAAATTTTAAAGTCTTTACAAAATATTGAAAACCGCGAATAAATCCGAAAATCAGGATGTTACAACTCTACCCTCCTTAAAGAAATTTCGACCTCGAAATTTTACCTTATTAGAACAGTTGAGGGTACTGTTGATGCATAGCCTCCTCAGTCTCCCAAGTAGCTTCTTCCGTGCCATGGTTCCTCCAAAGTACTTTCACTAGTGGAACTGATTTCCTTCTCAACACCTTGACGTCACGATCAAGTATTTGCACAGGTTCCTCTTCAAAGTTAATTACGATCGTGCCTCGATTTCGCGATCGGTATGACATGTGTTGGGTCGATCGATACCGCCAAAGATGGATACATGAAAACGTCGAGATACGATGCGCTCGTGGTAACTCTAGCTGATAAGCCACAAGTCCAACTCGCTAACAATTCAAGAAGGCCCAATAAACCGTGGGCTCAACTTACCCTTCTTACCAAATCTCAAAATTTTCTTCCAAGGGAAACCTTCAAGAAAACCATATCCCCAACAAATAACTCAATCTCCTTGCGCTCGGACCAAGATACGACTTCTATCTATCGGATGCCTCCTTTAACCGATCCCTTATCAGCCTAACCTTGCTTTCAGTGTCTGCCACCAATTTCGGTCCAAGCACTCGTCGTTCACCCAACTCTGTCCAACATGTCGGCGTACGACATCTTCGCCCATAGAGCGCTTCATATGGTGCCATCTGAATACTTGCTTGATAGCTATTATTGTAAGCAAACTCCGTCAATGGCAAGTAGTCCTCCCAACTTCCACGAAAATCAATGATACAACCTCTCAACATATCTTCCGTAACTCGAATAACCCTTTCGATCGTCCATCTGCGTGGGTGAAAAGCGGTGCTAAAATCCAATCGTACCCAACGCTTCGCAACTTCCGCCAAAATCGAGATGTAAACCTAGGGTCTCGATCGAAATTATCGACACGGCACCCCATGCAACACACTACCTCCGCCACATATAGCTTGGCCAACTTTTGCAATGAGTAGTCGATGTAACAGTATGAAATGAGCAGATTTTTTAACCTATCCACAACTACCCACACCGAATCTTTCTTGGTGGGTGTCAAAGGTAACCCACTCACAAAGTCCATTGTTACTCTTTCCCACTTCCATAGCGGAATTTTCACAAAGTTGCAGTAACCCGAAGGCAATTGGTGCTCAACCTTAACTCGCCGCACGCCGACATTTCCCAACAAATTTAGTCACCTCTCGTTTTAATCCGCCACCAAGACACCTCTCGCAAGTCTCGATATAACTTATTCCCCCCAGGATGCATGGCACAGAGTCCACTATGAGCCTCTTTTAGAATTAACTACCTCAATTCAGGGTCCTTTGGAATACAAACCCTTCCACGAAAGCACAGAACTCCTTCAGTGTTCAACCCAAAATCCTCGTTCTCACCACTCTTAACTTGCTGGAACCGGAGAGCTAATGAATCGTCCTTCAACTGTTTTTCCTTAATCTGCTCAGTCCAAGTAGGCCTTACCCGCAGTTCTGCCAACAAGTTTCCATCGTCGTACAGACTTAATCGTGCGAACAAGGCTCTCAAATCGGTAACAACCCTTCGACTCAATGCATCCGCCACCACATTAGCCTTTCCTGGGTGGTACTCTATCGAACAGTCGTAGTCTTTAAGCAACTCCACCCATCTTCGTTGCCTAAGGTTCAACTCCTTCTGGGTCAACAAATACTTTAGGCTCTTATGATCTATGTATATGATGCACTTTTCCCCATATAAGTAGTGTCTCCAAATTTTTAACGCAAAAATCACCGCTGCTAGCTCCAAATCATGCGTAGGGTAATTCACCTCATGAGCCTTAAGCTGTCGCGATGCATAAGCGACCACCTTGCCCTCTTGCATCAGTACGCAACCTAACCCCACATGCGACGCATCGCTATATACAGCAAAGTCCTTCCCAGACACCGGTTGAATCAACACTGGCGCTTCGGTCAATACCTTTTTCAACCGATCAAAAGCTTTTTGCTGTTTCTCGGTCCAGACAAATGGTACTCCTTTCTTTACGAGTTTTGTCAAAGGTGCCGCCATTACCGAGAAACCCTCCACAAACCTTCTGTAGTAACCTGCTAACCCTAGAAAACTCCGAATTTTCGATACTGACCTAGGTGGCTTCCATTCCAGAATTGCTTCAATCTTACGAGGATCTACCTTAATCCCCTCGGCAGAGACCACATGCCCTAGGAAAGTTACCTCCCTCAACCAGAATTCACACTTGCTGAATTTCGTGTAAGCTCCTTTTCCCTTAACACTTGCAGCACAATACGGAGATGCTCATCATGCTTCGCCTTCGTTTTAGAGTATACCAGGATATCGTCGATAAAGACAACTACGAACCGATCCAAGTAAGGTTGGAATACTCGGTTCATCAGATCCATAAAAGCTGCAGGTGCGTTCGTCAGCCCAAACGGCATGACCACAAACTCATAATGTCCATATCGAGTTCAAATCTTTGTTTTATGAATATCCCTTCTTTACCCTTAGCCGATGGTATCCGAAGCTAAGATCGATTTTGGAGAATACCGAAGCTCCCCTCAATTGATCGAACAGATCGACAATCCTTGGTAGTGGATACTTATTCTTAATCGCCGGTTTGTTCAATGGCGATAATCGATGCACATGCGCATCGTTCGTCCTTTTCTTTACAAACAGACCGTGCTCCCCAAGGAGATACACTAGGCCTATTGAAGCCTCTATCTAACAACTCTTGAATTTGAGCCTTGATTCCACTAACTCCTTGGTGCCATCCTATAGGGTGAAATAGATATTGGAGTCGTTCCCGGCAACAAATTGGTTCCAAACTCAACTTCCCGATTCGGAGGTAATCCAGGAAGCTCTTCAGGAAAAACATCCCGGAATTCCCTAACAGTTCTGATGGTCTCCACAATGATCCTCGGTTTCAATTTGGCTTACCAAAGCCGATATGCCTCGCACCCTTTTGCATCGGTTTCTACCAACGCCGATACTACATTGGATAAGCAATCCTCCGTTCTCCAATAATCATTACTTCTTCATCATTGACAGTCCTTAACACCATACTCTTAGCTACACAATCCAAAGTTGCCTTATGCTTGGTCAACCAAACCATCCCTAGTATCAAATCGAATTCTTCAAGCGGTAGCTCCATCAAATCCCCACAGAAAACCCCGCCTTGAATCTCCAGAGGCACCTCCTTGAAGAGTTTCTCTACCTTAACCGAATGACCTAAAGGACTTATCACAGACACCCCACATACGTCTCCTCGGAATGCACACCTGTACCTTTAAATGTTATATGCCACATATGAATGGGTTGATCCCACATCAATCGAGCAAATATAAGGTACACCATAGATAAAAATGTACCATTATGACATTAGGTGCGTCACCTCCTCATGGCGAAAGCAAAGATACACCAAAGCTGGCTGACGAGCATTTGCGTTACCAATACCCCTGCCAGGTGCCCCACGTCCATGGCCATTACCACCGCGACCTTGTCCACGACCTCTTGGCAACGGCGGTCCATCCTCACTGAGTTGAGCTTGGCCAAGACAGCCCTTGTTCGCCACCGAGCACGAGTGGCCCTCCTAGGACAATCTTTAATCCTATGCTCCTTAGACCCACAACGAAGACAAGCCCCAGAACGCTTCCAGCACTCTCCTTGATGCATTCTGCCGCAATCCCCACATGCTTGCGGTCTCATCGTGTTCACCAGTAATCGCTCGAACCGGTTCCTCCATCCTAGCTCTCTTAACATTTCGGTTTAAAGACACCGTGGTCCAAAGATCCCTCCCGAACCGATTCTCGATCCCTATCACGATTCTTCCGTTCAGTTTGTTTCACCTCCTCGGCTATCTTAGCCTTCTCTACCAGTGTAGCGAAATCTCGCTTCATGGAGCTATGAGCACCCTTAACTCATCTCTCGAGGCCATCCTCAAAATGAACGCTGCGCTTGCGTTTTGGTGGAAACGATGCCATTAGCATCTTGACTCAATCGTAGAAACTCCGCCTCATATTCAGAATGGTCTTATTTCCCGAGTCGATTCAAGAACTCCTTTCTGCGTGCATCCACATAGCTAGCTCCAACATATTTTGCCTTAAAGGTCTGCTTGAACAGCTCCCATGTTACCCTCTCGGGGGTTCCTCTCTCACAAGAATCCACCATCGACACGCTTCATCCTGCAAAGAACGACACCGCCCCTTTCAACTTCGTTCTCTTGAAAGTCCCAGTCATCCATGATCCGCTCTGTGGCTTCCAACCAAGATTTCACCATATTTGGGGCCACTCAGACACGCCCTAAAATCTCAATTCATTGGCCAAGTCGTTCGAAATGGACCCCTATTCATGGGCCTGACGTTAGCTCCGCCACCCTTTCCAAAACCCTCAACATGGCACGAGACAAAGCGTCATCCCTGCGGCCCGGTCATACGGCCCATTTTCATTAACCGTGGTGGATGTACCTCGCCGGTGGCATGTGTTCGATGACGCAGATCCAACTTGAGTGCTACCTCGGCCTCGACCACGGCCTCTTCCCGAGTAACCCTTGTACTCATAACGATTTATCGACACGAATTTTATGACATTAGTTTCTTGGTTTCACTGTTTATTACAGAATGTCTTATGAACAGATAGAGTTTCAGAGTTATTTTCGTGCAATCACAATTTAGCTACGGTCCTAGTTTGGTAGCCCTAATTCTACCTTATCAATAGCACTATCTCTAAGGCTCAGTACTATCTATACTATTATTTCCAGTCCAGTTCCATATAAATATTTCAAGCAGAAAAAGAACACTTACAGACTTGGTGCTGGGGATTCAGTGTGCCACTTCTTTATCAGTCCATAAAAAAACCCATGTTTTTGTTTACCGAAAATAAAAAGATTTCATTTGAAAACACTTTTATATTAAACTTTTGATTTAACCTCGTTCAATAGAAAAACTTTGAAAATTTTTGAAAAACTTAGAGAAATTTTTTTTTAAGATTTTCGGACCCGATCCACAGCCGAGTTGTTGTAACCAGGCTCTGATACCACTAAATGTAACACCCCAAACCCGGCCTAGACGTTATGACTGGATCTAATGCGTCACATCGAAGCGTTCAAAACCTTCCGTATTACTTAGTTTGGAAAAACTTAGTTGGTGTTGTAAAAGACACTTTTAAAAGTAGGTTAAAGTGAACGGAAGCTGTGCACCAGGTAGGAAACCAGGAAGAAGAGGAGGTGAGTCCGTCGGACTGCTTAAGTACCAAGCTCCCTTCGGATCCAATCCTAGACATGCACACCGCCATTGCCACACTCTAACATCTCGTATAATTTTGAGAAAACCGTTTGGTTATGTCCATCTTAAGAAAGTGATTAAGGTTGAAAATGTTTGCTTAGCGGAAGTCTTACTTGTATTCGTGTTATTTTGAAATCACTTAACGTTTTTGAAAACACGTCCTAGAGCTAATCCATTCCGTTAATTATCATAGATCAGTTTTATCATAATAGAATTAAATAATAAAGAAACAACCCAAACCATAAAAATAATTAGCGGCCTTATTACAAAAAAAACCCAAAACCATAAACGAAAATATGGAAAATCTAGTTCACCAGAAGAAAACGAATTTTCGTAAAACGTGTAGCACTCTCGAATCCCGCCCACTCCAAGTCCACCAACTAGGGCTCACCTACAAGGATGGAAGGAAAAAGGGGTGAGTTTGGGAAAACTCAGTGTATACAGAAACCCATCCAAAGCCCAAATCAGCTCGAGCCCATTGGGCCTAAGCCCCATTCAGATAACAGTACACAGTGGACCAAAGCCCTTTTCAGAATACAGTAGCAAGGCCTTAGCCCTTTTTAACATAACAGTGTGGCCCATAAGCCCAGTTCAGTAACATAGGTAACAATAGTAGTAATGCATGCAAACCCATCTGGGGAGACTACTCAACCCACCAACCGTTACTTCGCCTGCACCAGACCCTACACTCCATGTGGGAATATCTCAACCCACCCATTTCTACACTCCACAATTGCGAAGAACGCTCAAATATCGAGAAGTTGAGGCAAAGCCTCCAGTACGTGCATGAACCACTTTCAATACTTCCTCCATCAATACCCTAATCCCATGCAACAGATATTAATAAAGCACATCATGTACAATACAGTATTAATCAATCATGCAGTTTAGCTAATTTAAACCCTAGGGGTATTTTGGTAATTATGCTCTTTAGGGGTAATTTCGTACTTACGCAACTACACAAGTTATTTCAGTAATTTTTAGCCGTTTTATGCAATTTGGTTCCACCATCTAACTAACATGCTACTTTGCCCATCTCTTACCCATATTGGTCCGTAAGCCCATTGGGCCCAATTTTGGCCCATCTGGCCCCTTTTTCCGAAGTACGCTAGAATGTCACACGAACTTACTTACCACTTTGCGGTGCTATATCTAACAATTACTCTATGTCTTGAGAGCATTCGCATACTCACAAGCCTATGAAATGCCGAAATTTCGGCATTTCGGCTTTTGCCGAATTGAACTAAGGAAGGGTGTTCGGTATACACCTGATTCGCGACGACTGCTACCGAGATCCCTTTCGATGTCCTACAATTGATTAGTACAGTTCTTATTTACAAACCGTAATCACTAAACCCAAAACTTGCTCAACCAAAGTCGAACCATGTTCCTAAAAAGCCTTTGAACCCTTACTTTTTTGCCAAAATTGATAGCTAGCTCCGAATCCGATTGTTCCAATGATTCACGCTTTTGATCCAACGCTTAAGAAGACTAATCACCGAAAGAAAACATCATTTACAAACCCTTAAAGCCTTATGCTCAAATCGACAGCCTCCCTAATTTTTAGGGATTTCGGCTTTTCCTAACATCGTAAAATAAGAACAGATTTGAGATGATAAGTACTTACCCCTCACTCCTACTTGATTTCTACGCAATTCGGTGCAGATTTATCCTTAGAATAATGGTAAAACCCGAATCCAAGGGTTGAAGAAGTTTCGGCGATAAGCCCCTAAACCAATGGTACTTTCGGCTTTTGGGTGGTGAAGAAGATGACAATATGAGGCTATGACCTTGAAGTAGAATTGCCGTCAGGTATCTAGGATTAAGAAAAGATAATTGTAGATTTAATAAAAACAAAAGAACATAGAAGGACCTGGCTTTGAAGAAATCGGCACAAGCAGTGATCACAGGATTTCGGCTTTTGCGACTTCGGCAAAGGTGCTGATGAATAGCAGGTTTGATGGACGACTTTGGGGAAGAAAAATAGAAAAAGAAGAATAGTGGAAGTGGTAGTTTCGGCTAGAGAGGAAAAAAAGAGAGAAAAGAAAACCTTGTGATGTCTGAGCAGAAGAGAACGGCACCACTCAATACCCTAGGTGCCGAAATACTAACCTCAAAACCCCCTGTCGATTTTCCCCTCTTCAATTCCCAAAATTCGACCAACTCCTAGCCTCTCTCCTAATCCCTTAAATCTCTCCCCTTATCACTCCTTAATCCAAGCATTTAGACTGATCCAAACTCCCCTTTAGCAGAATCCACCTGGACTCCAACACTACCCCTCCTGCACTTAAAAATAAATGCATCTATTTGTCAACACAGGGAATCGATCCCACGCCTTCCCCAATGCTCCACACGCCACCTTCTTAGGAGCCTAGTGGCGTCATCCTTGCCACTTTACTAAGGCTCTTTTTGTGATGCAATTTACCCATCACTCCACTTAAGGGCCACTTAGCCAGAACCCCTAACTCCTAAGTCCAAAAATTCAAAAATTCAACCAGGTTTTGGCCAACACATGGGCCTTCTATAAGCCCATTTACCTACTCAAAATATTAATTTCACAACCAAATACAAAATTTTAAAGTCTTTACAAAATATTGAAAACCGCGAATAAATCCGGAAATCAGGATATTACACATATACTCATAAATCCAACTTTAACAACTCATACTTATACATAGCATATATCTGAAAATACTACATGAATCCACCTATATTTACATTATTATCATATATAGAATGTAACACCCCAAACCCGGCCCAGACGTTATGGCCAAATCTGACGTGCCACATTGAAGTTAAAAATCCATGTTTCGTTTTAGTGCTTTAAAAACTGACTTTTGTTAAGCTAACAAAGTGAATGGAAGTGGGCACCGGTAGGAATCTGTAATGAGGAGGTGAGCCATGAAGGTCGCTTAAGTACTAAGCTCTTCGAATGGATCCAATCCTAGACATGCCCATAACCATTGCCACACTTGGTTAAATCGAGTTGTAATTTATTTAAGTTGAAATCTTTGATAAATCGGATAATCGTGGCGTGGTGTTATTTTGAAAACAATTATCATTTTTGAAAACACGTCCTAAGTCTAGCCCATTTATTAACAAACAGATTAAAGTTATTAAAAATAAAATAATCTAAGAAAAGAAAGAAAATCAAGTCAAAATGGCCTTATTACAACCCAAAAATAAATAATAAATAAAGCAAACTTTATGAAAACCAAACACTTATTCAAAAGCCCAAAGACGATCACCGAGGCCACTTTGAATCCCCTCTGGCTCCAAGTCCCCAAATCAAGGCTCACCTGCAAGGTTAAGGAAAGGGGGTGAGTTTGGAAACTCAATGTGTAACAAGCCCCTTTCAGAGCCCAAAGCAATATCAGCCTGTTGGGCCTAAGCCCAACTTTAATCTCAGCGTATACTGGGCCGAAGCCTTTTCATATTTCATATTACTGGGCCGAACCCTTTACTGTAAACGGTATGACCCATATGCCCATTTCAATATCACATGTAATATCAATGAATATATGCAAGCCCATTTGGGGAGACTACTCAACCCACCATCCGCTACTCTCCATCCGTACCAACCAACACACCATGTGGGGAATAACTCAACCCACCCAACCAACACACCACTGGCAGCATAGCCACTTTATCATATATCTGGAGGCCTAGCCTCTTTAATAACTGGGGCAAAGCCCTTTTCGGTAAACTGGGGCATACCCCTTTTAGCACTTCTTCCATTTATAAAACCCAACCCATGCAACATGTCATGTATGCAAAATGTCATGCCCATAATTGAATCAAACAATCACAGTCAAGTCATTCATATCACCAACATATATTCACAATCAAATCCATAAACCACACAGTCCAAGTCAGTCACTTGCCCACAAGGGCAAAACAGTCATTTTTCATATTATAAGGGTAATTTCGTAATTTTACCAAATATCAGGGTTTTCCATGTTCATTAACAATTATCAATATTTTTGAGTGTTTAAACAATGATCTTTAACCCACTTTATCAAATTCGGGCTTTTGGGCCCAAAACCCTTAATGGGCCCTACGAATGCTGATTTAGCCCACTAAGCCTGCTTAATCCAAATTTTACAACAGTCTTAACCATGTTAACATGCAACTTTTCCAGATTCCATTTTCTATCAGTTTTACCCAAATGGGCCCGAAAGCCCATTGGGCCCGATTCCAGCCCATTGAGGCCCAACTTACCATCGTGCACAAAATTGCGCTCTTACCTGCTCCATCAATCCAAACACCGATCATATCGTATCTATCACATCTTTAAGCAAAGAAAAAATCACAAGTTGTCGAAATGCCGAAATTTTAGCATTTCGGCTTTTCGGCAAATATTAATCTAAGCTACTGCAAGGGTTATTACACACCTGTTATGGGTTGAAGTTGAAGTTGAAACGTTTCCAAAATCAATCACCTACGATAACCACCACCTATCACTCAAACTTAACTAATTCAATATCAATATATGTAAATCCTAAGCACATCAGTCATACGGAACATAAGGGCATATTCGTCATTTTACCATACAGGGGTATTACGGTTACTTTACCCTACAGGGGCTTTACGGTCTTTTTACCTATTAGGGGTATTTTAGTCATTTCATCCTATAAGGGTGTTTTGGTAAATCTACAAACCAAGGGTATTTCAGTAATTTTGTAAACCAATGGTATTTTTATAATTTTTAAAAAGTCAAGGGTATTTCTGTAATTTTGTAAATCAGAGGTATTTTGGTAATTTTACAAACTGAGGGTATTTCGGTAATTTTACAAACTAGTGGAATTTTGGTAATTTTACAAACTAGGGGTATTTTGGTAATTCAACCCTATAGGGTATTTCAGTAATTTCACAATCGAGGGTAAAATGGTAATTTTGTAAATCGATGGTAAAATAGTGATTCTATAAATCGAGGGTACTTTGGTAATTTTACAAGTCGAGGGCATTTCTGTAATTGGTAAACTAAAGTATTCTAAACAGGGATAACAATACGAATGACCCTAAAGCCCATTCTCGGACCAAATGGGCCCACACGCTCGTGTGGCCCTTTTAGCCCAAATCTAGCCACAAATATGAGATTCACCTAGCCTAGTCCAATATTTACTACACAATCAAACAACTTATCCAATTGGGCTCGTAGGCCCATTGGGCCCACATGGCCCCTTTCGGCCCATCGCGGCCCGAAGTAGCCATCCTACAACTAGAGTAGTGAGAAATACACACCTAATAGGAGACTGGAGTTAATCCACGATCTGAGCACTCTTAGCCGACGCCTAACCCAAACGAGCACGCCATACAGCGAAAGGGATCAGCCAAGAAAGGTACATTTACTCTCCTCATGGTTCTCTCTATTTAAAGCCAGCTCCGCATCCACTCTTATGTTAGCTTCCCGATGTGGGATCCTTCCAACATCAGAGTTTAAATTCAACATCAACTCTTGCCGCCCCTTGTTAGCAAAATAAATGCTCTTTGATTGCCATGAGTAAGTTTGAACCCAAGATTTCTCCAACACTTCTCAAAGCCATTAACCACTAAAGCAAACATTTAATTGTTTCATTTCATTGTACAATTAAATACCTATATACAACCTCCTTACGAACCCCCACTCAAGGGCCAATACTTCTAGGCCCAAATTCGGGGTGTTACATAGAATTTGCATTTAATATCAAATAACAAACTTACCTTACTTTCAATTAGTTAATCAAATAACTCATACCTAATCGTTTAACTCATTTTACACATTCGATCATAACTTATCATTGTCCGTTTATCCATTCAAAATTGAATAAAATACTTGGGTAATCACACGTATCGAACAATGCCGACATCCCAAACGTGGTCTTACATGTAATCACATAATGATGCCACTGTCTCATACAGAGTCTTACTCGTACACATATATCGGAATCACATATCGATGATGCCAACGTATTAAATGTGGTCTTACTCGCACACATATATCGAATCACATATCGATGCCAACGTTTTAAACGTGGTCTTACTTGCACACATATATCGGAATCACATATCACAAGTCGAAGTCTCATATATATCCATGTATCAATTTAAACTTGGCCAAAACACAAATATGTTCATTAATGATATTATTATTCACTTTCTAGGTCACAAAATCATCACACAATCGAATATATATATACTCATGATTCACACTTTAATATCAGATACATATATCCTTTAGCCAAATTTAAATTTACAATTATTATACATATAATCAACACTTTAACATGAATAGTTCATGTCATTACTTCAAATACCAAAACTTATTCGTTACTTTTTCATTAAAAATAGATTATTTTTCCTTACTCAATGCTGATTTGTAATTTACTACTATTTATTACAATTATTTACAGTTCACTTATATTAAAAGTTAACAACATCTATATGCTTATGAACTTACCTCGAACGATGTAAAACGAAACGGGATGACTAGTCGACAACTTTAGTTTTCCCCTGATCCAAATCTGATTTCTTTGGTTCTTGATCTAAACATATTCAATTTAAACTCATTCAAATACATTTTCATTCAATTTAATCCAAAAACACATAAATGGGAAAATTACCATTTTACCCTAACATTTTACATTTTTTACAATTTAGTCCTTATTGCACAAAACACAAAATATGCAAAATCTCAACATACCCATGTTAGGCCGAATGTGCCTAGTGTTCATACAAGTCCACATATTTCATTTATTTCATATTTTAGTCCTTCAAATTATTATTTTTTGCAATTTAGTCCTAATTACTCAAAATCATCAAAAACTCTAATACAAAATATGTTAATCTAAAACATATCTTTCATATTTCATCATCAAACAACAAAAATTACAAGCTCTCAACAATGGCATAACTCAAAATATTTACCAAAATCAAAAATTAAAGCATGGGTTTACTAATACTCGAAGCAACAATCTCAAAAACGTAAAAATTATCAAAAACCGAGCTAAACACATACCTTGATTGAGCTTGAAAGTGCCGAACTAGGTTTTTCTTTTTCTTTTCACTTGTTTCGGCAAGAACACCAAAATATAACACATAAATGGCTTATTTCTTTATGTTTTATGATATATAATATCTTATATTAACATAACATTTAATTTACACTTTTAACCTTAGTTAAAATATTACATTTTCATATATATTATGCCCATATCGTCCATTTACATTAATAATGGCCCAATTACAACATAAAGGCTTCATATTATAAAGACATTTAACAATTTGGTTCTTTTACTATTAACCACCTAATTTTCATTTTACGCGATTAAGTTCTTTTATTTAATTGGACACTCAAACGACAAAATTAAATCACGAAAATTTCACAGATATAAATTCACATATAATAAACATAGAAAATAATTTTTAATTATTTTTCTGACTAGAATTCATGGTCTTGAAACCACTGTTTGGATTAGGGTCTAAATCGAGCTGTTACAAAGATAGTATTAGAGAGGAAGCTTATGTAGACAAAGAGAGAAAGAGGGAAAAGAATAGCTAGGAACCCTAACTAAGCCACGGATTCAACAATCCAAACAACAAAATCAGTTACCTTACTCAAGTGCAAAGTGATTCGGCTCTAAAAAGAAAAAGAGCAATCGACTAGCAATGAAAAACCGAATAAGTAGAGAGGGAGAGGAGGCAAGTGATATTCGACAAAAGCACAAAGAGGGAAAACACTGTTGAGAGAAGAAAGAAAAAAAAAGAAGGGACCAAAGAGGGTATTCGGTCAAACAAAACAAAAGAGAGAGGGAGAAGTGGAGAAGTTCGGTCAAGAAAAGAAACTAAGGGAAGAAATTTGTCAAACCCCAAAGGCTCTATGCTACAATCGACCCCAAGAAGAGTAATACCAAAAGAAAACCCGATGAAAGGAAAACAATTCAACACCTATGGTAGAATTCGGCAACAAGGGAACAGAATCAAAAAAAATAAAATGAACACACCTAGAATGACTACCAAAGCCGAATTTTGCCAAGAGTAAGAGTCCCATTCGGCACACTCTCCTCACTCCCTTCAAACCCTCATATCCATATCCCAACTAGCCGAAATTCTCTCCAACAAGCACCTAGAATTCGGCATCAACTTCCCCCACTCCTCAAGCATTCAATTTCAGTCAAACAACAACACTTTCCCAGAGTTAACAGCAAAATAAAATGCTCCTCTTGCGTTACCAAGCCTCGAACCCTAGACCACCTAAAACACTCCACACGCCTCTAACCCCTAGATCAGTAGGCTTTTTATTGACATACTTACCGAAATTTATTTAAGGACCCTATTGCCAAGAGACCAAAGTTTATTCAAGAAAACCAAAATTTTGTACAAGCCACAACTTGAACTCCAGACATCTTCAACACTCCTCAAGACACTCAACCACTGAAACAAGTATACTTTTATGCACACAACATACAAAAATAGATACTTACGTTTTTGGGGCATTACATTAGTAGTCAAATTATTAATTTAGTCATATATCATGCATAGTCCATTTCAACATATTTATAAAAACCATGTATCTATACCAAATGTGTGCCATGCATGCATGAAAAACCCTAAAATCTCGAATAGTCCCAAACCGTAGTTTTACGAAAATTTACAATCCAAAACCAAATAATAATAATAAAATAACCAAAAAAATATAATTAAGTTAAAATAATATGAAGAAGTAAATTTCAAAGTCTGTCGTACGTCTGCCATTTGTCCTCATGCCAATTCTGATCCTAAGTACGATCATTACCTGAGAAGTTCAGATAATGGGGTGAGCTTAACAAGCTCTGTGTGAGTCTAAACAAGTATTAAGCATTCATACAGGTAATTTTATAGAGGTACTAATAGCACAATCAAACATTGACAGTAATAATTTTCAAATGCGCATGATCGTGAAAAATGCACATGTAAGATGCTATACATACCATCTGCTACACACCTCGTGTTCTCTAAAACCCATCTGCCAAACTCCAACGTATGTGAGCAATGCTCGATGTGATAAAACCACTAATAATCAATAGTGCAGTGAAACTACCAAATAAATAATGCGATATAATTGCCAATCCCCTCGGTACTCTAAATGCAGTGCACTGACTAAAAATATATGAAAACTTATTATGCTGCTGGTACTCCACGAAACTCCTCCTTCAACTACAAAATCTCATCCCAATGCACATGAAATATGTCATACAAATTCATACACAATCACATTTCAATACTTTTCACATTTATTCGACATGCTCAACATGTTCTCAATAACCACATACTGTTGAAATATGTATATATTTTAAATTTATTTAGGTAGATAAGTTTTATTCATATTCTAGGAATATTTTATTTTATCTTTTAGTAGTTTATTAGAATAAGGGAATTATTTTCCCAATTAGGACTAGGACTTTTTTCTCTATTTAAGTTCAATTCTTTAGTTAATAAAAAATATAACAGTTTTATTAAAAGCTCTCTTAAAAACTTTCATGGTATCAAAGTAAGGTTAAATCTCTAGTATCATCATGGTTAGAACAACCTTCACTGGAGATAAGAGATCCAACAATCAAACAAAGGAAGAAAGTTCTACCGTTGAAACAACTATCGAGAGTACAACGACTCAAGGGACAGAGGCGTCTCACCTTTCTTTTCAACTGACATCTTACAAGTTGAATGGCAAGAATTATTTGGAATGGTCGTAGTCCATAAAATTAGCAATTGATGGGCATGGCAAGCTAAGTCATTTAACTAGAGAAGTCAAGCAACCACATGTGGGTGATCCAAAGATGAGCAAGTGGAGGTCAAAAAATTCTATGATAATTGCGTGGCTTATTAATTCCATGGAAGCATCCGTAGTTAAACCTTTTTTTTCTCCCGACTACTAAAAATGTTTGGGACGCTGTGAAAGACACCGATTCAGATTTAGAAAACGCTTCACAGATCTTTGAGTTAAAAATAAAACTTTGAAAAGTTAGGCAAGGGGAAAAGGAAGTTACTTTTTATTATAACGAGATGATGTCTATTTGGCAAGAACTGGATCAATGTTATAATGATGAATGAGAGTATCTTGGAGATGGTGTAAAAGCTATGAAAAAGAAGAGAATGAATGAGCTTATTTGTTTTTGGCTGGTTTAAATAAAGATTTGATGAAGTGAGATCTTGGATCTTAGGGAAAAAACCGCTTCAAAAACTTCGTGAGATTTTCTTTGAAGTTAAAATAGAGGAGACAAGAAGAAAAGTAATGTTAAGGCCAGGGTTTGAAGCTAATAATGATAATACTATTCTTGTAACTATTAAAAATAATGATGATAGTGAAAAAAGGAAAAAAAATAAGTTTGGATAAATTAAATTAAGAAGTGATATGTCATGCATGAGACTTGATATTGTCTTAGTTTATATGTATTAAATTAGTTTGAAAATATGTTGAACTATTGATGTAGGTGTAAGGTAAAATGAGTGAAAAATAAGGCTCGGGAAATGGCCTTGTTTTGTCCACATGGGTAGAGACACGGGTGTGTATCTCAACCGTGTGTAACACACGGCCTAGCACATGGACGTGTGCTCTGGTCGTGTGTCCCCTACATCCTTAAATTTGAGAAACAGAATGCTTAGGTAGTTTCACACGAGCAGAGACACGGGCGTGTGTGTCAGCCTTGTGTGTCACACGGCCTAGCACACGAGCATGTGACTTGGCCATGTGAATATTGCACATTAATTATGCAAGTTAGTATGCTCACACGGCCTAACACACAGGCGCGTAGCTTGGCCAAGTGACTAAGTTAGTATACCACCTCAATTGGAAACGGGCTAGGACACGACCGTATGGCTCACATCGAATACCGACACACGGCCTGGGACACTGGTGTGTCACTTACCACATGGCCTAACCAAACGGGCATGTGTCCCATGTACATAAGGAAAATTTTGAAATTTTATGAAAAATTCCTTAAGTTTCTGATTTAGTCCAGACTTGTTTCTAACACATAATTTGGGCCTCGGGGGTCCATTTGAGAGATAATATGATTGAATATGTTTAGTTTCATATATGAATAATAAATAATATGAATTAACTGTATATGTTCTGAAAATCTCGGTAATGCTTCGTAACCTTGTTCTGGCAATGGATATGGGTTAGAGGTGTTACATTTATTGGTATTAGAGCCACGGTTTAGTCGATTCTCAGACTAACATAACAAGTTTGAGTTTAGCTATACATGCCATTATATAATTTGTGATATTGCGATATTTCTTGACCATTTTTAAACATGTTTTTCATATAGCAGTGTCGTGCAACCGAGATGAATGCAAGGAAGCTGAGAGCAATGCTCAAGCTAAGAGCTACTTCAAGTAGTAGAAGGCCCATATCTGAGGGCTGAGGTGAGGAGGCTAAAGAAGCCTTCTTTCAAATGATGAATGAATGGTTCACTGAATTCCTAAGAACAAATCCTGCTGTACAAAAACCTCCCCCTCCCCCTCCTGCTCCTCGACTGGTTCCTGATATACCACAAGGTACTAAACTTGTTAAAACTAGTAAGCCTCCAGTAGATAAAATTCAGAAATATGGGGCAAAAGAATTTAGGGCTACTGCTAAAATGATCTGGAAAGGGTTGAATTTTGGTTAGAAAACACTATCAGAGTTCTAGATGAATTATTTTACATACCTGATGAATGTTTGAAATGTGTTGTATCTGTTAAAAGACTTAGCCTATCAGTGGTGGAATACCCTGACTTCTGTTGTACTGAGGGAAAGTATCACATGGGAATTTTTCCAGAATGAATTCAAAAAGAAGTATATCAGTCAGAGATTCCTTGATTAGAAAAGGAAGGAATTTTTAGAGCTTAAACAAGGGAATATGACTGTATCTGAGTATGAACAGGAATTTGTCAGATTAAGCAAATATGCCAGAGAATGTATCCTGACTGAAGTTGCCATGTATAAATGTTTTGGAGAAGGATTAAATAAAGACATCAAGTTATTACTTGGGATTCTAAATTTAAAAGAATTCGTTGTACTAGTTGATCGAGCACATAAAGCTGAAGAATTAGGTAAATAAAATAGGCAAGTAGAGATAGAAGCCCAGACTTCAAGGAAAAGATTTATGGGAAAGTCACAACCATCGGCTTCAAAGAAATATCATGATCGTTCTACCATATCTGTGGGGTACTCTAGAAAAGACCGATGTATTCAACAGTCTAATCTGAGATCTCCAACTTGTCAGTAACAAGTGTTAGAAGTGTCGAAAATCCCAAACCCAGATGCTAATATTGTAATAAATGGCATTTCGGCGAGTGCCGCATGAGAAGCGGAGCCTATTTTAGATGCGGTTCCCTTGATCACTATCTCAAAGACTGCCCGGAAAGGTTCAAAAAAGATACTATTTAGACTTTAGCGTCGAGTAACCCTAGCTTGAGAGGTACACCACCTCATAACCGTGATAATATGAGTGATAACCTAGGTACAAGAAAAGATTCAACTGCCAAATCTGAAGCACGAGCACCAGCAAGAACATATGTTATTCGTGCAAGAGAGGATGCCTCTACACCAGACGTCATTACTAATAACCGGCTAAGCCCAAAAAGCTTCTAACCTTGAATACATTCATTGACGGTTTCCATTCGATGATAGCTGAAATCTTGCTAAAATAAACTCGGACACCATCACCTGAAACAATGTGGCCCAAGAATCCAACTTCTCAAAGCCAAAACTCACTTTTATTGAACTTAGCATACAACTATTTGTCCTTTAAAGTCTGCAAAATAGTTCTCAAGTGCAGGGCATGCTCTGCCTCATCTCTCGAATAAATCAAAATATCATCAATAAACATAACAACAAACTTGTCCAAATATGGCCGAAATATTCGGTTCATTAAATCCATAAACATAGCAGGAGCATTCATTAACCCAAATGGCATAACAAGAAATTCATAGTGGCCATACCTCATTCTAAAAGCAGTTTTAGGCACATCTGACTCTTTAACTCGCAACTGATAGTAGCCGGACCTCAAGTCTATTTTAGAAAACCATGAAGCTACTTTCAATTGATCAAACAAGTCATCAATCCTTGGAAAAGGATACTTGTGCTTGATTGTTATCTTATTAAGCTGTCGGTAGTCTATACACAATCTCATAGAACTGCCTTTCTTTTTCATGAATAATATCGGAGCACCCCACGGTAAAAAGCTCAGTCTCACACAACCCTTATCGGTCAATTCTTGCAACTATGATCGTGTGATTTTGTGATAGGTTTTAAATATTTATAATTAATCATTCTTGAAACTAACTATTATCGCGATGTAGGCAAGTGTACCTATCAAACAGTAGTATAGTTTTAGCAAGACCGGATTGTCGAACCCAAAGGAACTAAAAGTACTAGTAAAGACTGTCTTATTATTATCTAGCCTAAGAATAATGGGGTTTTTTTTAACTAACTAATTATCAAAACTAAGAACTCACAGAGAATAGAATTGGGGAATTTCTTTTGGGAAAATCAATTGAATTAAGACAATACCTAAGGAAAAATCCACCTAGATTGTACTTGTTATTCTGGCTCCAAATCGGATGATTTATTCATTTAACTTGTTCCGTAGAGATCCCTAAGTTATGTTATTATCCCTATTCAATACTAATAACGTCTAATCCCTAGATTGAGTAACCGAGACTTTTCTCTAATTAACACTCTAGGGTTGCATTAACTGGATCTATGGGTCCCCTTATTAGGTTTCACCCTAATCCGGTAAAATCTTGTCACCCTATGTCTAGGCGTTCAATCAACTCCACTTAATTATGATAAATGTACTCTTAGACAGGGTCTATTCCTCCTCTGAATAAGAGATTATCTTGAATCAGTATTCTGGGATATCAAAACAAGAATTAAGAACACATAATTAAGAACAAGTTAAATATTTATCATACAATTTAGAAAATAATAACAAGATTCGTCTTAGGTTTCATTCCCCTTAGGTATTTAGGGGATTTAGTTCATAACTAACTAAGGAAACATCTCAGAATAATAAAGAATACAAAACATAAAGAAAACCCAAAACTCCTGAAGGGGAATTGAGGAGAGATCTTCAGTCTTGATGATGAATCCAGCTTCTGAGATGAATCAATTGGCTTTCTTGGAGTAATTCCTTACTCCCTATTCTGTGTGTCCTCTTTTCACCTCTTCTAGGGTGTATTTATAGGCTTTGGAATGCCTATGAGCCCTCAAAATTAGCCTTTTCTGAATTGGACTCAACTTGGGCTTGGCAAGGACACGCCCGTGTAACACGCCTGTGTGCGATTACTTCAGGCCGTGCTCAAGCCTACCAAATTGACACGGTCGTGTGGTCTGCCCATGTGAGGAGGTCCAGGCCGTGTTGATTTCGTACTTTGGCCCATTTTCTCCATTTTTGGCCGTTTCTCGTTCCTTTCGCTCTCTTATGCTCTCTTAGGAATAAAACATGAAATTAAAGCATTAAGAGCATCGAATTCACCAATTCTAATAGAAAATCATCCATAAAATGCGTTAAACATGGGGTGAAAATATGTATAAATTATGGTTTATCAAACTGTGACTTCAGTTCTTTCAACTCAGTCGGGGCCATCCTATACGGAGTGATCGAAATAGGTGTCGTCACTGGCATTACATCAATACCAAACTCCGCTTCTCTAATTGGAGGTAAACCTGGAAATTCTTCTGGAAATACATCTAAATATTCACATACAACAGGCACTAATTCAATTCTCAATTCAGACTCATTTGTATTCAACACATAAGCCAAATAAGCCTCACACCCTTTTCTCATATGTTTCTGAGCAGACATCGAAGAAATCATGATTGACAACCTACCTGACTCATCTGATTCAACCCGAAGAATTTCACCATTTTCACATTTCAATTCAATAACTTTTTGTCTACAATTTACTATAGTATCATGAGGTGTCAACCAATCCATACCCAATATAATATCAAATACATCAAACGGAAACAACATCAAGTCAGCTGGAAAACAATGACCTCTAATCATCAAGGGACATTTCTTGCATACATTATCAACTAAAACATGTTTGCCTAACGGGTTTGAAACTTTAATCATAAATTCCGTAGACTCAACAGGCATATTCATGTTATATACCAGTTTGATGCACACATACAAATGAGTAGAACCAGGGTTAATCAAGGTAATAACAGTAGTATCTAAAAGAGAAAAAGTACCAGTGATCATATCGGGAGAAGATGCGTCCTCACGCGCATGTATGGCATAAGCCCTAGCCGGAGTTCTAGCTTCGAATCTCATCATTGTATCCCTCGCTATTTTTGCTACTAGCCCCATTACCGACATTTCTCAAGGGTTTCCCTTTTGTAGCTGTATTACTCGGCCTTGTACTCTGAAATTATTTTTCTTGATCATCTTGAGGCAGTCCTTGATATAGTGGTCTTGAGAACCAAATCTGAAACAAGATCCATCATTCATCGTACACACACTAAGATGATGTCTACCGCAATTTTGGCACTTGGTTTAAAAGGTCTAGCATTACCCACACTAGCCATAGATGTACCCTGAGATTTAAAACCCAAATTTTGCTTCCTATGGTTTCCATACAAATGCCTAACTGAAACATGAGAAGAGAATATATCTCTCTGGATTTCTTAGACTGAGAGGGGAATGACTTGCTCATCGGCCTCTTTCTTATATCTTTAGCCTCAGCCTCAACTTTTCTCTTTTCCTTGGTCAGTTCCTCAGCTTTACAAGCCCGATCAACTAGCACAACAAATTCCTTCAGCTCAAGAATACCCACTAACACTCTAATATCCTCATTAAGTCCGTCTTCAAACCTTCTACACATTTTAGCCTCAGAGGATTCACACTTCCGAGCATATTTGCTGAGCCAAAAAAACTATCTTTCGTACTCGGTCACTGACATGCAGCCTTGTTTCAATTCTAAAAATTCCTTGCGCTTCTAGTCAATGAATCATTCACTGATGTACTTCTTTCGGAATTCTTCTTGGAAGAATTCCCAAGTGACTCTCTCTTATGGTACCATAGATACTAGTGTCTTCCACCAATGATGTTGTGTCTCTTAACAAGGAAATAGCACACTTCAAACATTCTTCGGGTGTGCATGATAGTTCATCAAATACCCTTATCGAATTCTCAAGCCAAAATTCTGCTTTCTCGGTATCATCCTCAGCATTTGCTCTGAACTCTTCTGCCCTTTGTTTCCGAATCTTATCAACATGGGTTCTATGAAATCTCATAAAGTCCATACTTTGTGGCACTAGAGGTACGGGTTAAGGATTTTGAGGGGGTGGAGGTTGTTGTTGAACAGTCGGGTTCGTTCGAACGAACATAGCAAACCATTCGTTCATAACGTGGAAGAAGGCCTCTCGAGCCTCTCCCCATTGACTCACAGTTACGGATCTACTCTCCTCTGGAACTATCCCTTGGGTGGAGGCTGGTGCGTTACTTTCCACATCATCTACCATAGCTCATTCAGGATCCATTACTATATGAAAAACACAGTTTAAAATCGTCAAGAGTCTTTACACTATCACAATTTATGTATAGCATGTATAGCTAGACTCAAACACATGTTACGTAATCCTAGCTTAGTAAGTCCATATGCAAATAACATGCTATCTAAACAAGTATTTAACATACGTTGATCTTAGCTCTGATACCACTAAATGTAACACCTCTTACCCGTGTCTGATGCCAAAATTAGATACTAGGCATTACTAGACTTAAACACAAGCAAACATACAAAATCGAGCCATAAAATTTCATTCAAATCAAATTCATTCATACATATGCAAATTGTCCTTTATATGGGCCTACGAGGCCCAAAACATACATCGAGAGTAGTTCGGGACTAAGCCGAGAACTTTACAAAACTTTGGGAAAACTTAGAAAATTTTCATGAAATAGGGGCATACTATAAAAGACGGAAAGGAAGGGGTAAGCATTAAAGCTTAATAAATCCATATGCAAATAACATGCTATCTAAACAAGTATTTAACACACGTTTAACAATGAACATAAATTATATTTCATCAAATCACTTAAACTTACTCATCACATAAACAACCTTGTCATAAATTCATCACATACTAAGGCATTACTCATGAGTTTGGTATACATACCTGTATCAACTCATAACATAATATCTTACTCATTCTACTCATTGACTTGCCCCTTGGGTCTTCTATCAAGTTACTCGATAATTTACCCGTTGAACACTCGGAATACTATTAGATACATGGAAGGCTAAAGCTACCTCATATCACATAACATAAAATCTCATTCTCGAGCTACTCACGAGTCTGCTCACAAAAGCTGTCAGGTATTCGCAACACATGCCGGACTACCCAGCCACTGGTAAGACGTACGTAATCAACACCCAGAACCACATAAACATACATCACATATCTCATGAGCTCATAAATCACATGGTTCCTAGTGACATGTCACTTGTATCCTAGACTATTCCTAAGGTTCAAACGGGATTTTTCGATATCACATTTCTGTCAAACTTGCTCGTAATGTCGATCTCAATGTTCATAATGCCAATCACTTACTCAGTGAGCAATCAAAGTATAACTCATAATAGTACTAAAGAATTTAAATTCACATAATACTCAAGCATCAAAAAAATAACATAACATCACGTTATTTGTATATGAACTTACCTCGGTACAAAATGATGAAAACGAGCCTATTCTTCGTAAACCTTATTTTTCCCCCGATCAAGACCCGAATCACGTTTTTCTTCATCTATAATGCCAAATTTAACTTGTTTATTACACACATTATTCAAATCGACCCATAACACATACTTTGCTAAAATTACCATTTTACCCTTAACTTTTCACTTATTTACAATTTGGTCATTAGGCTCTTAAAACTAAATGCATGCATTTTTCTTTGTTACTCAAGCCTAGCCAATTCATATTCCTACTCCTAGTAGCCCACATTTTTCTTTATTTCACATATTTACTATCCATTTTGCATCTTTTACAAATAGGTCCTTTTTAGGTGTTTTCATGCAAAATCACTTTGTAAAAGATATTTATCACGCATCAAACTTTCATATTCTTCCATTAAACATCAAAATACATGCATTTCATACATGGGTAAATTTTTGAACATAAACCCTACTTCAAGGATCTCAAAAATGTAAAGAACATTAAAAACGGGCATGGAGGTACTTATAATCAAGCTTGAAAAGTTGAAAAACCCTAGCTATGGAGACCACCTAAATTTCAGCACTTAGGGAAGAAGATGGACTTGAATTTTGCTTCTTTTTCCATTTTTATTCTTTTAATTAGTAAATGACCAAAATACCCTTAAGGCTTTTCTTTCAAATTTTTCCTATTCATGCCCATTTTTGTCCAAAATTTTAGAACTTGGTTAAATTGCTATTTAATGACCTATAATTAATAATCCATAGCAATTTCATGCTTAAAGCTTCTAGAACTCAAGTTTTGTAACTTTAGGCATAAATTTTCTTCATGAAAATTTCACACAAACATGCATTCATATCATGGATCATCAAATAATTATAAAATAATTATTTCTACTTCAGATTTGTGGTCTCAAAACCACTGTTTTGACTAGACCCTAACTGGGGATGTTACATGATGTTACTGCCATTTGATGAATTTGATGTGATTCTGGGTATGGACTGGTTAACTCAGCATGATGTAATGGTAAATTGTAAACAGAAGTATATTGTATTAAAATGTCAAAATGGTGAATTGCTCCGTGTTGAATCTGATAAACTGGATAGGTTGTCTAATGTGGTATCAGCCATTTCAGCATAAAAATACATCAGAAAAGGGTATGATGCTTATTTTGCATATTTATTGGACACTAAAGTATTTGAATCAAAGATCAAGTCAGTGTCAGTTGTTTGTGAATTTCCTGATGTGTTTCTAGAGGAATTACCTGGATTATCGCCGGATAGAGAGATTGAATTTTCTATAGATCTTGTTCTGAGGACAACACCGATATCTATATCGTATAGAATGGACCCTATGGCATTAAAATAGTTGAAAGCATAGTTCCAAGAATTGACAGATAGAGGTTTTGCTTGACCTAGTTCTTCACCTTGGGTGCGCCAATTCTATTTGTTAAAAAGAAAGATGGATCATTGAGACTGTGTATTTATTACATGCAACTCAACAAGGTTACAATAAAGAACAAATATCCATTGCCTCGTATTGAGGACTTGTTTGATCAGTTGAAAGGTGTCACTATATTTTCAAAGATTGATCTTTGTTCTGGCTACTACCAATTACTAGTGAAAGAGTTAGATATACCAAAGACAGCCTTCAAAACTAGGTACGGACACTATGAGTTTCTTGTGATGCTGTATTTATAGTGTTTGGAAGCTGGTAAAGTTCAGACGTGGGTCAGAGCAACATCACACTATCCTTCAGTTCATTTTGATATAAAAAGTAAACTTTATTTTGAGTATAATGGCATATATAAGTAAATTAGCCAATGTTGGCACACTAATGTTTTGGTTGTAACTAGCCATTGGAATGGCTAGTGTTTGGTATATTTTGATGTAATTATATAAGGCATTAACATGTTCGATATGTGTATTGTGATGGATAAATGATGGGAGTTATATAAATATGTTAAAGATTGCATGAATTGGTAAAATATACATATATGTTAATATGGCCAAATAAATAAGTTTGGATAAATTAAATTAAGAACTAATATGTCTTGCATGAGAGTCGATATTGTCTTTGTAACTCCCCGAATTTGGGCCTAGAAGGATTGGGCCTTGAGTGTAGGAGCACATAAAAGTTTATGTGTGCGAGAAATATCACAATTGCATGTTGGCTTTAGTGGCTGAGTATTTGGGCATATTTGGGAGTGTTGGAGAAGTCCTGGGTTCAAACCTGGGCTTTAGCTAAATTTTTTATTTAAGTGAATAAAACCCTTGGTACTTGGAAGTGGGCCTTTTAATTATTTAAGAATAAAATGTGACACAAGATGAGCTTGTAGTCCAGTGGTTATGGCGTCATTATGGTGGCAAGGGATCTTGAGTTCGAAACGCATAGAATACAAAAAGATTTTATTTTATTTCCATATGGTGAGAGAGGTAGAGTTGGATTAAAACTCTCCTGAGGTGGTTGTCGAATCTGCGTTGTCACATTGAAGTGTGTTTTGAAAAGCATCGTTCTATTTGAAAAGTCCGTACTATATCAAAACCGTTGTAATGATCTTTTATAAAACTTTTAGGCATCTTTATCGGTGTTAAAAACACAAGTAGGTTTAGCAAAAGTTAATCATTTCGGGTTGTTATTACACTTTAAAAATAATGTTTGTTGCGGAAGCTTTTTGAAATGTGTTGTAATAGAGTGGTGTTTTGAACAATATTTATCTTTTTGAAAACTTGCGTCCTACTACTAGCAGATATAAATCAAATTAAGTAAACCCCAAATTAAAGTAAAAATTTAAAGAGGCCTTATTATATATCAAATACCCAAATTAAATAGCTTAAAGATTAAAAGTTTAAAACAGTAGCAAAAGCAGTTGTGTCGCCTCCATCGAGTCCCTCGTAGCACCAACCCGCCTAAGGATTACCTGCACGGGAAAGCAGAAGGGTGAGTTTATGAAAAACTCAGTGTGTAATCCCTTTACATTAATCAGCCAGACCATAGGCAAAAACAGTTTAAGCTTAAGCCCATTTCAGTGATAGTCTAGTATCAGTTATGGCCATAGCCCAATACAGTAACAGGAACAGAAATGCAATTAGAAGTCCTACCCAACCATCCTCTACACTCCACTCCGTCCAGCCCTACATTCCATGTGGGGATAAAATCGACCCACCCATCCCTACACTCTAAAATATAGCACCGGTTGCGGCACCAAACAGTATTTGTAGTAGAGCTGCCAATTCAGTACACTTCTTCCAAATATATCAACCCACCCCCATGCAACATGTCATGTCATATTATCATACGTGTATGTAGAATGTCATGCTCACCTCATAGGTGTATAACGGTCATTTCATCAGTATAGGGTCTAAGTGTACTTATTGACCTAACAGTAGGTCTACAGTCGTCTTAGGCGACCCATGCAACCTTAACAATCAAACAGTGAAAATGGGCCCAAAGCCCATAACACGGCCCATGTGGGCCCACATGCCCGTGTGGCCCGTAAAGCCTAAAAATGACCTTGGCTGTGTGAACAACACAGCCTGGCCCAAAAATGTCCATACGTCCGTATGGTTTATTCGTGTAGAGCCCACGAGTCTGTGGGCCCACACGGCTCATTTCGGCCCAACGTGGCCCAAAACGGCCTAAGCCCATGAAAACGCTCATGGAAGCCTCTATGATCTAACATCCACATTTTACGTGTTCGGATTACCATACGAACGAGCGCGCGCTCGTGTAGTATCAGTAGACAAACTTTTTCGGCTTTTGTCGATCTACGTTTATAGCAGTGTGGTTACACACCTGATCGATTTGGAGTTAATCCGCGCCCCGAACACTCTTATACCTGAAGAACAATTAATATTAACTAATCAGTTATTTAACCCATCTTCCAAATTGGAAACTAACGAGTTACAAAACAATCACCATCTACTTACCCAAAAGCCTCCAATAATAGCATCATTGATTCCTAGGGGATGTGTCAAACAACTTCGACCACTGCCTACATAAAAGACACCACCTTTCTATGTTAGACACGCACTTGAGTTAAAATACCATCACAACCACACCATACTTACCAACAACGACTGCGCAAATTATAGACCAAAGATGTAACGCACATAAAAAAAAGAATAAGAATTGATCTAAAAGATAAACAGAGGGGTAATTGGCAAGAAGAGACAAAGTAAAAAGATAGTTCAACAAGGTGAAAAGTCGAAAGGGAAAGAAGTGAAGCTAAGTCTTACCTATCACTATTCGGCCAAGACAAAAGCACTAGAGTAAGAGAAGATAACCCTGCGCCCAACCCAACTGATCACAACACACCTGCTAACCGAAAGCAAAATAACAAGGTGAGATAGGGTATTCGGCCAAGGTCAAAATGAAAAAGGAAAGGCATAAGGAGAAAGAAAAGAGGGAAGGCCAATAAAAGAAGGTGTACTCGGCCAAGAGGGAAACGTTTAAGTAAGGGAGAAGAAGAAAAGAGTCGGCTCACCACCAAGGTAGAGGTATTCGGCCAAAGAGGCTTGATTACGAGAGAGAAAAGAAGCAGAGGCAATTGGTGGACAATGATGTTAGAGGAGAACAATCCGAAAAAGACCAAAATGAGTAAAGCCCTGAATGATTACTACTACCAAACCATCCCACAAACGAAAAATACAAAAAAAACCAAAACCAATAGGTAAGAATTCGGCACAAAAGAGAAAAGAACCGAAAAAAGAATGACCAAACCCCCAGTTATTGCTCAAGATCCGAAAATTACAAAGAGTGAGAGTCCCAATTCGGCACACCCTTTACCACTCCCTTCAAACTCCTAATTTCTTTCGCCATGTCACTCCTAAGATCACTCAACCCTATCCCACTCATCCAAATCCCTACCAGCTGAAATTCCCTCCAACCAATCCTTAGAATTCGGCCACAACTCCTCACACTCCTCCAACATCCCAATTTCAATCCAACTACAACACTTCCCCAATGTCAGTAGCAAAGCAAAACAAAATATTCTTTTGTATTGACAGGCCTCAAACCTCAAATCCCCTAGAACACTCCACACGCCTTCATCCTCTAGATCAGTAGGCTTTTATGACTCAAAACACCCACATTTATTTAAAAAGCCTACTAACTAGAGACAGGGTTAATTCAAGAAAACAAAATTTTACACATGAAAAGGCTTGAACCCAAGACTTCTTAGACACTTCCCAGAACACTTAACCACTAAAGCAGACACACACTTGTGTAACACAACATACAAAAATAATTGCTTTGATTTTTGGGGCGTTACAACGTTAGTGTGTCCAGAGGCAGTCAATGTCCGCAAGTATACGGGTCCTATTGTAATATATTTTTTACAATAAAGTAGGTGAGTACTCCGAGGATCGTACCCAAGGGAAGCTAGTACTAAATTAATATTAACTTAAACATAAATAGATCTAATTAGTAATTGTAAATAAATTATAGTACGATGAACATAAAGTGAAATAGATTTTTTTATAATAAAGGAAATAAATATGCATAAAAGAATGAAAATGAAGAACTAATATTTAAACTCAACCAAATCTAAGCATAGGTGATTAGCTCACTTTGGTAGTCATAACTAATTCCTATTTTGGGTTTCTACTCAATCAACTAGTCATTACCCTAGTAAGATATCTCGATCTTCTACTAAACTAACGAGTCAGCAAAAAATACTTATCTCTTGACCTCATAGCCCAAACCGAATTGGGGTGAGGGGTTCACAGATAGGCAATACCAATTTTGGGTTAGTTCCTACCTAGATAACTTCCTAGTGTTGTCAGGTCTAGGGTTTAAGTTCTTCCTATCCCAAACAACTAATCCGCTAAGAGGCCCTACATAGAAATTAATTAATCACACATGGACTCACTAATCCCCCATTACTAATCCCCTATTAAGAGGATTAGTTGCTTATGGATCTCGTAAACAATATAAACTTGATAAATAAAGTAAACATGAAGAACAAATCAATAGTAAAAGTTTAAGAGAAATCTTGATTGTATTAAATAATTAAGGTGCAGAAATCCACAAAGCGTTCGTTGGATCCACAAATCAAATTCTTTGAATAACATGAATGAAAACAAACTGAAAAAATCCTAAGTCTAAAAAGAAATAAAAACTAAAAATTAAACAGAAGAGATAAGTCTAAGTTATAGAAAATATTATTTCTCAAGTGTTTAATGAGCTTATTTATAATGTTAGGGTTGGCCATAGTCCTTATCCCTAGTTTGGCTGACGTTTTACATTAAAAATAGGGTTGGTCATAGTCCTTATCCCTAGTTTGGCTGACATTTTTACATTGAAATACATTGTGCAAACCAAAACGCCCTTAGTTCGTTAATGCTTTCATGTACAAGGTCGATGTCACTACATCCACTACCTATGTCACGACACTAAAGGTAGTCTGCTTGGCTCAGGCTCAGCTTCAAGGGTGTGTCGTGAAACTAAAGGAAGACTTTATATTTGGCCTTTTGTTCACTATGTTGCGACATTGAACTCTTGTGTTGCAACATGGAAACCAACCTCGAGTTCTTATGCCTTCAAATAATGTCTTGCAAACTCACCAAATACGTTAGTCTTTCCTTAGGCCTCCTTCGACCCCTAAGGTCCTAAAATCAACTCAAATCACACTTTTTATTAAATTGAAAACAAAATAAAATAAATAAATAAAACATAAAAAGATTGCTTATATTCAAGCTCCTTAAATACGAAAACTAGTTTAATCCGCTACAACGAATTATGGCAAATCACTTTACTACTTAGCAAACCCAGGTAAATTGTGTGAACTCATATATGTATACAAACCCATGTGTTTATGTGAACCCTATTAGAGTTTGATAACATATGCATGTACAATTCCTTTTTATTATGAAGCTTGTTTACTTACCAGACCTATATTAAGTGTTAGCCTGCAAAGCTATATTAAACTTAGGTTGATGTACGAACTCATACTTTATGTGTGATGCGAACTCACATTGAATGTTGCTATGCAAACTTATTTTGAGTGATATTTGCGAACCCTTAAGATATTGTAGATTGATATGCAAACGCTTCCTCTATTTGTTTTATAAGCTCTAAATTATATGTATGATGTTATGACAATCCGCTACAATGTGTAAAACTTAGCACAACTTCCATATTGTAAATCTGTGGTGTGTTGGAGAATAGGTTGAGAGTTAACAGAGATCACTTTGGTGGCTAATGTCACACATAGGATTTAGGTCAGACTTACTCGGTCGGTTTTGGGTTGTTACAAATGGGTTGGTTCTAATTCAACCGAATTAGACTAAGTTCTCAACCTTGTCCAATTTCAATTACTCTCTGTTCTCGATTTCCAGTAAAGATCGTCAGTTTGTAGTATCTTTCAATTTAATCCCTAAATGTTCTAAATTTCTAGGTTTAAAGGAATCTAAGTGTGACAAACATGGTTCAACTAATATTCCATATCATTTATCTATTCATTCAAGACACAGATGAATCATATTTTGTAAATCAATCCGTTTAATGTCAAACTTTATTATTCATAACACTCAACTATAAGTAATATATTCTTTTATAATATAACACAACTACTTTAGTATAAATGAATATTATACGAACTTACCTAACTAGAACAGCAACAAAAACGACACTAAGGACTACTTTGCAGTTTTTCCTTTTCTACAATTATTGATCGGTTGATTCATTACTTCATCTATATAATAATTTAATTCAATTATCAAATCCAAATACCTTAAAGTATCTAAATATATGCACATGAACTTTTAATTTTGTTTTACACAATTTTCTTAAACTTTTATATTTTTTCCAATTTAGTCCCTAAAACCGAAACTATTATATCTTTCACAATTAAACATCATTTTATGATTCAATTTCACAGACATCCTTATAAGAACCTCTACTATCCATATTTATTAAAAATTCATGACAGTTTCATCAACTTTTCATTTTAGTCCCTAAATGCAAAACTAATAAAAGTTATTTTACAAATTAATCTTATTTCATTCCTAAGCTTACAATTCTACCATTTAACATCAAAACATTCAAAAACCATTAAAGGTAACTTTTACAAACTTTAACAGATTTAGGATTAAGACACGGGCTAGCTAGATTAAGCTACAACTGCCTCAAAAACATAAAATTCATGAAAAACGAACCTCAAATATACTCACATGCAATGAAGAAAAGTTTAACCAAATCCCTAGCTCTTTATCAATGGAGGAAATGGGTTTTAGAAAGAAAAATGATGAAGATTATATGTTGACTTACTTTTTCACATGTTTTATTTTCTTTTTAATTTAATTTTATAAATAATGTAATATAAAACCAATTAGTTACCGTCCATTAACTTAAAAGTGGCTATTTGCCACATAAAATAGCTAACATTTACCTTTTAATCATTTTTAACTAATAAAATCAATAACGATTAAGTTTTACGATTTTTATGATCTAGTTCTCGTACCCTAATTAACCATTTAATTAATCAAATTTTCGAAAAAAATCTAATAATATTTACTGATCCGATCATTGGAAAAAGAAGTTCTAAAACCATTGTTTCTAGTGCCAGCTATTATACTGGCACACGAAATGCATCCTGACACATAAGCGAATAAACTCATACACAATCATATCCTATAATATGCCAACTTTATCTGATACAGCCCAAACAACTAATAAGGTACCCATGTTCAATTTCATTTTAAGATTCAATACATATATCATTTCTCAATCAAAATCATACACAATCTAATTCATTATCAATATAATTTATATCTCATGTCATACAACATATTTCTATCCCATTTCCATATAACACATCATATTTCATGCATTTCAAGTCATTTTCTATTTTATTCATTTTAGACCTCTATTTCGGTATTCCATATAACATATCATATTCCAAGTATGAACAACATACTTGTACATATAACTCTTTCCTTATTCAACCGCCTAATTAAATTAATTCTATAATCAATTTAATTCATGTGACGACTAAAAACAATACCAACTATGTTTGGATTCCGTTCATTTCAACCATAGAGTGTGACTTTTTAGGTTCTTGTAGCGTTAGCAGTAATACTAGAACGATTCTAATATTACAAATAATGAGTGGCATCTAGCAATTCACCATTGCTACCTAAGTTACAAAAAGTCATGATTTGACGTAACCTCTCTATGATTAAGCTATCATGTATTAAATCATTTTGTCTTTTATATCTAGAATGGACACAAGTCATAGAATGGTCACACTTGCATAATCCATATAATGTTTCTTAATATCCTGAGTAGATTATGATAAACAAATAAGTATGATATCTCATATCAACTTATTTGAGCATGGCCATGCATTTCTAGTCTCACTCAATCAAGTGGCCTAAAATATTGCTTCCATTATGTAGGAGGGACAAATCCTATATTGATTAACCATATCCTAATACATAGATTGTAACAGCCCAATTTTGGGCTTAGTCGCAACAGTGGTTTCGGGACCACCAATCTGAGGTTGAAGAATTATTTTTATTATTATTTTGGTGTAATAGTATGATTATATTAGTCTATGAAAAATTTGGTGAACTAATTTTAGCGTTTGTAAGCTTAATTGTGAAAAAGGACTAAATCGCATAAAGTGCAAAAGTCCTGTCTTGTTAGGTAAAGGTGTAAATTGACTATGAATCATATTTTGGATGTATTTAAAGGTAAAATAAACCCGTTTTAGAGAGGTGGCCGGCCATAGGAGACAAAGGGATAGAAAAGTCAATGTTAGGTGAAAATTTGGTGGCTAAATTGACTAAAAAGAAATAAAATAGAAAAAAGAATGATATCATCCCTTTCACCCCTTCTTCTTTACTGAAATTCTCATAAAAATAAGGTTTCTTGGAGCTTCAAAATTTCATCCAAGCTATCCTCTTGCAAGTAAGTCAATTTGAAGGTTATTTTTTATAATTTCTGTACTTTTGGAACCCTTATGGCATGAGCTAGCTAATGGGGGGGCCATTTTGCAAAATGGATGATGGTCTAGGGATTTTCCATGAATGGATTTATGATGTTTGCTGAGTTTTTATGAAAGAAAATGAATCTTAGTTATGTTGGAACTTCTCATGAAAAACCTAATAGGATCATTTTGTAAAGTTTGTAAAATGGATAGTAATATTGTGAAATAATGGTAATTCTGGGTCACTATAAGAGTAAAAAGGGTTCGACTAGGCTTAAGATTCAAATAAATTCGATAAAAATCAATTTTTCAGCCTAGGGGTAAAGTGGTTATTTTGTGAAAGTTTAGGGGCAAAATGGTCATTATGCTAAAAATGTGAGTTTTTTATTGTATAAATTTATTTAGTGATTAAATGAGTGAATTCTTATTATTTTAGATCAAGAAATACAAAATCTAAACCTAAACCAGGGAAAGGCCAAGTAAGTAGATTAAATCGTCTAGTCGCCTACATTTTGTAATTCGAGGTAAGTTGCATGTTAATAATGCAACTATATTGCTATAATGTATGATTAAATTGATATTGCATAAATCGTTTGATTGTGATTATTAGAATGCATGTCAATAAATTAATGTAGTAAAAACTTCTGGTTGAACATTTAGAATAGACTTGGATATTCGTACCATGACATTAGGTGGTATGTGAGCCAGTGTAAGACATGTTTGGGACATGCATCGGCCACTTTATGAGAGCCAGTGTAAGACATGTCTGGGACATGCATCGGCATTGAGACGAGAGCTAGTGTAAGACATGTCTTGGACATGCATTAGCCTCGGGATATACAAGCTAGTGTAAGTCCTGTCTAGGACATGGCATCAACTTATTGTTTGTCAGCGTAAGACCTGTCTAGGACATGGCATCGACACCGATAGATGAGAGCTAGTGTAAGACCTATCTGGGACGTGGCATTGGCCTCGATATATGAAAGTTAGTGTAACACCTATATGGGACACGACATCGACTTTAATGTCTTAGCCAGTGTAAGACCATGTCTAGGACATGGTGTCGGCATCTTATCCAATGCTCGGGGTTATTGAGTATCCGATAATATTTCAAATGGTTCAATGGAAGATTTATGATTTATATCGAAATGAGAAAAGTTATAACCATGTGGTGAGTGATACAAGTACCTAATTGAAATATATGAGATGTGGGCTTAATATATGCCATATGAATTGTATTGGATGGTGATGAGTAAGTTGTACTTATGTCTATTTATTGTATACATAGACAAGCTATGAAATGTTATGAGCATATTGTTGTATGATAATTAGTTGATGTTTATTTTCATGCAACTTATTAAGCTTTATGCTTACCCTTTTTCCTTTCCATTTTCTTATAGAGCCACCAAAGTAGCTCGAGGATCATTGCCTACGTCGGAGAAGCCAGTCACACTATCACTTGAAGCACTCGGTATGGTTAGTTCTTTTGTTTTGATTATAGCATGTATAGGATCTTGACTTTTGAGTTTTGTGTCATTGCTAATTGGTCAAATGTGTTTGCTTAATTTAATACTTGACTCATTTTGTATAAGGCCATGAAAAATGGCCAATATTGAAAGTTATTATGTGAATGTATGATAACCTTTCGTGAATGTGAAATTGTTGGCATGGTTGAATATGTATGAAAGGTATATAGGCCTTAGTTATGGTTGCTTGGTTGAGAAATTTTGTTGTGATAGACTTGGTATGATAGATTGTGTTTCAGGGTGGCAAAGGACTTGGTAGATAGCCTTATATCATCCACATAGGTAGACACACGGGTGTATGTCTAGGCCGTGTGTAATACACGGTCAACACCATAGGCGTGTTGTTAGACCGTGTGTCCCCTGCACTTCGAATTTGCTAGTTAGTATGCATGGTAGTAAACACACGGGCAGAGACATGGCCGTGTGTCTCAGCCATGTGGAGGACACAGCCTATGGCCACGAGCGTGTGCCTTGGCCGTGTGCCCCTAAATTTTTGCTGATGTCAAACATAATGTCAAGGTTTTTAGACACGAGCGTGTTATGGCCATGTGAGGGACACGGGTGTGTGTCAGGCCGTGTAAAAACCCCTGTAGGTTTGAATTTGGAATTTAATTCACACGAGCTCGGGGCACGGCCGTGTCCCCTTACGCTTAGTCCGTGTGAACCACAAGGGTCTTTTGCACGGTCAGGTCAACAGGGCCACACGGGCGCGTTGCCCTTCCACACAATTTTCAAAGTTTTCAAAGGTGTTCGAATTAATTCTAGATAGTTTCAAAAGCCCAATTTGGGCCTCGTAGACCCATATTAAGAATTTCTAGACTAAGATTGAAAATTTTTAAATTCGATCAAATTTTATGATTTGAAATGATTGTATGCATGAGTTTAAGTCAAGTAATGCCTCATGCCCAGTCTCGGCCTCGGACTCGAGTAAGGGGTGTTACATAGATTGTGGTATATCCAACATCAACCTTTATAGAACAACCAGTTACGATAGACGTTTGACTGTATCAAAATATATGACTCACGATGTTGGGATAATGATGATCTCAAGTCTGAGGATCGTATATATAGTAATCACTACGACTAATGTTGTGACTATTACATAATAATCCAAAAAACATGCTCATAGTGGATCAGTCCAATATGTTGTTCTCTAACACACATACTCATGTATTGATTTTGACATCCCATGTTAGTGACAACACTTTGTCATCAATAAACTATACGTTAGTCTTAATGCATTATTGTTGTCCAAGCCCACAATAATACTCGACTAAGGACCTTTTAAGAATAATCATATTATTCTCAAGACATTATTATAGGCATAATTGTAAAAAAAAACCCTCAACCTTTGGTGGATTTTGGATATATGCCCCTAACATTTTTTTCTGAAATCGGCCTTTCATGTGACAAATTTTTCGGACATCAACCCAGTTGAAACGATAACCATCAGATGACCATTAGTTAATAATCGGTCAAAAAATTAGTTTATGTGGTGTTCCAATTGACTGATGATGTGGCTGACATTAAAATAAATAAGCTGACGTGCCAAAAAATTAAACAAATTTAATAATCATAAAACAAAGAAAACCTAAATCCCCAAACCCTCAAATTCAAAATTATTTTCCAAATTTCTAAAATCCCCAAATTGTGAAATTCCGTAAATCCCTAACCTCTAAAATCTTCGTTGAATCCCTAACAATCTTTAAATCCCTAAATCTTAAATCCCTAAATAGTTAGCATTCCAAAATATTCTTAAAATCCCTAAAACTTCTACGAATCAAATCATTGAATCCCTATAAAAATTAGAAACAAAATCGTGAAATCCCTTAGAACCAAATCATGACATCCTTATTCTTTCCAGAAATTTTTATTTTTCTTCCTTGTCGTCTAAAATCATGGATTCACATAGTTCGAACAGTCAGCCTAGAGGTTGGGTAACGCATGGTTCGAATGGTTTGAAGAAAAAATCATCATATGCAAATGTTGTTACTTCATCACGGAAGGAGTATGCCTATGATGGACCAACAATAAAATGTCACTGCAATAAGTTAGCTCCAAGAGACACTTCATGAAGCGATTTAAATCTGGGGAGGAGATTTTATGGTTGTTCAAATTTTAGGGTAAGTGAAGAATTTTTATTTGCAAATTGAGCTTGAGCTCAATTTTGGTGACTTCATAAATATCAGTATTTGTTTTGTTTTCATTTTGGATTATTTCAATTTGGCTGAATTGGGATTTGTTTGTAGGTTGGTGGTTGTGATTTCTTCAAGTGGTACAATAGGAAAATGTGTGATTGTGCAACTGAGTTATTGCATCAATTGCGTGATAGTGAACGAAATTTTTTGAAGGATAATTTAGCACTTAGAAATAATTCTATGGATTTGGTTGCATTTGATGGTAACTATAAAGGTAGCAGTAGTGCTGTTGACATTGAGGTTGAAGGAGGTAAATTAATTTGTGGTGTTCAATGAGAAGTAGCATTAAGGAAGAAAATGTTGACCATGAAGCAAAAAGTTAAAGTTATCAAGAAAGAGAAGTCAATGTATAAGATATTATTTTCTTGCTCTATGTTATGTATTGTATGCATCACCATAGGTCTCTTTTTTGGCAGTACTGGTAAGATGCATATCCAGCTAGCAGTTGCAAATGTTGATTGACAAATACTGGTTGTTTTTTAAGTAATTTAACATTATGCTTGGAAATAATGACCAATATTTGTTGTTTATGCCTAATTTAATTTAGCTTAATAAATAATACAGTGACAATAAACATAAGACTAAAAGGACAAATTCGATCATTTAAGCATATGATTTGGATAAATGTAATTTAAAATTTCGATAAATGTACTTTACAAAAGCATATGATTAGTCTATACACCATTCACCCTATACACCATCAATAAGGTACCGGCCAAAAACCAAAATGTGAGTGAGCTATACATGAACCAAAAAAAAAAAAACTAACATATTAGTTTTCAATACAACAAAATAACATTAAATAATGGTGTATTCCAAAACCAGAATCTTGTAGGCTCAAAATGTGACTACCATCTTCTATTCCAAAACCAGAATGTTGTAGGCAAAATACCTTACACCGTGCTTTTTGGATCATGACCTATCGCGAGATGGTCCTGCGAAATAGAAAACAGATACAGATACAAATAGATAAATGAATTTTGGCACAAGTTCAAAAGCAAGCAATCATAGTGAATCACAAGACAAACAGCAGAAGTCATTCAAAAGAAAATAACGATGATTTACTCATGTTTCCTACAACTGATTCTTGTGTTCCCAGGTGGTCGAGAGGAGCCTTTCGCTTGTTATTTTGCAACTTGGATGTTGAAGAAGTTTGTCCACTACCATCTTGGCATGAAGCTGTCGTCATGATCCTTGTGGTTCTACCAAGCTACAAGAGTATTTTATATTAATATTAACAATGTATAAAATAACTCATATCAATAGTAAAAGGTAGAAACTTACATAAAATGTTTGCTTTCCCTTATATTTATCTAAGGTAATTAACATTTTAATGGAAGATTTCCCCTTTTGTTTAGGTAGTTGTGCATCTTACTGCGAAAAATGGACCATAATCATTGGTTAGACAAAATAAAATAAAAAATTTACTCAATATATATAACTGAAGAACAACACTTTACCTGTTTCGAATTTGTTCAAGACCACTTATTATGGCCATGTTGGCCACATTAAGTATATGTCATGAGTCGACCTTTCCTACTCAAGTGACCAGGCTTTAATCTTTTTGGTTCATCTTTGGCCATGCTCCTATTCTTTTTAAGCCTCCCAAGCATCTTCCTTTCAATAGGACGTAGCACTGGCTGAATACCAGTTTTTTCCTAATCATGTGGCCCATTTATGGGATGCATTGGAAAAAATTAAGGTTTCTTATAGGTATCAATGTGAAAATATTCATGCAGATATTCACCTAATTGAAACCCCTAAGTGATACATGGCAGCACATGCATGGGAACATGGAATCCCACTAATTTGCCAACTTCTACAATTACATATCCTTTAACTTAGGTCCACTGTATACTGATAACTTCCTTTCCTCAACTCACATCCATTTTCACCATTCCATATCAGTTGCCACTCTACACAGTCCTTCTTGTTGGCATTAAACTTAGCTTTCACCAATAGACCATAATTTTGCTTTCATCCATTACATAGCTTCCTTTTTTGTACAATCCTAGTCATCATCTTGGTCCTAATATCCTCAAGCATCCTGGTAATGCTTTTGAACCTAGCTTCAATAATGCTTGAATTAAATGCTTCACACAAATTGTTTTCAAGTATATCTGATTTACAAGTAGTCCCTAAAAATGCCCTAGTCCACATCTTTGGAGACTTTTTCTGTAACACCCCGAATTTGGGCCTAGAAGTATTGGGCCTTGAGTGGGGGTCCGTAAGGAGGTTGTTTATAGGTATTTAATTGTGCAATGAAATGAAACAATTAAATGTTTGCTATTAGTGGTTAATGGCTTTGAGAAGTGTTGGAGAAATCTTGGGTTCAAACTTGGGCTTTAGCAAAAATTTTGGTATTAAGTGAAAAAAAACCTGGATGCTTGGATGAGGGTTTTTAAATTATTGTGTTAAATAAATGACACAAGGAAGCTTGTAGTCTAGTGGTTGTGGCGTCATTAAGGTTGTATGGGAGCCTGGGTTCAAGCCTTGGCTCTTGCAATTTATTTTGTTTTTTTAAAGGGAACCTGGACTTTGGCCTTTAGACCTTATAATTAATTGGGGATAAAATATGACACAAAAAGCCTTGTGGCTTAGTGGCAAGTAGCGTGTGGAGCATTTAAGGGGAGGCATAGGTTCGAATCCCATGGCAAGCAAGGAGCATTTATTTTGCTAACAGGGGGCGGCAAGAGTTGGTGTTGAATTTAAACTCTAATGTTGGAGGGATCCCACATCGGGAAGCTAACATAAGAGTGGTTGTGAAGTCGGCTTTAAATAAAGGGAACCATGAAGAGAGTAAATGTACCTTTCTTGGTGATCCCTTTCATTTGTATGGCGTGCTTTCGTTTGGGTTGGGCGTCGGCTAAGAGTGCTGGAGTGTGGATTAACTCCAGTCTCCTATCGTGTGTATTTCTTACTACTCTAGGCAGTAGGATGGCTACTTGGTCATGATGGGTCAAAAGGGTCATGTGGGCCTAATGGGCCTACAAGCCCAATTGGATAAGTTGTTTGATTGTGTAGTAAATTTGGGCTAGGCTAGGTGAATCTAATATTTGTGGCTAGATTTGGGCTAAAAGGGCCACACGAGCGTGTGGGCCCATTTAATGAGAATGGGCTTTAGAGCCATTAGTATTGTTATCCATGTTTAAAATACTTTGGTTTACAAAATTATCAAAATACCTCGCTTTGTAAAATTACTAAAATACCCTTGGTTTATAAAATTACCAAAATACCCCTAGTTTATAAAATTATCAAAATACCCCTAGTTTGTAAAATTACCAAAATACCCCTAATTTGTGAAATTCTTTGAAATACCTCGACACAGTAAAATTATTGAAATACCTCGATTTGTAAAATTACCGTTTTACCCTTGATTTATAGAATTACCGTTTTACCCTCGGTTATGTAATTACTATTTTACCTCGATTTATAGAATTACCGCTTTTACCCTTAATTTACATAATTACCGCTTTTACCCCGATTTACATAATTATCATTTTACCCTCGACTTACGTAATTACTGCTTTTACCCACAATTTACATAATTATCGTTTTACCTCGATTTACATAATTATCGTTTTACCTCGACTTACAAAATTACCGCTTTTACCTCGATTTACGTAATTCACTGCTTTTACCCTCGATTTATAGAATTACTATTTTACCCTTGATTTACGTAATTACTGTTTTACCTCGATTTACAAAATTACCGAAATACCTCAATTTGTAAAATTACCAAAATACCCTTGATTTACAAAGTTACGTAAATACCCTGACTTTTTAAAAATTATAGAAGTACCATTGGTTTACAAAATTACTTGAAATACCTTTGGTTTGTTGATTTACCAAAACACCCTTGTAGGATGAAATGACTAAAATACCCCTAAAAGGTAAAAAGACCGTAAAGCCCTGTAGGGTAAAGTGACCGTAATACCCTCGTATGGTAAAATGACGAATATGCCCTTATGTTCCATATGGTGATGTGCTTAGGATTTACATATATTGATATTGGATTAGTTAAGTTTGAGTGATGTGGTGGTTATCGAGGCGATTGATTTTGGAAACGTTTCAACTTCAACCCGTAATGTGTGTACTAACCTCGTAATAGCTTAGATTAATATTTTTTGAAAAGTCAAAGCTTCATATTTTAGTGATTCGGAATTAATATTTAGATCTATTTTCACGCACGTTTAAGTTGGATTCACAACGGATATGGGGTAGGAAGGTATTTGGAACGTTCTTCAATGAGTAGATCTCTTGGTAAGTATTGAACCTTCTTTCCATTTGTATCTTGTGGTTTAAGAAAAGTGAAAACCCTCTCGTCGACTAAGGCTAAAAGGGTTTTTGGTGTTATTTGGTTTGTTGGTGCTAGTGAGGATTAAAGGCTACCGATCGAGGAGTGTGTGAAAAGCTTGGATCATCGGAGTGACTAAATCTAGTCATCAACTTCGCAAAGGTATAAACCCAAGGGCCATTGTGGATGGTGGCGAATGTGTAAGTGATGATAATAGGTAGTTTTCGATTTGGTTTAATATTAACATGGTCTAATCTATAAGTGGTTGATTATAGGAGAAATCGCATAGGAGATCTCGTCAAGGAATATCGCAAATCGTGTGTAACGAACCCTTTCATAACTTAAAGCGATAAAATGCGAAAAGAAAAATGCCAAATTCGGCATTTCGAGGACTTGTGAACAAGTTTAACGCTCACTAGTTAGTTAGAATCGATGAGACGGTGATCAAAAACGATGGAAACGGTAAGAATGTGATTTTTGGCGTTCTTGGTAAGTTGGGCCTCGGTAGAAGTGGGGCCCATTGGGCTTTCGGGCCCATTTGGGTAAAATTGGTAGAAAACGAAAATCTGTTAAATTGCATGATAAGACCGTTAAAACCGTTATGGAATATAGGCTAAGTGGGCCTAGACGACGAATTGGCTAAGTAGGGCCCATTAGGGTTTTAGGCCCAATAACTCGATTTCGCTAAAAATGGGCCGTAATCACTGTTTGCACCCATGGATTGTTAGTAATCGTTAATGAACATGGAAACCCTAATTTTGGTAAAATTACGAGATTACCCTTATAATATGAAAATGACTGTTTTGCCCCTAGGTAAAATGACCATTATACCCCTAGGGTTTATGTATGATTTTAATACATGGGATTTTGATAAATATGGTATGTATGATATGCACATGAAATGTATGCTATGCACATGATATGTATGATATGCACATGAGGTAATCATAAATGCATTGGGTTGGGTTTTATATGGATGGAGGAAGTGAAAAGGGCTTATGCCCTGATTATCAAAAGGGCTTATGCCCCGCTTATCAAAAGGGCTTATGCCCTGCTTATAAAAGGGCTTATGCCCCGCTTATTGAAAGGGCTTTTGCCCTGCTTATTAAAAGAGGCTAGGCCTCCGGTTATATGATAAAGCACTATCTTTGCCAAGTGGAGAGTTTGGCGGGTGGGTCGAGTTAATCCCACATGGTGTGTTGGTTGGTACGGTGGAGAGTAGCGGATGGTGGGTTGAGTAGTCTCCCAAATGGGTTGCATTCTTTCATTGAAATTATATGTGACATTGAAATGGGCCTAAGGGCCATACCGTTTTGAAAGAAAGGCTTCGCCCAAGAATATGAAATATGAAAAGGCTTCGCCCAAGAATATGAAATATGAAAATGCTTCTACCCAAGATATGAAATATGAAATATGAAAAGGGCTACTACCAAAGGCATGATTGAGATTGGATTTGGGCTTAGACCCAACAGCCGTTATTGTTTTGGGCTCGAAAGGGCTTGTTGCACACTGAGTTTCCAAACTCACCCCCTTTCTTTAACCTTGCAGTGAGCCTTGATGTGGGGACTTGGGCGGAGGGGATTCAGAGTGGCTACGGTGATTGTCTTTGGACTTTTAAATAAGTGTTGGTTTTCATTTAATTTCCTTTAATTATTATTTATTTTGGGTTGTAATAAGGCCAATTTTAACTTTCCTTTTATTTCTTTTCTAATTATTTTAATTTTAATAACTTTAAAAATTGGTTAATAATTATTCAAATGGGCTAGACTTAGGACGTGTTTTCAAAATGATACTTGTTTTCAAAATATCTCAACACCACGATTAATCGATTTATCAAAGACGTCCACTTAAACAAATTTAAACTCGATATAACAAAGTGTGGCTATGGTTGTGGGCATGTCTAGGATTGGATCCAACAAAAGAGCTTGGTACTTAAGCGACCTTCATGGCTCACCTCCTCCGTCTCGGATACCACGGTGCCCAACTTCCATACACTTTGTTAACTCAATAAAATGTATGGTTTTAAAACACTAAAACGGAACGTGGGTTTTCAACTCTAATGTGGCACGTCAGATTCGGCCATAACGTCTGGGCCGGGTTTGGGGTGTTACATTTTCATCAAATTACCGTAAGCATTCTTATCTTTCTTCTCCAATGCTGCACATAGATCCTCCCACTCCCTCTCAGTCGTGCACTTCACAATCTACCAAAAATCAGACTCATAAGATTTCCTTAACTTCCTCCCTGACCAATTTGCAAACACATGCCTCACACAATTCCTATGCTCCACCCTTAGTAGTATGTCAGAAATTGCAATCTCAAGGCCCTAATTCAAATTAATGAACGAGAATATTGTTAGAAAATTTTAGTTAAATACAAATAACAGATTAAAAAAACAATGCCAAGCTTAAAATTGCATATTTACTAACCTTTTGCTGGTCACTGATAATTGTGTGCCCATAACCATCTTCCAAGCCCAAATCAGTTGATAGAAGACTGAGAAACCAACCCAATGAATCAGTGCACTCCACTTCAACCACAGCCGATGCAATAGGAAATATTTGGTTGTTTGCATCTCTTCCAACAGCTGTGAGAAATTCACTCTTAAAAAGGCCTTTTAGGAAGCAACCATCTAGCCCAATGAGTGGCCTACACCCCGCTTTCCAGCCTTTCTTTAGTGCATCAAAACACATATAATGCCTCTTAAAATGAGAAAGGGAGTCTGCTGTCACCCTTTGAACAGCCATTTTTATTGTGCTTCCTAGCATCTTTGACCTTAACTCATGAGCATAGTCCCATAGCAAGCCAAATTCCTCCTTATGATTCCCAGCCATTTTCACCTTAACTATTTTTTTTTGCTCTATAATAACAGTTAATGGTCACATTTACATGCATCTCAGAAGCACATCTTCTTTAAATTTCCCTCAGCTTCATCTTAGGGTGATCCTTGATAGTTGCTTTAAAATGTTGGGCAATCATAACAGCAGTCACCATTTTATTCGTAAAACTATCCAAACAATGGTACTCATCCTAAAACATCTTTATTTGTAAGTATTTTACAACAGGACTGTAGCTAGCCCTAATTCTACATGGACAGTTAGGGGAAGTAATGCACCTCACAATAACCCTTTTCGGTTCATTCTTAATAAACTTTATTTGTCTTCTACATTCTTTGGAGTACTTTCGAATTGCACTCTTAAACTACTTTCCATCTTTAAACAACATTCCCAGACTAAATTTTAACTTATCATTGTATAAGGGAAACTTGCTCCTCCTTCTCTCACAATCTTCATGTTCTTCATCTTCATCAGACCCTACCAAGCTTCCATGTTCATCTGAGTCCCATACCTCAGTCTCATTCCCATCCTCCTTTTCTCCACTACGTGCAGCAATAACATTATCCAGTCCATCTGATGTTGCAAAATCACCAGCATATTCATCGGCAACATTATCCACTCCATCTGGTGTTGCAAAATCACCAGCATATTCTTTGGCAGCAACTTCACCATCATTATCCTATCCAACAGTAGACCCTAAACTAATATGTCCACCACTTTCCATACCAATATCCTTATCTACCTCAATACCAGTAGTAGACACACCCTCCCCATCAGCTTGTACCTCTCCTACATCACCCATCCCACCAAATTCTACCTTTTCCAATCACCTTCACAATCAGATTCTACCCCCTTCATCATCACCCTCCCCATCAACTTCCACCCTTCAATGTCACCCTCCCCAGTAGTCAAAAGAAAATTTTCATCTACAATTATAGGGTTATCAACCTCATGTTCAACATATAACTCAATCTCCTTAAACTTGACCCAAAAGTCCAACATAGCTATGGTAGAAATGTCATCAAAAATCACCCTTAGATTATTTTGTAACCCTACTATACCATGCTCATGAAAATATATTAACATGATAGTATTAAACCCTAACCTAATTTTGACTATTTTACATAATTCAAAATAAGATTGTAACACCCTTAACCCGTATCCGTCGCCGAATTAAGGTTACAAGGCATTACTGGACAAAACATAGCTCAGTACATTCATATAATACATTACATTTACAAAGGTATATCAATTTCTTTCCAATAATTCTCAAACTCGAATAGCAACCATTTACTGATTCATATAAATCAAATGTGCATATGTAAACAATTCAACCAATTAAAATTAAACATGCTTTATAATTCAATTACATCAATATTGTCAGCCTATTCAAGTATTTGAACCAAGCTATTATACATCAAAACCAAAATTTGCATATGTTTCATAATTACAAAGTTCAAACTATATGGCCATGAATTTTATATCATTCGAATACCTAAGTCATGATTATTCATATTTCAATTCATAAATCGAGCTTACAATAAGATATCCACTAGTGCGAATTCACTTCTTTGATTAAATACTAAACACATCATTTTACATATCTATGTACATTCGCATATTATACCATATCACCACATATCACACAGCATAATATTCATTAGCATAAAAGATAGAAGCTAGCGTTACAACATGGCCAAAATTACAAATATATAACCAATTCATTTGCTCACCTATTCGGCTATCAAGATTAACCATTAAAGTCAGACCAATTCCACCATTCAATCTTAAGTTAGATATACCATTGCTTAACCGAATACAAATGTCAACTTTTCACTTTATGACTATCCATTTAGCTAACAAAACATACCTAATACATAATCATTATTTACTAGTAAGTAACTGAATCAAAGTAGCCATTTTACTTTTATAATTTGTCGTTAACAGTTTATGCACATAACAAAAATGAAACATTAAAATAATCAACTTGACCTTTAAATTAACCACAAACAAACATGTTATATGCATATGTATTTAATTTATCTATCATTAGTCGAATATGAATGCACATCATTTATCAATTCCAATCCAATTTACAAGATGAATTATATATATCAAATTTTATGTCAATAATGAACCACACCAAATTACCAAATTCACAAGATATAGCAAAGTCATTCACATAGCTTATCAAAACATGTACCACAAATCAGAAACACATCCATTATTTACATCATTACTCAAGTCTCATATATTAATAAACCATAGTCGAAACATCAAAACCCAAACATAACCATCATTTGATCAAAGCATAAAATCCAAGCTTAGCAAAATAATAAGCCATTTTAGCATGGCTCATTTTTACATACCCAAAATCAAATATATAAACTAGCCTATACATGCCATAGGTTCAAGTTCAAACTTATAAAAGTACCGAAACAGTCGATAGTGTGATAAACTTCATCGACGATCCCCGAGCTCGTAACTTGACTCCAAATCTATAAAACAGAGGCAAACATACATAGTAAGCTATCATAGCTTAGTAAGTCATAAGCAAATATATATCTAAGAATGCATATTAACATTATATTAACAAGGTCGAATCAATCTGTTTTAGATCAAAGGTACACACTTATGCTTGTAACTCATGAATCATCTCATAAATATTCACATTTTATAGTCTTAAGACCGAATATAACCATTCATATATGTTTGAACATAGATAAAAAATATGATATCACTTATACATAACCTTTGGCCGAATATACTTTTCATATACACATATATTTTCATTTGCATCATATATAATTAGTATCACATATCAAATAATCAACTTACCTTATTTTCAAATAGGCAATTTAACTATCACATACTTGATCACTTTAGCTCGATTACACATTAGATCATAACATATCATTGCCCATTGATCCATTTGGAATTTAAAAGGATACTCGGATAATCACACATATTGTACAATGCCAACATCCCAGACATGGTCTTACATGTAATCACAAATTGATGCCACTGTCCTAGACAGGGTCTTACACGAATCAAATACAATGCCAATGTCCCAGACATGGTCTTACACGTAATCACATATCGAAAATCCTATGTCATAACATATGTATCCTAGCTATTCCTAAGGTTCGTAAGCAGCTTTCAGACGTTGTAACTCAGTCGAATCAAATTCGTAAACATAGTTCCCAAGCATATTCATATTCGGCTACCACATATATACTTTCACATAGTTCATTTCAGCATATAAAACACGTATTTATTTAAAATTAACAACATCTATTTGCTTATAAACTTACCTCGGACAACAATAATCGGAACGAGACGACTATTTAACAATTTTGGTTTTCCCCCGATCCAAATCCAATTTCTTTAGTTCTTGATCTAAACGTATTCAAATTAAACTCATTCAAACATAATTCCATTCAATTTAGTCCAAAAACACATAAATGGGCAAATTACCATTTTGCTCCTGACATTTTACACTTTTTACAATTTAGTCCAAATTGCACAAAACACAAAACATGCAAAATCTACACACACTATGCTTAGGCCGAATCTTCCTTATGCTCATAAAAGTCCATGCATTTCATTTATTTTATATTTTAGTCCCTCAATTTATTATTTTTGCAATTTAGCCCTAATTACTCAAATTCATCAAAAATTCCAATTCAAAACATATTAATCCAAAACATATCTTTCATAATTCATCAACTAACATCACAAAGCTCAATTATTCATCAATGGAATACTCAAAATATTCATCAAAATTAGAAATTCAAGCATGGGCTTTGTACATTACACTGCAACGATCTCAAAAACGTAAAAATTATAAAAAACTGAGCTAGTTACATACCTTAATCAAGCTTCAACAATGGTTGAATACCCTAAAGCTTTATTTATTTTCTTTCTTTTGATATTTCAGTCATATGAAAAAGATGAATGCATGATATATTTTATTATATGTTTTATTATAATAACATATTTACCATTTTACATATTTAACCTTTAAACTAAAATATAAAACCATTGTAATTCATGTCTTAAACCGTCCATCACTTTAACAATGGTAATATTGCATTATAAATACTTCAAATTATAAAGACACATTCAATTTGGCCCTTACACATTAAACCATCAAATTTTCATTTTACGCGATTAAGCCCTTTTTATTAAATCAGCATTCAAACGACAAAATTAAAACACAAAAATTTCATAGATATAAATTCTGTAACACCCCAAAAATCCTTAATATTTATTTTTTTATGTTTGTGACAAAAATATCTGTTTGTTTTAGTGGTTAAGTGTTTTGGGAGTGTTTGAGAAGTCTTGGGCTCAAGCCTTAGCTTGAGCAAAATTTTTGTTTTTAATGGAATAACCCCTATCTCTAGTCAGTAGGCTTATAAATAAATGTGGGTAAAATATGTTAGAATGGGCCTGCTGATCTGGTGGATAAGTGGAGTGTTAAGTGATAGGGAGGTCTGGGGTTCGAATCTTTGTGCGATCAATAAGGATTTATTTTTACTACTTGGTCGTGGAAGAGTCATAATTTGATCGAAATTCTGAGTGTTTGAGGAGTGTGGGGATGTAATGGACGGTTTTTAGGAGGTTTTTAAGGGATTTTATTTTATTTTGTTATCTTTGGGGATGTAATCATGAGTGTTTGATGATAGTTTTCTCTGCTTTCGAAGGATGTTGTTCATCTTTTTGCTCTTTTCCTAACTGATTATTGCTAGGTGCGTTTTGCTATAATTCTTTTGTGCCCTTCAGCTTTGCCCTTTCCCATGATAGGCGTTCCCTTCTCCTCTCTTATCAATTCTTTTGTTCTTCTACTTCCCTATTTGTGCGGTCCCTTTTTGTTTTCGTGGCTTTCATTCCTTGCATTTCTACCCTCTATTGAATTTTTGTGGCTTTAACCCCTTTTCTTTTTTTGGTTTTATTTTTCAATTGTCCCTATCCCATTACACGGTTCTGCGCTTTCGGTAAGTCTTTGATTCGTTTTAGTTCAAATTGTTTATGTGAATAACTGTTAATAGGGGTTTCTATTGGAATGCAAGTAATAACCGAGGAGCTAGTGATCACTCTTTATCAATGGTTTATATGTGTATGGCCTCGGTTGTTCAAGCAGGGTAAGTGGTTGTCGATATTTTGGTCAAATGTTTTGAAGAAGGGTTGTTTTAATTCGATTGGTATGCAATTAATTGTGTGTCATGGTTTCGAATTAACTGTGATTTAGGATTGATTGTGGCGTTGTTTGTCGACTACAGATGCTGACAGTTTTGGGTGCATTTTTTCTTTGGAAACAAAAAAGGTGTGTAAACACAATCTCAACTATGGAAATCGGCAAAAACAGGATTAAGTGAACAACGACGCCACACAAGCATGCACTCGCTTGTGTGGTAGTCCGTGTGACTAAACATGGGCGTGTGATCGACAAGGCCGGCCATGTGCGATTTCATGGGCTGGGCCGAATTGGGCAGTGTGGGCCACTCAGCCCCACTGATACGTAGGGCCCACACGAGTGAACCATATGGACGTGTGGTAATATTGGGTCAAGTCGTGTGCTCCACACAGCCAAAGCCAGTTTGGGCCGTGTGGGCCCACATGGGCCTGCAATATGGGCCATGGGCCCATTTTAACTATTTGATTGCTAAAGTTGCACGGGTCACCCAAGTCAACTTTGGACCTATTGTTGGGTAAAAAAGCTTATCTAGACCCCTAATTGATTGAAAGACTGTTATACCCCTGTGTGATGTATATATATATATGTATCTGTAAGCTGTATTTTAGCATGCCATTTGAACTGTATTGGATACATGTATGATACCATGATATGACATGACATGATTGTATAATGCATTACATTGGAATGGGTTCTATACTGATCGAAGGAAGTGTACTGAAAGGCTTCGAGCCTATATTATTGGAAGCCTAGCTGCATATTACTGTATAGTGCCGCATTCGGTACTTTTTGGAGTGTAAGGATAGGTGGGTTGAATATATCCCCATACGGAGTGTAGGGTTGGACGGTGATGGAGTGTAGAGGCTGGATGGGTAGGACTTGTATACTGTTTAAACTGTTACTGCACTAATTATTGTTACTGTAATGGGCCAAGGCCTAAACAGATGATTGTTTCTGTATTGAGATGGGCTAAAGCCCAAACTGATATTATCACTGTACTAAAAAGGGGTTAGGCCCAGACTGTACTTGTTTTCTGACTGTTTGCTTATATGGGATTACACACTAAATTTTCGTAAACTCACCCTTCTGTTTTAACTGTACAGGTAATCCCCAAACATAGGCAGATCAGTGTAACACCCCATACACGTAACCCATGTTGGAGCGGAATACGAGGCGTTACCTTACTCGATCTCATGCATACCAATGTTCCAAAAGACACCAAGACTTGGTCCAATTTAGAAATTTTTCAATTTCTACTTTAAACTTCTTATTATGGGACTACGAGCCCCAAATCGACCATTGAAAACTATTCAGGATGAACTCGGGTCCTTAAACCATCTATAGAAAATTTGACTTTGAAACAGGGCACACGCCAGTGTAAAATGGAAACAAGACCGCGTGGCCATTTCAACATGGTCGTGTTGATGGTTTGTGTCGCTCACATGGCCAAAAAAATATAGGGACACGCCCGTGTCCTCCACCCATGTGGAATAAATTCTAAATGCACACCTACAGTGGTTTTCACACGGCCTGACACACGCCCGTGTCCCTGGCCTGTGTCCTTCACACGGCCATGACATACCCGTGTCCTAGCTCGTGTGCAAAAACATGGACATTCTATTTCTGACGTCAGCATCCCCAAAATGTCAAACGGCCAAAGCACACACCCGTGTGTTAGGCCGTGTCCATCACACGGCTGAGACACACGGCCATGTCTCTACCCATGTGTTTACTATCATGCATAGTGACTTGAAATTTTTAAGTGCAGGGGACACAGTCAGACCACACATCCATAGGGTAGATCGTACGTCACACATGGCCTAGACACACGCCCGTGTGTCTATCCCTGTGGACAATAAAAGGTTATTTACCAAACCTATTTTCCACCCTTACTTACATAACCTACATAATAGCAACCACACCAATACAAGAATAACTTATTTAAACCAATCAGCCACAATAGACTACATATCAATTAAGCAATTACTCATTCATGAGAGAAACTTCATTTGCATATATCAAAAAGAATATTTGCCATCATTCAAGGCTTAATACAAAATGAAGGATTTTCAACCCAAGCCAACACAATTGGCCAGTTCTCAATGACACAAAAATAGTAAAGTCTAAGCCCTATACATGCCATATTCAAAAATATAAATCAAACTATACCGAATGCTTCGATTGATAGTGTGATCGATATCTCTGACTTCCTTTGGTCCTTGAGCTAGATAGGCAGCACTATAAGAAAATGAAAAAAAAAAAGAAAGGGAGTAAGCATAAAACTTAGTAAGTTGGACATAAATAAATATACAACATAACTTTACCATTCATCAACAAGTATCGTAATACACAAGTGGCATAAGCAAAACTTACTCATCAATATTCAATACACCTCATATAGCATATATTGAGCTTGCATTTCATACATACCATATAGGTACCTGTACCACTTACAACACGGTTATACTTTTCTTGTTAACTTGAAATCATTCGTTCACTCTTGAACCATTTGGAACGTTATCGGATACTCATTAAGCCTCAAACATAGGGTCAGGTGCCTATGCCATGTCCCAGACATGGTCTTTCACAAGTTCTAGCATATCTGTGCCGAAGCCATGTCCCAGACATGGTCTTACGCTGGCACATCTATACGTGCCGATGCCATGTCCCAGACATGATCTTACACTGACACATCTCGTAGCCGACGCATATCCCGGACATGTCTTACACTGGCTTACATCACAAGGCCAATGCATGCCCTAGACATGTCTTACACTAGCTCTTATCTCAATGTCGATGCCATGTCCCAGACATGTCTTACACTAGCTCACAACAAGTGACCCAAACATCATGGCATGAATACCCGATTTATTTCCTAAAGTTCAATCGGGAATTCTACTATCTCTATTCTCATAACATTTTCTCATCTCCACAATTAAGCAATTTATGCTATAATAATTTCAATACAATTCAAATACATATATTACTAATGTAGTTGTACTATTTACATACAACTTACCTCGGATTACAAAATGTGGCGACTAGTCGATTCAGTCGAGTTGCTTGGCTTTCCCCCAGTCTAGGTTTGGATTCGATATTTCTTAATCTACAATAGAAAAATGCAATTATTTAGTCATTAAATAAAATTAAGCAATCAAAAATTCATATTTTTGGCAAAATGACCATTTTGCCCTTAAAATTTAAAAAATGACCATTTTACCCCTAGGCTCGAAAATCAATTTTTATTGAATTTCTTCTTATCTTAAGCCTAGCCGAACCCTTTTTACTCTTATAAAAACTCCAAATTCCCACTATATCACACATTTATCATCTATTTTACAACTTATGGAGAATAGTCCTTTTAGGTGTTTTCATGCTAACACCTTTCACAAAAGTTGTTTATAAGACACCAAGACTCATTTTTTTCCATAAAAAACTCAGCAAACATTACAATTACTTTCATGGAAAAACCCTAAACTCTTAATCATTTTGCAAAATAGCACTCTCATTTCAAAGTTCATGCTTCAAGGGTCTCAAAAGTACAAATATATTCAAGAAAAGCCATTAAAATCACTTACTTGTGAAGGCTTAAAGTTGCTGAAATTTCAAGTTCTTAAAACCCAAAATTTTGATCAAAAGAAAGGATGGAGAAAAAAAAATGATAGCTAGGCTTTTTGGCATTATAATAATACACCTTATGTCATCAACATTACTGAATGTTAACTTTACCACACTTTTCATCTCTCATGGCCATACAAGCTTTCAAAATAGGGTCTAATTGCCCTTTAAAGACCCCCAATTTTTATTCTCTAGCTATTTGACACTTTTAGCTATCAAAATAGGACTTTTGTATTTTATGCGATTTAGTCCTTTTTCACAGTTTGGCTAACAAACGTCACAATTAACTCACCAAATTTTTCATGCACTCTCAAAAACATGCTATAACATCTAAATAATTATAAAATAATTTATTCAACTCTGGATTTGTGATCTCGAGACCACTATTCCTTCTAGGCCCTAAATCGGGCTATTACATTTCTCCCCCATTAGGGATTTTCGTCCCCAAAAATCTTACCGGCGAATAAGTTTGGGTACTGATCTCTCATAGTCTCTTCGGGTTCCCATATGGCTTCCTCGACTCCATGTCTCTACCACAAATCTTTCACAAACCTATGCTCTTATTCCTTAACTATTTGACTTCCCGAGCTAAAATCTTGACCAGCTCTTCGCCATAAGTCATGTCCGAATGAATCTCAACCTCTGTCGGCGTAATCATGTGTGAAGGGTCTGATCTATATCGACGTAGTATGGATATATGAAACACGTCGTAAATTTTTTCCAACTCTAGCGGCAAAGCCAATCGATAGGCAACCGGTCTTACTCTCTCGATAACCTCATAATGTCCTACGAAACGAGGATTCAACTTGCCTCTTCTACCAAATCTGAGGACTTTTCTCCATGGGGATACTTTCAAAAATACCTTCTCGCCGACTTGAAACTCAATTTCCTTTCGGTTCAAATCCGCGTAGGATTTCTGTCTATCCAAGGCAGCCTTCAAGCAATCACGAATTAGTTTAACTTTCTCTTCAGTCTCTTCAATTAAATCGACTCCATGAATCTGACTCTCTCTAAGCTCAGTCCAATATAAGGGCATTGACACTTTCGCCCATACAAAACCTCATAAGGTGCCATTTTTCAGACTTTTCTGATAACTGTTGTTGTAGGCGAATTAAACCAATGGCAAGTACCTTTCCCAACTGCCTTGAAACTCAAGAACACAACACCGCAACATGTCTTCTAAAATTTGAATCACTCTTTCCGACTGGCCATCAGTTTGGGAGTGAAATGTCGTGCTAAAACTCAACTTTGTTCCTAATACCTCTTGTAACTTTTTCCAAAACCTCGAGGTAAATCTCAGGTCCCTATCTGAAACAATCGACAAGGGCACTCCGTGTAGTCTCACAATCTCAAAAATTTACAATTAAGTCAATCTTTTAAGGGATTAGTCAGTACGCACTGGTATAAAATGTGCCGACTTAGTTAGCCTATCCACAACAACCCAAACAACATCATTTTTCTTCGAGGCTACTGGCAAACCCGTCACAAAATCCATGGTAATCGGATCCCACTTCCACTCTGAAACTGTTATAGGCTGAAGTAGACCCGAAGGTACTTGGTGTTCAGCCTTCACTTGCTGACACACAAGACACTTGGAAACGAACTCTGAAATATCTCTTTTCATCCCCGACCACCAATACATTTTCTTCATGTCGTTGTACATTTTTACACTTCCGGGGTGGACGGATAAACAACCACTATGTGCCTCTCGCAGAATCTTCTGAATAAGCTCATTGCCTTTGGGTACACAAACTTTATTTTTGAACATTAAACATCCAGCGACACCAATACGAAACTAGGATTCATATTCCGTCTCACACTAAGTCATCTTAGCTTGCAACTCCTTATCATCTTTCTGAGCTTCACGGATCTCTTGTAGAAATGTCGGTCTAGCTCTCAACTCTGCTAGGACCAAACCATCATCCAATAAAGCCAGTTGGGCATCCATTGCTCTCAATGCAAATAACAATTTTCTACTCAAGGCATCAGCGACCACGTTCGCCTTGCCCAGTGATAGTCAATCACCAACTCATAATCCTTTATCAGCTCTACCCACCTTCGTTGCAGCAGATTCAACTCCTTTTGAGTCGTCCAATACTTGAAACTTTTGTGATCGATGAATACTCGACATTTCTCGCCATACAAATGGTGCCTCCAAATCTTTAATGCGAACACTATAGCTGCTAGTTCCAAGTCGTGGGTCGGGTAATTTCTCTCGTGTGGCTTTAGTTGTCTTGAGGCATAGGCTATAACCTTGCCTTCTTGCATGAGCACACACCCCAAACCATTCAAGGAGGCATTGCTATATATCACAAACTCCTTGCCCGACTCCGGTTGCACTAACACAGGGGCTTTGGTCAATAAAGCCTTTAATTTCTCGAAACTTTGTTGGCACTTTTCTGACCATTAGAATTTGACATCCTTCTGTAATAGCCTCGCCATTGGAGTAGCGATCATAGAAAACCCTTGAACAAACCTTTTATAGTATCCAGCCAAACCCAAAAAGCTTCGGACCTCTGTCACATTATTCGGCGGTTTCCATTCAACAATAGTCAAGATTTTGCTTGGGTCAACTCTAATCCCATCACAGACACAATGTGTCCTAGAAATCCAACCTCCTTAAGCTAGAATTCGCTCTTACTAAACTTGGCGTACAATTTCTTGTCTCTCAAGGTCTGTAACATAGTTCTCAAATGCTTCGTGTGCTCATTCTCATCACGCGAGTAAATCAGTATGTCGTCGATAAAGACTAGCACGAACTTATCCAAATACAGCCGAAAAATACGGTTCATCAAATCCATAACACCGCCGAGGTATTAGTCAGACCAAAGGGCATGACGAGGAACACATAATGCCCATATCTTGTCTGAAACACAGTCTTCGGTACATCTTGCTCTTTCACCCTTAACTGGTATTATCCTGACCTCAAGTCAATCTTGGAAAATATAGTGGCTCCCTTTAACCGATCAAACAGGTCATCGATCATTGGCAAAGGATACTTGTTCTTCACTGTTACATTATCAAGTTGTCTATAGTCGATACATAACCTCATCAACCCATCTTTTTTTTTAGAAAGAGCACTGGTGCGCCCTACGGTGAATAACTAGGTCTCGCGAAACCTTTATCAGTCAATTCCTGAGGCTGAGCCTTTAACTCCTTTAATTCGGTCGGAGCTATCCTATACGGAGAAATAGAAATGGGTACCGTACCCGGTACTAACTTGATTCCAAACTCGATTTCCCTCACAGGAGGTAGTCTAGGTAATTCTTCCGAAAACACATCTATAAACTCACAAACCACTGGTACCGATTCTACCTTCGGTTCAGACGTTTGAGTATTCAGTACAAAAGTGAGATAACCCTCATATCCTTTCCCCAAATATTTCTCAGCAATCAACGACGATATTATCACAGGTAAATTATTCGATTCACCTGGCCTAACCCGAAGAATATTCCCGTCTTCACATTTCAGTTCAATAACTTTTCGCCCACAATCCACTACAACACTATGAGAAGTCAACCAATCTATCCCAAGGATTACATCGAATTCATTAAATGGCAACAACATCAAGTTGGCCGGAAAACAATAACCTCTAATTGTCAAAGGATAATTTCTACACACTTGGTCTACTAGCACATATCTACCCAAGGGGTTCGACACTTTTATCACAAATTTTGTGGGCTTTTCTAACATGTTCATACGAGGTATCAATTCTATACAAATATAAGAGTGGGTAGACCCCGGGTCAATTAAAGCAACAACAAAAATTTCATGGATAAAAAAGGTACTCGTGATCACGTCGGGAGATTCTACCCCTTCACGGGCACGAATAGCGTAAGTCCTTGCAGGCGCTCTGCCCTTGGACCTCACTGCAACATCTCTTTGCGCACCTCTACTAGCAGCCCTGCTTCTAGAGTTCTTTTGTGGTCTACCCCTCAATGGAGCACTACTTGCCTTCACTTCTTGCTTTTTCTCTCTCTCTTTCATTTCGGGACAGTCTCAAATGAAGTGGTCCAGTAACCCACATTTGAAGCACCCTCTTTCTTTACCTCAGCACTAGCCAAAATGGCATCTACCACATTGCGAACATTCTGGCCAATTTGGCCAAGCACTGCCGACACTCACGATAGTGGTGGCCTGGGCTCTAGAGGTCGTGTTTTGCTGGTTCTTGTTCTTGTTCGAGAATCCCACCAAAGCATTCAATCGGGTAAGGAATTCCTTAGATTTCTTAGATGAACACTGATGTGATTTCCCTATCTGTCTTTTTCTTAAATCTCGTGACTCAATAGCCATCTTTCTCCTCTCTTTAACCAATTCTTTTACCTTGCATGCTCTCTCAACGAGCACCACAAATTCTCTTAACTCTAAAATTCTAACAAATACTCGGATATCCTCATTTAGACCATCTTCAAACTTTTTACACATGGTGGCTTCTGAGGACACGCACTTCCGCGCGTATTTGCTGAGTTACACAAAATCTCGTTCATACTCTATCACTGTCCTATTGCCTTGCTTTAACTCTAGAAATTCCTTCCTCTTTTGGTCTATAAACCTCTGACTAATATACTTCTTTCGAAACTCTTCCTGAAAGAATTCCCAAGTTACTCTCTCTCTCTCAGTACCACAGACACGAGAGTGTTCCACCACTGGTAGGTCGAATCTCTCAAGAGAGATACTGTACACTTCATGTACTCCTTAGGCATGCACGACAATTCATCAAATACCCTGATGGTATTTTCTAGCCAAAAATCTACTTTATCTGGGTCGTCATCTATGTTAGCCTAGAATTCCTCAGCTCCTTGCTTCTGAATCTTGTCTACCAGATACTTCTCTCTCCTAATCAAGACCACGCCTTGCGAAGCTACTGGGGCATCTGAGGAATCGGAGGAGGTGGGGGAGGTGGAGTGTTCGGATTTGCACAAACCAAGCATCCATCATTCGAAAATAGCCTTCTCTAGCCCCTTCACATTGGCCTATAGTCACGGGCTCACTCTCAACAGGCGCGGTACTTTCAGCGGGAGTCGGCGCGTTACTCCCCACGTCATCCACCGTGGCTCTATCAGGATCCATTTACTATATAAAAAATACAGTTTACAGTTGTAAGAAGTCATCACACTATCAATATACAATTATGGCATATATAGCTGACTCAAACTCTTGCTAGGTTAGTCCTAAAACCCACTAAACTATAGCTCCAATACCACTAAATGTAACACCCCATACACGTAACCCATGTTGGAGTGGAATACGAGGCATTACCTTACTCGATCTCATGCACACAAATGTTCCAAAAGTCACCAAGACTTGGTCCTATTTAGAAATTTTTCAATTTCTACTTTAAACTTCTTATTATGGGACTACGAGCGCCAAATCGACCATTGAAAACTATTCAGGATGAACTCGGGTCCTTAAACCATCTATAGAAAATTTGACTTTGAAACAGGGCACACACCCATGTAAAAGGGAAACACGACCGTGTGGCCATTTCAACATGGTCGTGTTGATAGTCCGTGTGGCTCACATGGCCTAAGCAATATAGGGACACGCCCGTGTCCTCCACCCATGTGGAATAAATTCTAAATGCACACCTACAGTGGTTTTCACACAGCCTGACACACGCCCGTGTCCCTGGCCTGTGTCCTTCACACGGCCATGACACACCCATGTCCTAGCTCGTGTGTAAAAACATGGACATTCTATTTCTGACGTCAGCATCCCCAAAATGTCACACGGCCAAGGCACGCGCCGTTGTGCTAGGCCGTGTTCATCACACGGCTGAGACACGTGGCCGTGTCTCTACCCGTCTGTTTACTATCATGCATACTGACTTGAAATTTTACGTACAGGGGACACACGGTCGGACCACACGCCCATAGGGCAGACCGTGTGTCACACACGGCCTAAACACACACCCATGTGTCTACCTGTGTGGACAATATAAGGCAATTTACCAAGCCTATTTGCCACTCTTACTTACACAACCTGTATAATAGCAACCACACCAATACAAGAATAACTTATTTAAACCAATCAGCCACAATAGACTACATATCAATTAAGCAATTACTCATTCAAGAGAGAAACTTCATTTGCATATATCAAAAAGAATATTTGCCATCATTCAAGGCTTAATACAAAATGAAGGGTTTTCAACCCAAGCCAACACAATTAACCAGTTCTCAATGACACAAAAACAGTAAAGTCTAAGCCCTATACATGCCATATTCAAAAATATAAATCAAACTATACCGAATGCTTTGATTGATAGTGTGACCGATATCTCTGACTTCCTTTGGTCCTTGAGCTAGATAGGCGGCACTATAAGAAAATGAAAAAAAAAAAGAGGGAGTAAGCATAAAGCTTAGTGAGTTGGACATAAATAAATATACAACATAACCTTACCGTTCATCAACAAGTATCGTAATACACAAGTAAGCAAAACTTACTCATCAATATTCAATACACCTCATATAGCATTTATTGAGCTCACATTTCATACATACCATATAGGTACCTGTACCACTCACAACACGGTTATACTTTCCTTGTTAACTTGCTATTGAACCATTTGGAACGTTATCGGATACTCATTAAGCCTCAAACATGGGGTCAGGTGCTAATGCCATGTCCCAGACATGGTCTTTCACAAGTTCTAGCATATCTGTGCTGATGCCATGTCCCAGACATGGTCTTACATTGACACATCTATACGTTCCGATGCCATGTCCCAGACATGGTCTTACACTGACACATCTGGTAGCCGACGCATGTCCCAGACATGTCTTACATTGGCTTACATCACAAGGCCGATGCATGTCCCAGACATGTCTTACACTAGCTCTCGTCTCAATGCCGATGTCATGTCCTAGACATGGTCTTACACTAGTTCTCATAATGTGGCCAATGCATGTCCCAGACATGTCTTACACTAGCTCACAACAAGTGACCCAAACGTCCTGGCATGAATATCCGATTTATTTCCTAAGGTTCAATCGAAAATTCTACTATCTCTATTCTCATCACATTTTCTCATTTCCACAATCAAGCAATTTATGCTATAATAATTTCAATACAATTCAAATACATATATTACTAATGTAGTTGTACTATTTACATACAACTTACCTCGGATTACAGAATGTGGCGACTAGTCGATTTAGTCAATTTGCTTGGCTTTCACCTGGTCTAGGTTCGGACTCGGTATTTCTTAATCTATAATAGCAAACTGCACTTATTTAGTCACTAAATAAAATTAAGCAATCGAAAATTCATATCTTTGGCAAAATGACCATTTTGCCCTCAGACTTTGACAAAATGACCATTTTACCTCTAGGCCCGAAAATCTATTTTTATCTAATTTCTTCTTATATTAAGCCTAGACGAACCCTTTTTACTCTTATAGAAACTCCAAATTCCCACTATATCACGCATTTATCATCTATTTTACAACTTATGCAAAATAGTCCTTTTAGGTTTTTTATGCTAACATCTTTCACAAAAGTTGTTTATAAGACACCCAAGACTCATTTTTTTCCATAAAAACTCAGGAAAAATTACAATTCCTTTCATGTAAAAACCCTAAACTTTTAATCATTTTGCAAAAAAAGCACCCTCATTTGAAAGCTCTTGCTTCAATGGTCTCAAAAGTACAAAAATATTCAAGAAAAGCCATTAAAATCACTTTCTTGTGAAGGCTTCAAGTTGCTGAAATTTCAAGCTCTTAAAACCCCAAATTTCATTCAAAAGAAAGGATGGAGAAAATAAAATGATAGCTAGGCTTTTTGGCATTATAATAATACACCTTATGTCATCAACATCACCTAATGTTGACTTTACCACACTTTTCATCTCTCATGGCCGGCCAAGCTATCACAATAGGGTCTAATTGAACTTTAAAGACCTTCAATTTTTATTATCTAGCTATTTGAAACTTTTAGCTATCAAAATAGGACTTTTTCATTTTATGCGATTTAGTCTTTTTTCACAATTGGGCTCACAAACATCACAATTAACTCACCAAATTTTTCATGCACTTTTAAAAACATGCTATAACATCTAAATAATTATGAAATAATTTAGTTGACTCCAGATTTGTGTTCTTGAGACCATTGTTCTGACTAGGCCTAAATCGGACTATTACAATCGGTGCAACGGAGGACTTAGCGGTGGCCACACGACCTATCTAATTTTAAATAGTTTTTTATGGTTTCAATTTAAATTTTGGGGTATTTTGCTGTAATAATGGCCTCTTTGGATTTTTATTTTTAATTTGGGATTTTTATTTGTTTTGGTTTATAACTGCTAGCACTAGGAAAGGACGTGGGTTTTCAAAAAGATAAATATTTTATCAAAGATACCACGACTACGTAACCTGTTATAAGAGCTTCCGCAATAAACGACATTTTAAAAATTAATAACATTTTAATCTGAATAAATTTTTGACAATGACTCACATTTTAAAAATGAACGACAAGTCTTAGAATTATCATTAAGATCACACAAAGAGGTTAAATAGAAAAAGGGTTTTCATCGATATCACAATTTATGAAAAACACTTCAATATGACATCGCTAGATTCGGCCATAATGTCTAGGCCGGGTTTGGGGTGTTACATATAGTGGTATCAGAGCCAGGTTACAAAACTCGACTGTAGATTTGGGTTTCGTTTAAAATTTGGAATTTCTAAGAGAACTATTTCAAATGATTTGAAGTATTTTGAAATGTTTTACTGAATATGTGGTGCACCGAGTCTTTGGCGTCGATTCTGTAAGTCTTCTAAAACTATTGTTTATTTAAACTGAAATACTGAGACTATTGTAGGTAGTAGACTGTACTGAAACACTCTAGTTAGGGTAAACTAAAAAATGTAGTAAGACTAAAATCTACGAAAACAAACTCTGAATTACTGATACTATTTTTCATAAAATATCTGTTAATAAACACTGGAACTATAAACTGATGCATAAAACTATTAATACAGATATAACGCAATTCAATAATGAACACCAGAGGTACTCGCGGACGGGGTACAAGAGGCCATGGTAGAGGCCGTAGAGGTGCTCGAGCTGGATCCTCATCGTCTGGCCACGTACCTAAATTAGAAACTAGTAAGGCACCAGCTTCACCTATAACTGAGACTGGGTCTCAAGATTGTGCTACTAGGGATGACACGTTATCCCCAGCTATGTTAGGAATACTGGAGAAGGTAGCTGGGCCCAACACTGATGTTGTGGGCCAAGGGTCGATTACGAAACGAATCCGGTCTAATAGAGTTGAGATTTTCAGGGGTATTGCTGGAGTTTCCCCTAACGTGGCTGAGCATTAGATTGGGGCCATATAAAGGATCATGGATGATCACAACTGCACCCCCGAGCAGAAGCTAAAGGGTGCAGTGTCACTGTTGGGAGATGAGGCTTACCAGTGGTGGCTTACGGTTAAAGAGGGCACTCAGCCTGATCGACTATCCTGGGAGGTTTTCAAGACTACTTTTCAGGGAAAGTATATGGGTGCTAGTTATGTGGATACCCAGAGGAGAGAGTTTCTGAATCTAACGTAGGAGGATAGATTAGTGATCGAATATGAGGCTGAACTTTTGCAACTAAGCCGCTATGTGCGAGGGATGATGGCAACTGAGTATGAGCAATGTGTTCATTTCGAGGATGGTATTAGGGATAGTTTACGATTCTGATAGCTCCACAGAAGGATCAAGATTTTGTTGCATTAGTTGATAACGAGAAAATCGTCGATGAGGTGAAGCACGCTGAGTGTCTGAATAGTGAGAAGCAGAGAAGTAGGAACAAGATGGATTCGAAGCCCTCGAGCTCCTTTTTGAGGCCTAAGAAAAAGGCTAGAGTTGATGGCAGGTCAGAGTTAGGGCTCCTGTTGCTGCTGCTGGACCGGAGCCCCATGCTGATTTTGGGAGACGCCATCAGGACGAGTGCTGGAAAAGGACTGAGGCATGTTTGAAATGCAGATCATTGGAGCACCGTATCAGAGAGTGTCCACGGAGGCCTGATCAGATGTAAGCTATAAGTTTGGGTACTACACAGCAGCCGAGGGGTGTTCAGTAGCCATTGAAAGGTCGTGGTCAGAGAGCACCGGGCAAAGGTGCTGGACATGTTGAGGTGAGGCAACCAACTCTAGTTTATGCTGCACGTCGCCAAAGGATGGAGATACTCCGGATGTTTTCATGAGTACGTTCTTTACCTAGGATGTACCTTACATTGCACTGATAGATATAGGATATACTCACTTCTATATATCTTGTACTGTGTCTGAGACTCTAGGTATCTTGGTTGAAAGCACTATGAGTGAGGTTACTGTACTGAGTCCATTGGGACAGTCGGTGAGGGTAAATAAACTGTTCAAAGATGTTCCTTTAGAGGTTCAATAGGTTATTTTTTTGGCGGATTTGATGGAACTTTCTTTTGGAGAATTTGATTTAATATTGGAATGAACTGGCTGGTTAAACATTGAGTGAGCTTGGATTGTGCTACTAAACGAATGGTACTAAGAACTGTGGAGGAAAATGAGGTAGTTGTAGTTGGGGAATGTCGAAATTACTTGTCGAACGTGATTTCTGCATTAAGGGCCGAGAAGTTGGTTCGTAAGGGTTGCGAGGCGTACCTAGCCTACATTAGGGTTTTAGATTCCGGGGTTTCTTCTGTTAAAGATATAAGAACGGTTAAAGACTTTCTGGATGTCTTTCCTGATGAGCTACATAGGTTACCTCCAAATCGTAAAGTTGAGTTTGGGATTAATCTCCTGCCTGGTACAGCTCCGGTGTCCATCGCCCCTTATAGAATGGCACCGAAGGAGCTTGTGGAGCTTAAAGCTTAGATTCAAGAGTTGTGAGATCATGGGTTCATCCGTCCTAATGTGTCTCCGTGAGGAGCAGCAGTTTTGTTTATGAAAAAGAAGGATGGATCTATACGTATGTGCATTGATTACTGTGTAACACCCTAATCCTGGCCCAGACGTTATGGTCAGATTCAGCATGTCACATTGAAGTATTTTAGTGAAAACTGTGTTTTCATTGATCTTAATTATAAAAAAAAACTCCTTTCAATCACTTGTTCAAAACATATGATTTGATGAAATAAGTCACTTTAAAAAAATTAGTTATGGAAACGTAGAAAAGACATACTATAGTTTAAGAAACCATGTTCAACTTCTTATAATTACATCACATAAAAATAATAATCCAAATAATAACAGAATGGGAGGCCTTATTACAATTCAGTCTGTAATCACTTCATAATCAGAGACTTATATGCTTTAAAATGAAAAAAAATAAGTCCAAATTGTATTGCTAGCTGGCCACCCAGAGTCCCTCCAAATATCGAACCTCCGACTAAGCATCACCTGAAAATAAAATAAAAGAGGGGGTGAGTTTTCGACTTTTCCTACCACAGTTGATTTGAAAGAGTGAGGAAAGAACAGCATAATAGATTCTTAGCAAAATCGATTGGAAGAACAAACACTTACACTAGATTCGGTCGAAGAGTATTTGGCCCTTGGAAGATTCGACTTTTCGGCTTTTAAACTTAGTATGGTGAATAAGGTTTATTTGGTACAAATTAAAGAAGAAGAGTAGAAGAAGGAATCGGCTAAGCGAAACAAAGAAAATTGCGTAGAGAAAGAATAGAACTCGGCACAAAGAAATAGAGTAAAATAAAAGGGTTTTTGACTTTTAGGGAAAAGGGTTTCCGGTAACAGGGTGAAGGAAATTCGGCATTAGCCTGGAAACCCTGCATTTGGCACTTATTTATAGCCCCTATAGTCGAATTGCCTGGCCCTCAATTCCCCATTCGGCTCCATCTCTTCCCCCTTCTCATCTCCTCGTTTTTCTCCCTGATAACCCCTTGATCCTTTCCTTAATTTTTCCTTCTGAACACTCCTCTTCGAGTCCATCTTCACGCCACTTCCAACCTTCTAGAAGGCAAAAATTAAACTTCTAAAAACACTAAGCTAGGATTCAAATCTTGGATCTTCTTGCTAGCTACTAACGCCACTTCCCTACACTCTAAGTGGCATCACTTAGCCACTCTTCCACAAGGCTTTTTGATGCCATTTTCCCTTATCCTTATTTAAAAGCCCAACTACTTGCCAACAAGGTTCTTTTAATTATTAAACTATAATTTCTTCTACCCCTAGATTCGAACTCAAACCTTGACCAAGACCTACTATCGTGTAACTAACACTTAACCGGAATTGTTAAGCACAAAAAGGAAAAAAAATTTAAGATTTCGAGATTTTTAGGGCGTTACAACTCTACCCCCGAAAAGAAATTTCATCCTCAAAATTTTACCTGATTCAACTAGTTGAGGATATTGACGTTGCATCACTTCCTCAGGTTCCCAAGTAGCCTCCTTAGCCTTCTGATTCCTCCAAAGCACTTTGACTGATGGAACGGACTTCCTTCTCAGTTCTTTGACATCTCGACCAATTATTTGTATGGGCTCTTCCTCGAAAGTTAGGACTGGCCTGACCTCGATTTCCTCAATTTCCATGACATGTGAAGGATCCGAGCGATACCATCTCAGCATGGAAACATGGAACATGTCGTGGATCTAGCTCAGTTCAAGAGGTAATTTTAGCTGATAAGCGACTGGCCCAATCCGCCTTATAACCCGATATGGCCCAATGAACCTTGGGCTTAGCTTACCCTTCCGTCCAAACCTTAATACCTTCTTCCAAGGAAAGACCTTAAGGAAAACTAAGTCCCCCACTGCAAACTCTATTTCTCGACGCTTAAGGTCAGCATATGGCTTCTACCTATCCAAGGCCTCCCTCAACCGATCTCGAATCAATCTCACATTATCCTCAGTATTGGCTACTAACTCAGGGCCCAAAACACTTTGTTCACCCAACTCTGTCCAACATGTTGAGGTTTGACACCTTCGCCCATACAGTGCTTCGTATGGAGCCATCCCAATGCTCACTTGATAGCTATTATTGTACGCGAATTCGGCTAACGGTAAATAGTCTTCCCAGCTACCTCGGAACTCAATCATGAATCCTCTTAACATATCTTCCAATACTTGGATCACCCTTTCTGACTGTCCATCAGTTTGAGGGTGGAAAGCCGTACTAAAGTTCAACCTAGTACCCAACGCCTCATGCAGCTTCTTCCAAAATCGCGAAGTGAAACGTGGGTCCCTATTAGATATTATGGATACTGGCACTTCATGCAATCTTACAATCTCTGCCACATACAGCCTGGCCAGCTTTTGCAACGAGTAGTCGGTGCGAACTGGTATAAAATGGACAGACTTGGTTAATCAATCCACTATAACCCATATCGAGTCTTTCCTAGCAGGCGTCAAGGGTAGCCCACTAACAAAGTCCATAGTTATCCTTTCCCACTTCCAGAGTGGAATCTTTACTGGCTGGAACAACCCTGAGGGCAACTGATGTTCCACCTTCACCTTTTGACAAACCAAGCATTTACCTACGAACTCCATAACCTCGCGCTTAAGTCCATACCACCAATAAAGCTCACGCAAATTTCGATACATCTTGTTTCTGCCAGGATGCATAGCATAGAGACTGTTATGTGCTTCCTGTAGAATAAACTACCTTAGATCATCATCCTTTGGTAGACACATCCTCCCACGAAAACACAATACTCCCTCACCATTTATCCCAAAGTCTGATGTCTCCCCATTCTCTACATTTTTAAAACGAGCACTCAAAGTCTCATCCACTAATTACTTACTCCTTATCTGCTCGACCGACACTGGCTGTACTTGAAGCTCAACTGACAAGCTACCATCATCCAACAAGCTTAAACAAGCGAGCATAGCTCTCAAGTCTGACTTAGCCCAACGAATCAACGCGTCGGCTACCATATTTGCTTCGCCAGGGTGGTATTCAATTGTACAATCATAATCCTTCAATAATTCCACCCACCTATGCTGCCTAAGGTTTAGCTCCTTTTGGGTAAGGAGGTACTTCAAACTCTTGTGGTCCGAATAAATTATGCACTTCTCCCCGTATAAGTAATGCCTCCATATCTTTAGTGCGAAAACCACCACAGCTAGCTCCAAATCATGGGTTGGGTAATTCACCTCGTGAGTCTTAAGTTTTCGTGACTCATACGCAACCACCTTTCCTTCTTACATCAATACACATCCTAAGCCCACATGCAACGCATCACTATAAACCACAAACTCCTTCCCAAGCGCTGGCTGGATCAATATAGGGGCCTCTGTTAAAACGTTTTTAAGTTTTCCTAAACTCTCTTGCTACTTGTCTGTTCAAACAAACGGTACCCCCTTCCTCAACAATTTAGTTAAGGGTGCAGCAATTACTGAAAAACACTAAACAAACCGCCTATAGCATCCTGCCAAGCCCAGAAAACTTCGAATTTCCTATACTGACTTGGCTGTTTTCCATTTTAACACTGCCTCGATGTTCCGGGGATTCACTTTAATCCCCTTAGCTGACACCACATGTCCTAGAAAAGTAACCTCCCTTAGTCAAAATTCGTACTTACTGAATTTGGCATACAGCTACTTCTCCCTCAAAGTCTGCAACACAATCCTTAAGTGCGCATCATGCTCATCCTCATCCCTTGAGTACACCAAGATGTCATCTATAAAGACTACCACGAACCGATCCAAGTAGGGTTGGAAAACCCAATTCATGAGATCCATGAAAGCGGCAGGTGCGTTCGTCAGCCCGAATGGCATCACCAAGAACTCATAGTGCCCATAACGAGTTCTGAAAGTTGTCTTATGAACATCAGCCTCCTTAACCCTCAATTGGTGATACCCCAATCGCAGATCAATTTTTGAGAAAACGGACGCTCCCCTAAACTGATCAAAAAGATCATCAATTCTTGGTAGAAGGTACTTGTTTTTAATAGTTAACTTGTTTAATTGTCGATAGTCGATGCACATTCGCAAGGTTCCATCCTTCTTCTTCACGAATAACACCGGTGCTCCCCATGGAGACACACTTGGTCGTATGAATCCTCGATCTAATAATTCCTAAATTTTTGCCTTAAGTTTCACCAACTCCTTTTGTGCCATCCGATAAGGAGAGATAGACACCGGAGCCGTCCCAGGTAACAACTCGATTCCAAATTCCACTTCTCTGCTGGATGGTAACCCAGGCAGCTCCTCGGAAAAAACATCTGAAAATTCCCTGACTGTTCTCAACTCCTTAACATTAGGGCTCTTCGCCTCCTTATTCCTAATATAAACCAAAAAGGCTTCGCATCCCTTGCGTACTAACTTCTCAGCCCTTAATGTCGAAATCACATTCGACAGATAGTTCCGAGGTTCACTAATCACCATCACCTCCTTATCCTCTGTCATTTTTAACACCATTCACTTTGCAACGCAATCCAAGGTGGCTCGGTGCTTCACTAACCAATCCATTCCCAAGATTAAGTCAAACTCTCTAAACGGTAGCTCCATCAAATCCGCTAAAAAGGTAACCCCTTAGACTACTAAGGGTACCTCCCTATACAACTTATTCACTCCTACTGACTGCCCTAACGGACTTATCACAGTCATCTCATTTGCAGTAATTTCAAACATATCACCCAAAGATTCAGTCATATTGCATGCAACATATGAATGCGTCGATCCAGTATCAATCAATGTTGTGTAAGGTAACTCATATATAAAGAACATACCCGTTATCACATCTGGGGCATCCCCGTCTTCTCGGCTATGAGCAGCATAAACCAAAGATAGCTATCTCATCTCAGCATGGCTTGCATTTCTGCCCGGTGCTCTACGTCCTCGTCCATTGCTATTACCGCCCTTGGCCTGCCCACGACCCCTTGGCGGCAACTAACCACCCCTTGGTGGCTGAGCACCACCTTCCTTCTAGCATCCACATAGCTTGCACCCATATACTTCCCTTGGAATGCAGCTTTAAAAAACTCCCAAGTGACCCACTCCAGTTGGATGCCCTCTTTCACCGTCAGCCACCACTGGTAGGCTTCTTCCCTAAGTAGTGATACGGCTCCTTTTAACTTTTTTTTCGGTGAACAGTCCAGGTCCTCCATTATCTTTTCAGTGGCCTCCAACCAATATTTTGCCACGTTAGGAGTCACACCAGCCACGACCTTAAAAATCTCAGCCCCATTTGATCGACGTCGCTCCAGAATGGATCCCCGATTTCCAGTGCCATTGTTGGGCCCAGCGACCCTTTTCCAAAATCCTCAGCATTTCCTGCGACAATGCATCTCCCGCGACCTGATCATATGGTCCATTCCCAGCCACAGGTGAGGCCGGAGCCTCTTCTAATCCAACATCGGGCATATGGCCCGATGTCGACGATTCAGCCCTAACACTTTCGTAGCCTCAGCCACGGCCTCTTGCACCTCTTCTAGCACTCATCGTTGATTCGCGCATTATCTGGATTAAAAATTTTATGAAGTTTTTGTTATTTTAATAATTAACCCAATATTTTATGAAAATATTTAAGAAAAAGATTGTTTTCGAAAATTCTCTACAGCTTCAAGTTCCTACGGGCTTTGGTTCCATTCTAACAAAATCATCTAAAGCAGCCCTTTAACTATCTACTGTATAACACTTTAAAGAAACTTAAGAATAAGCATACTTACTTGGTTCAACGTTGGATACTCGGTGTGCCGCATAACAAGATTACGATTCAAAATATTGTTAAAATCCAAGTAATAAGTAGAAAAAAGAAACCAAATAATAATAAGGCCCACTTCACAGTCGAGTTTTGAAACCAAATTATATGCTTTAAAATGAAAAAAAAAAGTCCAAATTGTCTTGCTAGCTGGCCACCCAAAGTTCCTCTAAACATCGAACCTCCTACTGAACATCACCTGAAAATAAAATAAAAGAGGGGGGTGAGTTTTCGCAAACTCAGTGTGTACAACCCTTAACGAAAAACAAGCATTCAAAAATCATACACATCAAACATGCAATGCATCCCATCCTAATAATCCATCCGCTACACACTAGCTCCATCCCCCGTCACATTATGTGGGGATATAAATATCGACTCACCCAACAGACACATCAATGGTAGCCCAGTTGCGAAACTACATTCATTTACATATTGGGCTTAAAAGCCATCGATGGATCCACGATTGTCAAGCAACCATGCGATCCTCGTATACTTCCTCCGTTCCATACTTCCCAACCCATATGCAACCTAAGCAGAATATCATATGTATGCAACAGATATGTGTGTCACATCTATAAAATTTACATTCAACACCTAGGGGTATTTTGGTCATTTTCTCCCTTAGGGGCATTTTAGTAATTTTTTCTTTAATACGGTTTCCACTTACCTCGGCCCGTTAACAAATCCCGTGAGCTAAGATGAATGAATACTATGCACCAGGTAAGATTCCAGAGAAGAGAAGGTGAATCATTAAGACCACTTAAGTACCAAGCTCTCCTTAGATCCAATCTTAGACATGCATATACCCGTTGCCACACCTTAACCCTATGACTTGTCCACAGTCGCAATATATTAATTAAGTTTTATGTAGTTATCATATACTAGGCCCAAAATCCCTACATACATGCATATGGCCCACTTGGCCAAATCTCATTTATATTGTCCATCAGGCCCAATTCACATTCATATGGCCCATTAGGCCCAAATCACCTTTATATGGCTCGTTAGGCCGAAATAACCTTATATTCATGCTCACACACAAATTTTCTATCACATAGCATCAATTATCAAATTTTGCCTATTATGGGCCCAACAACCCATCGGGCCCATTAAGCCTATTCTGGTCTAGTTAGCCAGATCGCAGCCCAAGTACATGGAATCTCCCATAGGCCTCAGACAACCTATCGGCTTTCTCTTCATGAGTGTTCGAGCACTCGCAAGACTACCGCCGCCAAACTTTCTACTTTTCGGCATTTCAACTTTTTGGCATTTCGACTTTTGCTAATCTACTTGTGTGTGCAGTGTATGTACATATCTTGTAAGCAAGCGTGCTATGATTCCCTTAATCACCAACCTCCAAATGATATCACCCTTCAATTAATCTCATGCTTAATACATATCTTTACTAAAACCGAAACCTCACCTTAACATTACCTTACGTGATGAGTATAACAGCCCCTTCTTAAATCATTAACCACGATCAACTCCTACATCTGCACCAATCTTAACTATTAAAACCAGAATAATAGGTGACTCGTATCCAACACAAGTCCCCTTACCTTAACTATGAACATTCGGCCACCTTAGCCAATAGGAGAGGAATACTTACCAAAATTGTAAACACCTAACGAGCAATTTCGACAGAGAGATAAGATCCAAGATCTGATACTAATTTCCTACCACAGTTTATTTGAAAGAGTGAGGAAAGAACAGCATAATAGATTCTTAAAAAAACCAATTGGAAGAACAAACACTTACACTAGATTCGATCGAAGAATATCTGGCCCTTAGAAGATTCAGCTTTTCGGCTTTTAAACTTAGTATGGTGAATAAGGTTTATTTGGTACAGATTAAAGAAGAAAAGTAAAAGAAGGAATCAGCTAAGCGAAATAAAGAAAATTGTGTAGAGAAAGAATAGAAATTGGCACAAGGAAAAGAGAGTAAAATAAAAAGGTTTTCGGCTGTTAAGGAAAAGGGTTTCTGGTAACAGGGTGAAGGAAATTCGGCATTGGCCTGGAAACCCTGCATTCCCCCTATAGCCGAATTGCCTGGCCCTCAATTCTCCATTCGGCTCTATCTCTTCCCCCTTCTCATCTCCTCGTTTTTCTCCCTGATAACCCCTTGATCCTTTCCTTAATTTTCTCTTCTGAACACTCCCCTTGGAGTCCATCTTCACGCCACTTCCAACCTTCTAGAAGGCCAAAATTAAACTTTTAAAAACACTAAGCTAGGATTCAAACCTTGGATCTCTTTGCTAGCTACTAATGCCACCTCCCTACACTCTAAGTTGCGTCACTTAGCCACTCTTCCACAAGGCTTTTTGATGTTGTTTTCCCTTATCCTTATTTAAAAGCCTAACTACTTGCCAACAAGGTCCTTTTAATTATTAAACTAGAATTTCTTCTACCCCTAGATTCGAACTCAAACCTTGACCAAGGCCTACTATCGCGTAACAAACACTTAACTGGAATTGCTAAGCACAAAAAGGAAAAAAAAATTCAAGATTTCAAGATTTTTGGGTTTCAAGATTTTTGGGGCGCTACAACCGGTAATTGAATAAATTGACCATTAAGAATAAGTACCCTCTACCGAGGATAGATAATCTGTTCGACCAATTTTGAGGAGCTTCAATTTTCTCTAAGATTGATCTCTGATTTGGGTACCATCAACTGAGGGTCAAAGAGACTATTGTATACAAGACAGCATTTAAGACTCGTTATGGTTATTACGAGTTCCTAGTGATGCTGTTTGAACTGACAAATGCACCAGCGGCTTTTATAGATCTAATGAACCAAGTGTTCTAGCCCTATCTGGATCAGTTCGTAGTGGTTTTTATTGATGACATCCTGGTGTATTCGAGGACTGAGGATAAACATGATGAACATCTCTGAGTGGTTCTGCAGATTCTAAGGGAGAAACAACTATACGCCAAGTTCATTAAATGTGAGTTCTGGTTACGAGAGGTAACATTTCTAGGCCATGTGGTATTTACTGAAGGGATTAAGGTTGATCCTCGAAAGATTGAGGCAGTTTTGGATTGAAAGTAAGCTAAAACTGTATCTGAGATTTGCAGTTTTCTAAGACTGGCAGAGTACTATTGATGATTTGTAAAGGGATTTTCACTGATTGCAGCACCTTTAACTAAGCTGTTACGTAAGGGGGTGTCGTTTAACTGGACTGATGCACAACAGGAGAGCTTTGAGAAGCTCAAGAAGGTACTAATTGAGGCCCCTGTCTTGATACAGCTAGAGTTAGGGAAAGAGTTCACTGTCTACAGCGATGCATCACATGTTGGTTTGGGATGTGTGTTGATGCAAGAGGGTAAGGTGGTAGCATATACGTCTCGTCAGCTAAAGACTCATGAGGAAAATTATCCAACGCACGGCTTGGAGTTGGCCATAGTTGTATTCATACTGAAAATTTTGAGGCATTACCTGTACGGTGAGAAATGTATCATTTACACTAATCACAAGAGCCTCAAATATCTCCTTATTCAGAAGGAGCTAAATCTTAAGCAGCGTAGATAGATTGAGCTGCTTAAAGATTATGACTGTACGATCGAATACCATCTTGGTAAGGCCAATGTGGTGGCCGACTCACTGAGCCATAGGGCTATGATTTATCTGAAGGCGATGTTTACTCATCTCAGTTTATTTGACGATGGTAGTCTGTTGGCCGAACTTCAGGTTAAACCAATGTGGATTGAGTAGATTAAGGGTAAACAGTTTGAGGATGAATCACTGGATCTTCGTTTCCGACAAGTTGAGAGTGGGGATACTATAGATTTTGGACTGAATAGCGAAGGGGTGCTTTGTTTCTATGGGAGAATCTGTGTACCAAAAGATACTGATTTGAGGCAGTCTATACTGCGAGAGGCACATAGTAGCCCTTATACTATGCATCCTAGTAGAAATAAGATGTACCGAGACCTTTGTGAGTTATATTAGTGGCCGGGTCTTAAGCATGAAGTTACCAACTTCGTGAGTAAATGTCTGACTTGCCAGCAGGTTAAGGCTGAACATCAATTACCTTCAGGGTTGCTTCAGCCAATTAAAATTCCACTTTGGAAGTGAGAGAGAATGGCTATGGACTTCGTTAGTGGACTACCCCTAATGGCTACAAAGAAGGATTCAGTATGGGTCATCGTTGATCGATTGACCAAATCTGCCCATTTTATACCAGTTCGTACTGATTACTCTTTGCAGAAGCTGGCTAAACTGTATGTGTCTGAGATATTTAGACTGCATGGGGTACCGGTTTCAATAATATTTGATAGGGATCTTCGCTTCACGTATCAGTTCTGGAAGAAATTACATGAAGCTTTGGGTACGAGATTAGACTTCAATACTGTGTTCCATCCTCAGACAGATGGTCAGTCAAAGAGGGTGATTCAGATACCAGAGGACATGTTAAGGAGTTGTGTGATTGATTTCCGAGGCAATGGGAGGATTACTTGCCGCTAGCAGAGTTTGCTTATAACAATAGCTATCAGTCTAGCATACACATGGCACCTTACGAGGCATTATATGGTCGTAGGTGTCGCACTCTTTCGTGTTGGACTGAGTTAGGCAAGCGGCGTGTTCTGGGCCCTAAATTAGTTTCTAATACCGAGGATAAAGTTAGACTGATTCGGGATCAACTGAAAGTAGCATTAGACAAACAGAAGTCATATGCAGATCTAAAACGTAGAGAGATTGAGTATTCTGTAGGGGATTTTATTTTTCTCAAGGTATCGCCATGGAAGAAGGTATTGGGGTTTGGACATAAGAGCAAGTTGAGCCCTAGGTTTATTGGGCCTTACCGCATATTGAAACATGTAGGACCGGTTACCTATCAGTTGGAGTTACCTCCGGATTTGGATTGAATTCACAATTTGTTCCACGTCTCTATATTGAAGCGCTATCGCTTTGATCCCGCGTATATTATTTTGGTTGAGGAGATTGAGGTTAGGCCAGATCTGACTTTTGAGGAGGAGCCAGTTCAGATCGTAGATTGTGATGTAAAGGTTTCAAGGAAGAAGTCTATCCCACTGGTTAAAATTCTTTGGCGTAGTCATAGCTCTGAGGAGGCCACGTGAGAGCCTGATGATGCGATGCGATAGCAGTATCCTCATCTGTTCTGACCAGGTAAAATTTCGAGGCTAAAATTTTCTTTAAAAGGGTAGAGTTGTACCGCCCCAAAAATCCTTAATATTTATTTTTGTATGTTTGTGATAAAAATATCTGTCTACTTCAAAGGTTAAGTGTTCTAGGAGTTTCTGAGAAGTCTTGGGTTCAAGCCTTAACTTGGGAAAAAAATTTGTTTTTAATAGAATAACCCCTATCTCTAGTCAGTAGGCTTATAAATAAATGTGGGTAAAATATGTTAGAATGGGCCTGCTGGTCTGGTGGATAAGTAGAGTGTTAAGTGACTGGGAGGTCTGGGGCTCGAATCTCTATGCAATCAAAGGGGATTTATTTTTACTACTTGGTCGTGGTAGAGTTGTAATTTGACCAAAATTCTGAGTGTTTGAGGAGTGTGGGGATGTAGTGGACGGCTTTTATGAGGTTTTTAAGGGATTTTATTTTATTTTGTCATCTGTTTTCAAAAAAATTTGGCTCCTCTCACTTCTCTGAAGATTTTGATGATAGTTTTCTCTACTTTCGAAGGCTGCTGTTTATATTTTTGCTCTTTCCCTGACCGATTATTGCTAGGTGCATTTTGCTATAGTTCTTTTGTGCCCTTCGGCTTTGCCCATTCCCACGACAGGTATTCCCTTCTCCTCTCTTATCGATTCTTTTCTTCTTCTGCTTCCCTCTTTGTGTCATCCCTTTTTGTTTTCGTGGTTTCCATTCTTTGCATTTCTACCCTCTGCCAAATTGTTGTGGCTTTGACCCCTTTTATTTTTTTGGTTTTATTTTTCAATTTTCCCTTTCTTGTTATGTGGTTCTACGCTTTCGGTAAGTGTGTGATTTGTTTTGGTTCAAACCGTTCATGTGAATAACTGTTAATAGGGGTTTCGACTGGAATGCAAGTAATAACCGAGGAGCTAGTGATCACTTTTTATCAATGATTTATGTGTGTAAGGCCTCGGTTGTTCAAGCAGGGTAAGTGGCTGTTGATATTTTGGTCAAGTGTTTTGAAAAGGGGTTGTTTTAATTCGATTGGTATGCAATTAATTGTGTGTCATGGTTTCAAATTAACTACAATTTAGGATTGATTGTGGGGTTGTTTGTCGACTATAGGTGTTGATAGTTTTGGGTGCGCTTTTGCATTGGAAACAAACAAGGTGTGTAAACACAATCTCAACTATGGAAATTGACAAAAGCCAGATTAAGTGAACGACGACGCCACACGAGCGTGCGCTCGCTCGTGTGGTAGTCCGTGTGACTAAACATGAGCATGTGATTGACAAGGCCAGCCATGTGCGATTTCATGGGCTGGGCCGAATTGGGCTGTGTGGGCTTCACGGATACATAGGCCCCATACGGGTGAACCACACGAACGTGTGACAATATTGGGCCAGGTCGTGTGATCCACATAGCCAAGGCCATTTTGAGCCGTGTGGGTCTACATAGGCCCGCAATATGGGCCGTGGGCCTATTTTTACTATTTGATTGCTATGGTTGCACGGCTCGCCCGAGTCGACTGTGGACCTACTGTTGGGTCATAAGCTTATCTAGACCCCTAATTGATTAAATGACTGTTATACCCCTATGTGATGTATATATATATGTATATGTATGACTGTATCTTAGCATGCCATTTGAACTGTATTGGATACATGTATGATACCATGATATGACATGACATGATTGTATGATGCATTGCATAAGGATGGGTTCTATACTGATCAGAGGAAGTGTACTGAAAGGCTTAGAGCCTATATTATTATGACCAATTTGCATATTCTATATAGTGTCACATTCGGTACTTTCTGGAGTGTAGGGATGGGTGGGTTGATTATATCCCCACATGGAGTGTAGGGTTGGACAGTGATGAAGTGTAGAGGCTGGATGGGTAGAACTTTTATACTATTTAAACAGTTACTACAATAATTATTGTTACTGCAATGGGCCAAGGCCCAAACACATGACTGTTTCTGTATTGAGATGGGCTAAAGCCCAAACTGATATTGTCACTGTACTAAAAAGGGCTTAGGCCCAAACTGTACTTGTTTTCTGACTGTTTACTTATATGGGATTACACACTGATTTTTCATAAACTCACCCTCCTGTTTTAACTGTATAGGTAATCCCCAGACATAGGCGGATGATGCAACGGAGGACTCAACGGTGGCCACATGACCTATCTAATTTTAAATAGTACTTTATGATTTCAATTTAATTTTTAGGGTATTTTACTGTAATAATGGCCTCTTTGGATTTTTATTTTTAATTTGGGATTTTTATTTGTTTTGGTTTATAACTACTAGCAATAAGAAGAGACATGGGTTTTCAAAAAGATAAATGTTTTATCAAAGATACTACGAATACGCAACCTGTTATAAGAGCTTCCACAGTAAACGACATTTTAAAAATTAATAACGTTTTAATGTGAATAAGTTTTAAACAATGACTCACATTTTGAAAATGAATGACATGTCTTAGAATCATCATTAAGATCAAACAAAGAGGTTAAATAGAGGGTTTTCATCAATATCACACTTTACGAAAAACACTTCAATGTGACATCGCCAGATTCAGCCATAACGTCTAGGTCAGGTTTGGGGTGTTACAAATTCACACATAATAAACACAGAAAATAATTTTAAAATATTTTTCTGACTTGGATTCGAAGTCCCGAAACTACCGTTCCGATTAGGGTCTAAATTAGGCTGTTACAAAGATATTGTATTTGGGTCCTCTTTAAGCCTAATCACTTCTCGACCTACATATCTAACATATGGGTCCTTTACAAAGTGCCCACCTACATGCAAAATAATATAATATTCATCATCTAATGACATCTACAAAAAACAGTAACACATTGTAAGCAAAAAACATTAAAAAAAACAAACAAAGCAGTAACAGAAGTCTACAATTTTAACATCTTTTCTGAGCAAAAACAATTTGCTTTGAATAAACAAGCAATTTTCTAAGCAAAAAACATTAAAAAATAACAAAACAAAACTCATTACCTACATCGGGACCACTTCTTTGAATACAATACAAAATAGTAACACGTCTACAATTTTAACATCTTTTTGCTTCGATAACAGAAATCAACATCATCTAGACCACAGCGCATCAAAAATCGACAAAACAAACCCTAGATTCTGGCACTGAAATTGCAATAATAAATCACAATTAACCATCTACAATTTTTACAATAGTTTTATTGACAACATCAAGACAACTATCGCATAAAAAATCGACAAAACAAACCCTACATTGTGGCACTGAAATTGCAATAATAAATCACAAATAACCAACAAATCAAACCAAAAATGAAAATTATTTTCTCAACAAACCAAATAAGAAAACACCTACCTTTCGATTTTGGGTTACGAAAACTGCTCACGATTGTTGAAGCTTTTTCATTTCTAATAGTTTTAGGGATTCAAAAATTTGATTCGTAAAAGTATTTCAAGAATATTTTGAAATGCTAACGATTGAGGGATTTCAAGATTTAGGGATTTGAAGATTGTTAGGGATTCAATGAAGATTTCAGAGGTTATGAATTTGGGGAATTTCACAAATTGGGGATTTTAGAAATTGAGAAAACAATTTCAAATTTAGGGGTTTGGGGATTTAGGGTTTTTTTTGTTTTATGATTATTAAATTTGTTTAATTTTTTTGCCACGTCAGCTTATTTATTTTAATGTTAGCCACGTCATCAGTCAACTAGAACGCCATGTAGACCAATTTTTTTGACCAGCTGTTGACTAACGGTCAGCTGAGGGTTACTGTTTCAACTGGGTTGACGTCTGAAAAATTCGACCTAAAGGGTCGATTTCAGAAAAAAAGGTTAGGGGCATATATCCAAAAGCCCCCAAAGGTTGAGGGCTTTTTTTTTGCAATTATGCCATTATTATAAAACAATTTATTTATACACACATAAAAGAAACTGAAATAATAATTGCAATGCCTTATATTAATAAACTAGGTAAAACAAGTATGTTATTACAATCATTTTATGATTGGTCTTTGGGCATACTCTAACAAGCCTAATAGAGCTCCCATGATAAAAAAAAATCTATAAAAATCAGAGAAAACTGACTAGAGACTTACTTGAAATCGGTGGCTTAATATCGAACTAGGTTTTTCAAGCTTTTTCATTCTTTCTTCTATGGAGGACGACAAGAAACGATGAAGAAGATGATGTTTGTCATCCATTCCCACTAGATTAGTTTATAATTAAGCTTAATTAATTAGTTTAATCTTACTTAATTAAGCACTAATATTCAGTTAACTTAATTTAACGACATTTACCTACTTCAACTACTAAAAAAAAAAATTCTAAATTGGTTTATTAGCTATTTTAGTCCTCTTGATAATTGCTATCTAAGTCCTTAAGCCTTTCTTAATTAAAACTCTATAGCGATTAAATTTTTACAATTTAGTACTTGGGTCTTAATTAACTACAATTTCGGCTAATTTACTTAACCGAATTTCAATATATCTATATACTAACTCTGTAAATATCCCTATTTAATATTTACGGACACAGTTTATGAAAATGATATTCAAAAAACCGCACTTTTCGACGCCATTGAAAACCGGGTCACTACATTTCTAATTTATTGGATTTAAATGTTTTTAAGTATTTCTTATATATATTTTTCAAGTAAGATATAGAAAGAATATGATGTGGTGATCCAATCGAATCTATAGATCATATTCTTAGAGATTGTTTAGCGGCCAGGGAAGTTTAGAGTGTGGTTCAAGCTCTCTCATAAGATTTGAGTTTCTTCATTATGGATTTCAAGTAATGGGTAAAAAACAACAGTAGGTTTGAACAACTAATGCGTTTGCCGCTTCCTCGGAGGAATTTTTTGTGGCCATTTATAGGGACTGTGGAAGGGAAGAAATATAGAGATTTTTCAAGGACAAAATCAATTTGCTGTGCAAGTGGTGGGTTATGTTAGGAGGCTCGCCTTGGACATTTATAATGTTTGGAAGAAATTTATATCACATGCTTTGTTACTGTTGTGCGATAGGCTAGTTGGAGAAAACCACCTTCAAATGCATACGTTCTTAACATCGATGGCAAAATTCGAATGTTGACACAAAGTGCTGCAACAGGTGGCTTGATTCGAGATGAACATGGTAGTTGGTTAGCTGGTTTCTTGTGTAAGATTGGAAGTGCTAATAGTTTACATGCAGAGCTTTGGGCTGTAAGAGAAGGATTACGTAGCTAAGCGAAGGGGTTATCTAATATAATAGTTGAAATTGATTTTGTGATCAGGGTAATGACTTTGAAACATGGCGTGGTTGATACTCACCCACTTGGCTCATTGGTTTGAGATTGCATGGAACTTGCATGTCAACAAGAGTAGGGTGATTGAAATAAGACACATACATAGAAAGGGAAATCGATGCGTATATCATCTTTGCTAACTTGGCACAAGATCTTGACTTGGGGTTATTCTTTTATCTGCACCGCTAGACAGCTTATTGTCTTTGCTAATTGATCAGGATGCTAATGGCAAAAAGATTGCTAGAGTAGGCTAGTTGCTGTAATGCTTTTCATTTTGTACCAATATATATGTATATATATATTTAGAGTTTATAATTATTAATTATTAATTATATTCATTTATTGATTTTTATATATTTATTTGTATTTTATAAAATTTAAAGTTTACATATATTTAATAAAATAAGTTTTATATATTTTTATAAATAAGTTTTATATATTTTATTAAAAATACCACATGGTGTTATTTGATTGGTCAAAATAGCCAACAATTTTTTAACATTTGTTAATAATTTGGGTCAATACCATAAGTGAATGATACTTTAGATATCAATTGGGACAAACAAAAATTTAGGTATCAAAGTGAGAAAATAGATATACTTCAAAGACTAAATCTTGAACTAAGCCAATAAAGAACAATCAATACAAATTTAAACTTGAAACTAAACAAATGAATAAAAAATAAAACATTTTCAAAATAAGCAAAAGAAAATGATTTTTTTTTCCTCCAAACAAGTCATGTGAGTAGCTAAAAATTAGGTCAAATTATGCTATTAGACCCTATACTTTGAATAAGTTGTGGACTTAGTACATATACTTTAATTTAGTTATGTTCAATCTTTGTACTTTAAAATTTTAAAAATTGTAGTCCTGATTAAATGGTAACTACTAAGTTCATTAAGTTATGTTATTTTCAAAATTCGATGCGTGAAACATATTATTGCATGTGTAATACCATTTGCCATCCTCACATATTACTTGCAAAAACATAGCTAATAGATTTAATGGCTGCTATTACATTAAGATGACTAAGAATGATCCAGTGAAGAACATGGACTAAATTCCTAACTTTATGCATAATACAAGACTAATGATAAAATTTAAACAAACAAACTTAACTGCTATTATTTGAACATGACAAATTTTTAAAATTTGAAAATCACTAAGATTAAATATAATTAAATCAAAGTAAAGTAATAAATTCATAAGGAAGTACTTGATTTAGTAACAAAATTTAATCCTAAAATTACCCTTTAAAATTAATTTATTACTAATTTATATGTTAAAATATTAAATAAATAATACTGCTAGCATTAATATAAAAAAAACTAAATTATTCGAGTAAAAAGAAACCTACAAAAATACCTTCTCTTAATTGGTTCAAATTTTATTTTAGTTTTACTTTTATGTTTTAACTATGTGAAATTAAAAGACAAAAGGCCATAAAGAAGCTTCTAGAGGCAATTGGGAGAAGGAGAAAAGAAAAAGAAAAGAAGGATCTGCAAAGGGGGGCGGCTGAAAGAAGAAACTGAAATAAAGTGGCCGCCAGATTAATTTGCCTTTTGGGTTATTATTTATCAGTGGGCTGATCGACGTCCAGTCTCCAGTGGTCAAATCGCTGGAAATAAGGTAGCAAAAGATATCGGTTTTAATTTATTCATTTCAATATGTTTCCTTCTTTCAATTCAATGTATTGCCTTTTATTCACTGTCTTTGATCGTGTTGCAGTCGAATTGATAAGCTTTTGTTCTGATATAATTTCCATATTACCGAAAATACTGAGCTTATGAGATTATGAGAAATGTTTTGAGATTTTATCTGTTGAAGTTGTTAGCCTGAAGCGACTGTATAGGAAGAGTGCTTTTTAGTTTGAGGGGAAGAAGACTTTTGATTGTTGTGAGATGAAGAGGAAATTGCGTACTTGATACAACTGAATGTATGTATCGTTTTTGCTAGTAGTAGGGCTCTTTCACGGTTCTGTAGCAGTTCTGAAATGGTTTATTAGTTAATTACTGAACTGATAAAACTGAAAACCTTTGTTGTTTCATTTTTATAGGTTATTGGCGCCTTTGAGTTATCATCCAGTCTGGGCCACCCACACCAGAAGAGAGTGGGAGCAAGAGATTCAAAATTGGATATCAAAAGTTCCTATTCTAATCTGAATTGAAGCAGGCAGGTCCATGAAATCCTCCTATCCCTTGTGTTCCACATAAAGTAAGATCTTATACAAGTCTGTCCTCCCGCTTCCTTAATTCATTGTTTTTGAAATTGGAATTTGAATTGGATGGCTTCCTCTGGGAATCCCAATCCTCAACCACAAATTGGCGGTGGAAGTGGAGGCGGAGGCGGCAGTGGAGGGTTCGATTTGAACAAACTGTTTAAGCCCAGTGCCAGCCCAATGCTGCAGCATCAGCATCTCCAAGACATGAACGTCATGGTAACTCCTCCAAGTCCTAACACTACCAACCTGACTACATCCCCATCTTTCCCAGCCCAACTGTCAACGCCGCCTCCACCTCCCTATTTAACGCCTTCCTCCTCTTACCCTCCTCCTACTGGGCCTTACCCTTTCCATCACCAGTACCTTCACTACCCTTCTCCTCCTCAACACCAACACCCCTTGCATCCTCATCCTAATCCTTCTGGACCTATTCCTTATCATCTCCAACCCCAACTACCCACCACTCCTACTTCTGGAAATGACATTTTGATGGCCTTTTTTGGCACTCAGTCTCAGTCACAAGCTCCTGCTCCTGTCCCTTCTGCCCCACCTCTTAATATGAATGTCAACCCATCTGCCCCTTCGCCCTCTCCCTCCTCCTCTCCCTCACCTGCCCGACTGTTGAGCAGCAAGGCCCCCAAGGGAAGGCATCTTTTTGGGACCAATCTCCTTTACGATATTCATGTCAGGCTGCCCAGTGAAGTACAGCCCCAACTTGAGGTCACTCCCATTACCAAGTATGCTTCTGATCCTGGCCTTGTTCTTGGTCGTCAGATTGCTGTTAATAGGAATTACATTTGCTATGGTCTTAAGCTTGGGAATATCCGTATCCTCAACATCAACACCGCCCTCCGGTCCTTGCTTCGTGGCCACACTCAGGTATATCTCTTTATACCCACTTTTCTATTATCAAGTTCCTATTGTGAAACATCTTATTACCAGCTCAACCTTTTCATTCATTTTGTTTCTCCAAATATAGAGAGTGACAGATATGGCCTTTTTTGCTGAGGATGTCCACCTTTTGGCCAGGTACTCCTTTCTACCTATTTCATGGGATAAATTGACTTCATTTGTGTCATCAAAAAGTGCTCATCTTTCATTTTCTGCAGTGCAAGTGTTGATGGCCGGGTTTTTGCATGGAGGATCAATGAAGGCCCTGATGATGAAGATAAGCAGCAAATTTTAGGCAAAGTTGTTATTGCCATTCAGATCATGGGGCAAGAAGAACTGAAACATCCACGAGTCTGTTGGCATCCTCACAAACAAGTAATAAATCGGTTTGTATTTTATGTTATCAAATAGTAACTATTATGTGCTTGTCCTGTCCATACTTTCTGTTCCTTGTCGTAAAGGTTCAACAAATGTTATCCAACAGGAGATTTTGATGGTTGCTATTGGAAATCGTATCCTGAAAATTGATACAATGAAAGTTGGAAAACTTGAAGGGTTTACAGCAGAGGAACCTCTTAATTGCTCTGTTGATAAGCTTATTGATGGGGTTCAGTCAGTTGGTAAACATGATGGTGAGGTTACAGAGTTGTCAATGTGCCAATGGTTGACTACCCGTTTAGCTTCAGCTTCAGTAGATGGCACGGTTTGTACAAACACTTTTTCTTATTTGCTGGTTTATTTCCTCTCTTTTGGTTCTTAATATAGTTGCTTCTGAAAACAGAAATGAAAACTGAGTGATGGTCATATCTAGAACACAGAAAACCTCTTCAAAGATTTTCCTATAGTGGCTGTACATGACATCTAAAGCTGATAATGTTTTATTTCCAGCTAACATGATCACTATAGTTATGGATATTGAGCCTTTTTAATGTAAGTTTTTTGGTTGTCCAAAGCGATTTTCTCATTATAACTATTAACTATTATTGATGTGGGAATACTGTAAATCAAGTAGTTGACAGCCGTTGGCCTTTTTAAGGCCTAGAAAATTAAAGATTTTGGTTTGACTTGTGGCAGTTGTTCCATTAGGCAGTGTGCTTAAATTCCGAGCAGACCATCTGTATTCATTCTTCAATCAGGTAATGATATTTGTGGAAACCGTAAACTCTGTGACAGGTGAAAATTTGGGAAGATCGTAAGCCCTTACCACTTGCAGTGTTGAGGCCACATGATGGACATCCTGTTTACTCAGCAACATTCTTGACTGCCCCGCATCGCCCTGACCATATAGTTCTTATCACAGGAGTAGGCTTCTTTTTCTTTTCCTTTTTATAGAACATTTTCTATGTCCATTTTAAGCTTTTGTGATTTAGAAAATTACTTGTGCGTTTTTGTTAGTACTGCGCCATAAATTCACTTTTCATTATGCCAAATGTCTATTTTGAAATCTTTTAGGGCCCACTAAACCGTGAAGTGAAGATATGGGCCTCTTCAGGTGAAGAGGGCTGGTTGTTACCCAGTGATGGTGAATTATGGCAGTGTACCCAAACATTGGAATTGAGGTGTTCTGCTGAGTCTGAGGTTGACAATGCATTCTTTAATCAAGTTGTGGCACTGCCCCATGCAGGCCTGTTTCTGCTTGCAAATGCCAAGAAGAATGCCATATATGCTGTGCACATAGACTATGGGCCTAATCCAGCTGCAACTTGCATGGATTATATAGCTGAATTCACTGTCACAATGCCCATATTGAGTCTCACTGCAACAAGTGATAGTTTGCCAGGTGGAGACTATACTGTCCAAGTCTACTGTGTTCAAACACAGGCCATTCAGCAATATGCTTTGGACTTGTCTCAATGCCTGCCACCACCCCTGGAAAATGCAGACTTGGATAAAACTGATTCTAATGCTGCTCATGTTTTTGATGCCATGAACTCTGATGTTTCTGCTTCTCTGGAATTATCTCATGGATATAAACCAAGCCCTTCAATTTCAGTGTTGTGTATAAGCCCCAGTAGCTCTGAAAGTGCAGCAGTCGTGAGCTGTATGCAAAATTTAGCTTCTTCAGATGTTAATTTCATATCTGAGAGTGCTGTGTCTGGCATTGAAAGTAAGCCAAGTGCTTTGCTGTCTTCTAGTAGTGCCGAAAATATGCACAGTGCATCTCTTACAGGGTTATCACAAAAGTCTTCTGGTTTTAGAAATCCAAGTGCTGATCATGTTAACCACTCAGCACATGATTCTGTTGACCACAAGGTAGATACAGTCAAAGAGAATAAGGCTGAAATGCCCTACTCTGGTGGTCACCTGCAGAAAGGTGAAGATATTACCCAAAATGACATTTCAACTGTTCCTGGTCCTCATACAGTGTTCAAACATCCAACCCATCTGGTAACACCATCAGAGATACTGTCTACCATGGCTTCATCGACAGAGAATGCTCAGATTAGTCAGGTTATTAATGACAGTGAGGCAACAGTTGAAGATGTTGTCGAGAATGATGCTGAAAGCATAGAGGTAGAAGTTGACAATCTTGGTGAGACAAGGCTTTGTCAAACTAATGAAACTAAATGTTCACAAGGCCCTCATACTACTGTTACAGATAACAAAGAAAAGGCATTCTACTCTCAGGCATCGGATCTTGGCATTCAGATGGCCAGAGATTTTTGTGCCAAAAGTTATGGCGTTGAGGGAGCTCAACAAGCTAATCTCATGGGTGTTTCAGTTCAAGAAGATAAACTTACTAATACTGGTGATGGGGATGACCAGAATGTGATTAAAGATGTCCCTCCAAAGGTCAGTGAAACTGACACTGCTGTCATTGTTTCTGCATCTCCAGCTTCTGCTAAAGGGAAAAAGCAGCAAAAGAAAAATTCTCAAGTATCTATCGCATCTTCCCCTTCAGAAAGCGCATATAATTCCACAGATACGTCTAATGAACCAGGGTGTAGTTCCAAGGCTCTGTCAGCTGATGCTTTTTTGCCCCAATTGCTAGCCATGCAGGACTTGCTTGAGAAGGTAGGGTTTTTTTAATAAAAAGAATACATAAACAAATTTTTGAAGAAAAAATTTTCTTTTAGAAAAAAAAATTATAGAGCCTCTTCTTTATACATGTGCATTCATGTGCGTGTTAACATTTTTGATATAATTTTCTTAATATAATGATTTTGTTGCACCAAGCAGTCCCTTAGCATGCAGAAGGAAATGCAGAAGCAGATGAACACAATTGTCTCTGCTCCTGTTAACAAAGAAGGGAAAAGATTGGAAGCATCCTTGGGTAGGAGCATTGAGAAAGCTGTAAAGGCAAATACAGATGCTTTGTGGGCCCGTTTCCAGGATGAAAATGCAAAGCAAGAGAAGTTAGAAAGAGACCGCATGCAGCAGATAACAAACTTGATCACCAACTGTTTAAATAAGGACTTGCCAGCCATGTTTGAAAAATCCTTAAAGAAGGAAATAGCTGCAGTTGGCCCTGTTGTGGCTCGTGCTATTAGTCCTATTCTGGAGAAAAGTATATCTTCTGCTATTACAGAGTCATTCCAGGTAAAACCAAAAATCCAAATTTTGTTCGCATATTAGATTGTTTGGTGCCCTATAAGAGTGAAGTGTTCATTTATTTGGACAAATGCACCATTATAAATGAAGACATGATAGGAAATGTAGCAACTATATCTTCTTGTGGGAAATGTTAGCAGGTGCTCTTGGCATGGGTCAATGTGATATTTATAGGAAGAATTTCGTAGTTAGTGTATTTGTTATCTCTTGAAAAGGAAATAATACAATAAAAATATCATACTGCTAAATATTTACTTTTTGGGAAAACACAAATGCTAAATGGTATTTTGAGTGATCTTAAACGTACTTTATCTTATTATTGAAATATGCTGTAATGATCTCTTTCCATCTTGTCCGTACTTTATCTTATTATTGAAATATGCTGTAATGATCTCTTTCCATCTTGTCCTATCTTTTACTTTCTGGGTAAAATTTGGTGAAACCTCAGATGTTTCTACACTATTTGTTGCTGTGGTAGCTTTCTTTCATCAATCGGATTTATTCTATAGTTGTGAATTTTTCTCCTCTAAATGAAGTCAAATATGGTATATAATTCCCTTATGCCACTAAAATTGTGGTAGTTATATTATGGGGTTTCTAATTGGGTATTTGCAGAAAGGAGTTGGAGAGAGGGCAGTGAATCATTTAGAGAAGTCAGTCAGTTCAAAACTTGAGGTGACAATGGCCAGGCAAATTCAAGCACAATTTCAAACTTCTGGAAAGCAAGCACTTCAGGTGACTTCTTGTTCATCTATCCTTTTTTTAAAACTTACATTATGTGTTTTTCTTTATTAAATTCATTTGATTCTTCCAATGCTTTTCTTTTTGTCATTTTGAGTTTGATAAGAATAACTTATTTCTAGATAATAAAAATTTAGATCAGTGGGATTGGTGAATGTATTTTCCTTTGACAAATAAGCATTCAAATGTCTCATGGACAGTTATAAATGAAATTCATAGCCTTCGTGGGGATGTTTACCCTTATTGTAAAATACTATTACATGTACTCTCCAATATCACCTAATTCAATATATCAGTTGTACCCTACCGAATGTATAAGCTTCCTTTATGGATTGGTATTAACTCTAAACTCCATTCTGCATGAAACTCTTGTTCCTATTTTTCTCTCTAGTTTATGCGGATATAGGTTGTTGAACTTACACTGGTCTGCATTTAAAGTTGATAGAAAAGGAGGGGAAAAAAGGGGGGGGGGTTAATTGATACCTGCCTAGTGTCTCCTAAAGAAGATAACAGAATCCATCAGATGAATGTCCTAAAACTTGTTGAGTTCTCTAGTTATTTCTTATTGTTTCTGGTGTCTCTAATGGTCATCCTCCCTGGTGACATTCTGCTAACCTTTTTTTTATTGGAACGAATGTTCATATATCTTAATATTTGACGTCAGATAAAGTTGTTCTGCTGATTAGAGAAATGCTGTATTCATCCACAGGATGCACTAAGGTCTAGCTTGGAAACTTCTGTTATTCCAGCATTTGAGATGTCATGCAAATCTATGTTCGAGCAAATTGATGTCACATTTCAGAAAGGGCTAATGGAACACACAGCTACTGCTCAGCAGCAATTTGAAAATTCACATTCTTCCCTTGCCCTTGCTTTAAAGGTATGGTAGATTAGTGAGAGTTTGGTGGTTTCTATTGTAACTTAATTCTCACTTTAGCGTGTTAAAACTGTCGAAGGTTACCTTCCTTAGTAGCTTAATCATGATAAAATGTAATTGAGTATTCTCATTTTTTTATAATTTTTACTGCACTTTATAGATGTTCCTGACTTGATATCTTTTCTAGGATAAGTTGTAGTATATCTGTTTACAATTTTTTATAGCCATAGAATAAATGATGTTGCATAATGAGTTTCATACAGTTATAGAGGTGCCTTTGACTGAACGTGTTTCTGCAATATCTTGTTTCTAGATTGCTACTTTGATAATATCTGAATGTAGGTATATATGCTCAATATTAGGATTTGTGCTTGAATGGGAGATTTCTAGATTGCTACTGAGATAATATCATAACCAGTGTTGTCAAGGCTGCAAGGCGCACTCTAGTTGCTAGAACCCTTAAATTGGTGCAAGAAAAGTGCTAGCCTGAGTGAAGTAAAGCGCAATATATGTATTTAGTTTTAGCAAGTCTGTATATATGATATATAAAGCTTAAGATATATAGTAAACTCTAAATTATGGTCTAGTTTATCTACAGAACATGCAAATTTTTTATTGATCAATATGCATGATTTCCTTATAGTCAATGTTTGTTGCTGAATGCTCAAATATTGAGAAGTATATAGTTTGACATGATTCCTTTTGTAACTAGTAAAGAGATATCAAATGAGATCGTGAAAAATAAAAGAAATTAAAGGAGATTCAATCAAGTGGATTTTTTATGCTATTGCCAAGCGTTCCTAGGTACAAGCCTCGTGTGCCTAATCCAAAGGGCCTTGCTTGGAAGGGTCTGAGGCATTTTTGTTGAATAATGCTAAAGCTTAAGGCACAGGTGTGCCTAGGCACAAGCCTTGACAACACTGATCATAACCTGGTTCTGTTATACTGACATGCATAGAATGAGCCGTCGAACTTCACTTCATTAATGGATGGTTGTTTTGTAATGTACGGTAGTCAACAGCCAGTTTTAATGATGTCCAATAAGGTGGTGAAATGTTCAAAGACAATTTTTCACATGTAAAGTGTTGCCTGTATTATAGACTTTGCTGGTACAACTTAAGTCTTTTAAGATAATCTGCTTTATATTTACAGGATGCTATTAATTCTGCAAGTTCAATCACACAAAGCTTAAGTGGAGAAATAGCCAATGCACAACAAAAACTTCTAGCTATAGCAGCAGCAGGTGGCAGCTCCAAGGCAGGAAATCCCTTGGTGACACAATTGAGTAATGGGCCATTGGCTCATCTGCATGAGATGGTATTCTCTCTCTGTTTCTCGTAAATCTGACAGTCATCGTCCATGTTTATCTGCCTCACACCGACTGTTTTACGTGTACAGCAGCCTGAGGCACAGTTAGATCCAACAAAAGAGTTGTCAAGAATGATAGCTGAGAAGAAATATGATGAAGCATTCACCTCTGCCTTGCATAGAAGTGATGTCTCAATAGTTTCCTGGTTGTGTTCTCAGGTAAGGTTCCAATGATCAGTTGTACTCTTTTGACATTATTTTCCTGCAACCCTTACTGTACATAACAAGAAAGCTCTACTTTGAGACCTGACATTGGTTTGAATTGAATTAACCAGGTTGATCTACAAGGGATATTGTCAATGAAACCATGTTCACTGAGCCAAGGAGTATTGCTGGCACTTTTTCAGCAACTGGCTTGTGATATCAACAGGGAAACAAGTAGAAAGCTGGCATGGATGACTGATGTAGCAGTTGCCATAATCCCATCAGATCCAACAATTGCAGTGCATGTGGTACCAATCTTTAGGCAGGTGTCTCAGATAGTGGATCATCTACAAAGCATGTCCACTACATCTGCCTCAGAATCCGCCAGCATCAGGGTTCTTAAGTTTGTCATAAACAGTGTGTTAAGCGGTAAATGATTTTGTTCAAATTTGCTAGAATATCATCCTTTTTTTATTTTTCATTTTTGTTTTTAAATATAGAAATTTAGGTACTTGCAGTGGAAAGACAAATGGGGGATTATTTCGTATATTCAGTTGTATGTTCCATTTTGTGTGAAATAGTTGAGAGCGTATTTACTTCTCAATCTTTTTTGGTTTTGAATTTCTTTTTTGGGTTCAGGTCTTTATGGCTCGAAATTTTTCATATTCAATTTTGTTTGGGTTAGGTTATTTTGGGTTTGAGTTTATTTTTGTTCAGTTTCCGATTTATTTTTACGTTAATTGTAATTACATCTACAAAATTTAAGTGTTTACATTTTAATATAAATTATTAATTTATTTATCTTTAAACGAACTTTTGATATTTTCAATTATATTTTGATTAAATCTCGCTATTCGTTGTTGTTTTGCACTAAAATGATATAATTAATTGATAGTATAAAATTAATTTTAAAATAATTTGGGGATAATGATTTTTGGCTCAGTTCTTAAAAATATATATATAGTTATCTTTTATTTATTTTTTACCTTTTTTTTTGCTTGACTTAACCTTTTAATTTTTACCATTTAAAAGTTGCCCATGATAAAATTAACCTTTCATTAACTTGATGTGGAAGTTTCGTGAAATTTTCTTTGAACACTTAGATCTTCATATCATATATATTTATCTATTTTTGTATTTTTTTATAATTTTTAAAGATAATTTAAAAGTAATTTAGTTATATATGTTAACTTTAATGGATAAATTAATTTTTTCAAATTTTGGTTTATTTAATAAGCTATTCATCTTAAACATAAAAAACATAAATCTTCAAAAATATGAAAAGATAATAAATCTAAAAGCTTTAAAAAAACTCATTTTGTTTTGTAATTTCATTTTCAATATTCTTTTAGAAAATTTAAGTAACTTCTTCAATTTTTAATTTTTTTTCACGAGATGAATGGGTTAGCAACATTTTATTTAGAAAAAAATATAAATTTTATTTATTTGCTCTTCTACAATTATATAAAAATTATATTAAAATATAAAAATTAATTTGTAAATAAAAAATATCTCTTTAATATATAAAGTAAAAGATACTTTCTTTTGGGCATTTTACCCAAATATGCCATTTAAATAATATAATTATGGAAATGGGCCATTTTTTGCATTATTTACTGGATTAGGCCGATTTCCACGAAAATGCGTCCACGTAAGCGATTTGATGCGATGTCACAAAAGCGCTCCCCAGGAAGCGTTTTGCCGATGTATATGATCAAAAATTTGACCGTTGGCTTCCAACGGTCCAAAAAAAAAAACCTATAAAACTCTCCCAAATCATTTTTCACACAAATCTCTCAAATTCCTATAATTCTCTCAAAATTCCTTTCCCTTTAATTATTTTTTATACAATTCTCTCATAATTCTCAACATTCTTTCAATATTCCCTTCAAAAATCTGTCAAATTTCATTAAAATTTTCTCAAAATTCTATCAAATTTCTATCAAAATTCTTTGTTTAAAATTTTTTTGAATTTAATTTTTTTAAATTAGAAAAATCCGATCGTGTTAGCAATGGCCGGAGAATTAATCCGTCTCGATAGTAAGCACATCTCCGTTGATCAAATGACAATGGTAAGTGATAATTTTAAATTTTCAATACTATTCGATATTTTATTCATTTTTGCAATTATAATTACAATTTCAATACTGTTTGATTTTTTTTTCATTTATGATGTTTGCATTAATTAATTTGTGTAATTTTTATTAATTTTTGTTTTATAAATTTTTATAATAGTCTATAGATCGGGTGTTGCAATGCTACACCCGTAATATGTTTGGTCCTCCATCACCGTTGATCGAGAATTACTTGCGAGAAGTGGGATTTTGGCACGTGGCCACAATAGGCCGGGGGTGCAAGTTGGACCCGAAACTAATCAGTGCATTGATAGAGAGGTGGAGACCCGAAACGCACAGTTTTCATCTTCCATGCGGAGAGTGTACTATCACTCTGGAAGACGTGCATTTGCAATTGGGATTGCCGGTGGATAGGTACGCAGTCACCGGTTCTGCATCATCTACTGATTGAGGAGTCATATGCTATGAGCTTTTGGGTGCTATACCGGATAAAATTAACAGAGGTAGGATCGAGATGGGATGGTTACAAGACACATTCCCGGAGCCGGATAATGATACGACTGAACTCGAAAGAATACAATATGCTTGGACATATATTCTTGAGATGATTGGAGGTTATTTGATGCCGGACTTGTCAAGAAACCTCGTACATCTGAGATGGCTGCTAAAACTCGTAGATTTTAGAGTAGCCGACGAATTGAATTGGGGGTCTGCCGTGTTGGCAACATTGTACAAAGAAATGTGCGGGGCGACACGACCGAACAAAGCCAAAATAGGAGGTTGCCTATCACTACTGCAATCATGGGCACGGTTCCGTTTTCCATTTTTACGTCCTCGAGTCAACCACCCATATACATTTCCACTCATAACAATGTAAGTTTTATATTAGATTTTACAATTATTACGTAGATTTAGAATATAATTTTATGCTAAAAATTTATTTAATTAGGTGGAACCATTCGGTGAGTTATGTCGGAATACCTACCTCTCTCGAAGATATACGACTTCTATTAGATCAACGATCGGAAGCAGAAGTAAGTATTAAATAAAATATATATATACATAATAAAATAATCATTTTGTATTTAGTATTTAGTATTATGTATTATGTATATAAGTAATATTTTTATCATGTTCATATAGTTTCAATAGACACCATACGAGGATCCGACAATTCGGGCAGTAATTCCGGATGAATTCTTTCAAAATCCAAACATTTGGCATGTGAAGGTCCCATTGGTGAACTATGCTACCGTGGAGATGCACCAGTCAGATAGAGTATTGTGACAATTTAAATTCTGACAACCGATTCCCGTGGTACCCGAGGTGTTTGATGACGAGCACAAAGTCGATTTACGACAATTGCATACAGATTGGCCTAGATTCTGGTCACACTATATCGAAATGTGAAAAAATTGGTATGATTATATACCTACTCGGGAACCGATCATCGTTCCAGAGTTAGCGTGTGTAGCGGAATACATGCCATGGTTTAGGATCCATGGCAAGCCATATTTATTGTCGGAAGAGGAGAGACGATGACAAATTCATGCCCAAAGGGAACGACGGGACCTTTTAAATCTAAGAAGAAGGAACGACAACGCAAACCCATCAACAGCACCCACACAATCATCAGGCCCAACAGTTCAGCGGACGACACCCACATCACAGCCTTTTCAGATTATGCCAGGTGCGTATCCTAGCCCTTATATGTATCCTAACCCTTATATGTTTCCTTTTCCTAGTCCTATGGCAGGTTGGAATCCATGGCCCGGATCATCTCCGTTCCTGATTACTCAGTGTCAACCTCCAATCTATAGGCCGTCGTCGTATGAGGGATTGTACGAGGCACCATCGGAGAACTATTCTTTCTATCAATCTCCATCACCTTACGGGATTCAAACACCTCAGCCATGGGTGACGCAAACACCACCACAATCATTATTCTATCAAGGTGGGTCATCCTCCCAACAGCCACAACCGGATCCCCTGCTAGAGGAACCACAACCCTTGCCGAAACCTGATCGAAGGAGGAATCCAGCACGGACCCGTCGACGACCCCCATGTGGCACTGATTCCGACCGCCACGGACATTAATTTTTTTAATATATTTGTACAAACTTTTTTATATTGTTTCATTTAATAAACATAAAAGTTCTTTTGAATAAGAAAATTGTAATACAACATAGTTTCATTTAATAAAATATAAATAATACAACATAGGTTTTTACGACAACTATCAACTATTTCGATTTGGACATGATCTACTTGTATGGCCTGGGTTCCTACACCATCTACACAACTTCTGATTATTTATTGTTTCTCGGATATCCATATTGGTACGTATTCTAGTCGAGCAAGGTCGACCTTTTGGTTTGCAACGCAATTCTCTATCCGGTAGCAGCTTAAACAGAGTAAGCGAGACAAACGGCCAATTACGTTCATCTGGGATAGGTGGGAATACGTGTCTCCACACGTTGTACATGGTTTCTAGTTTGTACACTTCATCGACGTAGCTCATGGGATTTAGACGGAGATTCTGACAAGCTGCAATTACATAACCATATGGATAACGAAGTGCGTCCAACCTCCCACAGTCGCAAGTCCTATTTATCAAGTGTACATGATATTGCCTGCCAATAATACCTTCGTGCGGTCTGTTAAACTCCGTCACAGGAAATCGTAGGTTGTGTCGGTCATGACAAACTGTGTGCATGATGTTCGCTCGCGCCTTCGCCTTGTTAATTTCTTGCAATACCTTTGCGCACCATACACGGCCTCCTTGCATTTGGCCTTTATAACTCGCTGCTCGCTTCAAAAATAGCGCCGTTAAACGAAAATATGTTTATCGAACAACTGATGTTATCGGCAAATGACGTGTTCCTTTTAGAACAGAATTTATGCATTCAGCCAGGTTTGAGGTCATATGACCATATTGTAGGCCGCCGTCATATGCTTGTGTCCACTGTTCGAAAGGTATGTTACGAGGTAGTCTGCGCCTTCTTCGTTAATCGAGCATAAAGCGCCAACATCTCATGAAAAGCGGTCCTTACTTATCTCATACCCTGCCAATATAAGTTGATAGCGAAAATTATATACCACTTTTTCATTTAAAATAAATTCAATATTACAAACGAAATTACATTAATAGATATTAAATACCCATGTTGGTCACCTATTGTTTTTCACTTATAAATTGAAATTACCCATAGTAGTTGGACGCAACGTCCCTTAGGCAATACCGATGGTGTGTGCGATGCCATAGGCTTCCCTGTCGCTCAATTGCGCTAGTATTTTGGTGCCTCGATCCGATATGACACAGAAATTAGGTTGGGGGTAGACATGCCTCCTTAACCTATAAAGAAAGAACTCCCAGTCAACAGCTGACTTCCCCGATGTTATTATAAAAGCAAGTGGAAGGATTCTCCCACTGTCATCCTGTGTTACAGCTAGCAATAGCCGATGGGTATATCTACCGTACATAAAGGTACCGTCAATTTGTACCAATGGCTTGCAATATAAAAATGCGTCTTGGCATTGCTTAAAAGTCCAGAACAGACGCTTAAATACTTGGCATCCACGGAGCAATCGGTCGTTGTAGTACGCAGGTTCAGTTTCAAGGTCTGTTACGCAACCTAGGACATATCTCTCCAGCACTTGACACCACTGCTACACTTCATTATATGAAGCGTCCCACCCACCATGAATCTTTTCCAACGCCTTCTGCTTAGGTATCCAAGCCTTACGGTAAAAGGGTGTGTACCTCAATTGGCTACGAATATTGGCAATTAAGACAGATACTGAAGTTCTGGGATCAACCTTCACCGTCGGTAGTATTAAGATAACTAACATATCTGAATTCATCTTGGGATGATCTTCCAAAACACTTGTCAACGAAGTACGTTAAAAAAATGTAACAATACGTAATAACAGTACCATTAAAAAAATCTAGACGGTTAGTGATACTGTACCGACAGTACATTTATGTGGACCTTTGTACTTTTTTATCTCCCACAAGCCTGTCTTTTTCCTTAACGAGGCCATGATTTTCCATGAATATGTACAGTCTTGCACTGCACACTTGGCCTCAAACTTATTGGATTTGAATTTAACCACGTTGTAGTTAACCCCGTTCATGATGCTATGTTATTTTAATGCACCAAGAAAACTATCTTTACTGGAAAACTCTTTACCAACTTCTAATTCACCTGAATCCAATGAGGAACTTGTACGGTCACGCCTTCTGTGTGGTAGATCTGGAAACTCTAATGCATCATCTTCAAATAGATCAACATTATTCATTTGGGATGGATTTGGGCTGGAGGTGAGTACGCCCTGAATCGTGGATCTTCTTCTTCTTCATCTGAACCCACTTCAACATCTTTAGGTATGATTGGAACAGGCTCTGGTTCAAAAAATAATGCAACTTCTACACCATTGAGGCCGGCCTCTCGAAGTGGATCCGCATCGGACCCATTATCTGACCTATCATCATGTGCAACGTAAAAGGTCCCCTCGCCGGTGGACGTCGTATGGAGTACATCATCCCTCCTTATGGACGTTTTACAACGTCTCCAATCAGATGTGGATTGCCAACCACTAGAAGTTGATGCCATTCCCCAGTACGTATTTCCAGCATCAAACATCGACCCACTAAGGTGCATGTCCCATCCACTAACGAAGTGTCGTGCAGGGGTTGAGTATTCCATACTGCTACTAAACATGGGCAATTCGGTATTTTGCCACCCACTAACGGAGTGTCAGGCAAGGGTCATGTATTCCTCTCGACCAGCAGTAAATGTTGAAGCTGCAAATGCATCATTTGGCGATGAAAATTGTACATATAACTCAAGATAGGGTGATCCACTAGCGACATGAGTCTGCACCATTGCCTCTAAGCTACGAGCGCTTTTGATGTCGAATAAGTCATATGTCACAGGATCAACTGAAGCACAAAATCGATACTTAATAGACAAAATTTTCATTGGCGTCGTTCCGAAGATTTTGCGCCTAATTCTTTTGCGAAGTTCTGTCAAATCTATGTTATGGTTAAAAACCAGTCTCACTGTATTCTCTGATAAAAAAACAACACCGTTCTCGTTGTTATAGACCTCACCATCATAGTAAATAACAACACTAATACATTCATTCATCTTCAATTTCTTTTCTTCTTAGCCTCTCTAATTTTTTTTTTGTAAGTTATGCAACTTGAGAATAAAATTTGGCTAATTTATAGCCTCATTTTTCTACGAACTACTGTAGCAAAAGAGCGTCCACGTGGGAGCTTTTTCCAGAAATTTTGCTGACAGTTCATCCTGCTTGAAGCGTTTTTGGCACTATTTGTTCAGAAACGTCTACTCAGAATTATTTTTCTACGAACTACTGTAGCAAAAGAGTGTCCACGTGGGAGCTTTTTCCAGAAATTTTGCTGACAGTGCATCCTGCTTGGAGCCTTTTTCGACACTATTTTTCCAGAAACGTCTGCTCAGAATTATTTTTACAGAAACCCTAAACCTTAAAACCTATTACAAAAAAATTTTATATTGCTTATATGTTTTTTCTAATACCCTAAACACAAATTTATTTTAAAAAATTAAACCGTAATCCCTAATTTAATGAATTAACCCTAATACACTCTAATTTAGTATTTAGTATTTAAAATTAATAGTTAATTTAATGAATTAACCCTAAAACCTTAAATCCTAATTCAATTAATTTTTTCTCGAAACCTTAAACTTAGCATAGTGCCAGTATGTATATATACTGCAATCATATTATCTTTGAGAATTTTTTTTCTTGTATGTATCAATTAACCTTAAATTTAATCAATTAACCCTAAACCCTAAATCAATCCATAATTTAATCAATTAACCTTAATACTCTAAACTCTAACTTAATATTTAGTATTTAAAATTAATAGTTAATTTATGCCCCAATTCAATTAATTATTTTCCTAAAACCCTAAATCCTAAAACCTTAAACCCTTACAGAACCTTAACCTTAACCCTAAACCATAAAAACCCTAACCTTAAATCAATTAAATAATAAAACCCTAACCCTAAAAAAAGGGGCAAAACGCTCCACTGGGGGAGCGCTTTGTCCACATCAGCAAAGTGCGCCCTCAAGGACACGTTTTTTGCTGACACCTACTCAAGAAATCGCACTTACGTGAACGTGTTTTCATGGGAATCGGCCTAATCCAGTAAATAACGCAAAAAATAGCCCATTTCTATAATTATATTATTTAAATGGCATATTTGGGTAAAACGCCCCTGTCTTTTACTATAGAATTTGTTACATAAAATTTGACAATTATATTTAAAAGAAACTTAAAATTAATGTGTAAAAATTATATAATTTTTAACTATTATCAATTGAATAATTTAGATTATAATGATATATTTTTTAAATCTAACGATGATAAATTATTACCTATATAAATGTCATTTCAACTGTGATTATTTGATAAATTTAAAATCAATAAATATAAATGACACATCAACAAAAATAAAAAGGTAATCTATTTTTAATAAAAAGTAATAAAAATTACAAATGGATTTAAAATTTATAGAAATTTAATACATATTAAATATTCTTACTATATTTATTTAAAATTTTGATTTGAAAATAATTTTTAAAAATTATTTATAACAAATTTTAAAATAATTGTCCTTTAAATTAGACAATTTATCTATTAATCAAATTTTAATATCATTTTAAATAACTTCACAATAACTATTATATATTTTTCAAAAAAATCATTTATTACAGTTTTCAGAAGAATTATTTTTAAATTAAATAATTTATCTATTAATTAAATTTTAACACTAATTTCAAATCACTTCATAATAATTATTATATACTTAAATAATATCACCCAAGTAAGTCCTGATTTTTGAAACTGTTGCAAATAATAATTATTATATACTTAAATAATATCACTTCGTACTTTGAAACTATTGCAAATAAGTCCTTATTTTTAGACAATAAAATTGGAGGCCTTAAATAACACAAAATACTTTAAAATTTACATGACATGGATTTAAAGATTGAATTTCAATATGGTAAGTTCAATTTCTTAAAATGGTTTATTTGGATATTTTGTAAAACTTTACGTCTTAATCCTTAAATTTGATTTTGAAATTGAATTTTAAATGTTGTTTTAAGCTGAAATTTTCACAAATGGTTTAAAATAAAATTCCCAAGACACTTGTTGGATTAATGATTTACATGTTTTTCACAAATGTGTAAAATGATGATTTTACCCCTATTCTTAAATAACAAGTTTGTGTTAATTGAAGCATGATTTAGGCGTGCATGACTAGAAATACTTGATTAAGTATGGTTTGATGGTGTGATGGTTGATTTTATGGTGTGTTTGGATGACCGGTAAGGAGAGTCATATAAATGGTTAATGTGACATTTAGAATTCAAGTGGATCAGTTCCAACTGAGTGTGGAGCGTCACATTTGGTAGTATCAGAGTCATATTTACAAAAACAGGTTGGCAACAATAGGTTTGCAAAAACCAGGTTAGCCAGAGTTTATTAACTCTCGAATTTAAAGATTTTGGAAATTAAAATTGATTATTTAGTTTTAAAATAGAACCGATAATTTTTAAATGTTGGACTGAGATACCCTTGTTTGAATTGCTTGTTTTGAGGTAGGAACGGGAACACATTGCCATCTATTAAATGTTTTATATTGCATGAATTTGCCTTGGATCATTTGCCACTTCTCACTCATTTGTTCTGTTTGTTTCTTTTAAATGCTATAATGTAGTCGATATGCCTCCTAGACGAAGTAGAGTTAATGCGAATGTACCTCCTCCTCCAGGTTAGGCTACATCATAGGCTAGCATGGACCCTTTAGTATAGGCTATGATATGAGCCTTTCAGCGTCTCCGTTGCTGGATTAAGGTTACGAAGCATTACTGTATAATCGAAAACATTTAAACTTAAAACATTCAATAACTTAACCACATTATAAACCAGACATATACATGCATAGTGTCCATAAATCGAGCCCTTGAGGCCCTAAAAATGACTTAGAAGCAATTCGGGACCAATTTGAAACAATTTAGTAAATTTGGGAAAAAGAAGCAAAATTTGTAAAAATAGCTTATAAGACACACACTCGTGTCTCAGGCCGTGCAACCTTTGAACTAGGGATAACAGCCATGTCCCAGCCCATGTCCTCACCTGTGTAACTCTCTGAGTAGGGTCATATAACATCCCAAAATAGGGCCTAAATGGAACAGTGGTTGCGAAACCACAAATTCGAGGTAGAAAAATTTATTTTATTATTATTTTGAGGTTCATGGTTTCATGATTGTGTAAAAATTTCGTGATGAAATTCTGTGCATAAAGTGCTTAAGTTGAGGTTAGGGACTAAATCGAATAATTTGTAAAACTTGCATTCTAGAAATTTTTAGTATGAAATTGCTTTGGAATATTAATTAGGAGGGTTTATTTGACCAATTTTAAGTTCATGGAAAAAAAATTAGGACATGGAAGGAATTTTTGAAAGTTTAGTGAGGGGCAATTTGGTCATTTGGATATTAAATGAATTAAAAAGGGAAAAATAACACAAAAATGGTCATCTTCTCAATTAGTTTCTGCCGATTTTTGCTCTCATCCATATCTGAGGTTTCTTCAACTTTCAAGCCTCATAGTAAGTGATTCTAAGCCCCATTTTTAATAATCTTTACGTTTTTGGAGTCCCGATAAATTGATTAAGCTTATTCTAGCAATAATTCAACCTAGGGTTCATATTTGGAAAAATACCTATAGCTAAAATTTGTGTATTTTGGTGTTTTATGATAGATTATGAGGTTTTAAAATATGTTAAACAACTTATGCTACTCGTTTTTAAGTGAAAATGAGTAAAAGGGCTTAAATCGAAAAAAAAATACCAATAGTCATAAGTATATGTTAGAGTGTGATTTTGATATTGTCATAGAAGGGAAAAATGATCATCATGTCATAAAACATAAGAAAATAGGATGAAGTTTAATTTACGAGCCTTGGGGCAAAAGTGCAAATATGTGAAAGTTTAGGGGAAAAATATAATTTTGCTAAAGTTTGGGTCACAGACTGTTTTAATAAATGTGAATATTAAATAAGTTAAATTTTCTATTATAGATCAAGAAGAACGAAATTCGAGAGTAGATCGGGGAAAAGAAAAAGTAAAGGACTAAATTGTAAAGCTTAGTCACATTTTGTATCAAGGTAAGTTACAGTAAATAAATGCAATATTCTTTTATTTTACATTATTATTGAGCCGATCCCTTAAGTTATTGAGCAGCGGTGTAGCATTAGATCCCAAAGACAGTAAGTCAATTTCCAGCATTTATATATTTATGTTATGAAAATATATAAAGTCAAATTTAAGGTGAAGTGATAGAGGAAAAGTGTTAGAAAGCCCCGGTTGAACCCTAGGAATGTTAGGATATTAGGGTTGACAGGACAGAACAGAAATAAGCCATGTAAGTCCATATTAGAAATATGGCTTTGGAGACAGGATTGAGCCATGTAAGTCCATATTATATATTGCATTGGAGACAGGAATAATTCATGTAAGTCCATGTCAAAGACATGGCATTGGTAGGATATTGAAAGACAGGAACGACCCTAGTATCCTTAGTATTTCGAGCGGTTCAACGGGTCAGGGTACGAGGTAAATTACAGTGAATTAACAACAAAGGAAAAGTAGATTATATTTATGAAAAAGGAAAGGCCAGGTAAGAAAGAAGGTAAGGGAATAAACAAGAAGATAGAAATTGAAAAGTAAAGAAATTTATGATGTTAGATGATATTATGCATAATTATCCATTATGTTGAATGTTATGATTTATTTGCTTGTAAGCTTACTAAGCCTAGTGCTTAATCTCTTTATTTTCTTGTTCTTATAGTACTTATCTATCCACTCGGGAATCGAAGGAAACGTCGGAAGCCGATCACACTATCAAAGAAATAACTCAGTATAATTAGACGTTTTGTTTTGGGTATGACATGTATAGAAACTTAGCTACTTTTGGTATAATATGAACAATGAATGATGTGTAAATACTTGCTAGTGATTAGCTAATAAAATGGCCGATGATATACATGTTTATTAAAATGTATGATTGAATGGTGATTATCACATGAAAATTATGAAAAATGTGAAAGTAACCTAAAAATATATTCAAGTAACAGAAATGACGTAACTTTGAAAAATCACTAAAAATTGTAGAAACATAGTTTGAAGATTAATAATATATGAAATTAAATATTATTATGTCTATTTTCTTATGGAATAAGCAAAACAGGTAAAGATAATATATTTTATGAGATATCTGAGTTTTAGTGAAATAGGGTCAGAGCAATTTCTGGATCCCCTATTTCAACTTTGAAAATTCACTATAAATTGTAAAAAACTAATTATAAGGTTTACTTTATATGGTTAGAATCCTTGTTGAGTCTAGTTTTAATAGAAACAAACAAATTAGTCATATGAATTTTTTACAGGAAGAAACATGGTTTGTAGTAAGAAGAGGTCAGTGCAGTCGAGTTTTGAAACAGGGGAAACTTTAACTAATAAACTGTACTAATTGGCCAAGTCAAAAATTCTAGAAAAAAAATTAGTAGATAGATATATGAGTCTAGTTTCAGGAAAATTTACGGATCTTAATTTCAAGTTTTGAAACTCGAGAAATGAATTTTTAAGCAACCATGACGCAAAAAAACAGTTTATTCCGAAAATTAAAATAAGTGGTTTAGAGTTGTTTAAAAGGTAAGATAAGTTTAGTAACACCTCAAGCTTGACTCCGGTGACGGTTTCGGGCTTGGGGGTGTTACAGGTCACATGGCCATGACACACGCCCGTGTACCAGGCTGTGTGTTATGCCGTGTAACTCACTGACTTGCACCCTAAAGAAATCATCAGATGACACACAGTCATGTCGCTAAGCCGTGTGTCTCACACGACTGAACCATATGCCCGTGTCTCAGGTCGTGTTGACCCAAATTTACCTAAAATCAAGCCAATTCCAAAACCATTTCATGCATGAGCTTTCAACCCATTTTAACAGACTTTAAAAGTACCTAAACTTCACCAAAACATACATCAAAACACCATTTTAAGATCCTAATTCAACTAACCAATATGCCATTCAAAGGCACCTTAATTGCATACAAACAACACCAACCTAAACATGTCAAAATTACCACATTTCAAGCATCATATCCTAGCTCAACACTTACTAAATCATACCACATATTGACTATTCTCAATCCATTTAAAACACACCATAAAGGACCTTATAAACATGCATAACAAGGTGACCAAAGTGACACAATTTGTCAAGACATCAAATAGTATCAAACCAACAACTTCTAAAGGTTTATACATGTCAAAGCACCAACATCACATTCATAAAATTATCATTACAAAACACCCTATACATGCCATTATAAACATTAGCCAAAACGTGCAAAAACTACCGAAATGTATGTTGGATAGTGTGATAGGTCTCCAATGTGCTTCTAACCAAATCGAGCTTTCAATAATCTATAAAACAAAGGAAAGAAACTACGCAAGCAACAAGTGCTTAGTAAGCTTGTATAAACCAAAACATAACTTACCATTGTATTGGCATTAAATAAAGCATAAGGATAATATGTACCAAACCATAAGCTTGGCATAAGCCTATACATCACCATCAATACACAAGTTAGCACACTTGTACATAATTCAAATTAATTAACCTTAAGATAAATCTATTTCTATATGACATACATTATTTAGTTCATACATTCTTTCCATAAGATTATGCTTGATTCCATTTGAATACTTACCATTTCATTCCCTTTTCTTGCCCATTGAACCATCTAGAATTTCATCGGATACTTGGGAAAGCTCACACGAAGTGTGCCTTTACATATAACTATAACCTTTCCTTTAAATCATTGCTCACACGAGCTGTGGGTCAAAATGTAACCTACACGATGCTGCTCACACAAGCTATGGAGAATCCACAACAAATGTAGGATCTCAGCCATCAGTAGGACATTCAAGACCAGCATCCGAAACATGAAATCCCTAATGACATGTCATTTGTGTCCTAGGAATTCCTAAGGTTCAACCGGGTTTTGATATCCGTTAATTCATCAATGCATTGATATGTTTATACATCGATCCATTTACATTATAAATAACATAATAACATTCAATTTAAATAAAATAAACACGATAACCATTCATACGAACTTAAGTTGAATACTGTGGGCTTAGTAGTTAGGTCGAACTAATTCGAAGCTTTTGCTTTACCTCGATCCAGGTCCGTACGTGGTTTATCTTGATCTAAATAGACAATTTCAATCAATTTAATACTTATAGTATTCAATTTAATCCATATTTCATATTTATGCCAAATTACCAAGTTGCCCCTAACATTTTAACTTTTCACAATTTAGTCCATAAGCTCATAATTTGAAATCTAACCATTTTAATCATCCATTCAAGCTAGCCGAATTTCATAGGGACCTATACCAACTCATTTAAACGAACATTTCATAACAAAACCCTCGAATGTATACCTTTAACAAATTAATCCCTAATTCCAAAATTCATCAAAATCACTTTACAAAACTTGTTTATTTTTCAACAAATATTCATAATCTATCATTTAACATCACAAACTATAAAAAAAAATCCATGAAAAACCCTCAACCTTTAATAGTTTTACAAATTGACCCCTGGGCTAGCTAGATTAAGCTAGTTTCAACACTAAACGATTAGCTAGAGACTTAGTCGCATAAAGATTTTCTAACCTTTTCCACAATACGAATGAGGTCTTCTCCATCAATACCTCCTACAATACCGTATTCACGAGACACAACTGGATTACAGACAAAGCCTTTTCATTAAGCTCTTCCCATTCTGTTTTATTTAGATTCTTAGGCTTTTTCCCAGTAACAACCTTTTTCAAGCCTGATTGAACTAGAATTGCCATCATCTGAACTTGCCACAGATTGAAATTTGTCTCACCATCAAACTTCTCAATTTCAAACCTTGTAGTTGCCATCTCTGAATGGACTAATCTATGAAAATTGAACTAGCTCTGATACCACTTGTTAGGATTTCGACCCGATTAAGCAACGAACAAGAAAAATAGCAAAATAAATTGAAAATTGAACACACAAATTTAATGTGAAAAAACCCCTCCAAAGAGGATAAAAAACCATGGGCAAATATGATTTTACTATAATGGCAAAAAGAACGAATAGTACAAAAGATGAAGATTAAGACTAAACCCTGAAAACCCGAAAACAAAGAATCCACAAAACGTAAACACAAAATTCTCTAAATATGTTATAAGTTCTAATCTCTAATGGGTATATTTTTTAAGGTTGTAAAAGAGCCTATTTATGGACTAAATTCATAGATCAAATAATAATCAAATAATTTAAACTAATCAGTGTTTGATTGAAACAAGTAAAGAGAGTTTAACTGAAAGATTATTTTTCAAATTTGACTGAAAATAGGAGTCATATTTAACAATATATATATTTAATAAGGATGCATGAAATGGAATGAATAAACAAGTTAATAGTTGAGATATTGGTATATTAAACATGACATGGCCTTGGGTCTAAATGTATGATTTGAATTTATTATGGAACGATTGATGTTAGTTATTCTAGCAACGAATGTGATATCTCGTTCCTCGGACCCAACAATTGGGTCAGGTAATTAGGGTGTTACATCACGTTTGTTTAAAGGCTAGAAATCTGATTAGAAAGTTGAGCAATTAGTGTTTTTTAGGTTTTAGGGTTTCTTAAGTCATTTACAATGGTGGTTAATTCAAAAATTATTGTAAGTGAGATGGTTCCAATGATGTCTAATATCACCGAGCATAAATTGAATGGGTCTACCTATCTAGATTAGATCAAAACCATCAGGATTTATTTAAGGAGTATTAATAAAGATGACCACTTAATTAACTATCCACCTACTGAAGAGACTAAACAAGCTTGACTTAGAAAAGATGCATGACTGTTCTTATAGATTCGAAACTCTATTGACAATGACATAATCATTTTGATTATGACTGTGAGTTTGTTAAAGAACTAATGAACTATCTAGACTTTCTATATTTCGAGAAGGGAAATATCTCGTGAATGCATGAAGTGTGCCAAGCCTTATCACATCTTAAAAATCGAGTTAATAGAATCGAGTTGTAGAATTGGGTTGGCGAACTAAGAGTTAGATTCAAAATTCTAGAATTAGGATCATAGAGATTAATTAAATAATATTCGGGTTTAGAAATTTAGGCGAGGAAATTAAAATTAGGTGTTCGAGAATTCATTTGATTGAAACAGATTCTAAAAACAACACTTGATTTAAAAATAATTAAGAAAATATGTTTTAATTAAACAAAAGGACTGATTTGAAAAATAGAGGAAACTGGGAGTGGCCTAGAGCGCAATTGACTGATTTTTGAAAATTGGTTGGTTATTTAAGCCACCCATAACCCACCGTCTTTTCCCTTCATCATTGCCCCTCATTTGAAATGCTTCCCAAAATCCAAATCAAAGCTTTTTCTCTCAAATTGATTCATCCCTACAAATTTTCTAGTCATCCACACACCAATTCTTCCTTAAATTTTAAAGAAAATTCAAGTTTCCTCCATCAAATATTTCATTGTTCTTTAAATGTTTTCCACTGAATTAGATCTATAACTTGTCGTTTTCTTCAAATTGAAGTAACATTTCAATTGCTATTGATGATTCCAAGTTCATTGTTTTTATGAAATTTTAAGGTGAAAATTCGGTTTAACAAATCATTTTGAACATTAACTTGATTTTGATTTCAAGAACAAAATCGAGACCAAAAGAAACATCAAAATCATTTAAAGAAGAAAACCTAGGAGAATTTTTGAAGAAACCTCACATTTTATTCAAAAACCATACCAATCAATTATATTTCAAGAAACTGAGTAAATGGAATGGATCGATTGCGCAAAATGAGTAACATGCCCAAAATATCTACTTTCAAATGGAATGAGGGACTGAGCAATGTTTTCCATTAAATGAATTTAGGGTGTTTGGGAGGGTTGTTTTATCTTAGGTTTCAACTGAACTGATTCTGTTATGAGAGTGGGTCTCGACTTAATGATTGCCCAGAAAAGAATGGCTTCAGGATGTTGCAAGTGTCATGAGACTAAAACTTTAGTTTGTCAAACTGCACGGCCTTAGACGATTTCTTTGCTTCAAATCCGTCTAAATTAACCTAACTCTCGAAATATGAGAATTCTCAAGGGAAATTCTCTACAACATCGAAAGTAAAGTGAAATCAACTCAAAGATAAAGAAGTAATGAGAGAACAAAAAAGTCACAAGAAAGCAATAATAGACCAAGTGTTTGAGTAAATGCTTTTAAAAGTATTCTATTACTCAACAATGAAGTGAATGAGATGAATACAAATGAGAAAAACCTTTATTTATAATTGAGTTGCCCTAGATCTAACGGTATAGTTTAAATTACATCGACGGTCGAGATCAAAGCCAATCTACAAATTGAGATTCTTAGGGGATTTACCAAATTCTCTAAGATTACAAAATACTCTAAGGTTATAGAATCAAATCTTCTAAGATTACTTTAGATATTTACCACGGTAACCTTAGTTTTATTTGAGTGTTTGACTGGACTACCAAGGCTATAAGTAGATAGGCTTCTCCACTTGTTCCACAAATCAGGCCAATTCAAATAGGTCAAATTAGCTTCATTTAATTTACCTCCATTAGACACTCTATGTGTATTCGTCACGGGATTTGATCCACGACTCGTGATACAAGCACAAATTTGGCTAAGAAAACCCAACAACCCAACAATAGTGGATCATGGGAGAGTGCACAGAAGGACAAGAAATTGAAGACTAAGAACATCAAGGCAATAAGAGCTTAGTGAGCTAGCTAGAGATATAATTGATTTATATAAATAACCATTAGTTATGTATTACCTTACAGTTTTCCAATTATCATACATTAGTTACATGAGTTAAGTTATATTTATGGATGAAATTTAATTCATTTTATTCAGTTATTCAATAAGAGTCAGTTTCCTTTTCTCTTAATTCTCTATTTGTAACACTCCTTATCCGCCCCAACGACTGGTACAAATAAGAGATGCCACTGAAACACATACATAAATAAAAGCTTAAGAATATTGAATAATTTTAAACTTTAAACCATTATAAAAAGTTATTAAAACATATTTGAAGTCATTTACGAGTCTAAAAATATTTTTAAAATCATTCTAAATTATTCTGAAAGGTTTCGACTTGCCTAAATCATAAATCGAGGTATTGGGAACTTAATATAGTAAAAAAAATGAAGTTGTGCAGAGCCCCAATCATAGGTAGGGTCACCCAACCCGGCCTAAAAGCCAGCCTAAAAAGTGGGAGGGTTTGGGCAAAAAAAATAAGGCCCGCTTAAAAAACAGGTCGGGTCTCAGGTAAGTCATTTTTTGGCCAGGCTCGAATTTGCAAAAGGAAAAAAAAAATTGTTATTTTAATATTGTTTTCTCCTTGTTTTCTCCCTATTTTGCTATCATTTCATTATTATGTTGCTACTATTTTATTGTTATTGTTTAGATATTGTATAACACTTATTTTATTGTTAATTTCGTTATAATTTTAAAGGCATTTGCTTGTTAAGTTGCATCTATCTTTGTGTTATTTAAATATACATTTTTTTAAAATTTATTTTCAATTTGTTAGGAAATATTTATTTTAATGTTTTTTGTATTTTGATGTTTTATATATACTTTAAAATTATATAAAAAATAATATAAAAAATTTAACATGGGTGGGTCGAGCCGGGTTTGGACAAAACTTTAAGCCCATTTTTGGGCACAGGCCTAGCAAACAGGCCTAAGATTTTGGTTGGGTTCGGCCCGAACCCAGCCCGACCCATGAACACCTCTAGTTGTGCAAGTGCAAGGGGCGTAAGTCTCGAGACTTAGGTGTTGTACTATAGACTTTTAGCTTTGATATTTGTAAGTCTTGAAACCTTGGACCCCTGGAGCAATAATTTAGTCTAAAAACATAAGTTTCGAGACTTAAGATAGGGAACCCAAATCTCAAGTTCAAAAACATCTCAAATCATTCTCAAACATTTTTACATGATATCCATAAGTTTCAAAACATTTTAAAATATCTTCAAAACTCATTTAAGCATAGAATCAAGTCTCAAATATCATCAAAGCATGCTAATAAGTTCCAAATTCATTTAAAACTCTATCAAAACTCATTTAAACACAGTTCCAAATCATACACATGTTCAAATCAATTTATGAAACAAAGGGTAAAAAAAACATCCAAATAGTTTCAAATGATATTTCATTTCACAAATTAGTATGTTTACATATACTCAATTAGCCTAAGCCGTCATGTACATTCCAAATCACTGAGTAGCAATTACAAATCCAAAATATAAAACCTTTAAACCTTGTTTGTGATGCAACCCTCCTAAGCTTACGTTCTCAAGCCTCCTAGAAAGCTTTTTACCTACGCATAGGGGCTTAGCCAGGGGGGCTGGCATGGGCCCCGACCCCCCTAAAATGGAAAATTACATTTTAAGCCCTTAAAATTTTTAAAAAATTTTAAATTAGTAAAGGTAAAATTACACTTTGGCCCCTCTAAAACTATAAAAATTCAATTTAATCTTTTACAAATTATAAAAATATAACCTATAAAAAATTAAAATTTCATCCGATCCTCCCTAAAAAAATTTTCTGGCTTCACCCCTGCCTACGCATTTAAACCACTAACATGTTATGCTTGAAAAGCTTAGTAAGTACGGTTTAGATTTCCTATCTTACCCTATCTGAATTACTGTCAAGTCTTTTATAAACATAAGGTCAAGTTTCAATTATACCAAGTTCGTATACTTACCACATTTGGATTCATCATTCAAACATGTTTTACCTTTGTAAGTTCATCACTTTTTAAGGTGTTTCCACTTATTAGAACTTATTTGCTTTCATGTATGCCGTCTTATAACCAATTTCAGAATAGAAGCATTTCATTAATGATTTCATATGTTATGAATATTTTCTATACTTCCCATCTCAAAATTAAGTTTTCATTCTTATTAAGCTAAAGGTCTCTTAACTTCAATTTCTTAGTTCACATACTAAATGTTAACATGATTATAATCATATTTATTAACAAATTTTGTCTCATATACGTCTGAATACCAATTTATCACAACTTTTACCAAATCACGAAACCTTAACAAGTGTATTACCGGATATAAATTCATTAATAGATTAGTTCACTTTTATGTGGACTTATAAGCTTATAGTTAGGTCTTAGTGAATTGATCTCATCATTTATTATTTACATCTCAATCTTCCTTGTTAACAAATTTGGTATCTTAGCCCTTTGTAGCTTTAGTATGACAGACTTGGATACATGGGATTTTCATCCAAACACAACTAATAAATTGCACCTAAGGTGCCCAACCAAACACAACTAAAATATTAGTATAAATTGCATTATAAGTGTGCTCCCTCCAAACACAATCAAGAGCACAAATGTTCTATGTTGTAAGCCATCATATCATATCTCCACACATATAAATAAACTCATACAAGCGCGCATCTAATATCTATAACATGTCAATTATATCGTAGCTAATCCATCAAACTTGCAAGGACATTTCATATCATTAATCAATTATAAGATTCATAACTCATATAACGAGTTTCACATAACATGTATCACATTGTTAGTGCTTAAGACACCCAAATATCACATATACCCATTTATATCATTAACTTGTTACATAAGTGACCCATATCACCACACAATATCTCATATGACTATGGAGTGCTTACCAAACTATCTTGTTTCATATACGACACAAATTATTCTTATTTCTTAAATCACTTAATCATTGGATTAAGTGACCATGTCATCTTAACACACTTTTCGGATAAGTTATGACATGTTTTACTGAATTACCGAGAAGTTATTCTACATATAAGTGCTTATTATACCATTCATTGTCTCATCAATTTCATAGCAAATGAATTCTCATCTTCGTAATTCTTAGTTATCATATTAGGCCAAAACTACTATTAGCCATATCCAATCTTACTTTGTCATCATTTTACTTTACAAAGAATATTAACACGTGTGTGTTCATTCCAAAAATCAAACTTAAGTCGTGACCCTTATTTTCTCAAAATATAATATCCATTTCATTTTTATACAAATTAAGCCAAAGTCATTAAAGTTACCATTTTCTTTCCCATTTATCACAACATATTAAACCATATTTTTCCACGTTTAACTCATAATTTATTTAACCATTTATTTCAAGATAATAAATCCAAAGGTATTTACCTCTTGGATGCTTTTCTACTTAAATCCAAGCTTCCATCCACTTGAATCCAACTTCAAAATAGCTTGGAATACCATGCCTCATCTTCACATTTTCTTACAACAAAAATATAATAAAAAATGAATTTAAAAACGTTTCAAGCTTTCTCATGCAACCAATCTCAATAATCAAGTTAAAGAGAGGTAAATATCATTTCTTACCTTTTTGAAGCTTTCTTACTAGCTTCTATTTTCTCTCTTAGGAACCATAAAAACCCTTAATAAAAAATGGAGATTTGAAGGTGGAAATGAGTGTAGGTAGTAGTTTTCAGTAATTTAAACAAAAACTCAAAGTGGATGTTGAGATTTTTTTTTTTTAAAATTGAAGGAAATGCAAGAAGAAGAAAAATGAAGAGAGAGCTCCCCGACTGGAGCATGAAGGAGAGCTGATAGCGGTTTTCTCTCATCCTTTCTCCCATTTAAAATTCACACACCTGTACTCAATCCTAACTCACTTTATACGTTTGAGTTAAATTGCACTTTAGTTTTCAAACATTTCGAAATTTGTGATTTGATTCTTTCATCGCATTTTCACTTCGAAAATTCTTTTTAACCACTTCATTTTTCATAAGAATTTCTTTATTTGACACCTCTTTAATTTTCAGAAGAATTTTTTTATTTGACAAGTTTTCTAATTCTCTTGAAAATTCATTGTATCCGCTGTTAGAATAGTGTCATAGTAAAATAATACACACTTAATCACATATTAATAATAATAATATCAATTGAAACGAGTGAATCAACAAATATTTATGTATAATTTGAGTTGTTTTAGCTAATTTGTTAATTTTTCTTGAGCAAAGAAATTTTAACGCACCAAAGAAAGCAATTATGTAAAGTGAAAATGAATAATGTAACTTTAATTTTCAATGCGTAATCTCTAGACTTCCTTTTTAATCATCAATCTCTTGATTTTGCTTTTCAATTAGACTATTATCCATAATTGGTCTTAAATTAAAATATTTTATTATAATACAAATATTAAAATTGAAGCTTTTGCAAATTTAAAAATCACGTGTAACTATTTAATCTGTCGATTAGTATCTCTGAGGTAAATACCGCATATTCAAATTATTATACATCACTAAAAATTTTACTTTATCATATATCTTGCATTTGCACTTACAAGAACAACAACAATAATAATAACTTTGATCTGAAAATTAATCCTTTAATTTTCATAATTTGATTTTTGTACTTTATGAAAATTGAAACGTTATTCAATTGAATAACTTATAATTACTACTTCAACAATTTAGATGCAAAAAATTAAGAAAAATTAACAAATTAGCAAAAACAACTCAAATTAACATGTTAGTCAACAAATGATCTAACTTCTCGGTTTTCATAAATTACAAGGGCCAAATTCTGACATTAAAATAGTGAGAATAATAATTTCTAATGCTAACAAATTAACATGTTTATCTACAAATGGAATTAATAATAATGATGATGATGATGATGATGATGATGATGATGAATGCGATATGGATTGTTATGTTCAGGTGTTGGATGAAATAAACAAAATAAAGCTATCCCCAAAATATAAGTAGCTGTACACATAATGAAACCTATTATCTATCCATATATGTCTAAGGCTAGATTTCATTTGAAGATCTCTCAGATCCCCAGCCCGAGTCTCCTACACCATCCCATCCATCCAAAATCTTTATCCCAACTCTCTGTGTATGTGCCAAGTGCCAACCACTAGCATTTCATTTCATTTCACTTCTCCCCAACACTGTCATTAAGTAATACAGTAACATTCTCTAGTCTAGACTCTAGAGTTAGTCATACATTTATTACCACATATATGTGTTTGTTTACATAAGAGTCAGATAGATGCCCACTGTTACCTTTCTTCTCTGCACTTTGCATTTGCCTACCGCACTGGCTTCTTGGAACTTGATTTCCCAACTTTACGCTTCCACTTACACTGCATTTCAACCCCAAAACAAAACAATCAACAAACTTAATAAAAATATTTATATTTTTCAAAGAAAAAGCAATCGGTAGAAGTAATTACAAGGGGCTCATCATCGGAAATCCCGGAATCCACATCTACTGAAGATGACATCAATCCTTTCGAGGATTTCTTCGAAACTCGAGATTTGGTCTGAATTTGGTCACTTTCTTCAGTCTCTTTGGCTTCACCTTCAGTTGCTTTACTAGCAGTAGGATCTCTTTCTGTTGAGACTTCACTTGCTAATTCATTAGCTGCTTTCTCTTCTTCATCCTCCTTTTCAGCATTTTTTGAACTGCTATCTGCCTCTTCAGAAAGATAGCTATCAGCATCAGATTTTACTTCATTTGCCTCCACACTATGGTTTGGGCTTCCCTTCGTATCCTCTGAACACCTCTCCTGGGAAACTGAACCCACTTCTTTATCCGATTCTTCCCTATCTGTTAGGTTCTCATCCACCATTTCAGTGTCCTCTCCTTCCGATTGATCTAGGAAAACGACAGCAATATATATTCAAAGAAACCAAATGAAAGGGGAAAGAGAAATAAGGATCCACCATCTTACAATTTGTTCCTGAAGTTTTCAACATGTTACCAGAATTAATGTTGCTTTTGGACCATTAAAAAAAGTTCATGGAGCAAAACTCAATCTAAATACATGACATTTAATCCGGTAACATCACAGTTCTAGTAGAAGATAAAGAATATAATAAAGCAGGCTAACTTCCTAGAGAAATTCAATGCATATTCTGCAGAATCAAAGCAGACTAGATTACAAAAATCACTAACAATACCTGAGTTCATCTTAAGAGCAGCAGTGGATTTTGACAGGTCAGCTGCCTCTTCATCATCAGCATTACTTTTCAATGTGCTCTTTTGAGTATGCTTCAAGTTTCTCTTTGGAGTTCTTTTCCTCTGAACCCTGCATATCCGATATCAAATTAAGTTCATAATTAAATGAAAGGAAAATCGCTTCATATTGGATTCTGGTACTCACATCTTTACTGAACTCTTATTCTGACGTGAACCACCTAAACTCTTACTTTTCTGCCCAGGAGACCTGTAAACAGTAAAGCAATTAAGTTATGAAGTAGCATGAGTTAATTGCTAAATGTGAGAACAAATCATCCTCAAACAAAATGCAATTAACATAGACAAGAAATTCTCTCCATATATAAGTAGCCTATCTTATTTCCTTCTTTCTTTCTTCCTTCCTTTCTTCTTCTTCTTGCTATTTATTTATATTTTTTAATCAAGTGGAAATGAAACACACACACCTACACACCAAGGGAATTATCTAATACTGCATTAGTTGATAGAACATACCTTTCCTTCAAAGGGCCCTTGCTGCCTTTTGGTGACTTTGCCTTCTATAAAAAAGTGCAAGTGGAAGAGAGTTACGCTCAAATGAAAAGTAACTGATTTTAGCTTGAGAGAAAATGAAAAACGTTAAAGTCTTAACCTTTATAGACTTGCGGCCCGCATTAACAAGCTCCCAGCGCTCTCTTTCCAAACGGAGTACTTCCACATCTCCATCATCGTATAATACCTAAAAAGAACACATATATTCAGATATATGATTAATATTTGGTTCCATGTGGTACAAATGTGCACATACAGTCATTCAAGAAAGAAGGTGTAGCTTACAACATGCTTCCTTTTTAAAGGGTCATAAGACTTGATGGTACCTTCATAAAACCTGTCACGTGCAGCAAGACAAAATCAGTAGAGTACCTTCATAACTGGATCCTTCTTTAAACAAAATTAAAACCTTAATAGGTTCAAACAAGAGGAAAGATAGTCTACATCTCTGTAAAAGCATAGTCATTTAGACTGATGTCATGCAAAATGATATTACTACACCCAATGTTGTCAAGAGTGCCAGGAACACTGTTGGCGCTAGAACCCCTTATATTTTCTCAGGCATAATGTGAGATAAAAGCATGCACCTAAGTGAAGCAGGGAGCAATACGTATATAAGTGTGTTTTTGCATTTGTGCCTACATATGTAATTATGATGATATATGTACTCCAAAAAGTGGTCAAATTTATCTACAAAACATGCAATTCTTTTAGTCAATATCTATATTTCCCTATGGTCCCATGAATGTTGCTGAATAATCAATAATCAAAGTAGAAGTCAAAAAGAACTTCAATTAGATGGCCTTACTTGCCTATCGGCTATCGCTACAAAAAAAATGTGGCTACGCACATCAAGCATGCACTTCAGCACTTGATTAAAATGCATCTTGCCTTAAAGGGTTTGAGGTGCTTTTGTTGTCTAGCACTAAGACATAGGCATGCCTACGTGCATACCTCGAAACACTGATTAGACCAGTTCAAATTGAATAATGCTAACACATGTAACAATGTGGACTGCATTTGAATGGAACATGAAACTCGACAAATATAATCATGCAGACCATATAATTAATACTCACAAGGAAACAGTCAAGTTGACAGGCTAGATAAGCACAATGATGCAAGTACAATAAAAGAAATGAAATTAAAACCTTAACCTGCCACGAGACCAGAGCACTGCTTCAAAATAGAATTTAGGCTTTCAGTAAAACAACTAGAAAGAGGATGCATTTGCAAACTCCAAAAAGGAGAAAATTGAAACGCACCAAATAGCCCAGACTCATTTTCATAACCGTAAAGCATAACAAAACGAAGCCTCATGTAAACTCCCAAACACACGAAACATGCATAAAGTGGGAATAACATTGGAGATTGAGACTGAGAATCAATTTGTTTCACAGAAATTTTCACAATAATACTTTGGACTATAATGCATGGACTAGCGAAAGTTTTGGGGACTCACTTCTTATCCATGGGCCACCACACTTTTATTCTGTAACCAATCAAGTCTGCAATATCAATTCCATCTTCCTTTGCTGTGCACTGAACAAGGGAAAAAAACAAAGACCAGATAATGAACAAAACGCTCAACATTAAAAGAAGAAAAGGGGGGCAAGCGGGTGGGAATTACAGAGACATGCTAGGGATTCAAATTCTCATCCTCAGTCCTCACTTAACAGTGAAGACCATCGGATTTTCCACTTTGCATTATTCATACAACAGCAATTAGAAAGACCTATTGTTAATTAAAGAGGTGAAAACAAAGACCTTTGCTAATCCTGCAATGCTCCTCTTAGACTTGACTCTAGATCCAGCTGCAGACTTCTGAATGAGATACAAAACAGATATTAAAACAGTGACAACCATGAGAACATTAAATGTAGAATCCTTTACAGCAAAATCAACCAACAAGAGAAACATACCTCCAGATTTTCATCATCATCTCCATCCGACACATCACTATGACCCCAATCACAGCCTTTGCCTTCACCTTTCGAGGAGACGCTTCTTTTCTTCCGAAAACATGACACCAAATAATCTGATCCATTGTTCTTATTAAATACTTTTTGTGTAGGCAGTTGATCTTTTGAGTCTTGAATTCTGTCCGTGTCCATTTCAGTAGATTGAAATGAGGCATCTTTAACTTCATGCCAGTCATCTCCTGAATCTCTTGAAGGGACCTTAGTAACACTTTTTGAAATTTTGAAAGCAGTATGAGCAGACAATGACCTACCGTGTTTGGGCACTGGGACAGAAGCTGCACCACTGGTTTTTCTCTTTTTACCTTTCTGATGCTCCTGCCCCAGTTTTTCTTTCTTGGTAGGAGAATGATTATGACCGTTGCTTGATTCAAACCTACTGGACATTTCTCGACTGCTCAAATTTATTTCCCTTGCCATTTTCAAAATATCAGTATCATTTTTAGCATCTTTTGCTTCTGCTGAGAGAGATTTTTTCCTTTTTGCCTTTCCATCCTTGGCTCCTTTAGATTTTAGTAGCTTAATCATTTTTCTAAGAGGCATGTCATTTCCTTCTATTTCACTGTCTTTGAAAGCCTCACCCTCAGAAATCTCTTGCTGAACCTAACATGAACAACAGAGGAGCAGAAAGGTTAATGAACAATGAAACACCAAATACACCACATACTACCCTATACATGAAAGAAAGGAAGCACATAATACCATTCCATCAGATTCCAACTTTAGAGATTCAAAGTGAGATAGGACAGTCTCATCAGCTAACCATGTTCTCCTTTCACCAGCCTGTCAAAAACATGCAAGAGCATAATAACAATTTTGTACAAATAGTGGAAGTATACAGCAAATAATGGACCAAATAAATGTCACTGGCACCATATAATCACATGGTTGAAGCATAAAACTTTTTTTTGCACTGGATTCATGTTTTTTGCAATCAGGTTAACTGCATATAAATCTGGATCTTAATACATTGCTTAAAAAGTCCAGTGTCTCAAGTTAATAATTATACATGTAAAAGCCCCACAGGCACAGTTTTTCCTGTCACTGCCAATTGCAATGAGAGAGCTTCAGATAGTCTGACACTGCATATTCCTGTTTGAGTAAGCAGCAAAAATGCAAGAAAATAAGACAAATACGTTTGAAGTCTTACCTGTGAACCTTCACCTTCTTTTCTTTCATATGGTTTGTACAAGAGAGGAGGCAGAGAGACAGACTGCATAAGCCCTTGCAAATCCTCCTCCTTATAAGCCAGGCATTTCATGATGGAAAGTCCAAGGTCACAGATAGCATGTGAATTCTGAAAAAGTCAACATTATTCGAATTAGCTTCTGTTCTTTTTTCTTCTTTTTTCCCCCTAAGAGGGGGCTCTACTTTTCTCAATATCAGGAGAGACTTGTGACTTCTAGCCTATCAACTCGTTATACTATAGAATAATAACAGGATAATAGTAAGTATTATACAAAATTAAGCATCTCATTGAACCTCTAATTTTGTTGCATCAACATTGTCTTCAGAACACTTGATACTCTTAAAGATAGAAAATATCACAGAAATACTCTGCTTCTCCTTGTTGACTCCGACTTCTGACTTTGTATCTTCATCTCTATTCACCAACATAGAAATAGCCACAAACAACTGCCTGAAAATTACAGAAAAGGCAAGTTCAATGTATAAAAACTCTGAATAGATACAAATTACCAAGTAATTCTTCAACCTAGAGCAAAAATCCAATCATTTAAGAACAGTCCAACCTCTTCAATGTAAAATCTATGATTCTAAATTGCAGTGATTAAAAACAATAACAAAAGTTCAACTAAACAGCAGCAACTGACAAAAGATAAATTTTAGTATTGAGGATTCACAGCAATGAGCAATATAAAGTCAGCTAATCCATCAAAGTATAGATATAAAATGTTGGTTGCCTCTTTTTGATCTTGTTAGCTCAATTCAAATGTCTACAACCACAGCAAATAAATTTGAGGTTTTCTATGACCTTATATTAATGTTGGGCTTCAAACTGTTGCCAATTAGCTAAATAGGGATCCCTTTGGCTGGTACTGATATCAAGTTCTTCGTTATCAATTGGTTCAAAGTTAGATTTGTCTGTTGAAGATGCCTCATTTCAACACAAAGCCAAATAAACCACCAAACTTAACTGGTGTAAGATAACACCACTTAAACCATAACATCTGAGCTTATATTCAGAGCATATTCAAGAAAGATAAAAGAAAATGCATATACCGGTATATTAGCTCAAATGCTTTAACATCCTTGCATTCATCTGTGTTGGGACATGAATGATGAGCAAGAACATGGACCAAATAAGGCAGGATGTATTCTGGATATGCTGTTGAGGAATTTGAATCAGATTGTACAGAAACCAGACGCGCTTTTGCCTGCTGATACATTTGAAAGATGTCGGCTAAATTCTGTTTTTCCTGTTATTTCAAGCACAACGGAAATTAACAGAAAATTTCACAAATTTGCCACAATGAAACCACAAAGTAAATTGGAAACAAAACTACACTAAAAAATTTCAAAATCAGCATGAAAACCTCCTCGTCAAGCAATTTGGATCCAGTTATGTTAAATAAGAAAGCACAAGCATATTTTGCATCCAAGAGCCGATCCTTTATATATTGATGAACTTTTCTGAGGAACAGTTTCCCAGCCTGAGGGAAAGAGATCATCTACAAGACCAGAAAAGAAATATAAAAGAAAAAAATGTGAACAAGAAAGGTTTAAAGAAAACAGGAGGGATAATTTATATTTCACAAATGACTTCACCTCAGGGGTCCTCAAAGTTAACTGGAAGACATCAAGAGGAATCTTATGATCCCAGTACCGTGACAGACGAAGAACTGCCTTGGCCGCAGCAAGACGTAAATGGGCCTTATCAACTGAACTGTAAGACAGAAAACACTTGTGCATGAAATTTGCTTCAACAAGCATCATATTCTAACCAACTGGGCAAGATCACAAAGACATTTGATAGCGACATAAAATATTAGTAACAAAAAAAAGAAAGAAATCTGCCAATGTCAGCTACAGTACCTTGATTCTATCTCTTTTGATATTTCACCGAAAGAAAGTATGTTTCTAAGGAGTTCTAGAAGGTTAGAGATACCCAGACGAAGATGAGCATCTTTACCAGGCAAATAGCTTTTGACCAATGTCTTTAACCCAAATACCTGTGGCATGAAAAAGTTGCGGGAGGAGAGACCAATCATAAAAATTTTAATAAGAAGAAAAGGTTACAAAATGAGAAAACAGAAACCTGGACTTAGTTTCTGTGAGATACTGATAATATGAATTTGCTTTAATCTTAAATGGAAATAATAATAATAACAAAAAAATTTTACAACAATTCACAACCTTCAACAGACAAAGTTCGCTTTTGTCATCCCAACATTCTTTTGCACTGGTATCTGCTTTCTGAAGTAATAAAGAAGGCTTACAGATGAGCAACAATACATGAGTTACCTACAGAAAATAATAGAAGAATAAAAATATCTCACAAGCCATACATTACTGCATCTCAGAATTTTGCTTTTAATAAATTCTTCAATATCACTCTCTCTAGTTTCAAAAACAGGCATCGCAATCTGAGCTATACATCCCAAAGACTGTAGCACAGCTGGCAAATGTGTTTTTTCCTCCAGCATGTCCACAAGCCTCTGCAAATTGAATAAAGATGCTGCATGTTAGGCAAATTTATAAAGAAACTATTTATACAATTTCTTTTCAAAGTTAACACATTTTTGCATATATATAAACTATGATGCATGAAGTACTCTGTGACCTTATATAGCACAGAGAGGGACTTGAGCCCATCATCCTTAGTTATTGCTGCTAGTGCATGCACTGCATACTTCGCTTGTCTTCGACTTCCTTCTAAACAGAGTCTCTCCAATATAAGATCAATTGACCTGCAAACAATCATTAGGTGGAAAGTAAGAATATGAATGAAGAACAAAACCTTGACAACTCTCATTCAAAAGTTGCACCTTGATGACATCGCAAGTTGTTCTCGAATGGTACCACCAGCCTTAGCCAAAACATGCAAAATGCCTTCTTTTATTATTTCATTGTCATCTTTCAAAAATTTAACCAATTCTTCTTCAGCTCCGCCCAGAAGCAATGGACTAAAGCGAGCCAGAATCTGAAATCCCACCAAAAGAAACTTAAAAACATCACATGAATCTGTTTCTAACAGAAAAAAGAACATAAACAACATCAAATGACCTACATCTGAAGACACTAACATTGCAGACTCTTAATAACATTGTAACTGAAAAGTAGAAAAGACAAGACACAAAAGCGAAAGACCATAGAAACATGCACAATTGCACTCACTCACACCCAGAAAAACAAGTTTCATAGAAAGATCAATTGTTACCACAAGTATATTCATGCAAGAATGAGTGTATTGTATATTTCCAGTAGACTTCTGTACGGTAGCCTCCAGAAAGATTTCTTTAACATGCTCCTTGTTAAAAAGTAGATACGAACACTTCAGAGAGAGAGTACTTAGGAAATCGTAGAGACGATGCTTCTCACCAAGTATTTTAAGCAAATCATCCTGCAAATTAAGAAAATATAAAAAAACATTCACCACATTCATTTTTCCCCTTAAACCAAAGCCAAGTTCACTTACAAGATACACTGCTGCCAAAAACATAAACTACAAGTTAAGTTATGAGAACGGGTAGCCATCATTACTTGGTGGCAGCAAAAGTTGCATAAGGTTGACTTTATTAAAGTAATAGTCGAGGCAATTGTCAAAAGAAACTAGGGTCGAAGCCAAGCCACCACTTAACCACAGTATTAAAACCAAGAGGCTCATCACTATACTTTACTGAAAAGCTTTACCAGAGGAAGAAGCAGTAGACTTCTTTGTTCTTCCTTTTTCTATTTTTTTTTTTCCCCTGTTATGAGAAAATACAGAAGACAACCATGGTAGAGATAACCTTTTCTGACCAGCCACATTAAGGAGATGTGAACATTGCAGGTCGCCATGACAAGGTTACTAATGTTGTTGTCAATTAGTAATGATAGCAATTATAGCACCAGAAGGATATTGAGGATCATAACAGACAGCATCATCAGTTTGTCGCCACTCCAGGAATATTATGGCAGTCCTAGCATAAATAACAATGATGCTAAATGGATGGCCAGAACAGCTGATACAGACACTTGAACAAAAAAAAAAAAGCAGCCAAGGTTAACTAATTAGTTGGCTTTAAATTTTATTCTCAAGACCATTAGTTAGATTTCCTAGGTAGAAAACCCTATAAACTTTTCTAGTAACCCCTTAATGACTAATATTCAATTTTCCATAGGTGGCTTTGGTGTGATATATCATCCCTACTTAAATGGTCCAAAATCCAAATACATTCTCAGCAAAATCCCATGTAATTTGCATCATCAATATCTTACAACCTACCCGACCACTAGAAGCTTGGTGGAAGCTGGCATTTGGATCGAGTAGATTCACTAAAATCCTCCATATGTTACCATCTTTCAACTGATCAAGAATCTGAAAACTCTCTTCAGCCTTCATGGGATCAGAAAAACAGCGTGACATGATTCGGAAGCCAAACAAAACTTTCTTCTGTAAATCAGGAGCATCAGTATCCTGCATGGGAATAAGAATGAGTTATTAAAGTTTGACAAATTTCATAGAAGTTTAAATTCTGCTCCTTAGGATACTATTTCATCATTCAGAACTTCAAACCTGATGCATCTGCCTTAGAGAGAGATACCTCTGCATCTCTTGCTGTAACCTGCAATCCGACAGGAAATCCCCTGGAAATCAGTTTACAATCCATTAAATACATAACAGAAAAGGGAAAGCTACTCAACGGTCATATATCAAAGCATTGACAAAATACCTCTGCTTCTGCTCCAGCATCCTCTCGAGTGCTTTCACCTCAATTTTGTCGAATCCTGAGAAAACTCGTATCCAACATTTAACTTTATCTTTGATTGAGAACCCAGTTGGAAAGAGAAACCCACATAAAATAGACTCAATCGTATCTGACCTGCAGGGCAGATGTACATGTTACAAATCTTATGATTGTGCCAGACACACAGCGACAAGGAGTCATAGCAGAAAATGCTTCAACTTTGCACCACATTGTTTCAAGTACTTCACTAATTGGAAAAAAATTGTCACTAAGGTACTAAGAAAAATAATTTAATGGATTGCTAATCATTCTAATAACTACTTGCACATTCACAAAAGAACACTAAATGATTATGAAAAGGCTAACTTATACAAAAGTATTTTCAACTTCTTCTAATGTCACCAATTGAAGATATTAAGATTAATGGAGAGTTGAAAATACAGCATACTTCTGATGCTAATTTATATAATTTCTTCTTGCATCACCTTTCCTAATAATGCAGAGATCTAAATTTATTACTTAACCAGACATTGAACTTCGAATAATAAGAAAAAATAAAAGATAAATAATGAAATAAAAGATAAGGTGTGAAAGTAATCCTCGGCTGCAAGATATCTAAAATGACTTGCCTAAAATCTTTGTCATAGAAACACCTAAAAATCTTCCCAGGTATCCAATCATATTCATTTGTAGTGATTGAGCCATCAGTGCAGCTAGCACAGTAAACTTTGAATATCTCAGCCAGCCTTTCCATAGTAAATTTTTTAACAAGAAGCTGTAATTTCCAAATCAAAGAAAGAGTTAAAAGCCATGGATAATGATCACTGGGTACACAATGGGTAACAAAAGCAATCGAATGAACACAAGAAAAATGAACATACAGATTTGTCTCGAAGACGATCTGCAAGAAGTTTTATAGTCTCAACAGGAACGGAAGCAAGAGAATGACAAGCAACATCAGATATTACAGCCACAACTTGCTTTCGAACATTTTCATCGTAGTCTAATAGCCGATCACAGAGGGCAGCTAGAAAACGTAGAACAATATCAAAATCAGCAAAGTACCACACAAATGAATATGTAGAAGACCAAAAGAAACTTACAGATAATTGCAGCAGCCTCAGATCTGGAGGGATTCGACAACAGACAGTTCTTAACATGTTCAAGTACAGACATTCGAACATCAACAACTCGATCAGTCAACCTTTTCAAAAATTCTGAAAATACTGGCTGAAATGCTTCACATATAGTAGAGCCTGGCAGAGCAAAGAGGTCCCCAACCAATCTCACAGCTCTCAAACGAGTGTCTAATTGATCAGTCTGCAGATATTGGAACTTGGACACCTCAGAAATTTTCATGAAACTTCTATCATTTTTTAATACAACTTATCAAAATAAGAATTAAAACTGTCAAATCCTCAATAGAAAAACAAAGTCAGTTGTTACCACAAATGTTGAATTCAAACAGTCCAGAACTACAAACATTTCAACTTCAAAAGCATCATTAGAATTATTTTAGAATACAGAAATTTTCACAGAACAACAAATAAATATGCATTTGCATGATGAGCAAAATCTTAAAACAGTTAGGAAATTAGCAAAAATGAAAAGAATTATTGTTAATATGTGCTTACCAAAAGCTCTCCAGTAAGGTATGGGACGACTCCTGACAGTATCTGAGGAGCACAACAATAAACATCATAGATAACTTCATGGTAGTCAAATTCACTATTTACAAAATGATTATCTCCAGACATCAATGATATAAGAAATTGTTTTATGCCAGCTCCAAGTTTTCCTGAGCACTGCTCTATGACATTCATAGCAAGTCTCCTCGCGGCTGGAGTAACATCCTGAGATTATAGATTCCAGAAGTAAATTTCCTTCCAATTAAGATTTATAACTTCTACGGAATACATGAAGGAAAAAGCAGATAGCAAACAAAAAGTTCTTACACTTCTCTTGCGACCTAAAGCAGACAATATAATAAGTAAAAGATCATCTCGAACATCTTCGCTCTCTTCTAAAACGACGACCATGATTGTTAGCATGGATGATAAAACACTTTCAGGATGGTCATCTCTGCAATATGTAGTAAAACACATACCTTTAGTCCAAGATAATTATGAAATATTACTGGAAAAGCTATAGATAACTTTATGACCATTGCATGACTCCCACAAATTCTCAGTGTGAAGACAATTTAAAGGGAAATGTAACTTTAACACACCAAATCAACCAAAAGACAGATAGGCGTATATTTTTTGACGTATTATTCCAGGGTCAAGATGCATACAACTAAGGGGTTGCAGGCATAACTTGGCCATCACACTGAAGCCAAACACTAAGAATGATTTCCATATAACTAACAGCAGCAGCAGATTTCTACCATTCTATGTTAATTAAGGCATTCAGATATGCATGCAACAGAAAATTTTATGTAAATAGTAGTGATGAGTAAATGTTACCCTCAATAGAAGCACTTTGCTGAAAAGAGCAAATACATAAACTGGGATATAGAACACACCTGACAACAGCAAAAAATGTACTGAACATTTCATTCACCAGATCATCACACTCAAGATCCAGCATAACAACACATGATCTATATTTCGCAAGAGTCTCCAAAATGACAACTCTCCTTCCAAAAGATGGGCCATTGGTGTCACTCAATCCATTAAAAGTACCAACAATCAGATGAAATATATCCTGCAAGCATGACACATCAATCACACAGGAGTTCAGTAGACATTTTATTAGTTTACAAGTAGGGTGAGCATTAATCAGTTACAAAATATTTAACAGACTGAACCTATCAAATTTTGTTAATTCTGTTAGGTTTATTCAGTTATAAAATCAATTGCTTTTGAAAATAGATTTATTTGTTGGTTCAGCCAGTTATCGGATTTCAAAATTGATAACCAAATAGGCCAAACTAACCAACCTTTGTATTTTTAATTTTAAATATATTTTATATGATATATAGTAATTTAAAATTATAAAAGTACATCGTTGATATTATATAATATATTGCATAAAACATAATATACATCATTTTTATATAATAATAAAACTTCCTTTTTTTTTTAAATAGTTAAAAACAACCAAACCAAGTCGGTTTCAATTTTTTAGTTAAAAAATTTAACTTGGTGATTTCAATCATTTTTATAAGTTAATTCATTTTAATCTGTTTTCAGAATTTTTCATCAAACCAACTGAATGCTCACCCGTACTCATAAGAAATCCAGACCACAAACAGTGAACCTTCATGAAAGAAATGCACCTTTAAAACGTCATCGTTATATGGCGCTTCTGGAGCAGTAATACGAGTTATCTCACAAATACAGGTTGCAACTAGAAGTTTGGCATCCCTATCTTGATGCTTGAGCAATTCTGGCTTGACAATTGCATTTAGAAAGGGCTGCATTGATTCCACTGTTGTTGATGGAGGAGATTGATCAAGCTCAGAAAGACATGTAGCAGCTTGCTGCAGATTCAAGGACAAAACATGGAACAACCAAATTAAAGTTCACACCTGATTTCGATTGGCATGAAATACATATATGCACAGGTAATAGCATCTAACAAGATATGCAAGCATTATTAAATGGTATATTTTACCATACCCACAAGTCACTAAGGTCCAATGCCAGATATGCATCAATAACATGATAAAGAATGAAAGGTGAACTATCAATATAAATAGGAAAAGCATAAAATATAACATATAAAACAGTAGGCAATATAATGATAACATTTGGATGGATTAAGTAAAAGGAAGCTTTTAATTTTTACATATTAGTATAAAGTGTTTAATCAAGACAGCCACAGGCTAGATTTGATAATGAGTGACACAGTTTCAATAGGCAACCTATAATCGACCTAAAACATTTGGTAGATTCAGAAATATATATGTAATACGCATACATATACATACATAGGATTTACCCACCTAAACCCCTAACACAAGAGAAGAAAGAAAAAAGAAATATAGAAGTATTTGTGCATTTTTTACTCAACAGCAGAAGGCAATATAACAACCATAATAACCTAACAAATCAATTGACCAGACCCATAAGATCCAAGTTTTTACTTATAGTAGACTTCAAAATCAGAGGAACTCTATTTTCACATACTCCCAAGTAAGCAGCAGCTGTGGTTTATTTACAGCATCATTACACACTAATACATATTTGCCACTGTGGTAGTCATGCGTTTAAAACAGTTTTGGAAAATAAAATGCAGAATCCATAATTCAAACTGACTGAAGGACAAAATGCATATTAGTTTTCCACTCAACAACCGGTATATTCTGGCCTACCAACATGAAAGATTGCTATTTCTTTCATGCATAACAAGATGCCTCTTCAGCCCATTAGCAAAATAATAAATTCACCATCAGAGATCCCACTCAACCACAAGTATATTAAGGTCAACCAAAATATAAGAACTGCCATTTCTTTCATGCATAATAAGATGCCTCTTCAGCTCATTGGCAAAGTGATAAACTCACCATCAGAGGTCCCAAACATCATGTACTACAAAAAAAAAAGCAATGGATATTCAATAAAATCACTTTGACTACGCTTGGTTAAGACGAAAAATCCTTTACAAACTAGTTATTGCTGCTTGAGAAACCTAACCACTTCTTCGTAGATCAGGCATTTGCATACCAGTGGAAGCTTAATCAATCATTCATAAACTAAAGGAAGGGCAACATGATTGTTTAGTCATATGCAAAACTGAAGAATGATAGTCCAGTATGGAAAAGTGATTCAATCCAAGCAGAAAAAAAAAATGAAAGAGGGAGGTAGTGTGAAACAACATCTTAGATGGGTTGATATCATTAAAGATCAGTTAGCTTTTAATAACCCTTTTGAAGGATATAGCCCTCACCAAAACAATGACTAAAATTGATTACTGTTGCCAGTCCCATATAATTCTGTGTCTTAGAGGAAAACTTTTGGGGGTTGATTACGCATACCAGAATACCCCTCAGAGCCTTCCCCAGGACCAAAACCACAATGACAATTCCAAACTAAGACCAGCCCCAGATATGCTTGTTTGACCCTGTTATACAAAATAGTGGGTGGGTGTTGCAATCCATGAAGGGCAACCTAAATCAAAGATTTGTGATGTACTAATGTACTTGAAGATTTGAACTATGGAACGGGTTATCATACTTGAAGATTTGAACTATGGAACGGGTTATCAATCATTCTTATGCATGGGTGCCATTTTATCACTCATTTACAGCATTCGTTGCACTTATTATTGTGCACAATTCAGATTCAAACTTGAAAAGTAAAATGCCAAGCACGGTCCAGGCTCCGGGCATAGCACACTGCTGTTGATTTAGGCCTGATTCACTGCCTTGAGGAACCATGGTCTTGTCAGAAACATGTTTGGAGATCCAATTACTTGACACAATCACAACAGAACATCCTAAACATATTACAATAGATTGAGTTTTTAATAAAAAATGCAAGGCCTGAACATTCATCATATCATCTACCAAATTATGGGAATAAAACATGTCAGAAACCCATTTTGGGAAAAAACATGTAAGTTGGAGACACGTCTACGAACTGGAAAACAACCCTAATTCAACCAATTTTCATGAAATTTGCATTACGACCAACTTCCTCTAACAAAGTGAATTCATCACAGAGGTTCATGATAACCTATTAACCTTTTAAAACCTAAGCAAACAAAAAACTTAACCGTGAATAAACCTCACAGCAGCTAGGAAGCTCACTCGAATTAAGTAATTCAATTGAACTTCAAAACAAAAGACTAAAACCTGCATAGTTTCTTGTACAGATACCTTAATTCAACCAAATTTCTAGAACCTCGCATCTAAATACGAACTAACTTCCTCTAAGAAAGCGATTTCATGAAAGAGGTTTATGACGCCCCATTAAAACCCAAAATCCTAAGGAAAGAAAAGGCTTAAGTGCAAGTAAACCTCACAGGCTAGGAAGCTCGCTCAAATGAAGTAATTCAATTGAACTTTCAAAAAACAAATACGGAAACTTACAAAGTTCTTGTACACATACCCTAATTCAACCAAATTTCATGAAACTCGCATCTAATTAGGAACTAACTTCCTCTAGGAAAGCAAATTTATAGAAAAGAGGTTCATGATACCCTTTTAAAACTTAAAATACTAAGGAAACACAGAAAAAAAAACAACTTAATCGTGAATAAACCTCACAGCAACTAGGAAGCTCACTCGAATTAAGTAATTCAATTGAACTTTTTTAAGAAAAAAGGAGAAGCATGCGTGCCTTTAAGAGCTTAAGAAGAGCGTCTTTGGAAGAAGGAGGAGAGTGAAGCTTGGATCCCAACTCCTTGAGCTGCTGTTCCAACTTCTGCGCCATTTTCCAATCCGTATATTTTTTCTTATGTTTTTTTTCTGTTTACAAAAGCAAAAAGCAGAAGCTCATGGACTTTCACACTCGAGAATCATTACCGAGCTGACATGCATACATAGAGATTCAAGGAAGAAACAAAGAACAAAATTGAATTTTTTTTTTTAGATTTAATAGTTTGGGCCTTTTGCCTTTATATTTTTCTCCCTCCCTCGTTTCTTTTCTTTTTTTCTCTACTCTGGTCTGTGGTTTTTTTCGATTTCGAATACGGACGCGAAATATGAAATTAAAATGAGCTCTAAATACTTACTTAAATTCCGCCCGCATGCTGACTTCCATACTTATTTACGTGCTCCGTCTCCTTTTCTGCCCTTTGGTTTTTTTGGTTAAATTTTACTATTAGGCCCTGTACTTTTGTGAAAATTATATATTTAGTCCCCATATTATGGATTTAGTCACTTTATGTTTCTAATTGGTCAATTTTAATCCCTATACTTTTAAAATTTTGAAATTTTCATCCTAACTCAAACAATAACAGTTAAATACATTTGGTTAAACTCAATTATTAGCTTAGTACTATGCGTATAGTTATAGATTTGGTCCATATTCTCCAATTAAATCATTTTAAGTCCTTATGCTTTTCGAATTTTGAAATTTCAATCTTGACGTAGAATGATAGTTGTTAATCCATCAACAAGATTTTTAGTGAGTAATATGTAGAAATAACAAGTTGACATAGCATTACACATATTATAATATGCTTGGCGTATCAGATTTTGAAAATAGTAGAACTTAATGAATTAACAATTACCGTTTCGTAAGGATCAAAATTTTAAATTTTGAAAAGTATAGGGACTAAATATAACCAAATTAAAGTAGAGAAATAAAATCAATAACTTTTGCAAAGTATAGAGACTGTGGTAGAGTTTAACCTTTTACATATTATAATATGCTTGACGTATCAAATTTTAAAAATTCCCGTTTGATAAGGATCAAAATTTTAAATTCTGAAAAGTACAGGGACTAAATATAACCAAATTGAAGTAGAGAGATTAAATCAATAACTTTTGCAAAGTATAGGGACTGTGGTAGAGTTTAACCTTTTCTTTTATATTTTTATGGTTTTTTGTTTTTTGCACTTTTACTTGATTTTACTTTTTTATTTCTGGTTTGCCTCGTTAATTTTTTAGTTTTAAAAATTTTGAATGTATTTTACTTCTAGCGGTAAATTATCTCAAAAGTCACTAAATTATTAGCAAATTTATATTTTGTTTATTTAATTTTAAAAAGTTACAAAATGATCACTGAATTATTCGAATATTTTCATGCAAGTCATTGAACTATTTGAAAGTTTTATTCAAGTCACTGGGCTATTAAATTTCTTTTTTAAGTTCAACTAGTGAGCTTCAAGCGACAATTTGAAATTGTATAGTGGATTAGCACCAATCAACAAGTAGAAGAACATAAATTAGATCTAAATTGATCTGTCGGTCAGTGTTAGATATCGAAGAAGAAACCTATGGATTTTGGTTTGTAGATTTGTGACATTCAAAGTTGTTTCATGAAAAAAAAAATTGAATTGTAGAAGAGAAGGGGGAGGAGAGCTTTCGATTGATACAAGTTGTGGTAACAAAGAAGATCGTACAACAACAATTTTAATTGTCCAGTGACTTATATAAAAACTTGAAAATAGTTCAGTGACCGTTTTATAATTTTTTAAAACTGACTGACCAAAAAGTAAACTTACTAAAAGTTTAATAAAATGTAGTTTACCCTACTTTTAACTATTATGGTTGAAAAAATTAAATTAGAAGTTAAATCTATTAGATTTTCAATTCTCAATTCAATGAATTCAATCAACTAAATCGAATGGTATAATTTATAATCTATAATTCTATAATGTATATATAAAAGCATGAGTTTGGAAAAACTTTTAAACCGACCAAAATATCATTTATTTTCCATCATATTATTAAATTCACATTTAAAAATAATTATAATATTTAATTTAGAACTATTAGTTTAAAAGTTGAAACAAAATAGAAGTTGTGTAATCATACATTCAAAAATAATTAGAATTTAAATTATAATTATTAGTTAAAAGGAAATGTGCTAATTTTAAAATAGAATTATTACTTAAATTAAACTCTAAGTCTAAAATATAGGGAAAAATTGTGATAATTATAATCGTAATTTACAATTATTAGTTTAATTTTTAGGTAAACAAAAATTGTGTTAATTTTATTCATATAAATAGACTTATTACTTGAATAGAATTCTAAACATCTTAAATATCACTTAATTAATATTAAAGTTAATTAGGTTAATTAGTTATTATTTTTAATAATGTTACTTAGCCTTAATTACATAAAGTAAAAATATATTGTATGTTGAATATGGTAAAATGCTTTAATTATCATTTGAAAATTTTCTATTATAATATTTAAATTGATAAGCTAATATATTTTAGTTATACTCAATAATTCAAATAAGAAATATTATTTATGTTAAAACTGTAATTAAAAATATAATATTTAAAATTTTGATTAAATATTTATTGGTAGAAAAACTAATTAAATATTTGGTAGAAAAACTAATTAACTATTAAATGCGCAAAATCACTTACAAAACAAATGATATTAAAAGTTAATTGTTTCAAAATTTAAGAATAATTTAAAATTCATAAAATTGAGAAATTATTAAAAAAGGAAATTTTATATTTAAAAATGAAAATGAAAATAAACCAAAACATAATTAAAAATATCATATTTTGTTTTTTTTATTATTAAAAGTTATGTTAGGGATCAACCCGATTAAGTTAAGAACAAGCAAAAATAGCGAAAATTGAGAAATTGAGTACACAAATTTAACGTCGAAAAACTCCTCCAAAGAGAATAAAAAAACCACGGGCAAAAATAATTTTACTATAATGATAAAAGAACAAAAAGTACAAAAGATGGAGATAAAAAAACTAAACCCTGAAACTCGAAAAAAATAACTTTCAAAACGTAAATACAAAATTCTTCAAAAAGTGTTATGAGTTCTAATATTTTAATGGGTGTATTTTTTAAGGTTGTAAAAGAGCCTATTTATATGCTAAATTTGTAGGTCAAATAAATTGTGCTAATAAATGTTAAATATATTATACTAATAAATAGTAAATCTTCTAGAAAGAAAATATATTTTGCTTAACTTGACTTGCAAGTAATCTCTTATTTAACAGGAATTTGGTTCACACAACCCTAACAATCTCCACCTTAATACGAATTCTCACAACGCCATCTTTGTCAAAACCCACCATGGCCTATCTTGAACTATGTAGGAAACTAACTGAGTCGAATCTGTGCTTAGAAGTTGGAAGACTTCTAGCCTTCGACTTGTGCACTGCCAAATCAAAACTAACCTAGGTCTAATTTTCACGAACACGGTGCCCTAACTTTTCAGAACTTGCATCCAAAAGAGAACCTTTCTTCAACGAAACGGTCATACCTTTTTCCCTCCTATGACCAAGTTCCTTCCTCTCCAAACAAGTTATGTAACACCCTATACCCGTAACCCACGCCGGGGAGGAGTATAAGGTATTACCTAACTTGATCTCATGCATACAACCAATCTCAAGTCACCGAGACTTGATCCAACTTAAAAGTTTTTCAATATCTACTTTAAACTTCTTATTATGGGCCTACGAGCTCCAAATCAATCATTTAAAACTATTCGGAACCATTCCGGATCCTTAAATCAACCTTAAGAAATTCGCCTTTAAAATAGGGCACACGCCCGTGTGGAAGAGTAACATGCCCTTGTGACCATTTCGACATGGTCGTGCTGAAGGCCCGTGTGGCTCACACAGCCTAAGCACCCTGGGACACGCCTGTGTCCCACACCTGTGTAGAATTAATTTCTAATTCACAGCAACAGGGGTTTTCACATGGCTAGACACACACTCGTGTCCCTCACACAGCCACGACACACCTGTGTCCTAGCCCGTATACAAAAACATAGACATTCTATTTCTGACGTCAGCATACTCATAATGTCATACGGCCAAGGCACATGCTCATATGCTGGGCCGTGTCCTCCACACGGCTGAGCCACACTGCCTTGTCTCTGCCTGTATGTTTATTACCATGCATACTGACTAAAATTTTTTACGTGCAAGGGACACACGACCGGACCACACGCCCATGGGGCAGACTGTGTGTCACATACAGCCAAGATGCACGCCCGTGTGCCTATCCGTGTGGACAATATAAAGCTATTTACCAAGCCTCATTGCCACCCTTATCTACCTATTTTCATACAAAGGCCAACAAATACCAAGACGAGCACAATTTCTATAATCCAATCAACCACATTAGACATTCATTCAACCATGATAAAGCATCTTTTATACATTCAAAATGAATCTTAGCCATCATTCAAAGCTTACTACAAATTGAAGGATTTCCAATCCCAAGCCAACACATTTGGCCAATACTCAAAGACACAAAGTAATAAAGTCTAAGTCCTATACATGCCATATTCAAAAATATAAATCCAACTATACCGAAAGCTTCGATCGATAGTGTGATCGATATCTCTAACTTTTGGAATCCTGGAGTTAGTTAGGCGGCATTGTAAGAAAATGGAAAGGAAAGGGAGTAAGTATAAAAGCTTAGTAAGTTGCATATAAGTAAGTACACAACAACAACATTTTATCAATAATCCACATACTCAAGATACCAAGGTAATCATAAGTTTAACTTACTCATTACCATCCATACTAGTCACATATTATTCAATGAGCTCATATCTCATACGTACCAATTAGGTACCTGTACCACTCACAACACAGTTATACTTTCCTCATTAGCTTAAGAATATAACATTCACTATTGAACCATTTGGAACACTACCGGATATTCATTAAGCCTCAAACGTGGGTAAGGTGACCAATGCCATGTCCCAGACATGGTCTTACACTGGCTCATATCTCAAGTCGATGCCATGTCCCAGACATGGTCTTACACTGACTATCATCTCGTAGCTGATGCATGTCCCAGACATGTCTTACACTGGCTTACGTCTCGAGGCAGATGCATGTCCTAGACATGTCTTACACTAGCACTCGTCTCAATGCCGATGCCATGTCCTAGACATGGTCTTACACTAGCTCTCATAATGTGGCCGATGCATGTCCCAGACATGTCTTACACTGGCCAAAAATAACCCGTATGTCATGGCATGAATATCCGATTTCTTTCCTAGGTTCAAATGGGAACTCTATTGTCTCTATTATCATCATACCTTCTGAATTCCACAATCAAGCAATTCATGCTATACTAATTCAAATACAATTCAACACATACATTAGCAATGTAGTTGTACTATTTACATACAACTTACCTCGGATTACAAAACGTACACGACTAATCTGTTTAGTCAATTCACTTGGCTTTTCCCCGGTCTAGGTTCGGATTTGGCAATTCTTGATCTAAAATAGAAAAATGCACTCATTTAATCACTAAATAAAATTAAGCAATTAAAAATTCACATCTTTGGTAAAATGACTGTGTTGCCCCTAAACTTTGGCAAAATGACCATTTTACCCCTATGCTCGAAAAATAATTTTTATCGAATTTCTTCGCATCTTAAGCTTAGCTAAACTCTTTTTACTCTTATAGAAACCCCAAATTCTCTCTATTTCACACATTTATCAATTATTTTAGAACTTGTGCAAAATAGTCCCTTTTGGTGTTTTCATGGTAACACCTTTCACAAAAGTTGTCTATTACCCAACTAAGACTCATATTCTTCCATAAAATTTCAAAAAACACCCTAAATGCTCTCATGGAAAAACCCTAGACCTTCAATCATTTTGCAAGATATACCCCTCATTTAAAAGCTCATGCTTCAAGGGTCTCAAAATTTCAAAAATCATCAACAAAGGGTATGGAAATCACTTACTTGTGAGTGCTTCAAGTTGCTGAAAAATTTTAAGCTCTCAAAACCCCTTCCATGGCTAATTTTTGTGGAGAAAAGAGATGAGTAAGGGATGATGTCATCCTTCTTGTATTTATTTTTATTTTGAGTCAAAATTAGTCACCTAACCCAATAAATTTTGAAAATTTTGACCACATATGTCTCCTATGGCCGGCCACTCTATCTCTAGGGGTCTAATTGCCCTTTAAAATTCTCCAATTTTGCTTCTCTAATAAAATAACACCCTTAGCTATCAAAATAGAACTTTTTCACTTTATGCGATTTAGTCTTTTTTCGCAATTGGGTTCACGAACGTCAAAATTAACTCACCAAATTTTTCATGTACTAATATAAACATGCTATGACTCTAAAATAATAATAAAATAATTTCTCTGACTTCAGATTTGTGGTCTCGAGGCCATTATTTTGACTAGCCCCAAAATCGGGCTGTTATAAGTTGACTTCGACTCTATAACGGACGAAGGACGTCAGGTTTCATTGATCACTGTAGAACCTTCCAGAATAGAAAGACTACCAATCCTTTTACCTTTTAACAAAACGAGAGCTCCACGAGACACCTTAATGTCGCTCAACTCGATGTTGATTTTACAACTTTTTGAGTCTAAAATACTAAAGAAGATGAGATTCTTTCGTAAATCAAGTGCATACCTGACATCTGAGAATGTCTTAATCGTCTCATCGTGCATCCTAATTTTAAAAATACCAATACTAATTACCTTACTGGATGAATCATTTCACATATGTACAGATCCACCTTCAATCGAACTGTATGTGAAGTGTAACACCCTTTATCTGTATTCAATATCGGAATAGGGTTTCAGAGCATTACTGGACTTATAACACATTTTAAACATACATTTCACATACAATTAATCAAATCATATACATTTCATTCATAAACAATCATTTTGTCCCTAATACGAGCCTACGATGCTTTAAACATTCATTGGGAGTGGTTCGGGACTAAACTAATAACTTTGAAAACTTTTTGAACACTTAAGAAATTTTCTCAAAAACAGGGGATACACGCCCTTGTGGCCTGGCCGTGTCTCTCATACGGCCACAGACATGTTCGTGTGGAAATTCAAAATGGAAGCACATGGCTGTGTCCCAATCCATGTTCGACCCCGTGTAACTCTCTTAATTGGGTCACACGGCCAACACACACGCCTGTGTGACTAGCCCATGTGCCCTAAAATGGCCATACATGCTCGTGTGCCAGACCGTGTACTAGGTCGTGCCAAACCTGTAGAGTGTACTGGCTTATGCCATACTGCCAAGTCACACACCCGTGTGTGAGACTGTGTGGAGCATATTGACCTAATTTTTAATTCAACACCAGGGGGCACACGACTGTGTAACATAACCGTGTGTCACACACAGCTGAGACACACACCCGTGTCTTTGCTCGTGTGGACAAAAATAGGCTATTTACCAAGCCATTTTGTCACCCAAACTTATGCTCACCTACATCAAACTCAAAGGCACCAATACATAGCATCAAAAGGCATTTCAATTCAACCAAATCAAACATAATTCATGCACATTCAATACTCTCATTCTTTATACACATTAATCTCAAAACACTTATATGCATTATTTCAACTAAACATTTTACCTTACCTAAAATCACAAACATACAATAGTCATTTCTAACTGTAATACCCCCTAACCCCAAACCGTTACCGGAACGAGGTTATGAGGCATTACCGGACATATCAGACAACTTACTAATAATTTACAATTATTAAAAATTTTCATAGTATAATATAATAATTGAGTCCCTATCTTGAACTCTCAAGTTCAAACACGATTAAAAGTAGAACGGAATTGTTCGAGTATTCTAATTTTTTTTTATAAAAATTTCTGACATTTCATTTATTTTACTTAACCCTCCTGCAAATTCAAACCAAAACAACCAACACCAATATTTCACAATCATATAACTAATATTTATATCATTAACAAAATTTTAACTTAATTACTATCATAGCATCATTCAAAATTGGTTAAAAACTTCATTCATTTAACAACTTAATGTTCATGTATCAAAATATCATGTACTTTTCTTTCCATTTCATTTAACCATCTAAATTTTATAATTCATCCTTCACTATCTAAAGTAATATACATATTCAAGTGACTAAACAACACATATGTACATGCCACCTTTACCCAAAAGAAAAATATACATCACCAAGTTTGTGTTGGAGTCGGGATTGTTCTGGATGCTAAGTTGGGACACTTGACTTCTACTAACCTGTGCACGGAAACAACCGTACACTGAGTATGGATATACTCAGTGGTATTACTATAAATCAAGACTATTTAATATTAATAAATTACAAACATCAACCATAAATTTTATAATTATTTAAACTACTTTTATATATAATTATTTTACTTCATAAAAACTTAAATTCATAATTCATTTTTCTCATACTAACTCAATTCATAATTTAACTCATACATTCTTTCTCGTACTTTTCAATAATGCTAAAACAAATAATCTCATTTTCAAAATTTCATTTCAATTATTTACCCTATTAACAAAGCTTGGACTATGATGATATACGGATTTCCACCCAAACACACCGAATATCCAACCCAAACACACGGAATATTGTAAATCCTCCATAACACACGGTATAATATATCCTCCCAACACACCAATAAGGCATTAAATGCCTATTCGGATAAACCAAGTATATAATAACGAAACATCTTCTCACCGAACTACAATCTCTTCATCACATCACAAATCCAATGGCATGCCATTTGTATCGAATCTAGTCCGACGAGTTAATAGGGTATTATTTTACTTTTCTAATTTCAATTTCACATACTTACCTCAAGTCTTATTTACCATACATAACAATTAAAATTTCAGCAATCAATAATAATTAAAATTCAATTATAGTAATACACACCGTAATTCTCTGTTTTAGTCCTCGATGACTTTCTCCTTTCCTTTCGATCTTGATGCTTCAGGTTCTTTGTTGGCTACTGAAAATAATAATTTATAATCATCAATACAACATGATTCAATTTAATTCATGAGCCTAAACATGCAAATTTAACCATTTTTAATGTATATATATATAATTTCACCATTAAGCTGTCTACTTGAGTCATTGTTACTAAATTATTTATATCTTGAGCTACGAAACTCCAAATTAATATCCGTAAATTTTTCTTAAAACTAGACTTATATATCTTCTAACCATAAAATTTCTAGAATTTTTGGTCTAGCCATTTAGTACAGTTTATTCGTTAAATACTCCCCTGTTATTTCATTTGACAGTTCTGACCTCTCTCTACTAAAAATAAATTATCTCATTGTACAGAACTTGAATAAGGTTCTTGTTTATTTATTTTGAAACTAGATTCATTAAGGAGTTCACATATATAAATTACACTCCATAATAATTTTTGTACAATTTTTAATGATTTTCCAAAGTTAAAACAGGGCATCTCGAAATCACCCCAAACTAGTATTACAAAATTTCAAATATCTCTTGATTCATCAATTAATTGCTTACACTGTTTCTACTATAAGAAACTAGACTCAATAAGCTTTAATTCCATTTTTTTTCATCCTCTAGTTCAATTTATAAAATTTTTAGTGAATTTTCAAAGTCAGACCATTGCTACTTCCCAAAACTGTTTTGATGTAAAATGTTAATAACCAAATTTATAACACCAATTCACACCTTATTCCTATTCAAATTTCATTTAAACTCAAATTTAACTATTAAATTTTCAACATATTTTCTTAATTCCTAATTTTCCTCAATTTAGTCCCTAAAACACAAAACTTATAGCTTACTTTGCAATTCAATCCTTATATCTATTCTAACTTGAATTTCATTCAATTAAACCCCTATTTCATCATTTTATTCAACATGGACTTTGTTTAAAAACCTAAGAACTTCCAAACTAACAACTTAATTTCATCAAAAACTTGTTTTAAGACTTCTAAAATATCAAAATTATGAGAAAAGGACTTGATTGAGCTTACCAATTAACTCCAAGCTTCATAAACCCTATTTCCCATTTTCTTTCTTCTTTCTCCCCTGTTTCTTCTCTGTTTTCGTTTTCATTTCCTTTTCTTTTAACTTATTTGTCTCTTTTATATATAATAATAATATAATATAATATAATATAATATAATATACTTAATTATTAAATAAATATATATTTTTTAATCAATAAAATCTTTGATATTTTCCACGTTAAACCGCCTCAGCTATAGGAAATGGTTTAATTTCCTCTTAAGTCCTCCTAATTTTTCTTTAATCTATAATTAAACTTTTACCCTTATTCAATTTAATCCTTTTTACTAATCACTCTAAATTAATTTAAATTTACTTAATTAAAACCTAATTAAGCACACTACTAGACTCATAAATATTTTTAATAATTATTTTCGAACTTATTTCACTAAGACGGAGGCCCGATAACACACTTTTCTGGTGCCCACGGATTTTGGGTCGTTACACTAACCATTAGCTACCATAAATACTAAACTACCACAAACTATTTGCAAGCAATTATAGACCATATCATAGGCCATTCTCACGTATACACATATATATCCAAAATAACCAACTTAAGCCAAATCAATTGACAAAATTCACTACCAAAATACATATCAAGATGACCATATTCCTATACATGCCATATGACCAAAACATAAGTCAAAAGTACCAAATTGATAGATAGATAGTGTGACAACGTCTCCGACGATCCCCAAATCCGAGCTAGCTTTGAATTCACTATAAAACATGGAAAATAAACAAAGTAAGCTTTATTACTTAGTAAGCTCGTATGAAATAAACTTAAACTAATCATAAATACACAATTAACCATATCAACATTTAGCACATTTTAACTAACAAACCTTTTACATCTTTAATCACATGATTATATGCAAACTTCACAACTTCTTCGATTTAAGATTTATACAGTTTGTGTACATACCTGTACCATCTCCTATCAGTCTCATACGCAATCACATCTTTCAATTACTCATTGAACCATTAGGTAAACTATCAGATGCATAGGAAACTTGAACCCGTAGTGCCACATATATAATTGAAGCTATCTCAATCTCATATCACACATATAATGCTTACACTAGAGTTATCAACGGGCTTACTCACATAAGCTCTCAGTCGAGACGTAACTCCACATTGCTGCTCACATAAGCTGCCAAGTATCCACAGCACATGCTGGTATACTCAGCCACCAATAAGACGTACAGGACCAACACCCAGATCACAATCACAACAATCCTTAATGACATGTCACTAGTATCCAAATCTATTTCTAAGGTTCAATCGGGATTTCAAATGTCGAATTGTCGTCGAATCATTATTGAACATATCCGTAGTCTCGTAATCACAGTTTATGCAATATCAAAAGCATTTAAAATACATTTATAATGAAATTTATCACATACGAACTTACCTCGGATGCTAAAATGGTGAAATGAATCAACTATTCTGTAACCTTGTTATTTCCCCGATCTAAGTCCCTATTTCACCTTTCTTGATCTAAATATAATCAAAATTAACTTATTTAATCATCTCTCTATTCAATTTTGTCCAAAATTCACTTTAAAGCATTTTTACACAATTGCCCCTAATGTTTCACATCTTTTACAATTTAGTCCTTAGGCTCGTAAAACAAAATTCATTCAATTTCATCATAACCCCAAGCCTAATCAAATATTTATTATGCTTATAGCAGCCCAAAATTTTCATTTATTTCACATTTTAACCACTAAATTTACACATTTCACAATTTAGCCCCTAATTTGCATTTTCATTAAAAATCACTTAACAAGACTTGTATATCTATCCACAAACATTCATAATCTAACAAGAAACTTTAAAATACATGATTATTCATCAATGGAAACATTCAAAATCTTTAACAGTTTTGTAAATTAGTCCTTGGGCTAGCTAGACCTAGTTGTAACGATCTCAAAAACACAGAATGAATCAAAAACGGATCAAAAACACATACCTAATTGATGGAAATAAGAGTGCCGAACCTTAGCCCTATTTTTCTCAAGAAAATCAGTTGGTTTTTGTCTTTTGAAGAAGATGAACACAATTAAAACATTTTGTTTTATTTAACTTTCATTTATTTACTAAATTACTAAACTAACCTTATTATTAATTCAAAATTTCAATTATGCCAAGCCATTATCATCCACTATCTAATTAATGGTCTATTTACCACATAAGGACTTTAACTTTAAGGTTCTATAACTATTAGATACCTTTAACTAATAGAACTCCACTTTTACACTTTACGCGATTTAGTCTTTTTTTATCAAATTGACTAATCAATCGATAAAATTTCTAAATGAAACTTTCACACAATCATTCAATCATCCTATAATCATTAAAATAATAATAAAATAAATATTTTGACTTTGAATTTGTGGTCCCGAAAGCACTGTTCCGATTTGACTAAAAACGGGCTGTTACATGAAAAACCATTCTCTGTTGGGACACTTGTGGGAAGAACATCTCGAATCTTAGATCTATTCAGATGTAAGCTTAGAGCTATTACTTTTTGAAACTAAAAAGAAATCATCATTGCTTTCGTCAGCCAAATTAGCATCAATTACATCTTCCTCGTTACTCTCAACAACCCTTTTATTTCGTAGTTTATAACAATTTGCTTTTATGTGACCTAACTTCTTACAATAGCAACACCTTTTGTCACGTTTCTTTGATGTTATCAAAACGGAAGCTTGCCTATCTGCTTTTTTATCCAAACCAAACTCATGGTCGAGTTTGTATTTACTCAACAAATGACCATTCAAATCCTCGAATGTGTTCTCTAAGACTTGTATGAAGAGGGTAAAGAGCACAATAATAGTATAGTCTGATCTTCATCGTCAATTTTAACATAAATATTCTTTAAATCATTCAAAAGAGTAATAAATTGACTAATGTGATCTCTAGGAAGCTCACATTCGTTCATGCGAAACATAAATAGACGTTGATTCAACACTAAACGGTTAGTTAGAGACTTAGTCGCATAAAGAGTTTCTAACCTTTTCCATAAGGCGGATAAGGTTTTCTCTATCAATACCTCCTACAATACTTTATTCGTGAGGCACAACTAGATTGTAGACAGGGTCTTTTCATCAAGCTCTTGTTTTATATAAGCTATACAAATGGTCATCCAACTTATTAGTGTGTTTTTGTTTTGGTCATTCAATTATAAAAATTTTCAATTTAGGCACTAACATTAGTATCCCTTTCTGTTTTCATCACCCATCGAAATGACATAGTTTTTTTTCTAACTGATATAATAACACATTTAGTCATCAATACTTGCATATTTTATCAATTCGATCTTAATTCTAAATAATTCAATACATTTAATCTTTCGCATTTATAAATTTTACCAATTTAATCCTCAAAACCTATTAATCATAAATAATTATTATAAATATTAAAAATATTTCATATTTGAATAGGAATTATAAATATTTTATATACATTTTAGTGGAGATTTTAAATTGTACAAACAAGATTAGAGATTGACAAGTACTCTATAAAATATAATAAAATATTAAAAAAATCATAATAATTGTTTAAAATTATCTGATAAAAAAATACATCGTGGACTAAGAAAACCATGTTGCTGCAATCGAGGACTAAGTGAAATCATTTGTTGCCGACTTTATGGTGATGGCCGATAGTAAATCAGATTCTGAGTTGCGTTAAAAGCGAAAGGGAAAACCAATCTCAAAGAAAGCAAAGAAGCATTAGAAGAAGACGAATAAGGTAAAGAAAGCATTAAAGAAGGCAAACTAGAAGGTAAGGAAGACAACTGATCCACCATTGAATCAATTGATCAAACAGGTTCTAGACATTGAGGGCTATGAATAATCTTCTTATGAGGCCCTTGCGACATGGAAGCTTCACAAAAAACCGGCTTTCATTACCTATTCTCGAACCCAAAATCAAGCTCATTCCCTTTCTTAATCTCTCAATCTTGCCCATCACCAACACTCTTGTTGGATTCGCCATTATTTTCTGCAGCAGCCATTGATAAATATATTCTTAAACAACCATTGAAAATCGCTCACTTTCTCTAAAAATAAAAATTTCAATAAACCCCAAAAGCTCAAAATCAAAGAACCAAAATTCAAATAAGGTCAAATAACAAAAAAAAAAAAAAAGGAGAGAGACCGAAATTTAGAAATTGAAAACTGAATTCAACAGCTAATACTATTGAAAAGAATCGGATACAAACTCATGTTCTTGGACCCCATCCCAAAAATACAAAGGCCTTGGAAATATAAAGAGAGAGAGAGAGAGTTCTTTCTTACTTTGATTATATATATACATATTTAATTATATGTATTTAAAATTAAATAAATCATCCTACCAATTAAAAAAACCACTTCATTATTTCAGTGCAGATGACTAAATTGATACTTAAATTAAATATTTTTATAATTAGTTCAACAAAAGTCACAAATATCATTCATATTGTTTACTTAAACAAAAAAAATTGCATCGGCAAGAATCAAGAGAGGTCATGAAGTAGGAGAGTTTTGGAGTACAAAACATAGTAATTGATTCTGTCATACAAAATAGAAATCGAAATAGACATAGAATCTGTCCCTGCTAAGGCCTAACGAAAGCATCATACTTGTTTGCGTTTATTGGAAAAGTTTAAAGTATCTCAGAACTCTTTTGTATTTTTCACAATTTCAGAATTTAGGTTTATTAATTTAATCTTTTTCTTTTTAGATTTTAAAATTCAAATTCAATTGTTAATATTGTTAAATTCTTTTAAAAAATTTATTGGTGTGAAATAAAAAATATTAACTTGGTAGGATGTAACTAAAAAAATGGTGCAATAAACCTAAATTTAACGAAATTGTTATAAAATAAAGAGAGATAGGGAGAATAAAAAATAAAGAAAATATGAAAGCAACAGAGAATGTGCTTTATTAATCAAATGGGTAATTACAATGCTTCATCAGAGTCTCTATCTATAGGCATAAGAAATATTAAAGAAGTAGAGATCTAATTCTAATAACTATTAGAATCTAAAGTATATTAAAACTTTATCTAGATCATGATGGACATCCACTTAATAAGATATTCATAACACTCCCCCTTAGATGTCTATTGGTAGATAATGTGCCTTGTTAAAACTTTACTAGGAAAAACCCTGTGGGATAAAAACCTAATGAAGGAAAAAGAGTACACGATCTATAATACGCATAATATGCTGCCTCATTAAAAACCTTACTAGGAAAATCCAATGGGACAAAACCTCGGTTAAGGGAAAAAGAGTACAACGCATATTTACTCCCCCTCATAAAAACATAACATACTTTCTCATATTCTACGTATTCAATCTTGAATACTAGTTTTTCAAATGACTATTTAAATGTATTACTAAGTATTTATACCACCGTTCTTTTGAAAATCATGAGTAAGAGAAAATTTTGGTGTAGCACCCCAAACCCGGCCCAGAAGTTATGGCCAGATCCGGCATGCCACATCAAAAACGTAAAAAAAAATTTCCATTTTAAGTCCAGAAAATTGTACTTGATGTTCAAAAGATTAATTCATTAAGGGTTAAAGTGAATGGAAGTTGTGCACCAGGTAGGAAACCGGAAAAGAGGTGGTGAGTCCATCGGACTGCTTAAGTACCAAGCTCCCTTCGGATCCAATCCTAGACATGCATACCGCCATTGCCACACCTTAACGTCATGGATATTTCTAGGAAACCGATTTGATTAAGTCATTTTTAGGAAAAGTAATTAATTTTGGAAAATACTTTCATTGCGGAAGCTTTGCTTGTTGTCGTGTTATTTTAAAATCAATTGTTGTTTTTGAAAACGCGCCCTAAAGCTATCCAATTTCAACATTTAAAATAAGTAATACCTATCTTAGTAATACATACTAAAACCATCAAAAATAATTAAGCGGCCTTATTACATTTAAAAACCCAAAACTTCAAACGTAAATAAAAGGATGTCCAGTTCACCAAAAGAAAATCAAACTTTCAGAACGGGTGGCCACTTCGAATTCCCTCACAGCTCCAAGCCCACTATGGTTGGGGATTTCCTGCGTGGATGAAAATAAAAAGGGTGAGTTTGGGGAAACTCGTGTGTAAGAAAACCCATTCAAAGCCCAAGTCAGCTCAAGCCTATTGGGCCTAAGCCCATTCAGTAACAGTGGTCTTTGGGCCAAAGCCCTTTCAGATTACAATAAAGCGGGCCTTAGCCCTTATTCAGATAACGAGTATGGCCCATAGGCCCATTTCAAAATACATGCAACATCAATAACATATGCAAGCCCATTTGGGAGACTACTCAACCCACCAACCACTACACTCCACCCGTACCACCATACACTCCATATGGGGAATAGCTCAACCCACCCACCCAACACTCCGATTTTGACCTTTTGCATTGATTAACGATAAATTGAGGCAAAGCCTCCGAAGACGTGGACAAGCCACTTTCGATACTTCCTCCGTCAATATCCCAATCCCATGCATCGATAATAACAACATGGCATGCAGTAAATAACAACGATCAAACATGCATTTAGGTCAATTTAACCCTAGGGGTATTTGGTAATTTTGCACCTAGGGGTATAATGATAATTTTCCATACATAGGGTATTATAGTAATTTAGCTGCTTTTAGGGTTTTCATGCATATTCCTACTTTTCACGTACTAATAGAATCACGTCGAGGGTTCTTACTGAATTGGGCCGTTGGCCCATCATTCCAATTTTGGCCCATTAAGCCCAAAAATATCAAGAACACGTAAATCATGCACTTTGCGGTCAAATTTTGCAGCTTACCAAAAACATTAATCGATTTACCTCACGAGCATTCGCTTTTCGCAAATCTACAAAATACCGATTTTCGACATTTACGCTTTTGGCTTTTGCCGATCTAGACTAAGAAAGAGGGTGTTAGTTACACACATTTTGCGACGATATCTTGTGAGATCCACACACGAACCGCCTACAATTGGATTACTAACACGTTAATCTAACTATTCAAATACAAAATACATATTAATCCCTTACAATATTCGGCCAACCACACCTACAGATCATAGTAAGCTTATAAGAAAACAATAAGCAACTCATTAACAAATTTTTGTCAATGTTTACCACATAATCATAATTTCACTGCAAGCTGTCTTCCTGAGCAACAGTCACTAAATTATTTATAACTGGAGCTACGAAACTCCAAATCAAGTGCCGTTAATTTTCCTTGAAAATAGACTCATATATCTTCTATCCATAAAATTTTAAGAATTTTTGGTTTAGCCAATCAATACCAGATTTTTCTCAAAGTTTCCCATGTTTCACTGTTTGGCTAATCTGACCACTCTTCATTACGAATCAAATTTCTCATTGTACAGAATTCAAAATATGTTCTTGTTTATTTCATTAGAAACTAGACTCAATAAGCTTTAATTACATAATTTATTCAGCTTCTAATTCATCTCCCACAATTTATGGTGATTTTCCAAAGTCACGTTACTGCTGCTGTCCCAAGCAGATTTATTACCGAATCACTCTTTCATACACCTATCTTGCATGCATGTTATTTAAACATGTATATCACCAATCAATCATCACATATCTATGATTTTTACTTAAGCATAATCTCCATTTCATCATTTTAAAGCACAACATGTTAGCCGATTTTTCCCTTTAGCATCTAAGGCACATGCATGCTCATTTGTTTGGCTCAACTTTACATATCTTCCATTTTTCATCAAAAGAACATGAAACAACAACCATTTCCTTCATTTTAATTCATGACTAAATGCTCACAACACAACTAAAAATCAAAATATACTTCAAGAGTTAAGGTAGAATCAAGAAGAACTCATGAACCTCAAAATAGAAGCAAGGTACCAAGAACTTACCTTCAATTTTCCTCCTCCTAATGACCGAATACTCAAGAGCTTTCTCCTCTCCTTTCTCTTCTCTAACTTTCAGCTATGATGAACAAAGATGGACAAAACTTTGTTCTTTTCACCGCTTTTTCTTTTAATAAAACTTCATATTTCATCCATTTAATTCTTTAATATAAAAGACATGAAATTCTTATCATGAAACATTTACCTAACCCATTATCATGAAACATTTACCTAACCCATTATCATGGAACATTTACCTAACCTATTATCATTGAACATTTACCTAACCTATTATCAATTTGTATCAATTTGTACCATAAATTATGGATATCAAGTGTACATTTTGTCTACAACAACATGATGGCTGGCCACTTCATGTAAAATGGGAGGTTTGTCATGCAAATCCTCCTATTTTGCACTCCTATTTATTTGGTCACTTCAATTTAGCCTATAGCATTTTCAAACATTTTCACATAGGTCCTATTTCATAATTTCACTCACAAATGACAAAATTAAAGCATGAAATTTTGCCAACATTCACAGAATTCCCGAAAATTGGGGCGTTACATTTGGGGAAACATATTTTTATTTCTTTAGGAATTTCAACAATAATCATAGCGAAAAAATTCATATTTTTATTCTGCTTTTGCAAAACTACTTTAATTGCACCTTTACTAACTTTATACCTTTAGATATTTGGACTAATGGTCCAAAAACTCCACAAATTTAATTGTACTTGAGTTGTGTCTTTCTATTTTGATCAATTTATTCTATATCTATATTTCTCAATAGATTTATTCAGGATCTTCCTTTTATTTCATTATAGCAATACTGCATGCAAAATCATTGTCGACCACTTTTATTATTCAGTTCCACATTTTCTCGAATTGACAAAAATTTTCGAGATCTCTTATTTTCATTATTTTAAAATTCAGTTTCAGGTACCTGAATCTCTTCTGAAGTTTTATTTATTAGTTATGTCTTGGGTCTCTTCTAGAGCACCCGCCTCTACTATATGACCATCTAGAATAATTTTCATATTTGGAACCAATCAATCTATAATTTATTCCAATTGATTGTCCTACTGGGACTTTGAATCAAATTAAAATATTAGATGGTATATAACACTTGGTTATTCTCATTAAGTTTGTAAATACATCTAACAGCTAACTTGTAATGAGTTATCCTTATTGAACTTTTGATTCAAATTATTCTCCTCCTAACTCATTACAAGTTATTATTTCTCTCTCCCTAATGTAGGGAAAACTATCAAATCAAAATTGTAATTACAAATAAACTTGTAATTAATATATATTCCTAAATTTCTTTCAGGATTCACTCATCTTTGTGTGTTGTGGTGGAGCAATTAAAACATATACGCACATACAAAAATTCAAAGATGAGAAATATTTAGGTATTGATCAAAAACCAATTGTAATGGGGAGTATTTATAACTTATTGGCTTGATGTGTACAACACGTAAATCAACATAATCTCATGTTGAAATAGAAAGTTTATTTCTAATAAGTAATGATTTAGCTACTAGTTGGAGGCATCTGATAAATAATTCAGCTAAATCATTTTGTCTGTGAACATGAGCAATAGGATGTTCAAATTTTATCCCAATTGACATGCAATAATCATTAAAAACTTGGGATGTAAACTCACCAACATTAGCAAGATGAATTGTTTTAATTGCATAATCTGAAATTAATCATTTAAACAAGCAATCTCGCAAACAACAGGTTGCGAATTGATAATGCATGTGATTATTTGGTAGATCTATCTACAAAAATCATATAATATCAAAATCATCCACATTGTGGATGAATGGGCCTATATTCATTTCAGAAATGCAAAACATTAAATATTAACTTTAGCTAGTGAGTTTCTAATAATCAATTTTTATTGAGAACAAACAATAAATGAAAATTCTTTAAATTAAAGAATCTTCTAGTTCTTTAATTGAATGCCTATATGAATTCTCAATTAATTCTCAATTAATATGCAACTGGTCACGCCAAGTAGTAAACGCATTTGTATTAGTAATGTGACAGCCCAAAATTGACCCTAGTCGGGATGTGGTTTCGGGACCACAAAATCGAGGCATAAAAATAATTTAAAATTTATTTTGATGCCTATGATATGTGTTAATTTGTGTGTGGCATTTTTGATGATTCGATTTAGTGTTATAAAGGTGAATTTCACTAGAAAGGACCTAGTAGTAAACTTTGAAAGTATGATGGGGAAATGTGTGATGACTAGTTGATAATGCATGCAAAATTAAGGGATTTGCATGTCAAATTCCCCAAAGATGGCATAGTGGCCGGCCATGACAAGGAGTTATGGGCAAGGAAAAACATGTTATGACATGTTTTGATAATGCATGATGTGATGAAATGATAAAAAAATTTAGTGGTGGGAAGAGAAACAAAAAAATGTGTGTGAGTGTGGTATTCTCCCCATTGTTGCCGTGAGTGAAAGAAAAGCAAAGAAAAAATTTTGTTCATCCTTGTTCTCTCCTTTTGGCCGAAAATACTAAGGAAGAAGATAGGATTTTGCTCCATTTTGGTTTAGAAGAGATCTAGAAGGAGATTTGGCTATACTTGCATCAAGATTAAGGTATGTATGAAGTTGTGTCATGAGATTCATGCATGTTTTAGTTGCTAACTTGATGTTCATGTTAGCCATGGTTCAAATCCTTGTTATGCCATGGAAATGGTATTAGGCCAAGGTTGATATTGTGTTAAAGCCATTGCATGCTAAATGTGAAGCTTGATAATGATGCATGCAATGATGGATTGACTACTCTTGAAATTTCTTTGTAGCAATCTTGAGTAAGACATTGAGTTCTTTGTTTAACCATGACCGAAGTTGAAAGGGGTATGAATGTGATGTATTCGCCATGATGCATTCATGAGCATGATTTATGCTTGTTACTTGATTGGTAAAAATTTGTGTTTTAGATGGTTATGAACACCTTTAGGTTCGCCATGCACCTATATGTGTATGTATGTTTGCACATGATGATTTGGTTATGAAGTAAATGATAAATATGTTTGTTTAAAGAAGAAATTGTTGAAGAATGTTTGTGAAATTGCAAGTACATTCGCCTAGTACACATATGATGTGAAAATCTTGGAATTTATTGTTGATTTGGTGCAAGTATGACTAAGTATAATCGGCCATGAATGAGTGCCTAAGAGGTTGTGTTGTTCGCCATGAGTAAGCATGTTGAAGGCTTTGTGTGTTAAGTCGATTCATGAATTCGTACTTATGTGACTTTAATGTCTAGTGAATATATGTGGGCTAAGTGCCTTGAGTTCTTCTTTTCGATGCTCAAATGATTGAATCAAATTATTTGTTAAATTAAGCTTAAGAGCAAGGGGACCAAATCCGATAAAGGGAAGGAAAAAGTAGTCGAATAGCCATCGGAATCGTTCGACAACATCCGAGGTAAGTTTTCGAGTATCGAAACTTAGATTTTGATTCGATTGAATGAAGTAATAAGCAATCGAAATTTCGCCTTGTATATGGCCATTGGTAGAAATGATATTTTGTTAAGTATTGTGCATAAAAGTTTTGTTGTGAAAATGAAACAAAGATGTGTATGAATGTTCGAGTGATATCGGGCTAAGCAGAAGGCAATTGTGCGACTATGATACGGGCTAAGCCCGAAGGCAATTGTGCGAGCTATGATATCCGGCTAAACCCAAGGCAATTGTGCAAGCTATGATATCGGGCTAAGCCGAAGGCAATTGTCGAGTTGTGATATCCGGGTTAAGTCCGAAGGCATTTGTGCGGGTTACCATAACAAGCTACGTCCGAAGGTGTTTTGAACAGTAGCTATATCCGGATAAACTCAGAAGGTATGTGATTTGAAATTTATAAGCTGCTGGAAAATTTTCGTTAATGCACTTGTGAAATTCCCAACAACAAGGTATGTTTTGTGTGTGCTTTGCACACTATGAGTAAGTCGTATGAATATTCGCCCAATGATAAACGAGCTATCGGCCTTAACTAAGCCGTTGTTTGTGTATGAAAATAAGAGTTGGGATTGTGAAGTAAGCATGTCTTTGAGAAATTGTGCATATGAATTATTGTTTAGCTACTTGAATGCTATGCTTTGGTTGTGTGTAAATTATGGCTCAAACTTACTAAGCATAAATTGCTTACTCCGTTCCTTTGTTTCTCTGTTTTAGATTTTGCTCGTTAACGATCGGATTCGGGATCATTGAAGTGAAGTCATCCACACTATCAAAGCCCCTTTTGGTACTCCTTTAGTTGAGTTCGGATATGGCATGTATAGGACTACCTCGGTTGTCTTTAAGTACTTGTGTTGTATATGTATGCGGCCATGCGAAAATGGTTCGTAATAGTGGAGTATGGAATTAGACCATTTGTGGTTTGTAATTATATATGATTTCATGATGTGATTATGGATTGGAATGGGAGTGTTGGTCACATGATCAGCCATTGGAATGGCTAAATATGATCATATGTGGACCCATGTATGGCAAGACCATAGTTGGCCCATGGAGACTACAAATTAGGTAAAGCCTACCTTAAAAGCAGATCTTTGCCATTGCAGTGACGTGGTTTTGAAAAATCACCAAAATTTGTAAGAATGGTATTAAATGGTGAATAAATTATGAAATCGAACCTTGACGAGTCTATTTTCATATGAAAGTAACGTAAACGATCATATGAATAGTATCTGAGAGATATTAAAATTCTCGTGAGACAGGGCTAGAACGGTTTCGGGTCCCTGTCGCGACTTTGAAAATTTACCATAAATTATCCAGAATGAATTAGAAGTCATGCCTTATATGTGCAGATTTTTTTAGTCTAGTTTCATTAGAAACAAACGGCATCGATATTGAAACCACATGCAGAGAGATATTCAAGTTGTAACGCGAAGGTCGGTGTAGTCGACCCACGTAACATGGGCGACTTTAACTAATAAACTGTACCAATTGGCCGACCAAAATTCTAGAAATAAATCCAGGATGGATATATGAGTCTAAATTCAGGAAAAATTTACGGAATCGGTTTAGAGTTTTGTAACTCGAGATATGCTTTTTAAGGAAACAGTGGATTGCAGTTTTCCACTTGCACAGGAATGTCAAGTTGGTCGGTGCTATAAGTGGTTTTGGCTTGTTAACCCTCGTGTCCGACACAAACAACGATCTCGGGTTTGGGGTGTTACAATTTTATTGGTATCGAGCTACGGTTTAGTCGATTCTAGGACTACCGTGATATGTTTGGGGTCTAGCTATACATGCCATTAAGTGATAATTGATAGTGTGGTGATTTCGACAATTTGAGTTTGTGTTTGTTTATAGCAATGGATCCGATCCCAACCGAGCAATAGCTGATGATGTGGAGAGTGTGGCGCTGCTCGCGCAAGGGACGGTGGCCGGCGGACTCTCAACCTATTGCCAAGAATCCGAATGATGAGGCTAAGCAAGCCTTTTATAGTGTGATGAATGATTGGTTTAACCAATACATTCGAACTAACACTACTGTTCCACAACCTCCATTCCGACTAATGCAACCCCGCACCTACAATACCTCCGAGAATCGACCAAGTAAGGTCAAGTAAGCCCCAATCGATGAATTCAAAAACAATGGGCTCTTGAATTTAAAGCTACGGATAGCGACGATGCCGAGCAAGCTGAATTTTGGTTGGACAACACTATCCGGTGCTCGATGAGTTATCATGTACACCGATGAATGCTTAAAGTGTACTATCTCCTTGCTACGCGATTCGCCTACTATTGGTGGAGTACTCGACTTGTGGTGTCTAGAGAGCAAGTAACTTGGGAGTTCTTCCAAACTGAATTCGAAAGAAGTATATCGATCGAGATTTATGGACCAAAAGCGAAAGGAATTCCTTGATCTTAAGCAAGGTTCCATGTCGCCATCGACTACTGACGAAAATTTGCGAGGCTTAGCAGATGCAGCTGAGTGCATTTCTTGAAGGCGTGATGTGTAAACGCGAAGATGGATGAACGATGATATAAAGTCGTATATTGGCATTTTGGAAATCGAGAGTTTGTAGCTCTTGATGACGGCGTGCAAAGCCGAGGAGCTCGAGATGGAGAAAAGAAAAGTGAAGTGGGAGCAAGGGAGTTTCAGTAAGAGGTCTTGGGAAGCCCTTCCCACGTCATCAAAGAAATTTAGAGATGGCTTAGGCCGGTCTAGAGACATTTCGGGATTTTCTAGACGAGACCGCGATCGACCCCTATGGGCACGCGAGTCACTTCGATCGCCGGTGTTGGCAATGATCGTCGAGACGAGCGGAGTGCCAATATTGTGGCAAATGGCATTCGGGAGTTGTAGATTCCGTGACCGCTCTGTTACAAGTGCGGATCGATCGATCATTTCATTAAGGATTGCCCGAGCTTATCTCGGACAAAACGTAAATCAAAGTGGGAACCCGGTGCTACCACAACTCGAGGTAGTCCGTCTAGAAACACGGGCAATGCTAGTGGCGGTCAGAGAGGATCTAGAGATGCCACCATCAGATCTGAGGCTCGTGCTCCTACTAGGACTTATGCCATACGCGCACGCGAGGATGCTGCCTCACCAGATATTATTACCGGTATCCTCACTCTTTTCGATACTAATGTGATTGCTTTGATTGACCCCGGTTCTACTCATTCTTATATATGCGAAACCTTAGCATCCAAGTAAGACTTTGCCCATTGAGTCTCTTGAGTTTGTAATTCGGTGTCAAACCCTTGGGTCATTACGTGCTCGTCAACAAAGTGTGTAAGAAAAGTCCCTAGTATTTTGAGGTTCTTGTTTTCGGCGGACTTGATGCTTTTGCCATTCGACGAATTGACGTTATTCTTGGTTTGGATTGGTTGACCATGCACGATGCGGTTGTAAATTGCAAAAGCAAGACTATTGATCCGAGGTGCACGAATAACGAGATAATTTGGGTTGAGTCTACGGACTTAAAGAGATTGCCAGCTGTAATATCAGCAATGTTGGCTCAGAAATACGTAAGAAAGGGGTGTGAAGCATACCTTGCGTATGTTCTAGATGACAAGGAGTTAGAAAAGAAACCCGAATCTGTGCGATGGTTTGTGAATACCGGATGTTTTCCTTGAAGAATTGCGGGTTTACCACCTGTTCGGGAAATAGAGTTTGGCATCGAATTGGTACCTGGTACCATTCCAATTTCGATAGCTCCGTATCGTATGGCACCAACGGAATTAAAGGAGTTGAAAGCTCAGTTGCAAGAATTGGTGGATAGAGGTTTTGCTCGCCCGAGTTTTTCGCCTTGGGGTGCGCTAGTGTTGTTTGTGAAAAAGAAGGATGGAACCATGAGGCTGTGCATCGACTATCGTCAGCTTAATAAAGCGACGATAAAGAACAAATATCCGTTATCGCGTATCGATGATTTGTTCGATCAACTGAAGGGAGCCTCAGTGTTTTCGAAAATAGATCTGAGATCGGGCTATTATCGATTGCAAATTCGAGATTGGACGTACCCAAGGCGCCTTGAGCGAGATATGGTCACTACGAGTTCCTAGTGATGCCGTTTGGGCTTACTAATGCCCTGCGGTATTTATGGATTTGATGAATCGGATCTTGGACCATATCCGGATCGGTTCGTAGTTGTCTTCATTGATGACATTTTGGTCTATTCGCAAAATGAGACCAAACATTTGAACACCGAGGATAGTGTTGCGAATTTTACGGGATAAGCAGTTATATGCTAAGTTCAACAAGTGTGAGTTCTGGTTGAGGGAGGTTAGCTTCTTGGGTCATGTGATATCTGCATCGGGTATTCGAGTCGACCCGAATAAAATTTCAGCCATACTTAATTGGAAGCCTTGAGAAATATTACCGAGGTTCGAGCTTTTGGGGCTTGCTTAGGTTATTCTTGACGATTTGTAAAAGGTTTCTCAACGATAGCCACGCCAATGAAGCTACTCTAAAAGGATGTTAAGTTGAATGGATGGAGAAATGTCGAAAAGTTTCGATCAATGAAAACTTATTTGACTGAAGCCCCAATTCTAGTGCAACCCGAATCTGGCAAAGAGTTTGTCATCTATAGTGACGCCTCCCTACTTGGGTTAGGTTGCGTATTGATGCAAGAAGGTCGAGTTGTGGCCTATGCGTCGAGGCAATTAAAGCCACATGAGAAAAATTATCCGACCCATGGTCTCGAATTGGCTACCATCGTATTCGCCTTAAAGATATGGCGACATTACTTATTTGGTGAGAAGTGCCATGTGTATTCGGATCATAAAAGTCTCAAATATTTGATGACTCAAAGAGACTTAAATCTGCGATAAAGACGTTGGCTCGAGCTATTAAAGGATTATGAGCTGGTCTTTAACTATCACCTGGGAAAGGCGAATGTGGTTGCGAATGCCTTTGTAAATCATTATTCGCTTTACGAGCGATGAATGTGCACTTGTCCGTTCGATCCGACATTGTGTTAGTAGCTGAATTGAAAGCCAAACCATTATTGATACGTCAAATTCGTGAAGCTCGAAAGTCGACGATGAGTTGGTTGCAAACGAAATTTGAGTGTGCTCGAACAAGGAATCTAAGTTTCAAATCGATGATGACGATTGTTTGAGGTTGAGAAATCGTCGTGTGTTCCAAAAATTCGAACATATTTCGATAATTCGAAAGAAGCCCATTGTAGCCGAATGGCAATCCACCCGGAGTATGAAAATGTACAATGATTTGAAACGTCGGTTTTGGTGGCATGGTATGAAACGAGACATCTCCGACGTCGTTTCGAGATGTTTAATATGTCAACAAGTGAAAGTGGAACATTAAGTGCCTTCAGGATTACTTCAGCTGATCACGATACCCGAGTGGAAATGGGATCGAGTCACAATGGACTTTGTATCCGAACTGCCATTGTCAGCGAGTAAGAAAGATACGATTTGGGTCGGTGTAGATAGATTGACTAAGTCGACTCACTTTGTCCCCGTACGTACGGACTTTTCAATGGACAAACTAGCCGAACTGTACTTTTCTCAGATTGTGAGATTACACGGGGTGCCTATTTCCATCGTGTCGGATAGAGATCCGAGATTTACCTCGCGATTTTGGAAAAGGTTGTAAGAAGCTTTGGGTACCAAGTTGCATTTCAGCACCGCCTTTCACCCCCAAACCGATGGTCAATCCGAGCGGATAATTCAGATACTTGAGGATATGTTAAGATGTTGCATTCTCGAGTTCAGTGGTTCATGGGAACGGTATTTGCCTTTGATTGAATTCGCTTACAACAATAGTTTTCAATCAAGTATTAAGATGGCATCTTACGAGGCCTTGTACGGGCGTAAATGCCGTACACCATTGTGTTGGACGGAGCTCGGTGAAAGCAAAATTTTCGGGTGGACTTGATTAAAGATCTTTGAGCGAAAGTGATAGTGATCCGTGAAAATCAAGATAGCCTCCGATCGTCGAAGTCGTGACGCGGATCTGAAGCGTAAAGACATCGAGCATCGGTGGGAGATAAAGTGTTTCTCAAGGTTTCGCCTTGGAAAAAGATACTCGATTCGGTAGTAAGGGCAAGTTGAGCCCGAGGTTCATTGGGCCATATGAGATATCCGAAGAGAGTCGGTCCGATTGCATATCGTTTGATTTTTGCCCCGAACTCGAAAAGATTCACGATGTCTTTCATGTTTCGATGCTTCGACGCTATAGATCGATCCATCGCACGTAATTAGTCTATCGAGGTTGAAATTCAATCCGATATGAGTTATGAAGAAGAACCAATTAGTATCCTAGCTCGTGAAGTGAAGGAGTTGCGAAACAAAAGGGTTCCGTTAGTAAAAGTGTTATGGCTCAAACACGGGATGGAAGAAGCTACTTGGGAACCCAAGAGCTCTATGAAAGAGCGTTACCCAAACCTATTTACCGGTAAGATTTTCGGGGACGAAAATTTCTTAAGTGGGGGAGAGTTGTGACAGCCCAAAATTGACCCTAGTCGGGATGTGGTTTCGGGACCACAAAATCGAGGCATAAAAATAATTTAAAATTTATTTTGATGCCTATGATATGTGTTAATTTGTGTGTGGCATTTTTGATGATTCGATTTAGTGTTATAAAGGTGAATTTCACTAGAAAGGACCTAGTAGTAAACTTTGAAAGTATGATGGGGAAATGTGTGATGACTAGTTGATAATGCATGCAAAATTAAGGGATTTGCATGTCAAATTCCCCAAAGATGGCATAGTGGCCGGCCATGACAAGGAGTTATGGGCAAGGAAAAACATGTTATGACATGTTTTGATAATGCATGATGTGATGAAATGATAAAAAATTTAGTGGTGGGAAGAGAAACAAAAAAATGTGTGTGAGTGTGGTATTCTCCCGTTGTTGCCGTGAGTGAAAGAAAAGCAAAGAAAAAAATTTTGTTCATCCTTGTTCTCTCCTTTTGGCCGAAAATACTAAGGAAGAAGATAGGATTTTTGCTCCATTTTGGTTTAGAAGAGATCTAGAAGGAGATTTGGCTATACTTGCATCAAGATTAAGGTATGTATGAAGTTGTGTCATGAGATTCATGCATGTTTTAGTTGCTAACTTGATGTTCATGTTAGCCATGGTTCAAATCCTTGTTATGCCATGGAAATGGTATTAGGCCAAGGTTGATATTGTGTTAAAGCCATTGCATGCTAAATGTGAAGCTTGATAATGATGCATGCAATGATGGATTGACTACTCTTGAAATTTCTTTGTAGCAATCTTGAGTAAGACATTGAGTTCTTTGTTTAACAATGACCGAAGTTGAAAGGGGTATGAATGTGATGTATTCGCCATGATGCATTCATGAGCATGATTTATGCTTGTTACTTGATTGGTAAAATTTGTGTTTTAGATGGTTATGAACACCTTGAGGTTCGGCCATGCACCTATATGTGTATGTATGTTTGCACATGATGATTTGGTTATGAAGTAAATGATAAATATGTTTGTTTAAAGAAGAAATTGTTGAAGAATGTTTGTGAAATTGCAAGTACATTCGCCTAGTACACATATGATGTGAAAATCTTGGAATTTATTGTTGATTTGGTGCAAGTATGACTAAGTATAATCGGCCATGAATGAGTGCCTAAGAGGTTGTGTTGTTCGCCATGAGTAAGCATGTTGAAGGCTTTGTGTGTTAAGTCGATTCATGAATTCGTACTTATGTGACTTTAATGTCTAGTGAATATATGTGGGCTAAGTGCCTTGAGTTCTTCTTTTCGATGCTCAAATGATTGAATCAAATTATTTGTTAAATTAAGCTCAAGAGCAAAGGGGACCAAATCCGATAAAGGGAAGGAAAAAGTAGTCGAATAGCCATCGAATCGTTCGACAACATCCGAGGTAAGTTTTCGAGTATCGAAACTTAGATTTTGATTCGATTGAATGAAGTAATAAGCAATCGAAATTTGCCCTTGTATATGGCCATTGAGCGAAATGATATTTTGTTAAGTATTGTGCATAAAAGTTTTGTTGTGAAAATGAAACAAAGATGTGTATGAATGTTCGAGTGATATCGGGCTAAGCCGAAGGCAATTGTGCGAGCTATGATACGGGCTAAGCCGAAGGCAATTGTGCGAGCTATGATATCCGGGCTAAACCCGAAGGCAATTGTGCAAGCTATGATATCCGGGCTAAGCCGAAGGCAATTGTGCGAGTTGTGATATCCGGGTTAAGTCCGAAGGTATTTGTGCGGGTTACCATAACAAGCTACGTCCGAAGGTGTTTTGAAGCAGTAGCTATATCCGGATAAACTCAAGGTATGTGATTTGAAATTTATAAGCTGCTGGAAAATTTTCAGTTAATGCACTTGTGAAATTCCCAACAACAAGGTTGTTTTGTGTGTGCTTTGCACACTATGAGTAAGTGCGTATGAATATTCGCTCTAATGGTAAACGAGCTATCGGCCTTAACTAAGCCGTTGTTTGTGTATGAAAATAAGAGTTGGGATTGTGAAGTAAGCATGTCTTTGAGAAATTGTGCATATGAATTATTGTTTAGCTACTTGAATGCTATGCTTTGGTTGTGTGTAAATTATGGCTCGAAACTTACTAAGCATAAATTGCTTACTCCGTTCCTTTGTTTCTCTGTTTTAGATTTTGCTCGTTAACGATCGGATTCGGGATCATTGAAGTGAAGTCATCCACACTATCAAAGCCCCTTTTTGGTACTCCTTTAGTTGAGTTCGGATATGGCATGTATAGGACTACCCTCGGTTGTCTTTAAGTACTTGTGTTGTATATGTATGCGGCCATGCGAAAATGGTTCGTAATAGTGGAGTATGGAATTAGACCATTTGTGGTTTGTAATTATATATGATTTCATGATGTGATTATGGATTGGAATGGGAGTGTTGGTCACATGATCAGCCATTGGAATGGCTAAATATGATCATATGTGGACCCATGTATGGCAAGACCATAGTTGGCCCATGGAGACTACAAATTAGGTAAAGCCTACCTTAAAAACAGATGCTGCCAGCTGCAGTGACGTGGTTTTGAAAAATCACCAAAATTTGTAAGAATGGTATTAAATGGTGAATAAATTATGAAATCGAACCTTGACGAGTCTATTTTCATATGAAAGTAACGAAACGATCATATGAATAGTATACTGAGAGATATTAAAATTCTCGTGAGACAGGGCTAGAACGGTTTCTGGGTCCCCTGTCGCGACTTTGAAAATTTACCATAAATTATCCAGAATGAATTAGAAGTCATGCCTTATATGTGCAGATTTTTTTTTTAGTCTAGTTTCATTAGAAACAAACGGCATCAGTATTGAAACCCTGTACAGAGAGATATTCAAGTTGTAACGCGCGAAGGTCAGTATAGTCGACCCCTGTAACATGGGCGACTTTAACTAATAAACTGTACCAATTGGCCTGACCAAAAATTCTAGAAATAAATCCAGGGATGGATATATGAGTTTAAATTCAGGAAAAATTTACGGAATCAGTTTCCGAGTTTTGTAACTCGAGATATGCTTTTTAAGGAAACAGTGACGCAGTTTTCCAGCTTGCCTGGGAATGTCAAGTTGGTCGGTGCTATAAGTGGTTTTGGCTTGTTAACCCCTCGTGTCCGACACCGGCAACGGTCTCGGGTTCGGGGTGTTACAAGTAAACTTCTAACATGTGTTTCAATTGTACTAAATTGTAACAAATTGATAATTTTATTATCATTCCTTTTAATTTGTATCGGCATATAAGTACTATTGTGACATTTACTACTGGAAATGTCTAAATCAATGTGAAGTCTATAATGCCACCAAGTCAATAAATATAATTTCCAAATAATTGTATGCAATATTCGCTTCAGAGAATATGTCAAAATCTTCAAATACCCAAAAATCTATTAATAGCAAACTTTAAGAATGAATCTTATTTTCCATGTGTATAACAGGTACATAACCAATGACTTTTCATACATAAGTTTTCTCTCTTGCAAGTTCTCATCAGTAATATTTTACCACATAATTTTAATTGAAAACTTATTCTGAATACTGTAGAGTTATACTCACAGTTTTTAAAAAATACTTGCAACTTTAGATACATCTAACCATAATATGCTTTAGATAGAATTATCATATTCTATTACTTATGAGTATATCTTTCACAATCAGATATTTTACTTTCAACCCTTTAATAGGGATGATGACAAAAGAATATCATAAATATTATAAATTAATAACTCAATCCCTTTTTTATTCATATGAAATATAATATTTTCCTCATTCACAATCTCAATATGAGATCTATTACAAATAACTTTTAAAAGTAATGCATTAACCATCACAAATTTTGTGCTTTTTAGATAGTGATATATTAGCTCTTCGGAGCTTTCAACTAATTTTATACTATCAAATATTGGGATAATATTTGTTTGTTTCAATACCAAATAAGATAAATATTTTCTATCTATAATGATAGAATTCATTCCTACATTTTCATATCCTTTGTAATAACCCGAAATTCACGGGCACCGGAAAAGTGAGTTATAGGGCCTCCGTCTTAGTGAAATAAGTTCGAAAATAATTATTAAAAATATTTATGAGCCTAGTGGTGTGTCAAATTAGGATCTAATTAGGTGAATTTAGCTTAATTTAGAGTAAGTAATAAAAGGATTAAATTGAATAAAGGGTAAAAGTTTAATTATAAAGCAATAGAAAATAAAAGGATTAAAATGACAATTAAGCCATTGACTACAAATGAGGCGGCATATTGGTGAAATAAAATCAAAGATTTTTTAGGTTTTATATATTATAATGATTATTATTATGGTTTTATATTAAATTATTATAATTATTAATTAACATTATGGTTTTATATTAGATTATTATTATTAGCATTATTATTAAATAAATTAAATAGAAGACAATTGTATGGTAATAAAATATACATGTGTAAGAATTGTATTGGTACAATTGTAATTTAAATATTTAATTACTTATAATTTAAGTATAAAGATATTTTATAATTGTTAATTGTATTAATTAAATCATGAGATTTTTATTTGATAAGCAAATTAGATAATGACATTTATAATAATATAAATATGTACACTTGTTATATAATTATTTATTTACTTAATATTAAAGTAAAAGATATTTTAATATATGATATTAATATTATATTATGTTAATAAAATAATAAAGCATAAAAAGAATTAAGGAAACAAAGAAACAAAACAAAAGAAACAGAAACGAAGTAGGGAACAAAACGAAAACAGGGGAAGAAAAAGGGAAATTGTGATTTTAAAGCTTCAAGTTTAATTGGTAAGCTTAATTAAGTCATTTTCTCTTAATTTTGATATTTTAGAAGCTTTAAAACAAGTTTTGATGAAATTAAGTTGATAATTCAAGAGTTTATATGTTTCTAAATATGGTTCATGTTGGATAAATTATGGAATTAGGGATTTAATTGAATGAATTCTAAGTTAGAATTGATTAAGGGATTAAATTGTAAACTAGGCTATAAGTTTTATGTTGAAGGGACTAAATTGAAGAAATTTCGAAATTAGGAAAATATGCTGGAAATTTTATAGTTAAATATAAGTTTAGACAAAATTTGAATAGAAAAAGAGAGTGAATTGGATTAAGAAAATAATTAAGTTTAGTTAGGATTAAATTGGGAATAAGGTAAGAATTGTTTAGAAATTTAATTATTTATTATAATTAATGCTGTAAATAATAATATAAATTACTATTATTTTCGTAGCCAACAAAGAACCTGAAACGTCAGCATCGAAAGGAAAGGAGAAAGTCATCGAGGACTAAAACAGGAGAATTACGGTGTGTATTACTATAACTCAAATTTTAATTATTATTGATTGCTGAAATTTTAATTGTTATGTATGGTAAGTAAGACTTGAGGTAAGTATGTGATTATTTGAAAAGTGTATTGATTGAAAAATAAATAAATGGTGACAATTGTATGGTGTTGATGGTATACACTTGTGTGAAAATTAATTTGTATATGAATTAAGATAATAGATATTTGAATTGAATGAGTATTGAAAATTTTGTGTAAATTAAATTGAAATTAGAAAAGTAAAATAATACCCTATTAACTTGTCGGACTAGATTTGATACAAATGGCATGCCATTGGATTTGTGATGTGATGAGGAGATTGTAGTTCGGCCGAGAAGATGTTTCTGTTATTATATACTTCGATATATCCGAAGAGGCACTTAAGGTCTTACTGGTGTGTTATGGAGGATTTAAAATATTCTGGGTGTGTTTGGGTTGGACATTCTGGTGTGTTTGGGTGGAAATCCGCATATCTGTCATAGTTCGAGCTTTGTTAATAGGGTAAATAATTGACATTAAATTTTGAAAATGAGATTATTTGTTTTAGCACTATTGAAAAGTACGAGAAAGAATGTATGAATTAAATTATGAATTGAGTTAGTATGAGAAAAATGAATTATGAATTTAAGATTTATGAAGTAAAATAATTATATATAAAAGTAGTTTAAATAATTATAAAATTTATGGTTGATGTTTGTAATTTATTAATGTTAAATAGTCTTGATTTATAGTAATACCACCGAGTATATCCATACTCAAATGCAGACAGTTGTTTCGTGCTTGAGTTAGTAGAAGTCAAGTGTCCCGGCTCAGCATCCAGAACAATCCCGACTCCAACACAAACTTGGTGATGTATATTTTTCTTTTGGGTAAAGGTGGCATGTACATAGGTGTTGTTTAGTCACTTGAATATGTATATTACTTTGAGTAGTGAAGGATGAATTATAAGATTTAGATGGTTAAATGAAATGGTAAGGAAAGTACATGATATTTTGATACATGAACATTAAGTTGTTAAATGAATGAAGTTTATAATCAATTTTGAATGATGCTATGATAGTTATTAAGTTAAAATTATGTTAATGATAGAAATATTAGTTATATGAATGTGAAACATTGGTGTTGGTGATCTGGTTTGAATTTGCGGAGGTTTAGGTAAAATAAGCGAAATCTTTGCCAAATTTTTATAAAAAAATTTGGAATACTTGAACAAGTCCCGTTCTACTTTTAATACGTGTTTGAACTTCGAGAGTCCAAGATAGGGACTTAATTATTATATTATACTATGAAAGTTATATTAATTGTAAATTATTCGTAAGTTGTCTGATATGTCCGATAATGCCTCATAACCTCATTCCGGCGACGGTTTGGGGTTAGGGGGTGTTACATCCTTCCTTAAAGAATATTAACAGAAACAAAATATTTGGGCATACGCCGCATATGTGGCCAATAATATTTCACATCACATATTGATAACATAAGTTATCTTTACCCTTTAAAGAGTTATCTTGAGAATTCTCATTATTCTCTTATTTATTACTATGTTCCCACTTTTAGTGGTCCATTATTATATCTTTTATTTTCTTTATGTTTACATTCTTTTCGGGGAATGAAACAAATCTAGTAGGACAGACTTATAAACACCCCAATAGATTCTTTATTTCATAATTACTACCGCAAACATGCGTGAGATTTCAAATCAAAATCTATCTATGCTTGTTGTCATGATTAGTCTCCAATTATTATAAACAATAAATAAGACATAGTAAAATATACCTGAAGATCTTTAACATCGTCGTCATCACTAGAAGGTATAAGATAGTTCGAAAATATTCTTGATTTCATATGTATAACGATATCAAATCTTTCACTATCCTTAAAAACAAGAAGTAAAATAAGTGAATCAAAAAAATGATAACATATAATGAAAGAAGAATGAAAAATAATAATCAGATATGAAACATTAAATAAAATAAACTTCCTGTAAAAACTTTGCATCTTGCTGTCAAAGAAATTGAAAACCATGAAGGATAAATTTGATCGTCGATAAAAGGAACTATCACTTTGAGCAAGATCGTGCTGATAACGTGTTATAAAATAAAGAGAGATAGGGAGAATAAAGAATAAAGAAAATATGAAAGCAACAGAGAATATGCTTTATTAATCAAAGGGGTAATTACATTGCTTCATCAGAGTCTCTATTTATAGGCATAAGAAGTATAAAAGAAGTAGAGATCTAATTCTAATAACTATTAGAATTTAAAGTACATTAAAACTTTATCTTGATCATGATGGACATCTACTTAATAGGATATTCATAACAAAATAATTTTAATAGTGTTAATAGTTGAACTTACATTTTGAAACCCGAAAAGTAAAGAGACTAAATTCCTAAAATTATAAATATAAAAACTAAATTCTAATTTTACTGAATAATACAAAAACATGTTACATATTTAAACTTTCTTAAAAACATGGGAAATTTTTCTTAATTGATGGTATTAATTATAAAAGACTAAATTACACATTATAACACTATGATTTTGCAAGGTAAGTAATAGTAATTGACTTTAACATTTCATGCGAGTTATATACTCAACATAAAACAATAATATCGGGATGAAAAAAAACTATAATATTAGATTAAGGTTTTAAAGTTATTATTTTTAAGGGTATGTTTAGAAAGTCACTCAGTAATTAAATTTGAGTGTAATTGTACACGTGAGACATGTTTATGTAACTATCAAGGTTTTCAAAATCAGACTGGTGGTCAAACTGGTCGGGCCACTAATTTGATTAAATAATTAATTAAACTTTTTATAAAAAATAAAAATATATATTAAAATTCCATTCAGCCGCTTGATTCAACTAGTTCAAAGCCCATTTCCGGACCAATACTCTAGCCAATTTCTGATCCAATTAGTCTGATCGACTGCTTCGATCTAGTGCGGTTTAGACAACCTTGGTAACCATTATAATTAGTGATTATAGTGACTTGAGTGTAATTAGATCATCCCAATTATACTATTTGATTTTTATAAGGAAGAGGATGAAAATTGAAGTTATTATGTGGGTAAGTATAAATAATTACACTTGTTGACAATAGGAATCAACATGGAGAGGAATTGGCGGAGGTGAAAGATGGTTCACCCTTGAAAGACAGAGGGCCGTCATGGAGGGAGGGAGGGGGAGAGAGAGAGAGAGAGAGAGAGAGTGTGTGTGTGTGTAATGACTCGATTTTCAGTGGTGTTAGAAAATTTAGTTTCGAGACTTCGTTTCCATAATCTGATCCTATAAATATTAAATAAGGATATTTACGGAGTTAATATTTTGCTGAATTGAAAAATGGTTAAGTGATTTAGCCAAAATTGTGAGTAATTAATCCCCAAGGACTAAATTGTAAAAGTTTAATCATTATAAATTTTTTACTAGAATAAGGCTTGGGGACTTAGATATCAATTATCTAAGAGGTTAAAATGAAAAATAAACCAATTCTAAATGGATGATAGTGGGATGTGAAGTTAATGGTCATTAGTTTAAGTTAATTAAAGATTAATGTTAATTAAACACAATCAAATTGATTAATTAAGCTTAATTATGATTTAATCCACCTATATAAGTAATATTGAGTGCAGAAATGTTATCATCTTCTCCAAACTCAACCATTGATTGCACATGACGTACGTGCATTGGGGTTAAGAATCAACACTAAAACAATCAATAATATGACGGTATATTACAAATGTGACAGGCCAGTTGTAATATTTATAGTGTTAAAATGGAACACTTGAGTACTATAAGGATTGAACCTAGGATAGTCGAGCACAAAGTGATTCCTAATTGACTAGCTTGAATAAAGAAGTCTAGATAACTACTTACTAAGTCTTACATTACAAGAAATCATGATCAAGGTTAATTATACTAATTGACTAGTTAACACTAAAAAGGACTAAATTGCAAAATAGAAAAAATTACACAATTAACAATTCAATGAAAAACATAGGTTGGTTGAAGTCCATGTTACTAATTAGTCTTCAGATTAGGGATCTAAAAGGTTTAAACTTCTAATTGGCTTATTTTACCTCTTGGTCACCATTTTACCAAATTAGACAATTTACTTCTATTTATCTCTTGACATCACCAAACTAACTTGGGCTAAATGAATTTATGCTCAATAGGCTCTCCTTTTTATCTCACCTACCTAAATGTCCCCTTAGAGACGTCAATTCTAAGTTTTGAAGGTTATTCAATTTAGTCTAATTTTTACGATTTAGTCCCTATACCAACAACTAACTAAGCAACATTTCCATTAACTAACCACCATAAATTTACCTAATCATCCTCATTTTCATACAAGCAATAACCCAACACAAAAGCAAACATACATTTAAATAAGCACAAGAAGAAGGTTAAGAAAAGTTTAATGTTTTCTTGTAAGAAGCTTGAGGAATATGAAAATGGAAGTAATGATGATGAAAAAAAACACTAAAGATCAATATTTTATCAGAGAAATTGAAATGGAGCTAGGCTATATTAAAGACTACGGGTTAAAATAAAAATATAAGAGAGTTTTGAGTACTAAACCTTAAACTCTAAAACCCTAAACCAGAAAAGTAACTAAACCTTAGAAAAATGGAGGAGAAGACAACTAAAACCTAAGCTAAAAAGATGATATAAAACTAAAACTAAAGTGGTCTCTCTTTCTACACAACCAAAACATAACTTTTCATTTAAGTACAACCCAAGAAATTAGACCAAAATGCCCTTAAATGTCTAATTGTGATTGGGGTTGGACAAGAACTACCATTGCAGTCATTTTTATGTCTCGTCAAGCATTGTGTAACACCCTATACTCAACCCGATCATCAGGTCCAGACTATAGGATGCTACACTAATTTAAAAATAAGTTTTGTTTAAAAAATGGGTCGAGCCTAAAGCATTTTGGCCTGGGCTCAGCTCGACTTGAATTTACAAAAGGACAAAAAAAATTCTATTTTTTGTTGTTTTAATCTATGTTCTTATTGTTTTCTCCCTATTTTGCCACCATTTCACTTTTTCGGTTGCTACTATTTTGTTGTTATTGTTTGGATATTGTATAACATTTGTTTTATTGTTAATTTTGTTATTATTTTAGAGGCATTTGCTTATTAAGTTGCATCTATCTTAGAGTTATTTAAAGTATTCATATTTTTTAAAATTTATTTTCAATTTGTTGGAAAATATTTATCTTATTTTTAATATTTTAATGTATTAGATATATTTAAAAATTATATAAAAAATTAATACGGGCGGGCCGAGCCCGGGTTTGAAAAAAATTTAGGCTCATTTTTTAGGCCGAACCAGGCTCAAGCCTAGCAAATGAGCCTAAGATTTTGGTTGGGCTTAGCCCGGCCCATGAACACCTCTATTAAGAGATTTTCGAACTTACAAAAATCTATGTTGATGATAAAACTTTAATTTAATATATAATAGTTTCACCAAGTAACGTTAACATGTTCAAATAATCACTTAGTATTAAAACAATTTGTATTATGACCACTTAATTTCATTTATAACAAAGACACTGAGACTTCGCCTCTAGGTTGCCGCGCCATATGCATATTACAACTAAAAAACAAAATTTGCCGATGTACGGCGATCTCTAATCTGGTCCTTTCTTGAACTTCCAAAATTCCCTATTTACCTGCAATGAATAACAACACAAATAAGTTCTAAAGAACTTAATGAGCCTTCATATCTTACTAACACAACGCTAATACGAATGCACTTCGTGGCTATGACTCTATGATTGTCTTGCTTGTATTAAGATAGTATGCCATCCTCTTTGTCACAATAGATGATTCCTTGATGGTTTCCCTTCTAATTTCCTTTTTAATTAATTACCTTTAATTAACTCCATGAACAATTCCCATGATACACCTTGCCCTAATGACTATCGATATTCCCATAAGACTATTCTTGGCGAATAGTCCCTATCATGGACTATTAATAGTAGTTTGTCTTACCAAACTCAAGCTTGTATTACAGTCTTCCTGGTGGTTCTCTTTGAAACAGTTGTGGTGGACTACCATATCTTTCATATATAGTTTCGTATCAACAGATAACTGGCATAGTATTTTAAACACCACACTTACTTAGATAAACAATTTCCTCATTTCAGAAATATAGCAGAATACCCTTGCATTGTTCCCAAAAGGACCTAGTGGATAGTCATATATAATATGACTTCCATACAATTTTCCTGTACAGTGGGATCGAACGTGGGATGTGCGACTAGTAGGCGGACTCATTCTTGGTAGAATTATAAATTTAGGTTCGGATTTCCAACAAACCTACAACTTTCACCAAAGTGAATTTCATAACTACAGTAGATGCAAGACTGTAAGAGTAAGCTAACGAACCGACATAACTTGTATCCACCTCGATTTATCCGCTAACACAGGCACAATAGCCTTCTCAAAATAATAGATCACCTTTCTGTTGACTCATATGAATGGACATAGGGTGGAATCATATTTATAAGATAATTCTGGCATTCCTTACAATGATAATCCTAGCGGACTTTCCCCATTTTAGATAGTCCTGACAGACTTCCACAAAGGATAGTCCTCACAAGCTTCTACCAAAGATAGTCCTGACGGACTTCCACAAAAGATAGTCTTGACGGACTTCCCACATTATAGATAAGCCTTATGGACTTTCACATATACAGTATTACCATCATTCATCCCACTAAGGGCTCTTATACGTCCCACTCAAGGGCTCTCATATATTGGTGTGCATTGTTCTCCAAACCATTTCGAATCTCCTATGTTAGCTTAGTCTAACTTAACCTCCCTCAAAGCCAAATATATAAAATGCATATGCAACCCTCGAATGACCATCCGAGCCTCCACAAAGCCATATACATAGAATGCATATCATACACCTATTCCTCCAATAAAGGCTATGAATCATACGACATATAACACGCTAAAGATTCCATTGAAATATCATAATCATACTTACTATCAGCCAATCATATCACTTTAATATGCAATAATGCATTACGCCAAACATATTGTTTACTTAACATAGTTAGCTTACAACCATTTTTATATTTTCATACCCTATTGCATACACTCACCATGCATCATTACTTAGACATATCATACTTATAGTTCAACCATTGGATAATTAATTATTCACATAACACTAAAGTAAACCTATTCTACTCATGAAATTGTACAAAAACATCCTTTTACTAGTTGAGTTCTGGAACTCACTTGGAAGTTAACACCAAATCCATCTACTAGGCCTTCTTCCTTTGTTACTTGAGCCTCATTGGTCAATACAACATAACAATCATTTCAGAATCGTACTAAGACCATTCATTATAATACAAACCATAATCTCTTTGCATGTAGGGGCTATATAAATGGTTACCCACCACTTTACCCAAAACATAATAGACTCAATAATTAACTAGAATCTTTAACAACCTTTTTTTACCTTAATTTTGATAATACAAGGATATTAGAAAGCTTACTAGCTTACAAGATTTCCAATTTCTAAGACTTAGATCTTACAATTTCTAAGACTTAGATCTTAGTCTTTCCCCTTCATGCGCGAATGTTCTTTAATCTTCTCTCTTTTATTGCAAACCTATTCTCAACTGAAGAAGAAGAAGAACATAAAAATAAAAGGATTATCCCTAAAAAAGAATGCCTCTCTTACATATATATAGTCCCTTCAACCCCTTTCATAGAAACCAATTCACAACCACCTGGAAAATACCTTAATCAATATGTTTCCCACTAAGAAATATCTAGTTCATAACCAACCGGACCGTGGTTGAAATCTGACTTTTACTCAATTAGTTCGCTACTTGTTCTTATTTACAAAAAGAACCTGTCAGATTAGAGAACATTTCAATTGAGTATGCCAAAATCTTTTGCTACATACGACCCTACAAGTCTAGGTGTGACACAATGTTATCACGGTACCGAGGCTGGGTATTGCAATATCATTAGAGTTGGCCTCAATTTCCTTCACTTCAGCACTATCAGGATATCACGACCTCTACGGTTCAACATCGTAATACCCCATTCTGAATGATGATTTCTTCAAGTTCGGGCCATTATCGACTCCCTACACTACTCAATCATATTGTTAGGTCCCCTCATGACACATTTAGCCAATTTGGGTCTTAAAAGGGTGTAAAGCTAAACATAAATGTTTATTAATGCTTAAAACTAAAAATTGGAAAAAAACATATAAAAGAAACTTAAATTGCTTAAGAATAAGCTCCTCAGGTGTGTTAGGTTATGTTTTTACACTAGTATCCACTTTGCATGTCAGTTTAGCCTACTACGATTTATCCGATGATGCACTTCGATGCCAGCTGGTGTGTTGGTTGGACAATCCGTGTATCCATCTAAGTCTGAGTTATGATAATAGGGGTGTAAATGATAAGCTTGATAAATACTATTGAAAAAAAATGGTATATACAATTAAATATATGTATATATATGAGTTTGATAAAGAAAATTTATACTAATGTGGAAACAAATTGAAAATAAGCCCTGGGGGTCGAATCGGATGCGAATGAGCTGATAGACTCCAGAAATGAATTGAATGGTATAATGTCAATAGCATGTTGTAGAGATACATAAACAAGGACTTGATTCTAGAATAATATTGAATTGATATGTATTGAATGATTGGTAATTGGTAAGCAAGTTGGAGTTAGTCATATATGTTGCATTGTTGAATAGGTTGTTTGGTAATGTTCTACTATGCTTACATATATAAATTGATGATGGAAAATGTTTGGCACTTTGGAACATGAATTGGTTGGATATTAGGTACATATATGCATGTTTTGCCTTAAAACATATTGTTAATGGTTATGTATATATATCTTGAATCATAAATGCACCAATAAGCCTATTTATCAGTGTATGACCTGCCACAAATTGATGTAGAAAATTAGGCTTTTCTAACACACTTAAGGTGCTTTTTCTCGAACAAAATAAAGTTTTTAGCATAGTTTTTCGTTATTTTCGTTATTTCATATTTTTGGGTAATAACTGAAAATGTCTTATTTTTGTCTTTTTTTTTACCCAAATTGGTTGATAGTGCCATTGAGAGGTTTAACATGTGTTTAAGTGATGTAGGGATGTATCAGAGATCGAAAATGAGCAAGAACGATACCAAGGGCAGTGGTATCGTGATATCCAACCCTTGGAATCACGACACCCCTGACAGTATAGAAGACTAAGGATTCCCTTTAGTGGTATTGCGATATCCCCTTAGGCATGGCAATATCCACTTCCCAAGGAAGACCCCAAGTTTCAACACTGCTCGAGATATCTTGATATCCTTTTTCGGGTATCGCGATATCACATTTTTCAATGGAAAAATGATAAACCATAATTTATACATATTTTTACCTCATGCTTAGCATATTTTTGGATGAATTATCCTTAGATTTGGTGAATTCGATGCTACTAATCCTTTAATTTCATGTTTTATACTTAAGTGAGCATAGGGGAGTAAAAAGAGTGAGAAACGGGCTGAAAACGAAGAAAATGGACTAACATAGAAAATCAACATGGCCTGGACTTCCTCATACGAGTAAGCCACAAGGCCGTGTCCATTTGGCAGAATTGAAACATGACTTACATGGGTAGACCACACGCCCATGCCTGTGTAACAGCCTTGAACACGGATTGAAGAAATTACACATGGGCGTGTCCCTGTCGAGCCCAAGATGTAACACCCCTAACCCGTATCCCCTGCCAGAACAGGGTTTCGGAGCATTACTACCATTTGCAGATCACTTAAAAAAATTAAAATACTTACCAATTCAATGCATCATATAAAATAAATATATTACCATTCAATCAACAGTTTGGCACTTGTATAAGCATCAAACAACAACATTGTTAGTATACTTGCACATATCTCATATAAATTCAACATTGATATATCTATTTTCTCGACATGTCGCACTTGAGTTTAATAATAGTCTCAATTACATAATTTCCTTGTATCAACATATCAAAGATAATCATATATGTACATGTCATGAAACATATCATGCTCTTACCGTTTCTTCACAATCATATATCATTCATTTCATTATATCAATATTTTTTGCTCAATCATTTCCATATATTTTATGTATATTTATTATGGTAATAGCTTATATCGAACTTAACATAAATTATATTCCATGTACTTATACTTATTTCGTTTATCCATTTTCATAATTATTTCATACAATGCTTTTGTACATATATTTCCATATGACTAGTTCTTGTAAACATTTCACACAACCATTTCATATAACCATTCGTCATCTGATACATTTTACCTGAATATCAATTGTTCAACAAATGTTATAGCATCTCCCATCCACGGTCTTATTTATCTTTGACGTGATGCCATAGTGTCTTTCAACTATGGTCTTACTCATTTTCTGTCATGTTGCCATGGTATCTTTCAACCATGGTCTTATTCTTTTCATGTCACCTTGCCATGGTATCTTTCAACCATGGTCTTACACATCTCATATCAGGTTGCCATGGTATCTTTCAACCATGGTCTTACACATTTCATATCAGGTTGCCATGGTATCTTTCAACCATGGTCTTACACACATGTTGCCATGGTATCTTTTAACCATGGTCTTACACATTTCATATCAGAGAGCACACTCCCACGAACCTCATCCTTACAGTGGGATTAGCAGTCCAGGCTAAATCCCCTGTAATATAAACTCATAGAGTATTGTCGGGATTACCAGTCCAGGCTAAATCCCCTGCAATGACAATTACTCTAATGAGCTTGGATCTGAATTACCAGTCCAGGCTAAATTCAGACCCTAATTCGGATTACTGTCGGGCTAAATCCATTTTAAACATATTCTTTGGAGGGCTATATCAGATAGGATCACCGTCCTGCTAGATCCTTTTTACCGTCAATTCCTTTACTGAGAGATCCATCGAATTTTCCTTTCATTCAACCGGGATTTCTTCTCCTTTTATCAAATTTATCAATGTTTCATAAATTTTCATACAATGAACATTCAAATCATATTCACATAAATAACATACAATCTCAAGCATTTAAGAATATAATTCAAGTTACACGAACTTACCTCATTGCTTGTTTGTGTTTATAATTTCATTAATTTGATATCTTTTCTTTTCCACGATCAAGTCTCATATTTGAGTCGTCCGGATCTTTATAAATAAATTTGATCATCATTTTCATTCATTTCATATTCTAATGCATTAAATTAATGCTCTAGGCAAAATTACCATTTTGCCCTAAACTTTTAATTAATGACGATTTCATCCTTAGGGCCAGGAAAATAAAATTCTTGCAATTTAATCCTTATTTCCAGCTATTATTCTCATATATATTGATAACAATCCATAAATTCTATAAAATATCAGAATTTTTCATAATTTCAACACTTTTCAATTTAATCCCTAAAACATGTTTTCCCCCGATCTTGAACTAAATTAATAATTTCATTCAATTTTGTAATTTAAATAATAAAATAATCCATTTCATGCAATTTGGTCATTTCTGACATGTTTACAAAATTGCCCATAAAGTTTTACTTTTATTCAATTTAGTCCCTGAGCCTAACATATGCAAATTAGCCATGCTAGATGAATATTCATACATATTTTTCCTCCTCTTCCTCTCCATTCAACATCCTTAATGTAGATAATACACTTGTAAGTAACATTATCCATAATTTTTATTATTTACTTTTATGAATATTCAAGCTGTCTATCTGCATCATAGTCACTAAATTATTTATATCTGGATCTATAGAACTCTAAATTAATATCCGATAATTTTCCTTGAATCTAGACTCATATATATTCTTACCATAAAAATTTCAGAATTTTTGGTTTAGCCAATAAGTACAGCTTATTCTTTAAAGTTACCCTTGTTCTGCTGTCTGACAGTTCTGACCCTTCTTCACCAAAAATTAATTATCTCCTCATACAGGATTAAAATGATGTTCTTGTTTGTTTCTATTAAAAATAGACTCATTCAGGATTTTAGAAATATAATTTTAAGCCCCTAATTATTTGTATTCAATTTTTAATGATTTTTCAAAGTCAGAATAGGGGAACCCGAATTTATTCTGACCTTATCTCACAAAATTCATTATATCTCAAAATTTACAAATCCATTGCTTACACCATTTCTTCTATGAAAAACTATACTCAATAAGATTTAATTCCATATCTTTTTTCATATTCTAATTCGATTTCTACAATTTATGGTGATTTTTCAAAGTTAGTCTACTGCTGCTGTCCAAACTGTTTTTGTGCAAGCTATTAATTACCATGTTATAACACCCTTATTTTCTTTTTCTACACCATTTCTCATCACTTTCTCTTATTTTCTCTTCACTAACATATCAAAAACATATGACCTTATGTAAGAAAACTCTACTATAACATTATTTCCATGCTTTGTCAATAATAACAAACTTAAAAACATATTGAAATCTTGATATACTTACCTTGTTCTATTGATACTAATCTTTAACTTGATTTTGTAACGCCCCAAATTTTTGGGAATTCTGAAAAAAAGTTTGTAAAACTAAAATTCTGTGTTCTGCTTGTTAAGTGTAGGTTTAATTGTGATAGTGGGCCTCTAGAAGGCCCAAGCTTAGGATAACCCGATAGTTTTAATTAATTTTAATTCCATAAGAGAAAGGGTTACAGTAAATTGGGCTTTGAGGAATTAATTGTGTAAAATAGATCACAAGGAAGCAAGTGGTGAAGTGGCATGTGACGCCACAGGGAAGGCTATAAGTGGCGTGTGGAAGCTAGGGAGGACCCAGGTTCAAGTCACATTGATAGCAAAAACAAGGGATTAATTTTATGAATGAAAAGGTAGGTAATGGAAATGAAGTGAAAGGCTGTTAACAACAGTTTGAGTTGCTCAGAGATGGAGCAAGGAGGGATAAGGAGAGAAATTAGGAGCTGATTAGGAGAGATGTGTTGGCTGAATGTTGGACTCTTAAAGAGCAAGAGGTGGCCGGCCAAGGGATTCTTTAAGGGGGCAAAATTCAGCTAGGTTAAGGAGCTAGTATAAATTCGGCACTTAGGGTAGTTAGTGCCGTTTCCTGACTTTTCTCCTCTCCTCATCAACATTTTTCTTCATCTCCTTTCCTCTATTGCCGAACCTTCCTACCATCTTGTTCATCTCCATTTTTCCCTTCAACCGTTTCAAAACCTTCATAGCCTGTGGCCATAAAAAGTCGAAATCCCGAAAGCTTGTTTCTTTTTGTGCCGATTTCTTTTAATCAAAACCACATCTCTTCTCTTCATCATTTGTGGCCGATTCACCAGCCCTCTAAAACCTCAAGTTTTGATGACAAGACCATAGCAAGACCCTCTCGTTTTACCTTTCTAAACACAAGTTGCAAAAAGCCGAAAACCCCACATTATAAGGGACTTGGCCGAATACTGGAGTCACTGAAAGCTTGACTTTTGTTATCATCTGAGGGCTTAGATCTACATCGGGATCGAGTGGGAAACTCATTGGAATCATTCACTAAGGAATCAGTGGTAAGTCTTCTCCAAAACTTAGTCTTCTTACATATTTTAGGAAAAGCCAAAATCCCTAAAAGTTAGGGAGGTTGTCGAATTGGAGTTGTAATCCTGAGGGGTCGTAATAACTATTTTGTTTTGGTAATAATGTGATTTAGAGGTGGTTGATCAAGGGCTTGGACAGGTGGAACGATCGGATCTTTGGAGTTAACCATATTTGGCGAGAAGGTAAGAGCAATAAGGGTTTTAGGCATGTTTGGCGAATGTGGTAAGGGACTATATACTCAATTTTATTTCGATATTTGGAGTAATATTAAGTGATTCAATTGTAGGCAGTTCGTGTGTAGATCTCGTCGAGGAAATCCCAAAAATAGGTGTGTAACTGACACCCTCTCATAGGCTAGATCAACAAAAGCCGAAAAGCCGAAATGCCGAAAAGCCGGTATTTTGGGCACTTGCGAGTGTGCGAATGCTCGTAGGACGTATGGGTAATTATTACTGGTAATCAAAAGTGATAAAACTGCAGTATGTGCTATTTCGTGCGTTTTGATATTTTGGGCTTAATGGGCCAAAACTGGGTTAATGGGCCAACGGGCCCAATTCGGTAAGAACGCTCGGTAAGTGTTTCTGGCTAAACGTAATGGCTACGATATGCATGAAAACCATAGAAATAGTTAGATTTACTAGAATACCCTATGTATGCAAAATTACCTTTATACCCCTATGTATGCAAAATGACCTTTATACCCTTAGGGTTAATTTTGTCTGAAAAGCATGATGAATTAAATCTGTATGATGTATGCCATGAATGTATATCTATTGCATGGAGACATGGGTTATATTATGGAGGAAGCGTCCTGGTGGCCATGCCACAAATTATCTGTTCTGGTGGCCCTGCCACATATATCTGTTCTGGTGGCACTGCCACAAAATATCAGATCTGGTGACTCATCACATTTTTCAGATCTGGCGACCATCTTGCATATTTTCGTGTGTAGCGGTTGGGTGGGTCGAGTAGTCTCCCCACATGGCGAAAGGATGGTATGGGGGTGTATGTGGTTGGATATGGTTGGGTTTCTGCATAAGCATGATATATCTGTTTTGGTCTGTTCTGGGCCTATGGGCTTTATTCTGATATCTGTTCTGGGCTGAGGCCAACTTATTCTGTCTCTGTGGTTTGAACTGATTTAGGCTATGGTTGGGTTGAATTACACACTGAGTTTCCCAAAACTCACCCCTTATTTTCATCCTCGCAGGTAATCCTCAACCATAGTGGGCTTGGAGCTGTGAGGGATTCGGACTGGCCACATGTTTCTATGAACCTGGTTTCTTTCTGGTGAACTGGACGTCCTTTTAATTTCATTTATGGTTTTGGGTTTTAAGTGTAATAAGGCTGCTTAATTATTTTTATGGTTTTGTTTTACTTTTGTTATTTTATTTTATTATGATGAAAAAAACTATGATAACTAAGGAAAATGGGTTAGCTTTAGGACGCGTTTCCAAAAACATTAAGTGATTTCAAAATAACACGATTACAAGTAAGACTTCCGCTAAGCAAACGTTCTCAAACTTAATCATTTTCTTAAGATAGACATAACCAGACGGTTTTCTCAAAATTATACGAGTCGTTAAGGTGTGGCAATGGTGGTGTGAATGTCTAGGATTGGATCCGAAGGGAGCTTGGTACTTAAGCAGTCCGACGGACTCACCTCCTCTTTTCTTGGTTTTCCTACCTGGTGCACAGCTTCTATTCACTTTAACCTACTTTTAAAAGTATTTTTTACAACACCAACTAAGTTCTCCAAACTAAGTAATACGAAACGTTTTGAACGCATCAATGTGGCGCACCGGATCCGGTCATAACGTCTAGGCCGGGTTTGGGGTGTTACAGATTTTCTCTCTCCTTCAGCTTCTATTTCTTGAATCCAACTTGATATTCTAACTCCCTATGCTCTCCTTAACATTTTTGTCTCTTGGTAGCTATGGAAATTCATTTGATTTTTGGGTGAAAATGGTGAATTTTTGGTAAAAGGACCAAATTGTAAAGAAAGCAAAACTTTCTTTCTTCCTCTCTTTCTCTCACGTTAGTGCATGGGAAAATATGGATGAGAATTTCTCATCTTTCTTTCTTTATATACTAATAAAATAATAATAAAATATCTTATTAAAGTATTAATAAAATAATATTTATCTAATTAAATAATTATAAAATATCAAAATATCTCTAGCATCATTATTACTTTCTAGATTTCTCTCTCTTCCAATTGACCATTTTGCCCTTCATTATCTTTTAAAATTCCATCATTGAGTCATCATTTAATTTGGTAAAATTGCAATTTAGTCCCTCATAGTTCTTCATCTATTCAATTTGGTCCTAATTCATCCATTTTCCTTAGTTTCTAGATCATTCCACTCTTAAATTATTTACACTATTGGTCCGTCAAATTTTTCATATTTACACTTTAACCCCTCAAATTATGAATATTTGCTCTTGTGCAACAAAACTTTTCTCACTTTACAATTTAGTCCTTTCTTGAATTAATATATCATAATATACTTCTCAATATTGACATAACTCAAAATTTCCCTTTTTGTCACTTTATTTCCTTATTTTACTATATCAAGGATAATATCTTACTATAAAAATTTTCAGGGTATTACAGAAAAGGCCACTCTTGAGGGCTTTTAGGCATTCTAAACACTATTTAAACAGCTGAGGAGGCATTTAGAGGGGACACACGGAGTATGAGGCAGAGAGTTACTCAAAGAAAACCGATTGATCCATCTCAGAAGCCGGATTCACCTTCAAGACTGAAGATCTCCCTTCAATTCCCTTCAAGAGTTCTTGGGTTTTCTTTATGTTTTGTTATTATTATTCTTTTGAGATGTTTTCTTTCGTAGATATGAACTAAATCCCCTAAATACTTAAGGGGAATGAAACCTAAGACGAATCTTGTTATTATTATCTGAATTGTATGATAAATATTTGACTTGTTCTTAATTATGAATTCTTAATTCTTACTTTAATATTCCAGGATATTGATTCAAGTATTGATGTGCTTATCCAGGGAAGCAATGTGACAGCCCAAAATAGACCCTAGCCGGAATGTGGTTTCGGGACCATAAAACCGAGGCATAACAATAATTTAAAATTTATTTTGATGCCTATAATATGTGAGTATTCATGTATGACATTTTTTGATGATTGATTTAGTGTTATAAAGGTGAATTTCACTAGAAAGGACTTGTGTGAGAAAATTTAGAATTTGAGATAGGCAAATGTGGAAGTGGCCTATTGATGCACACTAGGAAATGTTGTCCTTGCATGTCAAATTCCCCAAATTTGACTATAGTGGCCGGCCATGGTGATGAATATGGGCAAAAGAAAACATGTCTTAAACATGTTTTGCTAGTGGTGCATGTTAGAAGTAATAAAATAAGAGTATGAAAAAAAAAAAGAGAAAAAAAAATGTTCATTCTTCTCCATAGGCTTGGCCGAATGTACTAAGGAAAGAAAAGAAAAATTTGTTCATCCTTTCTCATCTTCTTGGCCGAAATTACTAAGGGAAAAGGGGGAGGATTTTTGCTTCATGCTTGGGTTGGAAGAGACCTAGAAGGAGATTTGGCTAAGTTTACATCAAGATTAAGGTATGTATGAGGTTGTGTTGGGAGTTTCATGCATGGTTTGGTTGCTAATTTGATGTGCATGTTAGCCATGGCTCAAATCTTTGTTATGCCATGGAAATGGCATTTGGCCAAAGTTGTTATGGTGATAAAGCCATTGCATGCTAAGTGTGAAACTTGATGATGATGCATGCAATGATGGATTGTCTACTCATGAGTAAGATTTTGAGTTTTCTCTTTGTTTTATCATGATTGAAGTTGAAAAGGAGCATGATTGTCATATTCGCCATGATGCATTCTTGAGCATGATTCATGCTTCTTGCATGTTAGTTAAAATTTGTGTTTTGGATGGCTATGGACACCTTGAAAATTCGCCATGCTCATATATGCATATATATGATTGCACATTATGTTTTGGTTATGAACTAAGTGATGAATATATTGGTTTAAAGAAGAAGATGTGGAAGAATGCTTGTGAAATTGCAAGCACAATTGACCTAGCACACATGTAGGTGCTTGATGCTATATTATAAGTTTTGGGCCACAATGTGCAAAGCATTAATTAGTAAATTGCATGCTGTTTTTGTGAGGTATTAAGTGCAAAATTGACCTCAACATGTACATGAATATTCGCCTTGGGTAGCCTATTGAAGGCCTTAGCATTTCCTTGATGCTCAAATAAATTGTATTGAATTGCTTGATGTAGTATAAAATGTGCATGACCATTGTGTATTCAAGCTAAAGAGTGGCCATATGACCATTTAAAATCCTTGTCATATTCGCCATAAGCAAGCACAATGAGGTTTTAATAAATTGAATTTGTTTGAATTAGCTCAAGAGCTAAGAGGGCCACAATTGGACAAGGGAAGGAAAAGGTGATCGAATAGCCGAAAAAGCCGTTCGACAACATCCGAGGTAAGTCCTCAAGAAGTGACCTTACTTGAATTATGTGAGATGAAATATGGATGTGTATGATTATTGATTATGTGTGTATGAGCATTTGAATTCCACGGGCTAAGTCCCGGCGAATATGCTAATGATTATAATTGTGTTTGAGCCTTAGTAACTGAAAATGAAATATGTATGTCCAATGATTATTGATGTATGTGTGCATGAGAAATTGAATGATATCCGGGCTAAGCCCAAGACAATTATGCTGGAAATTATATCCGGTTAAGACCAAGGCAAATGTGCTAGTGGCTATATCCGGGCTAAGACCAAGGCATTCGTGCGAGTTATTCTATCCGGGCTAAGACCCGAAGGCATTTGTGCACGTGATTATATCCGGTTATATTCCGAAGAATCTTGGGCTGGAGGTGAGTGTTGGTTGCTGTAATGAATTCAATTAGTACACTCGGAAAGCCCAAAGGATAAGGTACGTTATATGTGCATTGGAAAGTCGACATGTTGAGCAACATTCGCTCAATCGACTAATGAATTTCAGTTATTGAATTGATTGATGCTTTGGGAACTTATATAATGATGAAGTATGAAGTAAGAATGTGTATTAATGAAATGATGCATTTGGCTATGTGAATGTATTGCTGTAATTAGAGTTGATTATATTCCTTGAGACTTACTAAGCATAAAAATGCTTACCCCGTTGCTTTGGCTCTTAGTTTTCTAGATTTCGCTCGAAGCAATCGGATTTGGGATCGTTGAAGTCGAAGTCATCCACACTATCAAGCCTCCATTTTGGTATAAATTTTGGTTGAACTTGAGATGGCATGTATAGGACTACCCTTGATTGTTAAATATGTTGTAATGTAAGTATGTACGGCCATGCGAAAATGGCTCGAAAAGGAAGCATGAACTTAGACTAATTGTGGGTTGTATGTATATATTTTGTGTCATGATGTGACTATGGCTTGGAAATGGGAATGTTGGTCATATGATCAGCCATTGGCATGGTTAAAATGATCATATATGAACCTATGTATGGTAAGACTAGTTGAATCATGGAGACTACCAAATAGGTAAGTCCTATCTTAAAACAGATGCTGCCAGCTGCAGTGGCATGAATGTGAAAAATCACCAAAATTCATAGGAATGGAATTAAATAGTGAATAAGCTATGTAAATGAACCTTGATGAGTCTATTTTCATATGGAAGAAACGAAATGGTCATAGGAGTTACAGGTTAAGAGATATTAAAGCTATTGTGAGACAGGGCCAGAATGGTTTCTGGGTTCCCTGTCGCAACTTTAAAAATTCACTATAAATTATCCAAAAGAATTAGGAGATATACCTTATATGTACAGATTCCATTTTGAGTCTAGTTTCATTAGAAACAAACGAAACCAGCATTAAAGCCCTGTACAGAGAGATATTCAAGTTATACCGCGCGAAGGTCAGAGCAGTCGATCCCTGTAACATGGGTAACTTTAACTAATAAACTGTACCAATCGGCCCGACCAAAAATCCTAGAAATAAATCCATGGATGGATATATGAGTCTAAATTCAGGGAAAATTTACGAAACCAGTTTCTGAGTTTTGAAACTCGAGATATGATTTTTAAGGCGACAGTGACGCAGTTTTCCAGCCTGACTGGAAATGTCAAATTGGTGGGCAAAAACATGTGAACTTGGCTTGTTAACCCCTCGGGTCCGACACCGGCGATGGTCTCGGGTTTGGGGTGTTACAAGCAAAAGTCCTTATCTAAGAGTAGATCTAACATAATTAAGCGGATCAATCAATGCCTACAGATAGGGTGACAAGATTTTACCGGATTAGGGTGAAACCTAATAAGGGAATCCATAGATCGAGTTAATGCAACACTAGGGAGTTAATTAGAAAGAGATTTCTGTTAATCAACCTAGGGTTAATCGTTTTTAGTCTCGAGAGAGATAATAATATAAATTAGGGATTTCTACGGATCAAGTCAAGTGAATAAATCGTCTGATTCAGAGTCAATAACAAATGAAGTCTAGGTGGATTTTTTCCCTTAGGTATTGTCCAAATCATTCAGTTTTTCCAAAAGTTATTTCCCCAATTTACTTCTTGTGTATTCTTAGTTTAGTAATTAGTTTAGATAAAACAAACCCCTAAATTTTTAGGCTAGATAATAAAAAGAAAGTTAATACTAGTACTTTTAGTTCCTTTGTGTTCGACATCTCGGTCTTGCCATAAGCTATACTACTGTTCGATAAGGTGCACTTGCCTTTGTCGTGATATTAGTTAGTTTTCAAGAACATGCATTCATAAATTATAAAACTTATTGCATGTATCACATCCCACGATCAAGTTTTTGGCGCCGTTACCGGGGAACTAAGATATTAGGAACACTCGATTTTTATTATTTTAGCCATTCTACTTTTATTGCAATTTAAAATTTTATTTTCTTTTCTAATTTTTTGTTTATTTGCTTCTGACAGTTTTTTTATAGTGCATGACTAGAAGAAACCCGTCGAGACCACTACTTTTTAATAGTGAGATCGATCGCACAGCTCGCAGAAACTGAAGAGAAATAAGGCGAAACCTAAGATACACAGAGGAAGAGCAAGAGGACGACATTCACACCACAACCGAGGAGATGACTGAAAATCAGGAAAATTTGCTACCTCCTACTATTGCTACTGACCCAGTAAATCAGAATCCTGCTCCACGCACTATGTATGATTATGCTAAACCTACTTTAACAGGAACTGAGTCAAGTATAGTTAGTTCTGCTGTTACTGCAAATAATTTTGAACTGAAACCTAACACAATTCAAATGATCCAACAGTTTGTTCAGTTTGATGGTTTACAGGATGAGGACCCAAGCGCTCATTTAGCGAATTTCCTAGAGTTTTGCAACACTTTTAAAATCAATGCCTTTTATGATTTTGTTGAGGAACAAAGCAAAATAGTGGTTGAACTCGTTACCACGAAGGTCAATCACTACTTGGGAACAAACGATCGAAAAATTTTTGCTTAAATATTTCCGCCGGCTAAAATGGCTAAATTGAGGAATGATATCTCTTCTTTTGTGAAGATGGATCTAGAGACACTCTATGATGCATGGGAGAGATATAAGGACCTCTTGAGAAGATGCCCTCACCATATGCTGCCCTTATGGTTGCAGGTTCAAACATTTCACAATAGCCTGAATCCTTCGACTAGACAGATGATTGACGTAGCTGCTGGTGGGACTATCAATAACAAAACACCTGAAGTGGCTTACGAATTTATTGAAGAGATGTCACTGAATAACTATCAGTTGCAAGTCATGAGAACAAAGCTGACGAAAGTAGCCCATGTTTTCAACCTCGATGCGGTTACTATGCTATTTAACTAGGTAGAACTCTTAAATAAAAAGATTGACGGTTTGTGTGGTTCTACTTAGGTACATCTAGTGATGAGCTGCGATTCAAATAGAGGAGGAGCATACACAGAATATCAACCCTTCAACCCTAGCACTGAGGAGGAACAAGTTAATTATATGGGTAATAATTCGAGATCTCAAAATAACCCATATAGTAACACATATAATGTAGGTTGGAGGAACCATCCCAACTGCTCGTGGGGTGGTCAAGGGAATCAAAGGACACAACATCCTCTGGGTTTTCAACAACCGCCTTACCAATAGGAAAAGAAGCCGGACCTTGAGGAGATACTAACAAAGTTTATCTTGTGTCAGAAACTCGCTTTCAGAATACCAAAACAGCACTTAAGAATCAACAAGTGTCGATCCAAGGGCTCGAAACTCAGATAGGCCAACTCGCCAAATTGATTTTTGAACGACCACAAGCTAGCTTACCAAGTAACACTAAATCTAACCCAAGGGAACAGCTCAATGCAATTACCATTCAAGATGAGGAAGGGTTAGTCTAACCTGAACCAGAACCGAGGCAAGGAATTGTGGTAAGTAAAAGCAAAGGTGAGGTAGACCACAGTGAATAAACACCGGTAAGTAAAGAGTACAAACCTCGTGTGCCATACCCCAATCGACAAGGAAAGACCGCACAGACGAACAATTTGGTAAATTCCTTAAATTATTAAAAAAATTACATATCAACTTACCGTTTATTGAAGCTCTTTCGCAGATGCCAAACGCAGCCAAATTCTTAAAGGAGCTTTTAACAAATAAGCGGAAGTTGGATGAGGCGTCGCATGTGGAGTTAAATGCAGTTTGCTTAGCCATACTATAGAATAAGCTGGCCAACAAATTAAAAGATCCAGAGAGTTTTACGATTCCTTGTGTAATTGGTAGCTTAGATGTTAATAATGTTTTGGCTGATTTAGGGGTTAGTATCAATGTCATGCCTTATAAAATGTTTAAACAACTAGGTCTTGGGAAACCCAAACAAAATAGGATGAGCATTCAGTTAGCAGACAAAACAATCTAGGGGTATTATTGAAGATGTAATCGTTAAAATTGACAAATTCATATTCCCAGTTGATTTTGTTGTTCTAGACATAGAAAAGAATAGTGATGTGCCTTTAATTTTAGAAAGGCCCTTTTTAGCAACTACTAGTACTATAATTGATGTTGGTACAAGTGAACTCACACTTCGTGTGGGTGAGGAAACAATCACTCTTCAAGCTTGAAATTTTACTAATGTTGATCATGTGGTGCAACCTTCCTTGCAGGAAATACGTTTGAAAAGCATATATAAGTCTTGTTCAAATGACAATAAAGAACCCATCTATGAAGAACGAAGGCTACAAGTCGAGGAACTAGATGAATGGCGGACACAGAAACTGAGAGCACACGATAGACCAAAACCACCCCATGACGAGCTCAATATTTCACCAAAACAACTTAAGGTTGGAGACAAAGTACTATTAGATGCAGCAGACCCTCGGATTGCCACCTCTGAACCTAATGGAGAAATCCCTCTTACGGTACTTAGCATTTTACCATACGGCACAGTCGATGTAATTCATCCCAAATTCGGTACGTTCAAGGTAAATAGTACTCGTCTAAAACCTTATTTGATAAACTTGATAGCAGGGATGAGGAGTGTAAACTCCTTGCACCACCTTGACCATGCAATAGAGAGGTAAGTCTAGCTTAGACTATAAATAAGCACTTCTCAGGAGGTAACCCGAGCACTAACGGTGTTAACTTCTGTAAATTTTAGTCTTTAACATTTAAATCCACTAATCGAGACACTGAACATAGGTTTTCCAGAACCACACGACCAGGCCCACGGGCGTGCCTTAGGTCGTGCCCATACCACAGAATGCAACACGGCCGTGCGATACGGCCGTGTGAAAATAAGGCATAATTTTTCCCCAACACGGGAATTGATAAGTTGCACGGTCGTGGGTGAATCTGTCAAAACAACGCGGGCATGCGACACGCCCGTGCCCACTACCCGTGGTCAAGACTAACAAAATAACACGGACGTGGACATCCATACACTGGCATGGGAGAAGCGAATGAAGCAGAACACGGCTGTGTGACATGGCCGTGTGCATCAACACGCCCAAAGAACACAGGTGTGGGCCAAATTTTAGACGTACCTAAATTTGAAAATCATGATACACACGAGCTAAAGTTAGGGCACAATATCTATATAAACCCCTCACTATTCATCATCCCCTTCCCTAAAAACTCTAAACCCTAGCCCCCACAACCCCTACGCCACCGCCGACTAGCCACCCTAGCTTTTCTTTCTCCTTTATTTTTCTTTCCTTTCTTTCCCCTTCCCCCTCTTCTCATCCTTACACGAGTCACACGACCTCACTACCACGCCCGTGGCTGTCCCCAAACACAGCACCACTACCGCGCCATTGCCCCTCCAGCCACCAGTTCTCCACTAACAGTTTTCTTTTCTATTTTACTCTCTTTTTATGCTTATTCTCATAATAATCTTAATTTTTTAGCCTGTTATATGCATTTTACTAATAATTGGTTATCATAGGAATTGTTTCATATATTTTGTTTTATTTTTAAACCATACTTAGCTACTTTCATCTAATTCATTTTTAATTTAGTCATGCTATCACTTTACTATTTGCCATAGTTGAATTTGATTGCTATTGGTTGAATATTGGTAGTGTTAGTAGTTTAGTTTGCACTTGTTAGTTTAATACATGTTAATCCCTTTCTGAGTTTGTTAGGATTTTTTATCTTTTCTATTCATTAGGTTATAATACTAGTCTTACTGCAGGTATAACATGTCAACTTCACGTGGCAAGAAGACTGCCGTCCCTGCTTCAAAAAAACGGAAGGGACCCAGAGCCACATCAGCAAGCGCATCAGCTGAAGTGTGCCACCCCTTTCTCCAGTTTCCCTTGGGGCCCTAGGAGGAACTTTTTCAAATACTTCAGGCTCGACCCCTAGGTGCGGGCCGCTGCATTGACTGGGCCGCACTTGAACAAATCCAACTGGCTGACGCGGTTCGAGCCCTTCTGACGACTAACCCATGGGGGCTCTTTTTCAAAATCATCGAGTCGACGTACCTCAAGCTCACACTTGAACTCTGCTCGACCTTCCATCTTTAAGTAGTTATGACAGAGTTTGATGATCCCGAAATGATCCAGTTCTGCTTCGGTGGCTTGGTTCGCCAGTTGAGGGTACCCGAGTTTAGAATTGCACTGGGGTTATACACGGAGAAGTTCATGGACGAAAACGAGCTCGATACCCTCCATCGCCACATCTTCTACTCTCTTTCAAAGTGCTGGAAGGCCCTCGTCCCTACCTTGGCCACCTACAACCCTAGCTGCTCCAAGGCATCGGCTCCCGCCCCATCCCTGAGGTACCTACACGCCATCTTAGCCCACACTCTGACAGGACGGTGAGAGAGCACCGGCATCACCAACACTCATGGCGCCTACTTTTTATGAAGTATGGCGAACGGGCACATCTTCGACCTTGCCTATATTATTGCCCTCGCCATTCGCCATCAGACGGAGTGGCATAGGAAGGGAGTCATATCCATCGGCCCTTATATGACTCGACTAGCACGGTACTTCGGTCTCCTCAACACAGCGGCGTAATCATCCTCCCTCACTCTCATCGGTCAGATGTCCCCATAGGGCATCTCGAGTATGCTACATATGAGGATGATCGAGAAACGACGTGGAACCTACCCTCCTCAGTACCGCCTCGTCCTGTCTGCCGAGGAGGAGGACCAAGAGGACATCATTACTGGTGATGTCCCTCCACAGCACGAGGACCCACCATCTCAGCCACCACCCATTCATCGTCCAGTTCATGCGGCTGCTTCGTACTCTGACATCTCTGAGGGCCTTGCTCGATTTGAGCAACAGTGTTTTCAGCACTTTGTTTACATTATGCTATTCTATATCAGATTTGTCAGCACCTTCACATCTCATCGCCACCACAACCTCGTGAACCATCCGGCGATGACGATGTTTAAAGATTTTTTATTCATTATTTTTATTTTCACTTTTATCTTTATTTATCTTCTTTAAGTACTTTTTATTTTATCTTCATTTAATACTATTTCATTTTTAGGTTTTATAATTTTTATTGAACAATTTATAGTTTCGGCTATTTCATTACAAGTAATTATGCTTCTCTAATATTTCCTAAAGAGTTCTTGATTTTATCATTGTTATAAAGAGCTCCAAAGCTTATCATCACTTAGGAACTCGAAACTCCACTAGAAAAGGTTCTCCCCGACTGCCATGTCCTGCCCGACCACCACGATAACCTCTTCGCTGGACACTGTAGTTGTGGAACCTAACCTCTACCACCATCGGAGTATTCTCCTCCAATCTTATCATTGCCTTGGTCGATTATTCTCTATACCTCCAATTCAATGATTCCATTCAACATTCAGGAAGTTTCACTTCTCTCTCTCTCTTTCTTATGAGATTATCTTTATATCAGTATCATATATCTTTGTACATTGAGGACAATGTACATATTAAGTATGGGGGGATATTTATATCATTATCAGAAAATCCCTAAATTTTGTCTTGTTCTCAAATAATCTTCTCGTATCATTATTAGAATGGATTTTGATTAATTTATGATTTTTATTGATATGTCTTGAATTAAAACATAGGCATTTATGCATTGACTATTTAAACTTTAAAGGAATTAGAGAATCAAGCATGATAAGTTGATTTTTTAAGAATTAAAAATTTTTTTTAAGTTGTTTCCCCAAGTTTAGGTATTATCTTGAGTTGAAATTCACAGGTTAAACATCAAAAACCCATAATTTTTGTGAGATCTTGAGCCCTTAGAGCCTATATTATTTCTTTCATACTCACTTTTATTGTTGCTTTAAGTGCGTCAATATCGAATTGTTATTCTAGAACTTGCTTGATTATGCATGTCAAGACCACACCATTGATTTGATATGTCGAGATGATAAAGGAACTTAGGTTTAACCCACTTACTCCATAGAAGCCTACCCTCATAATTAACCCTTAGTGAACCCCTTTGAGCCTAACAAGCCATTCATTGATTTATCCTCAATCCATTATTGTTGAAATCCCCTAATTTGATCCTTATTTTTGTTGAGATTTGATTTGAATTAATTGCTTAGCTATGTTTTATTTTTCGTTGTAATAATTAGCAAAGTTCTATGTTATTTGACTTGTTCTTAAAAAAAACAACAACAACATGCATTCATATTAGTAGTAATTCTTTGTTTTTGAGCTTAAGTTTTTAAATTCCTTATCCCATGAAGAAAAGCTCAATTCTAGGATTTTCTAATTAAAAATGTAATTTATCAAGTTGCAGTATTTTTCTAGTTAGGTAATTTTTCAATTCAATCTCGATTCTAACCTTCTTTTTCAGCTTGTAACCACACCCCCTAACCAAAGCCACGTTACAACCCTCTAAAAAGACCTTTTGATTGATGTATCATCTCAATATATAGTGGTGGAGATTTGATTTTCACGCAAGCCTATGGTAATAACTTTTCATATTGACTGTTGAGTACTAAATTTCTTGTCCTTAAACACCTCGAGTGATTTGAGTGAATCTTTAGTGAGGATGTGAAACTCTGTGATGTTTTGAATTAAAGGTGATTACTGAGATGAGGGGAGACACCTATGTTTTCGTAATAAAATGCTCAACTTAGAATGCTTGAAACTTTGATGTTCTTCGAGTTGAATTTTCAATGTGTGACTACCTATGGATTATTTTGAGAGACTATTGATGAGAATTATAAGTTGAGAAGAATTTATTTTGATTGTGATTTGAGGATTTTGCTTGAGGACAAGCAAACGTTTAAGTGTGGGGTTATTTGATAAACCATAATTTATACATATTTTTACCTCATGCTTAGCATATTTTTGGATGAATTATCCTTAAATTTTGTGAATTCGATGCTCCTATTTTTTTAATTTCATGTTTTATACTTAGGCGAGCATAGGAGAGTAAAAAGAGTGAGAAACGGGCTGAAAACGGAGAAAATAGACCAACATGGGAAATCAACACAGCCTAGACTTCCTCACACTGGTAAGCTATGGCCGTGTCCATTTGGTAGATTCGAAGGACGACTTACATGGGTAGACTACACGCCTGTGCCTATGTAACAGCCTTGAACACAGATTGAAGAAATCGCATACGGGCATGTCATACGGGCATGTCCTTGTTGAGCCCAAGTTTAGTTCTATTTGGAAAAGGCCACTCTTGAGGGATTTTAGACATTCTAAAGCCTATTTAAACACCTGAGGAGGCACTTAGAGGGGACACATGGAGTAGGAGGTAGGGAATTACTCGAAGAAAGCTGATTGATCCATCTCAGAAGCCGGATTCACCTTTAAGACTGATGATCTCCCTTCAATTCCCTTCAAGAGTTCTTGGGTTTTCTTTTTGTTTTGTTATTATTATTCTTTTGAGATGTTTTCTTTCGTAAATATGAACTAAACCCCCTAAATACCTAAAGGGAATGAAACCTAAGATGAATCTTGTTATTATTATCTGAATTGTATGATAAATATTTGACTTGTTCTTAATTATGAATTCTTAATTCTTGCTTTAATATTCCAGGATATTGATTCAAGTATTGATGTGCTTATCCAGAGGAGCAAAATCCCTGTCTAAGAGTAGATCTAACATAATTAAGCGAAGTTGATTTCACGCCTAGAGATAGGGTGACAAGATTTTGCCGGATTAGGGTGAAACCTAATAGGGGAATCCATAGATCGAGTTAATACAACACTAGGGAGTTAACTAGAAAGAGATTTCAATTAATCAACCTAGGGTTAGACCCTGTTAGTCTCGAGAGAGATAATAATATAAATTAGGGATTTCTACGGATCATGTCAAGTGAATAACTTGTCTGATTCAGATTAATAACAAGTGAAGTCTAGGTGGATTTTTCCCTTAGGTATTGTCCAAATCATTCAGTTTTTCCAAATGTTATTTCCCCAATTTACTTCCTGTGCATTCTTAGTTTAGTAATTAGTTTACATAAAACAAACCCTTAAATTTTTAGGCTAGATAATAAAAAGAAAGTTAATACTAGTACTTTTAGTTCTTTTGGGTTCGACATCCCGGTCTTGCCATAAGCTATACTACTGTTCGATAAGGTGCGCTTGCCTTTGTCATGATATTAGCTAGTTTTCAAGAACGGACATTTATAAATTATAAAACTTATTGCACGTATCACATCACACGATCAGAAAAACCTGGAAAAAAAGGGCAACCTTTATCTACCTGACCCACCAATCACACAAGGCCTGTGTAGGGCATTTTTGGTATAAAAAAGTCATCAAAATACACTTCAAAACAGTCAAAAATTGCTGAGGAGGAGAGAGACACATTAGCTTAGTTTTAGGTTTAGTTTTCTCTAGTTTTCTCTGCACCTTTCTAGGGTTTTTATTTTTCTCTTCTTCTACCTTAGATTAGAGTTTATTTTTCTACATTTACTTATTAATCTTGTTGTTCTTTATGTTAGTTAAGTTAGTTAGCACTGTAACTAAGGTTTATTTAAATTTCTAGTCCATATACTTCTATTTCAAGACTCTTTAAGCTTTAGTTTAATTTATTTCAGTTTATTTTACTTTAAATATGTTAAATTTTGTTCCTTTTATTTTTCTTGCTTTAGATTTTCTGGTTAAATGCTTTTGTTTTCATGCTATTTAAGTTTTTTTGCAGAAAAATCTCAACTTTTAATTTTTTCTTAAACTTTGCTTTCATGGCTGCCTTATTTTCCATTACTGTGTTTATTTTCTTCACCTTGAGCATATGTAGCTAAACCTTTAAGGAGGTTGGTTTATAGAGATATGGATAAAATAAACTATTTGGACAAATGACTAAATCGTAATAAATTGAACTAATTTGAATAAAACTAAGAACTTAGGTAGTGACACCCCTGAGGGAATATTAAGATAAAGTGAGACTGGAAGGTAATATTGTCGCACATCCGATTGTTAGTCCTGGGTTAACTGATGAGGTCAGAAGATTAGTCAGACCTAATTCGTCTAAGTCTGTAAAATTGAGATCGGAAGATAAAATGGAGCCACCTAGCAATATAAGTGATTTATGTCCCGAGTCCGATATTTTGTGAACCATATCGAAGTCAACCAACCCCATTGCTTATTTGTTGGATAGTCCATTTAGTGTACATTTCTTGCAATTTAGTCCTTAGGGTAGAATATTTAATTTTCTTACAAAATTATCTTTTATGAATTGTCCTACTATAAAATCATACTAGTTGTAACAGCCTGTTTTCAGTAAAGTCGGGATAGTGGTTTCAGGACCACAAATCTGAGTTCAAAAGAAAATTTATTTGAATATTATTTTATGGTCTACCGTATGATAGGAATATTGTATAAACATTTCGTTAAGAAAATTTTATCGATTACATGTTTAATTGATAAAAGGACCAAATTGCATAACATGCAAAAGTTGAATTCTAGTAGCTAAAGGGATCAAATAGCTATGGAATTAAAAATTGGAGGTCCTTATATGGAAAATAGGCCATTAAGAGGAGTTAATAGATAAGTATGATGATTCATCCTTGGAAAGTTTAATAAAGAAAAGGATGAAATTAGAAAGATGAAATAATTAAAGATGATAAATTAATTAAATAACAAAATATCATCATATTTATCATCTTTCTCAAATTAAAGACATGGAAACCCTAGTTATGGGTGTTGAGCTCAAGCAAACTAGTTTGGCTTAAATAGGTATGTATTCTTGTCCCGTTTTTAATAATTTTTATATTTTTGAGATTGTAATAGCTTAATCTAGCTATCTCGGGGATTAATTTGTAAAGTTATCAAAGTACTAGGGTTTTTCCATGGATGAATATAGTTGAGTTATGAAGTTTTATGATAGAAAATGAAAGGTTTGTTGATAGATAAACAACTTTTGTAAAAGGAAATTTTGATGAAATTATGATTTAGGGACTAAATTGAAAAGATGTAAAATTCATGGAAAAATTATGAATTTTGTGAAATACATGGGCTACTATTGTGAGATATGAAAATCGGCTAGGCTTGGAGTAAGGATTAAATTGCATGAATTTCATTTTCCAAGCCTAAGGACGAAATCATGATTAGTTAAAAGTGTAACACCCCTCACCCATATTCAACGTCGGAATAGAGTTACGAAGTATTTTCGGACTTATAACACAAATAAACATACATTTCACATACATATTCCAATATCATGTAATCATCATTCAGCATCAACCATATTGTTCCTATTACGAGCTTACAAGGCCCAAAACATGCATTTGGGGTGGTTCGGGACGAAACCGATAACTTATGAATTTTTAGGGAAACTTAGAAAATTTTACAAAATACAGGGGACACACACCCGTGTGCTAGGTCGTGTACAATGCCATGCCAAACCTGTAGGGTATACTGACTTAGGCCACACGGCCTATCACATGCCCGTGTGCTGGGCTGTGTGGAGCATACTAACTTGATTTTTTTATTTCAACACTACGGAACACACGGCCATGTAACCTAACCGTGTGTCACACATGGCTGAGACACATGCTCGTGTCTCTGCCCGTGTAGACAAAAATAGGCTATTTACCGAGCCATTTTGCCCTCCAAATTGAACACACCTAAACCAACCCAATTGGAACCAAAATGTAGCATATGTAGGCATTCATCTAATCTCAACCAAGCATAAATCAAACCATTTTAATACAACGACAACAAGGCACACATATACTACAATATGCTATTTCATTTTTTACCAAATTCACATTCTCAACTCAACTACATGGACACTTTCAAACATGCATTAATTTGCCTAAATTTACAAGCATACAAATTCTCAAATCATCAACCATTTGACTTCCACAATACCCATTATCAACAAGCATTACATATCCATCATCAATTTCACAACACAACCCATATGCACTAATATATACACAACCAAACCAACCAAATTAAGCCAACTTTCATGGCTATATACAAAACCAAACTTTAAACATTTACAAGCCAATTCAAATGGCTAAATTCAATACCAACACATATATCAAAATGACCAAAGTTCCTATACATGCCACATAGTCAAAATACTTAAGTTCAAAATTACCAAGGTGATAGTTGGATAGTGTGATGAAGTCTTCGACAATCCCGAATCCGAGCTAGCTTTGGTTTCACTATAAAATACGAAAAATTAAACAAAGTAAGCTATAAAGCTTAGTAAATTCATATAACATTTAAATCAACTCATCATATATGCTCAAATTAAGCAAATAAAACATAACATAACATAGCTTATAATGAATCACCAACCTACCACATTTGCATTCCCAAAGTTAGATGTACTTTCATAATTTTCCTAATTTCAATGTATTGCTTGGTTCATGTACATACTTGTACCATTCCGTACCAAAATTATACTTATCCATGTGTTTGACATACCCGTTGAACCATTCAGAATACTATCGGATACTCGGGAAACTCGCACCCTAAGTGCCACATATATAGCCGAAGCTATCTCAATCTCGTATCACATATAATGCACACACTAGAGTTATTAACGGGTCTGCTCATACAAGTTGACGGTCATGACACAGCTACACGATACTGCTCACACAAGCTGCTGAGTATCCACAACACATGCTGGATAACTCAGCCACTGGTAGGACGTACGGACCAGCACCCAAATCACATAACCCATAATGACATGTCATTTGTATCCTAAACTATTCCAAAGGTTCAACTGAGACTTCACACTTGCTGAATTGTCTTCAAACGTGTCCGTAAGGTCGTATTTACAATTTATGAAATATCAAAGCATTTAAAACACAATTATAACAATGCTTATTACATACGAACTTACCTCGAATGCAAAAATGGTGAATTAAGTCGATTAATCCGAAACTTTGTTCTTTCCTCGATCTAAATCTGTATTTCACCTTTCTTGATCTAAATATAATCAAAATTAACTTATTTAATAATCTCTCTATTCAATTTAGTCCAACTTATATATTAAGGTAATTTTACACATTTACCCCTAATATTTCACATTTTTACAATTTAGTCATTATTTCAGAAAATCACAAATTCATGCAATTCAACCAAAACCCATGCTAGCTGAATTTCAATTAGGTCCCTAGAAGTCCATTTTTTTCATTTATTTCACAATTTAACCAAAAAACTACATATTTCACAATTTAATCCCTAATTGGACTTTTCACTAAAAATCACTTTATAAATGTTGTTTATCTCACGACAAGCATGCATTTTCTACCATTAAACATAAAAATAAATCAATGGCAAAACCCTAAACCATTAACAATTTTGAAAAATAATCCCCGGGCTAGCTAGATTAAGCTGCAACAACTCCAAAAACATATAAATCATTAAAAACTGAGTCAAAATACATACCATGCAAGAGGTGGAGCCTAGCCGAATGTTTAACCTTTTAAAATGGTGTTTTTCTAACCTATTTTCGGTGGAAACAAAATAAACAAGAAGATGATACCTTATTTTTTTTTACATATTTTACGTTATTTAATTATTAATTTACTTTATTAACCTTTGTTATTTAACATTAAAATTCATTTAACCATGCACATAAATACCCACTCATATTATAGATGGTTTAATTACAAGATAAGGGCCTCCACTCTAATAATCCATAGCTATTAGATACCATTAACTATTAGAACATAAATTTTACATTTTACGCGATTTAGTCCTTTTTATCTAATTGAGTATTCAAATGATGAAATTTCTTAGCGAAATTTTCACACAAACATACTATCGTGCTGTAGACATTAAAATAATAATAAAATAATTATTTTGACTTCAAATTTGTGATCCCGAAACCACTATTCTGATTGACTCAAAATGGGATGTTACAAAAAGTATAGGGGCAAAATGATAATTTTGCCAAAGATGTGAATTGGATTGAATTGAATATAAATTGATGTTAAGTTCATTCATATAGATCTGGATAGATCAAATATGGAGGTAGATCGGGGAAAAGAGAGAGTAACAGATTAGTAGCTTTTGTGTACACAAAAATTGTCGAGGTAAGTTCGTGTAACTAAATTGTATATTTATATGTTTGAATTGAATTGCATGTATGTGATTGTATTATTGCCATGTATATGAAATTAATCACATATACGATGATGACTGACAAGTATTATGTAACACCCCTAATTTGTATCCATTGCCGGAATAGGGCTACAATGCATTACCGAATAACACACCTCATTCACATACATTTATACATTCATACTCAAAATCCATTCAAAATATCCACATTGTCCATTATAAGGCTTTATGAGACCTTAAAACATGCTTAGAAGTGGTTCGAGACTAAACCGATAACATTTACAATCTTTAGGAAACTTAGAAAATTTTTCAACATTTAAAGGCGACACGCCCGTGTGAATAGACCGTATGCCTCACACAGCCACCAGACACGCCCGTGTCACAGGTCGTGTGAAAACAGGGCAAACATATTGACTTGTATGACCAGGGACACACCTGTGTGCCTTGGCCGTCGGAAAACTGGGGAGGTTATTGACTTGGGTCACACGGCCGGCCACACGCCCATGTGCTAGCTTGTGTGTCACACACGACCACTAGACACGCCCGTGTGTCTAGGCCCTGCCAAACCTGTAGGGTATACTGAATTTAATTCGAAGGGTACCCTAGGGGACACACGACCATGTAATATGATCGTGTGTAGCACACAGCTGAGACACATGCCCGTGTCTCTATTCGTGTGGACAAAATAGGCCATTTGTAAAGCCAAATTGTCACCCTTTTTCTCATGCTCACCTAGCCATAAAAATGGTATCATTTTATCACATATATAGGCAGCCAAAACATGCTATTTCATGTATATTCTATGCCATTTAAATTCCATCCAATTCAATACTCAATTCCACAACCACAACATACCAAATTAATATGCCAAAATCATCAAAAATCTTGCATAACTTATAATTGCATTTACTCATCAACTTATCTTCTAATTCAAATCATATAACATACCATATCATTATCTCAAATCAAACCAACACATAAAGCATTATATACATCACATATAACACTTACCAAACATATAATTCAAGCCAACTTAAATGGCTATACATACCTCATTTACAAGCTAAATCTCATGGCTAATATCATGACTCAAAACATACCAAAATGAAACTAGCCTATACATGTCGTATACCATGTATACAAAGCTTCAAAAGTACCAACGAGTTGATTGATAGTGTGATGACGTTCCCCGATGATCCCCGAGTCCAAGCTAGCTTCGATAATCTATAATACATAGACAAATAACACACAGTAAGCTTCTTAGCTTAGTAAGTTCGTAAGTGAATAACTCAATTCATCAAAAAAATGTAATTCAACCATTTTTAACATTACCAAATTAAAATCACATTAACTAAAAACCTTTCTCATGTCTTTAAACATAATCCAATATAATCTCATTGAATTTTCTCATTGTAATATTTTAATAGGTTCGATTCCTTACGTACCTGTACCACCTCGTACTAACCTTTTTCTCAAATATATCATTCATTACCAGTTGAGCTAATGGGAATAGTAGTCAGATACTCAAGATCTCAACTGAAAAGTACCTATACCATGGCCCGTAGCCAAATCAAGGTAACTTATCCCGGAGTACCTATACCATGGCTCGTAGCCAAATCAAGGTAACTCCTCTCTAAATACCTATACCATGACCCGTATTCAAATCAAGGTATTATTTGCACCCGAAGTGCCGATATCATGGACTGAAGCCAACTCATTTGATATGCATGGCTTGAAGCCAAATTGGTATATCAACTTATAACATTTCACAACTATCCAATTCTATACCTAATGTTCAACCAAGAAGTTTCACTTGTCGATTTCATCATCGAACACCTCCGTAGTGTCGTAATCACAATATAAACTTTATCCGAAATCTTATAATCAAAGTTTATATGATATCAAAGCATTTAACATGCATTTATAATGAAATTACACATACAAACTTACCTCTTACTCGGAATTGACGAATCAGATCGATTACTCGATAATCTTCAATTTTCCCCGATCTAAATCTGATTCCTTTCGTTCTTAATCTATATAAATTCAAAATTAACTATTTTATTCCTCAATTCATTTGATTTCATCCAAAACACACAATTTGAGACATTTTCACATTAACCCCTATCATTTCAGATTTTCTCAATTTAGTCCCTATTTCATAAAAATACAATTTACAACAATTTCAACTAAACCCCAGCTAGCTGAATATCTATAGGCTCCATAATAGCCCATATTTGTCAAAATTTCACACGTTTAATCCTTCAATTTACACTTTTCAAAATTTTGTACTTTTTATGAAATTCCACTAAAAATCACTTTACAAAACATGATAATCTATCAACAAATACTCATTTTCCATCATCAAACATTCAATAACTCTTGCATTCATCAATGGGAACTTTCAAAATCAACAACACTTTCAAAATTGAGGCATGAGCTAGCTAGTACTCAAAGCAATGATAAAAAAAACATAGAAATCATAAAAAACCGAGCTCAAAACATACCTCAATCAATCTTAATCATGGTCGAACCCTAAAACACATCCATGGCTATTCTTTTCTTTGCATTTTCAGTGGAATGAAGAAAAGATGATGATAATACATTATGTTTTATTTTATTTTACTTAAGTTATTTATAAATTACTAAATTAACCTCTGTAATAACCTTTAATATCACTTAAATAAGTGTCCATAAATGTCCACAAACATATATAAGGGTATAATTAACACATAAGGACCTTCAATTTAATCAACCATACCAATTAAACACATTTAACATATAGAATGCCACTTTTGCATTTTACATGATTTAGTCCTTTTTCTCAAATTGAGCTATGAAACGATAAGATTAGCTCACGAAATTTTCAACATACATGTTCCCATGCTGTAAAAACCAAAAATAATATTAAAATAAGTTTTACGACCTTAGATTTGTGGTCCCAAAACCACTATTCAAATTTAGCTAAAACTGGACTGGTACATATTAAGTCCCGTTTGAATAAATGAAATTTGGCGGATACAGGGTTACCGAATTTGTTGTGGTCCTGCATGTGTTGCAGACACACCACAGCTTGAAAGAGCATCTCGTTATTAGCTCTCATAGACTTCCCGTTATATGGTTCTTGTGAGCTTCCTGTTAATAGCTTTTCGGAGTATCTCGATTGGCTGTGATCTTGCATATGTTATGGACACACCGTAGCTCTTATGAGTATCTTGATATATGGCTATTCGGAGCTTCCCAATTACAAGCTCTTTCATGAGCTTCTTGATTAATTGGCTCTCTGGAGCTTCCTGATATTAGCTAGCTTGAACTTCCCGATTATGGCTCTTATGAGCTCCTCGTTATACAACTCGAATGAGCTTCCCCTTACATGGTTTACATAAGCTTCCCGTTATATAGCTCAAGAGAGAGTTTCCCATGTATATGCTCGTATGAGCATTCTTGAATATGAATTGAAAAAAATACAGTTTTGTACACTTTGTGTGTTCTACCCGTGTATCCATCGACATTTTAAATGATTCAACGGGTAAAATCCTAACATGAAAAAATATGAGTTCGAATTGAATCATTACTTGTATATATATGAAACACATGAAAATTTGATATTTGATGAGCTCATACATGTTTCTTGGTATTCATGTGAATTACATGGCTAACATGTTTGATGAGGTTATGTGTTTAGGCTATTAGCCAAATTTCTTTGGATGTATTTTGTATGCTTACCTTAAATAAAAATAAATGGTAGGTTAATCTCCGTTATACGAACCTACTAAGCTTTAAATGTTTACTATGTTTCATTTCCTCTATTTTATAGTAATTTAGAAGCTCGATTTGGTTGGAAGCTTGTCGGAGCAACATCACACTTTTGGTTATAATGGCATGTATAAGGTAATTTACCCAATTTTGGTTTAAAAGTATTTTTATTGTAAATAGCCATTGGAATGGCTTGAGTTAGATATATTTGATATGTATATATGTGTGGCTTATCATGTTTGTTATGTTGATATGGTTATGAATGGAAAATTTATGGGTATGTTGATGAATGGTTTGAAGTAACATGATTGGAGAAATATGCATATGTGTTTATATAGTCATTTAGTAATATTGAATACTTAGGCATATGAGGTGCTATGATATATATTAAACTTGGTTTTGGCTTGAGTTAGATGTCTTGTATTGGTTGGTGAAAGTGTTAAAGTGTTAATATAGGTGGAAAAAAAATTAGGTGAGAAAAGTGGCCTTAGAAATGACCTATTTTCGTCCACACGGGCGGAGACACAGGCGTGTGTCTCAGCTGTGTGTGACACATGGCCTAGCACATGGGCATGTGGTTTGGCCGTATGTCCCCTGCATCTTAAAATTGAGAAACAAAATGCTCAAAATATCCAAAAGGCCTAGTATACGAGCGTGTGGCTTGGCTGTGTAGCCTCTGCACCTTATTAATGCAAGTCAGTATGCTCACATGGCCTAGCACACGAGCATGTGGCTTGGCCATGTGACCCAGGTCAAAGAGCACCCTATTTTAGACATAGGCTGGGTAACGACCGTGTGCCCCTATTTTGAATGTCCACATAGCCTGAGACACGAGCGTGTCCCTTGACCCTGTTAGACACACAGCCTGGCCACACGAGCGTGTGTCTCCTACACCTTGGAAAAAATTTATATTTTGTAAAAAATTCTCTAAGTACTCAGTTTAGTCCTAACTTTTTTCGAATGTGTATTTTGGGCCTCGAGGGTTCATATAAGGGACCATAAGATTGATTCTGATTGGTTTATGATATGAATCTCAAATGAAATGAAATGTATGTAATTGATTTGACCCTGTTCCAGTGTCGGTTATGGGTTAGGGGTGTTACATTTATTGGTATCAGAGTTACGGTTTAGCCGGTTCTCAGACTAACGTAGTATGTACGAGTCTAGCTATACATGCCATTATATAACCTGTGTTAGTTTGATATCTTCTGACCATTTTAAAACATGTTTTTCATATAATAATGTCGTCCTACCGAACTGGATTTGAAGAAGCTAAAAGTAATGCTCAATCTTCTATGCGAAAAGCAGTCTCGAGTAGTAGAAGGCCCGTATCTTAGGGCTAAGGAGGAGAGGCTAAAGAAGTCTTCTTCCAAATGATGAATGAGTGGTTTACAGAATATGTAAGAACAAATTTGACTGTGAAACAACCTCCACCCCCTCTTTTTCTCAATCGGTTCCTGATATTCCACAAGGTACAGAACTTATTTGAATCGGTAAGCCACTTATTGATAAAATCCATAAATATGGCGCTGAAGAGTTTAGAGCTACAGTTGATGATGATTTAGAAAGAGCTGAATTTTGGTTAGAAAATATCATTAGAGTTCTTGATGAATTGTCTTGTTCACCGGATGAATGTTTGAAATGTGTTGTATCTATGCTAAAAGACTTAGCTTACCAGTGGTGGAACACCTTAATTTCTGTTGTACCGAAGGAAAAGGGTCACATGAGAATTTTTTCAAACTGAATTTAAAAAGAAGTATATCAATCAAATATTCCTTGATTAGAAGTGAAAAGAATTTTTAGAGCTTAAACAGGGGCATATGGTAGTATCTGAATAAGAACGGGAATTTGTTCAACTGAGTAAATATGCTAGAGAATGTATCCCGATTGAAATTGCAATGTATAAGCTGTTTAAAGAAGGTTTAAATGAAGATATAAAATTGTTAGTCAGAATTATTGAATTAAAATAATTTGTTGCACTTGTTGATCGGGCATATAAAGCCGAAGAGCTTAGTAAAGAAAAGATATAAGCTGAGATGGAAGCCAAAACTTCAAGTAAAAGATTTACTAGAAAGTCATATAAATTGGTATCAAAAAAATCAAAGAAATCTCATGACTGTTCTACCACCTTTGCGGGGTACTCTAGGAGAGATAGAGGTATTCAACACTCTAATCCAAGATCTCAGGTTACATCTATAGCAAGTATAGGTTGTGCTGGAAACCCCAAACCCGGATGCAAACACTATAATAAATTGCATTTTGGAGAGTGCCGCATGAAAAGCGGAGCTTATTTTAGATGTGGTTCCTTTGACCACTTTCTTAGAGACTGCTCAAATAAGCCTCAGAAAGATATTGTTCAAACTTCAAAGCTGAGTAACCTCGCCACAAGAGGTAGACCACTTCGTAATCCTGACAATGTGAGCGGTAGTTGGGGTACGACAAAAGATACAACTGTAAGATCTGAAGCTAGAGCACTAGCCAGAACATGTGCTATTCATGCACGTGAGGATGCTTCTGCACTTGATGTTATCACTTGTACTTTTTCTCTTCTTGACACTGACATAACTGCTTTAATTGATCTCAGTTCAAATCATTCATACATTTGCACGAATTTAGTTTTTAATAAAAATTTACCTGTTGAATCCATTGAATTCGTGGTTAAAATATCGAACCCCTTGGGCTAGTATGTGATGGTGGATAAAATTTTCTAGAATTGTCTGTTAATGATACTGGGTTATTGTGTCTTGGCTGATTTGATGTAATTACCATTTGATGAATTTGATGTGATTCTAGGTATGGATTGGTTAACTCAGCATGATGTCGTGCTAAATATTAAACAGAAGATATTGTATTGAAATGTCAAAATGGGGAAATGCTCTGTATTGAATCAGATAATATGGATGGGTTGTCTAATGTGATATCAGCTATGTCAGTACTGAAATATGTAAGAAAAGGTTATGATGCCTACCTTGCTTATGTGTTAGATACTAAAGTGTCTGAATCAAAGATTAAATTAGTGCCAGTAGTCTGTGAGTGTCCTGATGTGTTTCCGGAGTTACTCGGATTACCGCCGGTCAAAGAAATGGAATTTTCTATAGATCTTGTTCCGGGGACAACACCGATATCTATAACACCATACAGAATGACCCCTATAAAATTAAAGGAGTTAAAACTAAAGTTGTAAGAATTGATTGATAAAGGTTTTTCTCGACCTAGTTTCTCACCTTGGTGTACCAGTTTTGTTTGTAAAGAAGAAGGATGGATCGTTGAGATTATGTATTGATTATCGACAACTCAAAAAAGTTACAATTAAGAATAAGTATCCACTGCCTTTATTGATGACTTGTTTGATAAGTTGAAAGGTGCAACAGTGTTCTCAAAAATTAATCTTCATTCTGGTTATTATCAGTTACAAGTAAAAGACTCAGATATGCCAAAAACAACCTTCAGAGCCAGGTACAGACATTATGAATTTCTTATGATGCCGTTTGGCTTAACTAATGCACCTACGATATTTATGGATCTGATGAGTAGAATTTTTAAACTATATCTGTATAGATTAGTGGTGGTATTTATTGACGACATTCTGGTATATTCTCCAGATGAAACTGAGCATGCTAATCATTTGAGAATTGTTCTACAAACTCTACGTGAAAAACAACTGTATGCTAAATTTAGCAAATGTGAATTTTGGCTTCGGAAAGTTGGTTTTTTTGGACATATAGTATCTGCTGAAGGCATTAGAGTGGATTTGAATAAAATTTCAGCAATTGTTAACTGGAAAGCATCGAAAAATGTGTCTGAAGTAAGAAGTTCTTTGGGATTAGTAGGTTATTATTGGAGATTTGTAGAAGGGTTTTCGATGATAGCTTCGTCGATGATAAGGCTACTACAGAAAGATGTGAAATTTGAATGGACAGACAAATGTCAACAAATTTTTGACCTGTTGAAAGCCCTATTGACTGAAGCACTAGTTCTAGTTCAGCCTAAATTGGGTAAGGAATTTGTAATTTACAGTGATGCTTCATCGAATGGTTTAGTCTGTGTTTTGATGCAATAAGGTAAAGTAATATCCTATGCTACTAGACAGCTAAAACCATATGAAAAGAATTACCCGATACATGATTTAGAGTTGGCAAGTATTATGTTTGCGCTGGAAATTTGGCGACACTACTTGTTCGGTGAAAACTGCCATATATTCACTAATCATAAAAGATTAAAATATTTGATGTCGCAATAAGATTTGAATTTGAGACAATACAGATTATGATTTGGTTATCAATTATCATCCAGGAAAAGCAAATGTGGTTGCAAATGCTCTAAGTAGAAAGTTTATATTTGTCTTGCAAGCAATGAATACCCGATTATTATCGTCAGATGATGGCTCAATTTTAGTTGAGCTAAAAGCTAGACCGACATTTTTACAGCATATTTCCAAAGCCCAGAAAAATGATGATGAGTTACAGGCTAAACGAGTACAATGTGAGTTGACTTTCTAATTCAAGCTTCCAAAACCCTTAGAATGGCTAAAAATTTCGGTGGAGGAGGAAGGAAAAAAAAATGGAAAAGATGAAGGTTAGTCTCTTAGGGTATTATTTTATCATACATTAGGTCATCAATTTACCTAACCATTTGACCCATTGATTTTCTTGTCCCTATGGCTGGCCAAGCTTCTTTTAAGGGTCTAATTGCACTTTAAAGATCTCTAATTATGGCTCTCTAGCTATTTAACACTTTGGCTAGCAAATCACAACTTTTTCCCTTTATGCGATTTAGTTCTTTTTCTCAATTAGGCTTACAACGCTAAAATTAATTCACCAAAATTTTCATACACTCATATAATCATATTATGACACCAAAATAATAATTAAAATAATTTCTTGGCTTCAGATTTGTGGTACCGAAACCACTGTTCTGATTAAGCCCAAAATCGAGCTGTTACAATTGTCCCCCCTTAGGGATTTTTGTCCCCAAAAATCTTACCAGTGAATAAGTTCGGGTATTGATCTCTCATGGTCTCCTTGGGTTCCCATGTGGCTTCCTCGACTCCATGTCTATGCCATAAAACTTAATAAGTGCTATACTCTTATTCCTCAATTGATTAACCTCTCGAGCTAAAATCTTAACCGGCTCTTCACCATAAGTCATATCCGGCTGAATCTCAACCTCAGTTGGCGCAATCACATGCGAAGGATCCGATCTATATCACCGTAACATGGACACATGGAACACATCGTGAATCTTTTCCAACTCTGAGGGCAAGGCTAATCGGTAGGCAACAGGCCCTACTCTCTCGGTAATCTCATAAGGTCCTATAAAACGAGGGCTCAGCTTGCCTTTTCTATCGAATCTGAGGACTTTCCTCCACGGATATACTTTCAAAAACACCCTATCACCGACTTGAAACACAATTTCCTTTCATTTCAAATTCGCGTTGGATTTCTATCTATCCGAAGCGGCCTTTAAATAGTCACAAATCACCTTAACTTTCTCTTCGGTTTCTTTGACTAAATCAACCCCGTGAATCTAATTTTCTTTAAGTTTGGTCCAATATAAGGGCGTCTGACACTTGCGTCCATATAAAGCCTTATAAGGCACCATTTTCAGACTTGATTGATAACTATTATTGTAGGCAAACTCTACCAACGGTAAGTACTTTTCCCAACTGCCTTGAAACTCGAGAACACAACATCGCAACATGTTTTCTAAAATCTGAATCACTCTTTCTGACTGACCGTTGGCTTGTAAGTGAAATGCCGTGCTAAAATTCAGTTTTGTTCCCAATGCCTCTTGCAACTTTTTCCAAAACCGCGAGGTAAACCTCAGATCTCTATTCGAAATAATCGACAAGGGTACTCTATAGAGTCTCACGATCTCGGAAACATATAATATAGCGAATTTCTCAAGAGAATAGTCGGTACACACTAGTATAAAATGTGCCAACTTTGTTAATCTATCAACAATGACCCAAACGAAATCTTTTTCCCTTGGCGTCAAATGCAACCCTGGCGCAAAATCCATGGTTACACGGTCTCATTTCCACTCGAGAATCATCACAGGTTGAAGTAAATTTGAAGGTACTTGATGTTCGGCCTTCACTTGTCGACAAACTAGTCACTTAGAAACAAACTCCGAAACATCTCTTTTTATTCCCGACCACCAGTACATTTTCTTCAAGTCATTATACATTTTCACACTACTCTGATGGATAGATAAGCAACCACTATGTGCTTTTTATAAAATCTTCTAAATAATCTCATCGTCCTTAGGCATACATCATGCAACCGTCAGTACCAACTCGAAATTCTGATTCATTTCCCATCTCAAACTGAGCCATCTTAGCTTGCAAATCCTTATAACCTTTCTGAGCTTAACCAATCTCTTGAAGGAACATTAATTTAGCTCTCATCTCAACTAGAATTGAACTATCATCAATCACGGTCAAATGAGTATTCATAGCCCTTAAGGCGAATAATGATTTCCTACTCAATGCATCGACGACTACATTCGCTTTTCTGGGGTGGTAGTCAATCACCAACTCGTAATCCTTTATCAACTCCAACGATCTTCATTCCCATAAATTCAACTCTTTTTGAGTCATCAAATACTTTAAACTCTTATGGTTAGTAAATACCCGGCATCTCTCACCATACAAATGGTGTCTCAAAATTTTTAACGCGAACACAATGACGGCCAACTCTAAATTGTGGGTCGAGTAATTTTTCTCGTGCGGCTTAAGTTGTCTCGAGGCATACGCTATCACTTTGCCTTCTTGCATGAGCACTGTGACAGCCCAAAATTGACCCTAGTCGGGAAGTGGTTTCGGGACCGCTAAACCGAGTCACCGAAATGTTTGAACGTAATATTTATTGTCTAGAATATGTAATTATGAATATGTGAAAATTTCAAGCTTCGATTTAGTCGATTGCATGTGAATTCAGTTAGTAGGACTTGTGTGACACTTTTGAAATGTGATAGGCTAATCTATAAGGACCTAATAGTGCATGTAATCAAAAGGGAGGACTTGCATGTCAAATTTTCCCCCCTAATTGCTAGTGGCCGGCCATGACAAAGAGTGATGGGCAAAACATGTCATAAAACATGTTGTGACAATGGGGTATGTTAGGAAAAAAATAAAATAAGGAGTATGGGTAATAAAGAAATGGGAAAAAAAAAGAATGGTGTGAGTGTTTCCCCCCCCATTGCCGTGAGTTGAAGAAAAGAGAAAAAAAAATTTGTTCATCCATTTTCATTTCTTTTGGCCGAAAATTCTAAGGAAGAAGGAAGGAGTTCTTGCTCATGTTTGGTTTGGAAGAGGATTAGGAAGAGGTTTGGCCATACTTGTATCTAGATTAAGGTATGTTTGAGGTTGTGCCATGAGATTCATGCATGTTTTTAGTTGCTAGCTTGAGTTCTAATTAGCCCATGGTTCAAATCTTTGCTATGTCATGGGGATGATATTCGGCCAAGATGGATTTTGTGTTAATGCCATTGCATGCTAAATATGAAGCTTGATAATGATACATGTGATGGTGGATTGATGACTCTTGGATTTTCTTTTTAGCATTTTTGAGTGAGACATTAAGTTCTTTGTTTAACCATGACCAAAATTGAAATGGTATGGTGTTATGATGTATTCGGCCATGGTATATCCATAAGTATGATTTATGCTTATTGCATGGTAGGTAAGATTTGTGTTTTGGATTTATGTTCATGTTTAGTTATAATCAACTTTGAGATTCGGCTCTTGCACATATATATATATATGTTTGCACATGACGTATTGGTATGACATATACAATATCTCAAGGTATATACTTACATATGATGGTGTTTGGTTATGGAGTACATGATGGATGCGTATTGAGTTATAATATGTAATGCATTAGTTAGTAAAAGGTATGCCATTTGTGTGTGGTATTGAGTATATAATTGGCCTCAACATAGACATGCATAATCGGCCACATGAATGAGTACATAGGTTGATGTGTTGTTCGCCATAGGTAAGCATGTTGAAGGCTTTATCTTGACTTAGAAAATTGGCTAAGGAGAGTACTAACTAATGTGTTGAGTTTGATTCATGATTCCGTACATATGTGACTTTAATGTCTAATGAATATATGTGGGCTAAGTACCTTGAGTTCCTCTTTTCGATGCTCAAATGATTAAATTAATTTATTTGTTAAATTAAGCTCAAGAGCAAAGGGGAACTAAATTCGATAAAGGGAAGGAAAAAGTGGTCGAATAGCCATCGAATCGTTCGACAACATCCGAGGTAAGTTTTGAGTAATGGAACTTAAATTATGATTCGGTTAGATTATGTCTTAAGTAAATCAAAATCATGCTCTTGTATGTGGCTATTGAGCGAAATTGTAAATACGATAAGTGTCTTGTGTTGAGCTTTGGTAATGAAAATGAAATATGGATGTGTCATGATTTATTGATATATGTGTGCATGGTTCTTGAATGATGTCCGGGCTAAGTCCCAAGGCTTTGTGCTAAGTGACTAAATCCGGACTAAGATCCGAAGGCATTTGTGCGAGTTACTAAATCCGGACTAAGATTGAAGGCATTTGTGCGAGTTACTAAATCCGGGTTAAGTCCCGAAGGCCTTTGTGCGAAGCTACTATAAGGGCTATGACCAAGGTATTTGAACGAGTAGCTATATCCGGTTAAACTCCGAAGGTACGTGATTCGGGAATAAATGAACTTGCTGTAAAAATTTCAGTTAATACGCTTGTGAAATCCCAACAATGAGGTATGTTTCGTATGTGCTTTGAATTAGTTGAGCCCTTACAAATAAGTATTCGCTCAGTTGATAAACGAGCTACCGACCTTTGGCTAAGTTGATCTTTTGTGTATGAACATAAGGGTTGGTAATGTGAAGTAAGTATGATATTGAGAATTTTTGCATATGAAATTATCCGTTTAGCTATATGAATGCTATGCTTTTGTTGTCTTGGAATCCTTGCTCAAAACTTACTAAGCATAAATTGCTTACTCCGTTTCTTTGTTTCTCTGCTTTATAGATTTTGGCTCGTCACCATCGGACGCGGGATTTTTGGAAGTCGAAGTCTCCCACACTATCAAAGCCCCCTTTTGGTACAATTTTGGTTGAACTTTGAAATGGCATGTATAGGACTACCCTTTTTGTTGTTGGTCATGTACCCATGGATTTTGTGTAAATTTGGATAGCCATGCGAAAATGGCTTATATACGTTTTTAGCATAGTACTATAATCATTTTGTATGTTGATCACTAAGAGGTATGGAAATGTTTGGAAACGATTAGCCATTGGAATGGTTAATCATGATTATACTTTGTGCTATGTATGCAAAAAGGGCTAATTGAATCATGGAAACTATGCCATAGGTAAAGTCTACCTTAAAGGCAGATGCTGACAGCAGCCGCGATGTGGATGTGAAAAATCACTAAAAATAGTAGGAATGGAATTAAATAGTGAGTAAATTATGTAAATGAACCTTGATGAATCTAATTTCATATGGAAGAAACGAAACAGTCATATGAGTTGTATGTTAAGAGATATTTAGGTTTTCGTGGAACAGGGCCAGAACGGTTTCTGGATTCCCTGTTCCGAATTTGGAAATTCATTATAAATTAACCAGAGATAATTAGGAGTCATGCCATATACGTATAGATTCCTCTTTGAGTCTAGTTTCTATAGAAAAAACAGCATCAGTATTGAAGCCCTGTACAGGGAGATATCTAAGTCGTAATGCGCGAAGGTCAGTGTAGTCGATCCCTGTAACATGGGAGACTTTAACTAATAAACTGTACTAATTGGCCCAACCAAAAATTCTAGAAAAAAATTTGTAGATGCATATACGAGTCTAGTTTCAGGGAAAAATCACAAAACTGATTTTCGAGTTGTGGAACTCAAGATATGATTTTTAAAGTGACAGTGACACAGTTAGCCAGCTGTCTAGAATTTTTTTAAATGGACTGTGAAAATAAATATATTATGTCTGTTAGCACCTCGTGTTCGACTCCGGCCACGGTCTCGGGTACGGGGTGTTACAATTAAATTGGTATCAGAGTTACGGTTTAGTCGATTCTAGGACTACCGTAATGCGTTTGGGTCTAGCTATACATGCCATTTTATGTGATTATTTGATACTATGGTGATTTCTGACATTTGCAAATGTGTTTATTTATAGTAATGGATCCCGATCCCGACCGAGCGGTAGCTGATGATCTTGAGAGTGTAGCGCCTGCTCCCGCACAAGGGGCAGCGCCGGCGGACTCTCAACCTAATGCTTGTAATCCAAATGATGAAGCTAGACAAGCTTTCTATAGCGTGATGAATGATTGGTTCAACCAATACATTCGAACTAATACTACTGTTCCACAACCTCCATTCCCAACAAACACAACCCCTTTTGCAATGCCTCCGTGAATCGACCAAATAAGGTCAAATAAGCCCCAGTTGATAGAATCCAAAACACGGGCTCTATCAAATTAAGGCTACGGATAGTGATGATGCCGAGCAAGCTGAATTTTGGTTGGACAACACTATTCGGGTACTCGATGAACTATCTTGCACACCCGATGAGTGCCTAAAGTGTACTATCTCCTTGCTACGTGATTCTACCTACTATTGGTGGAATACGTTGACTTCTGTTGTGCCTAGAGAGCAAGTAACTTGGGAGTTCTTCCAAACCGAGTTTCAAAAGAAGTATATCAGTCAGAGATTCATTGACCAAAAACGGTAGGAATTCCTTGAACTCAAACAAGGTTCCATGTCAGTTACCGACTATGAACGAAAATTTGTGAGGCTTAGCCGGTACACACGAGAATGCATTTCCTCAGAAGCCGTAATGTGTAAACGTTTCGAGGATGGACTAAATGATGATATAAAGCTGTATGTTGGCATCTTGGAAATCTGAGAATTTGTAGTACTTGTTGAGCGAGCTTGCAAGGCCGAGGAGCTCGAGATGGAGAAAAGAAAAGTGAGGTGGGAGCAAGGGAGTTTCAGAAGAGGTCTTGGGAAGCCCTTCCCACAGTCATCAAAGAAATTTAGAGATGGCTTGGGCCGGTCTAGGGACACTTCGGGCTTTTCTAAATGAGATCGCGATCGACCCCCTGTGAGCACACGAGTCACTTCGATCGCCAGTGTTGGAAATGATCGTCGAGATAGAACGAGTGCCGATTGTGGCAAATGGCATTCGAAGTTGTAGATTCCATGACCACTCTGTTACAAGTGCGAATCAGTTGACCACTTCATTAAAGATTGCCCGAGGTTGCCTGAACAGAATGTAAATCAGAGTGGGAAACCGGGAGCTACCACTGCTCGAGGTAGACCATCTAGAAATACGGGCAATGCTAGTGGTGGTCAGAGAGGATCTAGAGATGCTACGACCAGATCCGAGGCTCGGCGCTCTGCTAGGGCTTATGCTATCGCCAAGACGCCAAGATGCTTCCTCGCCGGATGTTATTACGGGTACTTTCACTCTCTTTGATACTAATGTGATTGCTTTGATTGACCCTGGTTCTACTCATTCTTATATATGCGAAACCTTAGCATCCAGTAAGACTTTACCTATTGAGTCTATTGAGTTCGTAATTCGGGTGTCAAATCCTTGGGTCGTTATGTGCTTGTCGACAAAGTGTGTAAGAAATGCCCCTAGTAATTCGAGGTTCTGTTTTCCGCGGACTTGATACTTTTCTTTGTTCGATGAATTTGATGTTATTCTTGGTTTGGATTTGTTGACCGTGCATGATGCGGTTGTGAATTGCAAAAGCAAGATTATTGATTTGAGGTGCGCAAATAACAAGATGATCCGAGTTGAGTCTACGGACTTAAAGGGTTGCCATTTGTAATATCATCAATGTTGGCCCGAAATATGTGAGAAAGGGGCGAAGCATACCTTGCATATGTACTTGATGATAAGGAGTTAGAAATAAAACCCGAATCGTGTCGGTGGTTTGTGAATACCGGATGTTTTTCCGAAGAATTACCGGGTTTGCCACTGTTCGGAGATAGAGTTTGGTATTGAGCTTGTACAGGACTACGCTGATTTCGATAGCTCCGATCGTATGGCACCAACCGAGTTAAAAGAGTTGAAAGCTCGGTTGCAAGAATTGACGGATAGAGGTTTCGCTCGACCAAGTTTCTCACCTTGGGGTGCACCAAGTATTGTTTGTGAAAAGAAGGATGGAACCATGAGGTTGTGCATTGACTATCGTCAATTTGAATAAAGTGACGATAAAGAATAAATATCCGTTATCGCGTATTGATGATTTGTTTGATCAACTAAAGGGAGCCTCGGTGTTTTCAAAGATAGATTTGAGATCGGGTTATTATCGATTCATGGATTCGAGATTCGGATGTACCCAAAAGCGCTTTCGAACGAGGTACGGTCACTACGAGTTCTTAGTGATGCCGCTCGGGCTCACTAATGCCCTGCGGTATTTATGGATTTGATGAATCGGATCTTGAGACGAGATTTGGACCGGTTCGTAGTTGTGTTCATTGATGACATCTTGGTCTATTCAAGAGATGAGACCGAACATCTTGAACACCGAGATTAGTGTTGCAAATTTTACGGGATAAGCGGTTATATGCTAAGTTCAGCAAGTGTGAGTTACGGTTAGAGAGGTTAGCTTCTTGGGTCATGTGGTATCTGCATCGGTATTCGAGTCGACCGAGCAAAATTTCAGCCATACTTAAGCTGGAAGCCTCCGAGAAATATTACCGAGGTTCGGAGCTTTTTGGGACTTGGTTACTACCGACGGTTTGTAAAGGTTTCTCGATGATAGCCACACCCATGACGAAGCTACTTCAAAAAGATGTTAAGTTCGAATGGACGGAAAAATGTCAGAAAAGTTTTGATCAACTGAAAACTTATTTGACGGAAGCTCCAATTTTAGTGCAGCCCGAATCAGGCAAAAAGTTTGTCATCTATAGTGACGCCTCCCTACTTGGGTTAGGTTGCGTATTGATGCAAGAAGGTCGAGTTGTGGCCTATGCGTCGAGACAATTAAAGCCATATGAGAAAAATTATCCGACCCACGATCTCGAATTAGCTGCCATCGTATTCGCCTTGAAAATATGGCGACATTACTTATTTGGTGAGAAGTGCCATGTATTTTCGGATCACAAAAGTCTCAAATATTTGATGACTCAAAGAGACTTGAATCTGCGACAAAGACGTTGGCTCGAGTTGTTAAAAGATTATGAGCTTGTCATTGATTATCACCCGGAAAGGCTAATGTGGTTGCGGACGCCTTAAGCCGAAATCACCGCTTGTTTTACTGAGCGATGAATGTACACTTGTCTATTCTACCCGACAATGTGTTAGTAGCTGAATTAAAGGCCAAACCATTATTGATTCATCAAATTCGTGAAGCTCGAAAAGTCGACGATGAGTTGGTTGCAAGACGGGCTGAATGTGTTAGAATGTGGAATCGGAGTTTCAAATTGATGATGACGATTGTTTGAGGTACGAAATCGGTTGTGTGTTCCAAGAAATTCGAACTCATTTCGATGATTCGAACGAAGCTCATTGTAGCCGAATGTCAATTCACCGGGAGTACGAAAATGTACAACGATCCGAGACGCCGATTCGGTGGCATGGTATGAAACGAGACATTTTCGATTTTGTTTCAAGTGTTTAATATGTCAGCAAGTAAAGGCGGAACATCAAGTGCCTATGGGTTTACTTCAGCCGATCATGATACCTGAATGGAAATGGGAACGAGTCACGATGGATTTTGTATCGGGTTGCCGGTGTCGGCAAGTAAGAAAGATGCGATTTGGGTCGTTGTTGATAGGTGACTAAGTCGGCTCACTTTATCCCCGTGACGCATTGAATTTTTCATTGGATAAACTAGCTGAATTGTATGTTTCTCGATTGTGAGATTACACGGGTACCTATTTCTATTGTGTCGGATAGAGATCCGAGATTCACCTCACGATTTTGGAAGAAATTGCAAGAAGCTTTGGGCACCAAGTTGCATTTAGCACCGCTTTTCACCCCCAAACCGATGGTCAATCCGAGCGGATAATTCAGATACTTGAGGATATGTTGAGATGTTGCATCCTCGAGTTCGCGGTTTGTGGAGCGGTATTTACCTTTGATTGAATTCGCCACAACAATAGTTTTCAATCAAGTATTAAGATGGCACCATACGAGGCCTTGTACGGGCGTAAATGCCGTACACCATTGTTTTGGATCGAGCTCGGTGAAAGTAAAATTTTCGGAGTTGATTTGATTAAAGATGCTGAACGAAAAGTAAAAGTAATCCGTGAAAGTCTGAAGGCGACCACAGATCGCCGTAAGTCGACGCGGATCTGAAACGAAAAGACATTGAGTATCAGGTGGGAGACAAAGTGTTTCTTAAAGTTTCACCTTGGAAAAAGATACTCAGATTTGGGCGTAAGGGCAAATTGAGTCTGAGGTTCATCGGGCCATATGAAATATCGAACGAGTCGGTCCAGTTGCGTATCGATTGATTTTGCCCTCTGAACTTGAAAAGATTCACGACGTCTTTCATGTTTCGATGCTTCGACGCTATAGATCTAATCCATCGCACATAATTAGTCCATCAGAGGTCAAAATTCAAGCCGATATGAGTTATGAAGAAGAACCGATTCGTATCCTAGCTCGTGAAGTGAAGGAGTTGCGAAATAAAAGGGTTCCGTTAGTAAAAGTGTTATGGCTCAAACACGGGATAGAAGAAGCTACTTGGGAACTCGAGAACTCTATGAAAGAGCGATACCCAAACCTATTTACCGGTAAGATTTTCGGGGACGAAAATTTCTTAAGTGGGGAGAGTTGTGACACCCAAAATTGACCCTAGTCGGAAGTGGTTTCGGGACCGCTAAACCGAAGTCACCGAAATGTTTGAACGTAATATTTATTGTCTAGAATATGTAATTATGAATGTGTGAAAATTTCAAGCTTGATTTAGTCGATTGCATGTGAATTCAGTTAGTAGGACTTGTGTGACACTTTTGAAATGTGATAGGCTAATCTATAAGGACCTAATAGTGCATGTAATCAAAAGGAGGACTTGCATGTCAAATTTTCCCCTAATTGCTAGTGGCCGCCATGACAAAGAGTGATGGGCAAAACATGTCATAAAACATGTTGTGACAATGGGGTATGTTAGGAAAAAAATAAAATAAGGAGTATGGGTAATAAAGAAATGAGAAAAAAAAAGAATGGTGTGAGTGTTCCCCCCCCCCATTGCCGTGAGTTGAAGAAAAGAGAAAAAAAAATTTGTTCATCCTTTTTCATTTCTTTTGGCCGAAAATTCTAAGGAAGAAGGAAGGAGTTCTTGCTCATGTTTGGTTTGGAAGAGGATTAAGAAGAGGTTTGGCCATACTTGTATCTAGATTAAGGTATGTTTGAGGTTGTGCCATGAGATTCATGCATGTTTTTAGTTGCTAGCTTGAGTTCTAATTAGCCCATGGTTCAAATCTTTGCTATGTCATGGGGATGATATTCGGCCAAGATGGATTTTGTGTTAATGCCATTGCATGCTAAATATGAAGCTTGATAATGATACATGTGATGGTGGATTGATGACTCTTGGATTTTCTTTTTAGCATTTTTGAGTGAGACATCAAGTTCTTTGTTTAACCATGACCAAAATTGAAATGGTATGGTGTTGTGATGTATTCGGCCATGGTATATCCATAAGTATGATTTATGCTTATTGCATGGTAGGTAAGATTTGTGTTTTGGATTTATGTTCATGTTTAGTTATAATCAACTTTGAGATTCGGCTCTTGCACATATATATATATATATATATATGTTTGCACATGACGTATTGGTATGACATATACAATATCTCAAGGTATATACTTACATATGATGGTGTTTCAGTTATGGAGTACATGATGGATGCGTATTGAGTTATAATATGTAATGCATTAGTTAGTAAAAGGTATGCCATTTGTGTGTGGTATTGAGTATATAATTGGCCTCAACATAGACATGCATAATCGGCCACATGAATGAGTACATAGGTTGATGTGTTGTTCGGCCATAGGTAAGCATGTTGAAGGCTTTATCTTGACTTAGAAAATTCAACTAATGAGAGTACTAACTAATGTGTTGAGTTTGATTCATGATTCCGTACATATGTGACTTTAATGTCTAATGAATATATGTGGGCTAAGTACCTTGAGTTCCTCTTTTGATGCTCAAATGATTAAATCAATTTATTTGTTAAATTAAGCTCAAGAGCAAAGGGAACTAAATCCGATAAAGGAAGGAAAAGTGGTCGAATAGCCATCGGAATCGTTCGACAACATCCAAGGTAAGTTTTCGAGTAATGGAACTTAAATTATGATTCAGTTAGATTATGTCTTAAGTAAATCAAAATCATGCTCTTGTATGTGGCTATTGAGCCGAAATTGTAAATATGATAAGTGTCTTGTGTTGAGCTTTGGTAATGAAAATGAAATATGGATGTGTCATGATTTATTGATATATGTGTGCATGGTTCTTCGAATGATGTCCAGGCTAAGTCCCGAAGGATTTGTGCTAAGTGACTAAATCCGGACTAAGATCCGAAGGCATTTGTGCGAGTTACTAAATTCGGACTAAGATCCGAAGGCATTTGTGCGAGTTACTAAATCCGGGTTAAGTCTCGAAGGCCTTTGTGCGAGCTACTATAACCGGGCTATGACCCGAAGGTATTTGAATGAGTAGCTATATCCGGTTAAACTCCGAAAGTACGTGATTCGGGAATGAATGAACTTGCTGTAAAAATTTCAGTTAATACGCTTGTGAAATCCCAACAATGAGGTATGTTTCGTATGTGCTTTGAATTAGTTGAGCCCTTACAAATAAGTATTCGCTCGGTTGATAAACGAGCCACCGCCTTTAGCTAAGTTGATCTTTTGTGTATGAACATAAGGGTTGGTAATGTGAAGTAAGTATGATATTGAGAATTTGTGCATATGAAATTATCGGTTTAGCTATATGAATGCTATGCTTTTGTTGTCTTCGAATCCTTGCTCAAAACTTACTAAGCATAAATTGCTTACTCCGTTTCTTTGTTTCTCTGTTTTATAGATTTTGGCTCGTCACCATCGGACGCGGGATTTTTGGAAGTCAAGTCTCCCACACTATCAAAGCCCCTTTTGGTACAATTTTGGTTGAACTTTGAAATGGCATGTATAGGACTACCCTTTTGTTGTTGGTCATGTACCCATGGATTTTGTGTAAATTTGGATAGCCATGCGAAAATGGCTTATATATGCTTTTAGCATAGTACTATAATCGTTTTGTATGTTGATCACTAAGAGGTATGGAAATGTTTGGAAACGATTAGCCATTGGAATGGTTAATCATGATTATACTTTGTGCTATGTATGCAAAAAGGGCTAATTGAATCATGGAAACTATGAAATAGGTAAAGTCTACCTTAAAGGCGAATCTTGACAGCAGCAGTGATGTGGATGTGAAAATCACTAAAAATAGTAGGAATGGAATTAAATAGTGAATAAATTATGTAAATTAACCTTGATGAATCTAGTTTCATATGGAAGAAACAAAACGGTCATATGAGTTGTATGTTAAGAGATATTTAGGTTTTCGTGAAATAGGGCCAGAACAGTTTCTGGATTCCCTGTTCCGAATTTGGAAATTCATTATAAATTAACCAGAGATAATTAGGAGTCATGCCATATACGTATAGATTCCTCTTTGAGTCTAGTTTCTATAGAAACAAACGGCATCAGTATTGAAGCCCTGTACAGGGAGATATCCAAGTTGTAATGCGCAAAGGTCAGTGTAGTCGATCCCTGTAACATGGGAGACTTTAACTAATAAACTGTACTAATTGGCCCGACCAAAAATTTTAGAAAAAAATTTTTAGATGTATATATGAGTCTAGTTTCAGGGAAAAATCACGAAACTGATTTTGAGTTGTGGAACTCAAGATATGATTTTTAAGGTGACAGTGACACAGTTAGCCAGCTGTCTGGAATTTTTTTAAATGGACTGTGAAAATAAATATATTATGTCTGTTAGCACCTCGTGTTCGACTCCAGCCACGGTCTCGGGTACGGG